>NC_079191.1:174610001-175316668 GCF_029499605.1 Hyla sarda
TGATATCAGTGACTACAGGTGACATCTTCTCTATAGTGAGGAGAATACACAATGATATCTGACTACAGGGGACGTCTTCTCTATAGTGAGGAGAATACACAATGACATCAGTGACTACAGGGGACGTCTTCTCTATAGTGAGGAGAATACACAATGATATCAGTGATTACAGGGGACATCTTCTCTATAGTGAGGAGAATACACAATGATATCAGTGATTACAGGTGACGTCTTCTCTATAGTGAGGAGAATACACAATGATATCAGTGACTACAGGTGACGTCTTCTCTATAGTGAGGAGAATGTACAATGATATCAGTGACTACAGGTGACGTCTTCTCTATAGTGAGGAGAATACACAATGACTACAGGTGACGTCTTCTCTATAGTCTTCCCTTATCTAATTCAGATGGTACATACCGCCAGGACTTGATCCAGCTAAAACTTCTCTCTGCAGAATGTGACGCCCAGACGTCTCCTCACTATGTCAGCGCATTCTCATCCTCTATATGAAAATAATTATTATTATAAACCTGCCAGACACTGTATCCTCTAAATATAATACTACTATACACTATACTCTTTGATTATAAACCTTCCATACACCATACCCACTGAATATAATACTACCACACACTGTACATTCTGAATATAATACCAACACATACTGTACCCTCTGAATATAAATCTGCCACATACTGTACCCCTGAATATAATACCGCCACACACTGTACCCACTGAATATAATACTACCACATACTGTACCCTCTGAATATAATACTACCACAAACTGCGCCCTCTGAATATAAATCTGCCACATGCTGTACCCTCTGAATATAAATCTGCCACATACTGTACCCTCTGAATATAAATCTGCCACATACTGTACCCTCTGAATATAAATCTGCCACATACTGTACCCCTGAATATAAATCTGCCACATACTGTACCCCTGAATATAAATCTGCCACATACTGTACCCCTGAATATAATACCGCCACATACTGTACCCTCTGAATATAATACTACCACCCACTGCGCCCTCTGAATATAATACTTAGAGATGAGCAAACTACAGTAAATTCAACTCGTCACAAACTTCTCTGCTCGGCAGTTGATAACTTTTCCTGCATAAATTAGTTCAGCTTTCAGGTGCTCCCGTGGGCTGGAAAAGGTGGATACAGTCCTAGGAGACTCTTTCCTAGGATTGTATCCACCTTTTCCAGCCCACCGGAGCACCTGAAGGCTGAACTAATTTACGCAGAATAAGTCATCAACTGCCGAGCCGAGAAGTTTGTGACGAATCGAATTTACTGTAAGTTCGCTCATCTCTAATAATACTACCACAAACTGCGCCCTCTGAATATAATACTACCACAAACTGCGCCCTCTGAATATAATACTACCACAAACGGCGCCCTCTGAATATAATACTACCACAAACGGCGCCCTCTGAATATAACGTTGCCATACAGTGCACCCTCTGAATATAATACCACAACCGCAGTAACACCCCTCAACATCCGTTAGCTGATGCTATTACGACGGGAGGGGGGTATTGGTGGTGTTGCTAGTGGATGATGGGGGTGCTACTACTCGGGGGGTGTTGCTGGAGGATGATGAGGGTGCTACTGGCCATCCCCCCTGGCAGTATCATCCCCATCATCCATCCGCAGGATCATCCTCCTGGCAGGAGCACCGCCATCATCCACCATCAGGATCTGCTGATGGAGGTGCTGCTGGGGGGGGGGGGGGGTGTTGCTGGTGGATGATGAGGGTGCTACTGCCAGGGGGGGAGCATTAGGTAGGCAGCAGTTCCCCCGCATTAGGTAGGTCGCAGTTTCCCCACATTAGGTAGCATCTATTCCCCACATTAGGCAGCATAGATTTCCCACATTTGGTACCAGTTCCCCCACATTAGGTAGGTACCAGTTACCCCACATTAGGTAGCAATTTCCCCACATTAGGTAGCACAGATTCCCCACATTAGGTAGCAATTTCCCCACATTAGGTAGCACAGATTCCCCACATAAGGTAGCATAGACTCCCCACATAAGTTAGCATAGACTCCCCACATAAGGTAGCATAGACTCCCCACACTTGGTAGTAGTTTCCCCACATTAGGCCGCAGGTTCCCTTGCAGGTTCCCCACAATGGGTCAAAGTCTCCCCACAATAGATTGCTGGTTATACAACCACCCCCCCCCCCCCCCCCCCCCCCACACACACACACACACACACACACACACACACAAAAAACACATACAACACAGAGAGAGAGACACACACAAACACACACAGTCAGAGAGACACACACACTCACAGACACACATACACAGTCACACACACACACACACACACAGAGTCTGATACACACACACAAGCATAGATAGATACAGACAGAGAGACAGACATACACACTCACCTATCCAGCGCAGCACTCCTTCTCACCGGGCGCCGTGCGAGTGACGTAACTGACGTCCTCCTGCGCGGCCATGCGGTGTGACGTCAGGCCGGCGCAGACGTGGGAGCGGAGGCCGGGCACAGTACTGGTGAAGGTGAGGGGGGGTGTGATGATGGACGGGCGCACAGTGCAGGAGAAAGAGGGGGGTTGCGCACACACAGCGCGGGGTGGGGGGGGTGGGTGCTGACGGATGGGAGGCCGGTCGGGCACAGATGGGGGGGGTGGGGCTACGGAGCGTCTTGGTGTCACCCCATTAGGTTGGTGTCACCCGGTGCGGGCCGCACCCCCCGCACCCGGGTCGCAACGCCACTGCCCATAAGGGCATGCTGGGAGTTGTGGTGGTCTGCCTCCTGCTGTTGCATAACTACAGCTCCCAGCATGCCCTTTTTGCATGCTGGGAGCTGTTGCTAAGCAACAGCAGGAGGCTGTCACTCACCTCCAACGATCCTCGCCGCACAGGTCAGTCCCTCGTCGTCTCCGCCGCGGCCGTCGCTGCTGGGGCCCCGATCCCAACATTGACGCCGGGGATCGGGGTCCCCAGCACCTGGGGTGCACGTCCCGCACCCGCTCACGTCCTCCGGAAGAGGAGCGGAGCGGGTTGCGGGACTGACACCCGCAGCAGGCGCCCTGATTGGTCGGCCGGTAATCCGGCCGACGAATCAGGGCGATCGTGAGGTGGCACCAGTGCCACCTCACCCCTGCAGGCTCTGGCTGTTCGGGGCCGTCGGAGACGGCCCCGAACAGCCTGTAATTCCGGGTCACCGGGTCACTGGAGACCCGATTGACCCGGAATCTGCCGCAGATCGCTGGACTGAATTGTCCAGCGATCTGCGGCCATCGCCGACATGGGGGGGCATAATGACCCCCCTGGGCGATATGCCCCGATGCCTGCTGAACGATTTCAGCAGGCATCGGGCACCGGCTCCCCTCCGGCTAGCGGCGGGGGGCCGGGATTTGACAGGACGTACTCAAACGTCCTGAGTCCTTAAGGACTCGGAAAAGGGGCCGTTTGAATACGTCCTGCGTCCTTAAGGGGTTAATGTTAACAAAATGGTGAACGCAGGCTTGTTTTTTGGAATAATTTCTTTTTAAACGTGTCGTGTTTTTTATTTATTTACTTGACGGGCCAGGTAGTGGAAGTTGTCTTATAGACGGAGTCCATTACTAAGGGGCTTAGTGTTAGCCACAAAAACAGCTAGTGCTAACCTTCAATTATTTCCCCGGTACCAACCGCCACAGGAGTGTCAAAAATAGCGCTCCTGGGCCTAGGCAGTAACAGGCTGGAGTTATTTAGGCTGGGGAGGGTCAGTAACAATGGTCCTCGCTCACCCTGGTAACATCAGGCTGTTGCTGCTTGGATGGTATTTGGCTGAAAATAAAAATCGGGGGAACTATGTGTTTTGTTTTTTTTTTATAAATATTAAATTATTTATGCAAAAAAAAGCATAAGGTTCCCCCTATTTTTTTTCTCAGCCAAATACCAACCAAGCAGCAACAGCCTGACATTACCAGGGTGGGCGAGGACCATTGTTACTGGCCCTCCCCAGCCTTAATAATGCCAGCCTGTTACTGCCTAGGCGCACCATTTTTGACGCACTGGGCCTGTTGGTACCGACTCTTCTCGGTAACCCTGTGGCGGTGGGTACCGGGGTAACAATTGGGGGTTAGCGCTAGCTGTTTTTGTGGCTAACACTAAGCCCGGCTTAGTAATGGACTCCCTCTATAAGACGGCTTCCACTACTACTCCTGTCAAGTAAATAAAATTTTAAAAAACACAACACGTGTAAAAAAATATTTATTGCAAAAACAACACTCCCCCAAAAGCTCTCATTAACCATTTTATTAACATTAAACAAAAAAACACTGGTCACCGTAGTCCTCCAAATCTAAAGTAATCCACAGAATACACGGATCTGAAATGAGAAGTAAAAGAAAAAAAGTTAGTACATTTAAGTTGTAAAAAAAAAAAGTAATAAACATATATATATATATATATATATATATATATATCACACATTTGCTGCACATTGGTGTTCTGAAGTTTTGCTTATGTGTGCTAAAAAAAATGGTATTCAAAAGTGATTTATTGGTTTTAGCTTATTTAAGCCTTATGTTATCAACCCCTTGTGATAGTATGATAAATGTGCCATACATAAACAAAAATAAAGCAAAAAAAAAATAAATGCCTACAGAACTTGCTTACCAAAGCAACAATGATAAATCTCCCCCATAGTCTCCTATTTCTCAATGCTTCCTAGTAAGGTAATTGTCCTAAATGCTGAGCAAAAAATGTGTAAAGCAACATTGCCCCCAGCTGTAATGTGTCTCGGCAAAAAAAAAAAAAGGCCAAAGAAATTGTTTTACTACAATATTTTGAATTATTCATCATTAATCAGTAACATGAGCTGTAAAAAAAAATTAAAAAAAAGATGCAATTTAAAAAAAAAGTTACAGAATTCAGCTTTAACTGCAATGGCTGAGGGTTTATTATATAATAAATGATTTATTTATTCAATGCTAATGTCTTGGTACAGGTTAACTCCTTAATGCCATTGGCTATTTTGGCCTTAATTTCTATTTTGCATTTAGTTTTTATCTCCTTGCCTTTAACCCCTTAAGGACTCAGGGTTTTTCCGTTTTTGCACTTTCGTCTTTTCCTCCTTACCTTTTAAAAATCATATCCCTTTCAATTTTCCACTTAAAAATCCATATTATGGCTTATTTTTTGCGTCGCCAATTCTACTTTGCAGTGACATTAGTCATTTTACCCAAAAATGCACGCCAAAACGAAAAAAAAAAAATCATTATGCGACAAAATCGAAGTAAAAACGCCATTTTGTAACTTTTGGGGGCTTCCGTTTCTACGCAGTGCATATTTCAGTAAAAATTACACCTTATCATTATTCTGTAGGTCCATACGGTTAAAATGATACCCTACTTATATAGGTTTGATTTTGTCGCACTTCTGGAAAAAATCACAACTACATGCAAGAAAATTTATACGTTTAAAAATGTCATCTTCTGACCCCTATAACTTTTTTTTTCCACGTACAGGCCGGTATGAGGACTCATTTTTTGCGCCGTGATCTGAAGTTTTTATCGGTATGATTTTTGTTTTGATCGGACTTTTTGATCACTTTTTATTCATTTTTTTATGGTATAAAAAGTGACCAAAATACGCTTTTTTGGACTTTGGAATTTTTTTGCGCGTACGCCATTGACCGTGCGGTTTAATTAATGATATATTTTTATAGTTCGGACATTTACGCATGCGGCGATACCACATATGTTTTATTTTTTTATGGGAAAAGGGGGGTGATTCAAACTTTTATTAGGGAAGGGGTTAAATGACCTTTATTAACACTTTTTTTTTTACATTTTTTTTTGCAGTGTTATAGGTCCCATAACCTCATCATATGCACTATACTTCTGAAAGGCAGAACACTCTGTGCCTTCACATATAGTAATAATGCCCCATTTTGTGCCCCTACATATAATAATTATGACCCGTCCTGTTCCCCCCCACATAATAATAATGCCCTCTGTCCTGTGCCCCTAACATATATTGCCCCCTGTGCTGTGCCCTTCACATATAATGCCCCCGTTCTTTGCCCCTCACATATAATGCCCCCATCATGCGCCCCTCACATATAATGCCCCGTGCTGTGCCCTTCACATTTAACGCCCCTGTTCTTTGCCCCTCATATATAATGCCCCCATCATGCGCCCCTCACATATAATTCCCCCATCATGTGCCCTTCACATTTAATGCCCCTGTTCTTTGCCCCTCATATATAATGCCCCCATCATGCGCCCCTCACATATAATGCCCCGTGCTGTGCCCTTCACATATAATGCCCCCTGTGCTGTGCCCCTCACATATAATGCCCCCATCCTGTCCCCTCAGGGGGCATTATATGTGAGGGGGACAGCACAGGGGGCATTTTATGTTTGGGGCACATGAAAGGAGCATTATTTGTGAGGGGCACAGCACAGGGGGCATTATATGTGAGGGGCGCATGACGGGGGCATTATATGTGAAGGGCGCATGATGGGTGCATTATATATGAGGGGTGCATGATGGGGGCATTATATGTGAGGGGTGCGTGATGGGGGCATTATATGTGAGGGGTGCATTATGGGGCATTATATCTGATGGGCACAGCACAGGGGGCATTATATGTGTGGGGCAAGGCACGGGGCATTATATGTGTGGGGCACAGCACAGGTGGCATTATATGTGTGGAGCACAGCACAGGGGGCATTATATGAAATAATGCCTCCTGTGCTGTGCCCCTCACATATAATGCCCCCCACATATAATGCCCCCTGTGCCCCACACATATAATTTATATGTGTGGGGCACAGCACAGGGGGCATTATATGTGAGGGGCACAGCACAGGGGGAATTATATGTGTGGGGCATAGCACAGGGCATTATATGTGTGGGGCACAGCACAGGTGGCATTATATGTGTGGAGTACAGCACAGGGGGCATTATATGAAATAATGCCTCCTGTGCTTTGCCCCTCACATATAATGGCCCCTGTGCTGTGCCCCTCACATATAATGCCCCCTGTGCTGTGCCCCACACATTTAATTTATATGTGTGGGGCACAGCACAGGGGGCATTATATGCGAGGGGCACAGCACAGGGGGCATTATATGTGTGGAGCACAGCACAGGGGGCATTATATGAAATAATGCCTCCTGTTCTGTGCCCCTCACATATAATGTCCCCTGTGCCCCACAAATATAATTTATATGTGAGGGGCACAGCACAGGGGGCATTATATGTGAGGGGCACAGCACAGGAGGCATTATTTCATATAATGCCCCCTGTGCTGTGCCCCTCACATATAATGCCCCCTGTGCTATGCCCCTCACATATAATGCCCCCTGTGCTGTGCCCCAAACATATAAATTATATGTGTGGGACACAGCACAGGGGGCATTATATGTGAGGGGCACAGCACAGGGGGGCCCCCTGCCATGTGCTCTTCCCATATAATGCCCCCTGTGCTTTGCCCTACACATTAAATATTCCCTTTTTCCAAGTTTTTAAATCCCCCTCCCCCTCCTCCTGTATATAGTTTCCCCAAATCCCCTGGCCCCTGAACATACTCTTCACTACTTACAGTATGCGGGCTGCGGGGACAGGATCTTCGGGCGCTGGCGCGATGATGTGACGTCATCGCGCCGGCCTCTAGTGGATGGCGTCCCCGCAGCTCACACACTGTGTAATCACAACGTGTGAAAGTTCAGTGAATGGTGGAGCTGGAGCTTACAGCTTCGGCTCCACCATGCAAGGTGGTGGGGCGGGTGCTGCGTGCGGCAATCTTGGGGGGGGGGGCAATTGCCCCGTTGCCCCCCCCCCTGGATCCGCCACTGCGAGGAGGCAGGTAAGGCCCCTCCCGGTGTCCTGTCAGCTGTTCGGGACGCCGCGATTTCACCGCGGCAGTCCCGAACAGCCCGACTGAGCAGCCGGGTCACTTTCAGTTTAGAAGCGGCGGTCAACTTTGACCGCCGCTTCTAAAGGGTTAATACCACACATCGCCGCGATCGCTTCATATCGCGGGAGCCGGCGCAGGACGTAAATATACGTCCTGCGTCGTTAAGGGGTTACAGTAATATAACTTTTATTTTTCCATCTACAGACCCATATGAGGGCTTTTTATTTGCACTACTAATTGTACTTTGCAATGATACTCTACATTTTACAATAAAATCTGTACCCAAAAAAATATTATTTGTGGTGGGAAACAGAAAAACCCCCATAAATTTGCAACTTTTTGGATGTTCTTTTGGTAGTTTTTTTATGAAGTTATGAGTTTTTTACGGTAAAACTGACACCGTGGACCTCATTTACTAAGAGTGGAGGGTAGTTTTCTTTGTGAGTTTTTGTTTCTGGCAGGTATTTGTCCATGGTATTTAATATTGTATCTTGTACTTGGCAATTTTCTCTATGTTTTGCTTTTTTTCACACATGCTCTGAGCTGTCTGGTTTTCCAGGTCTTAAATCAATCACATTTTATGTGGAAAAATTTGTAAATTTGTATTTTTTTTTTCCAACATGTAGTTTTTTTCTTTGAACACGCCTCTTTTCCCTGATGGCCACACCCCTTTGAAGGGTTTTTTGGATTTTTTGACACATGTGAAAAAAAAGCCCTGCAATAAAAAAGTTTTCTTTTATTTTACAACTGAATTTTTTTTAAACTTTTTTAAAGAAAATAAGTATGCTCGTCCTTGTCCTATTTTGACACCTATAACTTTTAGATTTTTCCGTATAGGAGGCTTTATGAGGGCTCATGTTTTGCACTGCAATATGTAGTTTTTAATCGGTACCTTTTTTGTTTTGATGCAGCTTTTTGATTATTCTTTATAGATTTTTTGGGTACCTGAGGTGGCTAAAAATCAGCAATTCTGGCGTTTGGTATTTTTTTTAAGATTATGTTGTTTCCCTTGCTGGATCGTAAACATAATATTGAAATATTTTTCACGAGCCAATACCAAATAGGTTTATAATTATTATTGTTAACCTCACCTTATTTGGAAACGAGGGGTCATTTAAACTATATTTGGGGAGAAGCTTATTTACCATTTTTATTTTTTATTATTTTATTTATTTTTCACAATTTTATAGTCCCCATAGAAGACTTTAACAATCATTCATTTGATTGCTAAAACTGAACAATACATTGATCAGTGTTATCCAAATTCTGTTTATAGAGGCTGCTGTAGTACATACAGAGCAAAACTAAGCTGCATGGAGGTAAGGGAGAGACATCCGGCTGTAATTTTACTTAATTGGACCTCTGCAATCCCTCCCCAAATATCCTTTTTTTTAACATAGGAAATAAATTCTCATTTATATACTTTCTACTTTAGTGCTAACTGTGTATTAGACCCCATATTGATTATTACCTGGTTAAATACTGTTATATTCAGATGTATCATTTAATATTTAAATTAAAAAGTATTTAGGCACATAGAAATGCATGTAAAAATGAAACTTTCATACATAGAACCATTAGTGTTTCTCTTGGCCATCCAAAAAAGTTAGGAGGTATTCATGTAGTGGGGGCTGTGCTTGATTCTCCAGCTGTTTACAGCTCAGTGCCATTCAAGTGAAGGGAACTGGGCTTCAGTACCAGACACATCTGCTACCAAATGTATGTACCTGTGCTTAGGAAACAATATAAAATCCAGCCCTTTCATTACAATCAGGATATTACTATTTATTGTACAATTAACCGTGAAAATGGTCCCAAAACATTCTCTAAAAACAGTGTGCATCCAGCACCGAAAGAAAGCATAAATAATTGTACTCTAATGCCCCCTAGTGGCTATTAGCATGATTTCTAGTCACAGTACACACAGTAAAACTTTTGGAGGAATATTCAATCAATACTTTGACTAGGCAATCCAGGTCCAGCCCCTACTGGGGGGAAATAAATGGCAACACCAATACAAAGTATTGATAAAAGGAGTTTTAAATGTTTTATATTTTTTATACTGTGTTGGGAAGACTTGTCACGCTTGCCGTAATTGTTGATATTTTAAACAAAGGGAAGAATTTAAAAACAAATTCAGTATTAATTTAAAGAAACTGAAGACATTTCTGACAAAAAAATAATAATTTCTCTTTTAACCTCATACTTTTTGGAGGGGTAACAAAAGGTGTGATGTATAAACACGCTCTGTCTGCAAATGTTTATTGGCAAAAATATTATTTTGTACAGAGAAAGATTTATATAAACTCAAATGATCAAGGTATTATTACTGCAGACAGGTAGAAAAAAGCATCAAAACCTGTGCAAAGGAAAAGTTGTCCAGTTGCCCATAACAACCAATCAGATTACTTCTTTCATTTTGCAGAGGCCATGTTAAAAATGAAAGAAGCGATCTGATTGGTTGCTATGGGCAACTGGGCAACTTTTCCTTTGCACAGGTTTTGATAAATCTCCCCCAATAATCTCCCCCACACTTTTATACAGATAAGAAATCCTTCATGTGTTTATTTGATTCTTGACGATATATTCAGTATTCAGACATATGAGTGCCATTATTCATAATACCTCGGCCAGATGGGGAGAGACATGAGTACAAACCTGCCGCGCTATGTTTCAAGGGCACGTCCCCTCAGTCATGCGCACAGGTTCGATAGAGGAGGGGGTTTAAGAATGGTAGCGGCTGGATTCAGGTGAGTAATTAACCCTTCAAGACTAGCCCACATCGTCATACTTCATTCACCATCCAAGACTCGCTAGCATGCTGAAATCCACTATTACAAATACACCTTAACCCCTTGGGGATGGAGGGTTTTTCCATTTTTGCACTTTCGTTTTTTCCTCCTTACCTTTTAAAAATCATAACCCTGATTACTATCATGAAAAAGTATTTGTTCTTTGACCTTACTGAGCTGAGTAAATCATTTTTCCGTATATGGGGCAGTATCAGGGCTCATTTTTTGTGCTGTGATCTGTAGTTTTTATCTGTACCACTTTTGCTTAGGCTTTACTTTTTATTAATTTTTTATAAAAAAAAAATTTGGAATAAAATGTGACAAAAATGCAGCAATTTTGGACTTTTTTTTTTGTTTACGCTGTTCACTGTATGGGATGATTAACAATATATTTTGATAGATCAGACTTTTATGCATGCGGCGATACCAAATATGTTTATACATTTTTTATTGCCTTTTTGGGGGTAAAATGAGAAAAACGGATGATTTACGTTTTTACTGGGGGAGGGGATTTTTCAATTTTTTTTTACATATATTGAGTTTTCTTTTTACACTTTAATAGGCCCCATAGGGGACTTTTTATAGCAATCATTTGATTGCTAATACTGTTCAGTGCTATGCATAGGGCATAGCACTGATCAGTGTTATCGGTGATCTTCTGCTCTGGTCTGCTCGATCTCAGACCAGAGCAGAAGACCCCTGGAGATGGACGGAGGCAGGTGAAGGGACCTCCGTCTGCCATTATGGATGATCGGATCCCCGCAGCAGCTCTGCGGGCGATCCGATCATCCATTTAAAGTACCGCACTGCCGCAGATGCCATGATCTGTATTGATCATGGCATCTGAGGGGTTAATGGCGGACATCAATGTGATCGCGGATGTCCACCATTATCGGCGGGTCCCTGCTGATAACAGCCGGGACCTGCCGCGCATGACACGAACACCGGTCCAGTGCTCGCTGTCATGGTGGAGCACAAATGTACGTCATGATGCGTTAAGTACCACAGCATCATGACGTATAATTACGTCCATTGTCGTTAAAGGGGTACTCCGGTGGAAAACGTTTTTTTTTTTTTTAAATCAACTGGTGCCAGTAAGTTAAAGTTACAGTGTTCATTTAACCCTTTTGGTTCCAGATATTCTAGTTCTACTATCCAAAATGTTTCCCTTTTCAGCAAATTCTTTTTATTCATATCCACATCACTGTTCTTTTTCACTTCTTCAATAACTTGCCACCTTAGATCAGACACTACATGACCATATTCTTTAAAATATCAGGCCACAGTTGTCTCTCCGTACTGAGGTGCCGCACATGCTGCAGAATCTTCGTGTGAATAACGTCTTATAGCAGACTTGTGTTCCCCTATCCTTAATTTAATTATCCGTGTGGTTTGTCCTACATAGACAAAGCCACACAGGCATTTTAAGAGATAAATCACATTATTACTGTTGCATGTGTTATATCCTATGATAGGGATTTTGTGGCCCTTAGTCGGATGTAAAATGTCACCACCTTTTATAATGCCATTACACTGAGTGCAAGAGAAACATGAAAAGTACAATTTTTTCTGGCTGCCATAAATGTTTATTTATCTTCACACTTTTTAGTAATATCACTTCTCACTAGTTTATCACCCACAGTTTTACCTTTTTTGCATGTAAACAAGGGAGGATCCCGAAATAGTAATCCATATTTTTTATCTGTAGATAACAATTTTCTTTTCTTTAACACACTATTTTTATTTTGTCTTAATTCCTTTCTACTGGTTTTTCCAACTTCTATCCACACCTTCTCCACTGTTTTCTTGCCAAATCCTTTTGACACAAATTTCTCAACGATCTTCTCTCTATTTTTTATACATTCACTATCATTACTAGAAATACATTGTGCTCTTATAAACTGACTTTTGGGGAGTCCCTTGAAAACTGTGGGACCGTGATAACTACGTCGATGGAGCATACTATTTCTGTCCATAGGTTTTGTGAATAGTGTGGTCTCAAACCCTGTCATTGTTTTTCTAACCTCCACATCTAAAAAGCAAATGCTATATGGATTGTATGTCAATGTGAATTTAAGGGTACTATGACATAAATTTAACTGCTCCATGAATTACATTAATGACTCCTCGGAACCGATCCATAGCATGAAGACGTCATCAACGTAGCGAAGCCACGTGGACAACGTGTCCAGGCTGAGGGATCCGAAAACATTTGTTTTTTCAAAATTAGCCATAAAGGCATAGCTAATCCTGGGGCCACTGAAGGCCCCAAAAGAAAAATAGTTTTTACAACACAAATGGCCACAAAGGGCCTAAGGGCCACAAAATCCCTATTAGAGGATATATTACACATGCAACAGTAATAATGTGATTTATCTCATCTATGTAGGACAAACCACATGGATGATTAAATTAAGGATAGGGGAACACAAGTCTGCTATAAGACGTGGCCTGATATTTTAAAGAATATGGTCATGTAGCATCTGATCTACGGTGGCAATTTATTGAAGAAGTGAAAAAGAACAGTGATGTGGATATGAATAAAAAGAATTTGCTGAAAAGGGAAACATTTTGGATAGTAGAACTAGAATATCTGGAACCAAAAGGGTTAAATGAACACTGTAAATTTAAGGTGTATTTGTATTAGTGGATTTCAGCATGCTAGCGAGTCCTGGATGGTGAATGAAGTATGACGATGTGCGCTAGTATAGAATCCAGCCGCTACCATTCTTAAACCCACTCCTCTATCAAACCTGTGCGCATGACTGAGGGGACGTGCCCCTGAAATGTAGCGCGGCAAGTGTGTACTCGTGTCTCTCCCCATCTGACCGAGGTATGCTAATTTCATTTTGCATTATGAATAATGACACTCATATGTCTGAATACTGAATACTTCGTCAAGAATTGAATAAACACATGAAGGATTTATTATCCGTATAAAAGTATGGACATTATTCTATTTTATTCATAATTCTACCTGTCTGCAGTACTAACGCCTTGATCAATTGAATCTGTGAATGTGTGAACAGGGTCCGTATTTGCCCGAAATCATTGACTTTTTATGTGCAATGGTGGTAACTATGATGTTCTAAAAGGTACAGAGAAAGATTGGCAGATGTCTTGTGAGGTGTCACAAATACCCCATCTCCTACTAGAGATTACACCTTGTGGAGTGTCACAAATAATTCATCTCCTACTAGAGATTACACGTTGTGGGGTGTCACAAATACCACATCTCCTATTATAGATTACACCTTGGGAGGTGTCACAAATACCTCGTCCCCTATAAGAGATTACACCTTCAGGTGTGTCACAAGTACCTCATCCCCTATTAGAGATTACATGTTGTGGGTGTCACAAATACCTCATCTCCTATTAGAGATTACACCTTGTGGGGATGTCACAGATACCCCATCTCCTATTAGAGATTACACCTTGTGGGGATGTCACAGATACCTCATCTCCTATTAGAGATTACAATTTGTGGGGTGTCACAAATACCTCATCTCCTACTAGAGATTACACTTTGTGGGGTGTCTCAAATACCTCATCTCCTATTAGAGATTACACCTTGTGGGGTGTTACAAATACCTGATCTCCTATTAGAGATTACACTTTGTGGGGTGTCACAAATACCTCATCTCCTACTAGAGATTACACCTTGTGGGTTGTCACAAATACCTCATCTCCTGTTAGAGATTACACCTTGTGGGGTGTCACAATTACCTAATCTCCTTTTAGAGATTACACCACAAGTACCTCATCTCCTACTAGAGATTACACCTTGTGGGGTGTCACAAATACCTAATCTCCTATTAGAAATTACACCTCATGGGGTGTCACAAATACTTCATCTCCTATTAGAGATTACACCTTGTGGGGTGTCACAATTACCTAATCTCCTATTAAAGATTACACCTTGTGGGGTGTCACAAATACCTCATCTCCTATTAGAGATTACACCTTGTGCAGTGTCACAAATACCTGATCTCCTATTAGAGATTACACCTTGTGGGGTGTCACAAATACCTCATCTCCTATTAGAGATTACACATTGTGGGGTGTCACAAATACCTCATCTCCTACTAGAGATTACATCTCATGGGGTGTCACAAATACCTAATCTCCTACTAGAGATTACACCTTGTGGGGTGTTACAAATACCTGATCTCCTATTAGGGATTACACCTTGTGGGGTGTCACAAATACCTCATCTCCTATTAGAGATTACACCTTGTGGGGTGTCACAAAAACCTCATCTCCTATTAGAGATTACATCTTGTGGGGTGTCACAAATACCTCATCGCCTACTAGAGATTACACCTTGTGGGGTGTTACAAATACCTCATTGCCTATTAGAGATTACACCTTGTGGGGTGTCACAAATACCTCATTGCCTATTAGAGATTACACCTTGTGGGGTGTCACAAGTACCTCATCTCCTACTAGAGATTACACCTTGTGGGGTGTCACAAATACCTAATCTCCTATTAGAAATTACACCTCATGGGGTGTCACAAATACTTCATCTCCTATTAAAGATTACACCTTGTGGGGTGTCACAATTACCTAATCTCCTATTAAAGATTACACCTTGTGGGGTGTCACAAATACCTCATCTCCTATTAGAGATTACACCTTGTGGGGTGTCACAAATACCTGATCTCCTATTAGAGATTACACCTTGTGGGGTGTCACAAATACCTCATCTCCTATTAGAGATTACACATTGTGGGGTGTCACAAATACCTCATCTCCTATTAGAAATTACACCTTGCGGGGTGTCACAAATACCTCATCTTCTATTAGAGATTATACCTTGCGGGGTGTCACAAATACTTCATCTCCTATTAAAGATTACACCTTGTGGGGTGTCACAAATACTTCATCTCCTATTAGAGATTACACCTTGTGGGGTGTCACAAATACCTCATCTCCTATTAGAGATTACACCTTGTGGGGTGTCACAAATACCTAATCTCCTATTAGAGATTACACCTTGTGGGGTGTCACAAATACCTCATCTCCTATTAGAGATTACACATTGTGGGGTGTCACAAATACCTCATCTCCTATTAGAAATTACACCTTGCGGGGGGTCACAAATACCTCATCTTCTATTAGAGATTATACCTTGCGGGGTGTCACAAATACTTCATCTCCTATTAGAGATTACACCTTGTGGGGTGTCACAAATACTTCATCTCCTATTAGAGATTACACCTTGTGGGGTGTCACAAATACCTCATCTCCTATTAGAGATTACACCTTGTGGGGTGTCACAAATACCTAATCTCCTACTAGAAAATACACCTTGTGGGGTGTCACAAATACCTCATCTCCTATTAGGGATTACACCTCGTGGGGTGTTACAAATACCTGAACTCCTCTTAGAGATTACACCTTGTGGGGTGTCACAAATACCTCATCTCCTGTTAGAAATTTCACCTTGTGGGGTGTCACAAATATCTCATCTCCTATTAGGGATTACACCTCGTGGGGTGTCACAAACACCTGATCTCCTATTAGAGATTACACCTTGTGGGGTGTCACAAATGCCTCATCTCCTATTAGCGATTACACCTTGTGGGGTGTCACAAATACCTCATCTCCTGTTAGAAATTACACCTTGTGGGGTGTCATAAATATGTCATCTCCTATTAGCGATTACACCTCGTGGGGTGTCACAAATACCTGATCTCCTATTAGAGATTACATCTTGTGGGGTGTCACAAATGCCTCATCTCCTATTAGAGATACACCTTGTGGGGTGTCACAAATACTTCATCTCCTTTAGAAATTACACCTTGTGGGGAGTCACAAATTTCTCATCTCCTATTAGGGATTACACCTCGTGGGGTGTCACAAATACCTGATCTCCTATTAGAGATTACACCTTGTGGGGTGTCACAAATGCCTCATCTCCTACTAGAGATTACACCTTGTGGGGTGTCACAAATACCTCATCTACTATTAGAGATTACACCTTGTGGGGTGTCACAAATACCTCATCTCCTATTAGAGATTACACCTTGTGGGGTGTTACAAATACCTGATCTCCTATTAGAGATTAAACCTTGTGGGGTGTCACAAATACCTCATCTCCTATTAGAGATTACACCTTGTGAGGTGTCACAAAAACCTCATCTCCTATTAGAGATTACATTTTGTGGGGTGTCACAAATACCTCATCGCCTACTAGAGATTACACCTTGTGGGGTGTAACAAATACCTGATCTCCTATTAGAGATTACACCTTGTGGGGTGTCACAAATACCTCATTGCCTATTAGAGATTGCACCTTGTGGGGTGTCACAAATACCTCATCTCCTATTAGAGATTACACCTTGTGGGTTATCACAAATACCTCATCTCCTATTAGAGATTACACCTTGTGGGGTGTTACAAATACCTGATCGCCTATTAGAGATTACACCTTGTGGGGTGTCACAAGTACCTCATCTCCTACTAGAGATTACACCTTGTGGGGTGTCACAGATACCCCATCTCCTATTAGAGATTACACCTTGTGGGGTGTCACAAATACCTCATCGCCTATTAGAGATTACACCTTGTGGGGTGTCACAAATACCTCATCTCCTATTAGTGATTACACCTTGTGGGGTATCACAATACCATATGTCGTATTAGAGATTACACTTTGTGGGGTGTCACAAATACCTAATCTCCAACTAGAGATTACACCTTGTGGGGTGTAACAAATACCTCATCTCCTATTAGAGATTACACCTTGTGGGTTGTCACAAATACCTCCTCTCCTATTAGAGATTACACCTTTTGGGGTGTCACAAATACCTCATCTCCTATTAGAGATTACACCTTGTGGGGTGTCACACATACCTCAACTCCTACTAGAGATTACATCTTGTGGGGTGTCACAAATACCTGATCTCCTATTAGGGATTACACCTTGTGGATTGTCACAAATACCTCATCTCCTATTAGAGATTACACCTTGTGGGGTGTTACAAATACCTGATCTCTTATTAGAGATTACACCTTGTGGGGTGTCACAAATACCTCATCTCCTATTAGAGATTACACCTTGTGGGGTGTCACAAATACCTCATCTCCTATTAGAGATTGCACCTTGTGGGGTGTCACAAATACCTCATCTCCTATTAGAGATTACACCTTGTGGGCAGGGCCGGACTGGCCTACCAGGATACCGGGGAAATTCCCGGTAGGCTGCCGCTCTGTGGGTCGGCAGCAGCTGGCCCGTGCTTGACTGCCTAATGCGGAGAGTAGCACGGGCCGGCCGCCTCCTGACTTGCCCGCTGCCATCACTTTTTTTATTTTATTTTAATCAGTTACTGGGGCCGGGCTTGCTCTAGCTGTGTCCCAATCGACCACCAGAGGGCACACTAAGTAGCGCCGACAGGGAGGAGAAGCACTTCAGCCTGTGATATGACCCTGGCTGCTGGTATGAGACGTGCCTGCGCGCGGCACGTCAATAACCAGCAGCCATTGGGAGAAGACGCCGGCTAGTGATGTCGGCCGATGTGTCCCTCCCTCTCCCTGCCCGGCGCCTGCAATAGAGGAGCAGCAGCCGGCATCCCTAATTACTGATGAGCTAGTGCTACTTACTTCTATGGGGCAGTGTGTGTATATGGAGGCTTTGTATGGGTGCTGCTTATGTATATATATATATATATGGGGGGTGTATATGGTTGTGTGTATATAGGGCTGTGTATGTGTGTATATAGGGCTGTGTATGTGTGTATATAGGGCTGTGAATGTGTGTATATAGGGCTGTGTATGTGTGTATATAGGGCTGTGTATGTATGGGGCTGTGTATGTGTGTATATAGGGCTGTGTATGTGTATATATAGGGCTATGTATATAGGGCTGTGTATGTGTGTATATAGGGCTGTGTATATAGGGCTGTGTATGTGTGTGTATGGGGCTGTGTATGTGTGTGTATATATGGCTGTGTATGTGTGTATATAGGGCTGTGTATGTGTGTATATAGGGCTGTGTATGTGTATATATAGGGCTGTGTATGTGTGTATATAGGGCTGTGTATGTGTATATATAGCAGGGATCGACCGATTATCGGTATGGCCGATAATCACGATTTTGGGCATTATCGGTATCGGGAATTACCTTGCCGATAAGCCGATAATGCCCCGCCCCCCGCACCGCCCCCACCGCACCGCCGCACTAACCCCCCCCCCCCCGACACGCTACACCGCGACCGCCCCCCCGACCCACCGCACCCCATACCGTGATGCTGGGTGGTATACCGGTATGGATTTTTGCCCATACCGCTATACCGGTCGGGCCCCTCTTCCACCCTCCGAGTCAATAAAAAAATTTTAACTTACCCTTAATGGGGGTGGTCCGGGCCATCCATCGTTCCTGCAGTGTCCGGGGGCGTTCCGGGTGAAGGGTGAACCGGTCCGGGCTGTCCTTCTTCTCCGGCGGTCATCTTCTCCACTCCGGGCAGTTTCCGGCCTAGTAGCTGCATAGACGCCGCTACGCCGTGACGTCAGGTGTGTCACTGCGCAGCAGCGTCTATGCAGCGTACTAGGCCGGAGCCTGCCCGGAGTGGAGAAGATGACCGCCGGAGAAGAAGGACAGCCCGGACCAGTTCACCCTCCACCCGGAAGGCTGCTGGACACTACAGGAAGGATGGATGGCCCGGACCACCCTGACAGGTAGGGGGAGAGAAGCGGGTGGTGGTGGTGGTGGTGGCGGCGGCGGCCTATGGCACAGCAAAAGCCACTGCAGTGTATTGATTTAAAGCGCCCGCTTTAAATCAATTACCTGCAGCGGTGTCGAGGGGGGATAAATAGCCGATAACTTATACCAGAATATCGGCATAAGTTATCGGCTATCGGCCCTAACCTCCACCGATTATCGGTATCGGCCCTAAAAAACCGACATTGGTCGATCCCTAATATATAGGGCTGTGTATGTGTGTATATAGGGCTGTGTAAGTGTGTATATAAGGCTGTCTATGTGTGTATATAGGGCTGTGTATGTGTGTATATAGGGCTGTGTATATAGGGCTGTGTATGTGTGTATATAGGGCTGTGTATGTGTGTGTATGGGGCTGTGTATGTGTGTATATAGGGCTGTGTATGTGTGTGTGTGTGTGTATGTATATATATTGGGCTGTGTATATAGGGCTGTGTATGTGTGTATATAGGGCTGTGTATATAGCGCTGTGTATGTGTGTATATAGGGCTGTGTATGTGTGTATATAGGGCTGTGTATGTGTGTATATAGGGCTGTGTATGTGTGTATATAGGGCTTTGTATATAGACCTGTGTATGTGTATATATAGGGCTGTGTATGTGTGTATATAGGGCTGTGTATGTGCGTATATAGAGCTGTGTATATAGACCTGTGTATGTGTATATATAGGGCTGTGTATGTGTATATATAGGGCTGTGTATGTGTGTATATAGATCTGTGTATGTTTGTATATAGGGCTGTGTATGTGTGTGTATATAGGGCTGTGTATGTGTGTATCTAGGGCTGTGTATGTGTGTGTATATAGGGCTGTGTATGTGTGTGTATATAGGGCTGTGTATGTGTGTATATAGGGCTGTGTATGTGTGTGTATATAGTGCTGTGTATGTGTGTATATAGGGCTGCGTATGTGTATACATAGGGCTGTGTATATAGGGCTGTGTATGTGTATATATATATAGGGCTGTGTATGTGTGTGTATGGGGCTGTGTATGTGTGTATATATGGCTGTGTATGTGTATATATAGGGCTGTGTATGTGTATATATAGGTCTGTGTATGTGTATATAAAGGGCTGTGTATGTGTATATATAGGGCTGTGTATATAGGGCTGTGTATGTGTATATATAGGGCTGTGTATGCGTATATATAGGGCTGTGTATATAGGGCTGTGTATGTGTATATATAGGGCTGTGTATGCGTATATATAGGGCTGTGTATATAGGGCTGTGTATGTGTATATAGGGCTGTGTATGTGTGTATATAGGGCTGTGTATGTGTATATATAGGTCTGTGTATATAGGGCTGTGTATGTGTATATATATATAGGGCTGTGAATATAGGGCTGTGTATGTGTATATATAGGGCTGTGTATGTGTATATATAGGGCTGTGTATATAGGGCTGTGTATGTGTGTATATATAGGGCTGTTTATATAGGGCTGTGTATGTGTATATATATGGCTTTGTATGTGTATATATAGGGCTGTGTATATAGGGCTGTGTATGTGTGTATATAGAGCTGTGTATGTGTGTATATAGGGCTGTGTATGTGTGTATAAATAGGGCTGTGTATATAGGGCTGTGTATGTGTGTGTATATAGGGCTGTGTATATGGGGGGGTGTATATGAGGGCTGTGTGCACGGCCGGACTGGCACAGGCGGCGCGATGGTATCACGTCAACAAGCCGCCTATGCAATGACATGGATGTTACTGTGCTGGACGGAACAGCTCTGCGTGGGTGTGATGGAAGGTAAGTTGGTGTTTTGTTTTTTTCTTTAAGATAGCGATTTTTGGTAGGGTGGCCCTCGCCAAGGCCGACCAGTGGCCCCCCGGCTATTGCAAAACTACAAATCCCAGCAAGCTCGGAAAGCCATTGGCTGTCCAGACATGCTGGGAGTTGTAGTTTTGCAACAGCTGGAGGTACACTGGTCGGGAAACACTGGTATAAAGCTTCACAGTTTGAGAACAATGCCCCTGGTGGATATCTCCCTTTACACTTGATACTGTGGCACTGTGTAAGGCTGGGGATATATGGCGAGTGTGGCCATGACAAGGGCCACCCTACCAAAAATCACTATGTTGCACTACAGTGATCGCGCCTACCTTCTGTATGGGGGCACGGAGGGGGCCTAACCATTATATAGGGGCACAGAGAGGGCCTAACTGCTATATGGGGGCACTATTACTACGTCAGGCAATATTGATAAGTTTGTGTAGAAGTGAGGATATTGCTGAAGTAAGGAGCCTAAAATGTTTGTCTGGCAGATTCTGCGGTGACAAGTCTTGTCCGGGAGAAGTCTTCATGATGCCCAGAACAGATGGAGAAGAAACGTAAAAGTAAACGACTCTGATCAAAGAAGACGTTGCCACAGATTCACTTAGAGAAGACGTCACCTGTCATTCGCCTGATGGTACTGTAAGCACTTATATAGTCTGAAGATCCTGTGTAGTGTTGGTACTAGAGATGAGCGAACTTACAGTAAATTCGATTCGTCACGAACTTCTCGGCTCGGCAGTTGCTGACTTTTCCTGCATTAATTAGTTCAGCTTTCAGGTGCTCCGGTGGGCTGGAAAAGATGGATACAGTCCTAGGAAAGAGTCTCCTAGGACTGTATCCACCTTTTCCAGCCCACCGGAGCACCTGAAAGCTGAACTAATTTATGCAGGATAAGTCATCAACTGCCGAGCCGAGAAGTTCATGACGAATCGAATTTACTGTAAGTTCGCTCATCTCTAGTAGTGGTCATGGTGTGGCAGTATTATGTGCCTTGTGTATTATTGATAATATCTTAGTACACAGGATTTGCTCAGTAACAGTATAATAGTAATATGTATGGTGATAATATTCCTCCTTGTATGCTGGTATTATTGGACTCAGTATACTGGATTTTCACATAGAACCTTTTTCAAACATTGCTGCCATTTTTCACTATAATGGATTGTTTCACCATTTTACCTTTTGAATTTGTGGACTGTGATCATTGTCTTGGACGCTGATACCATTTTATTGAAGCATTTGGTAGTAGTGTATTCCTTCTGTAACATATATACACACACACATAGCTATGTAAAGATATACACCTGCGCACACAGCGACCATTGGCTGGCACCATGACACTGCTGTGGGGCTGGTTTTAAACCCCAGTCCGGCCCTGCTTGTGGGGTGTCACAAATACCTCATCTCCTACTAGAGATTACACCTTGTGGGGTGTCACAAATACCTCATCTCCTACTAGAGATTACATCTTGTGGGGTGTTACAAATACCGCATCTCCTATTAGAGATTAAACCTTGTGGGGTGTCACAAATACCTCATCTCCTATTAGAGATTACACCTTGTGGGGTGTCACAAATACCTCATCTCCTACTAGAGATTACATCTTGTGGGGTGTTACAAATACCTCATCTCCTATTAGAGATTACACCTTGTGGGGTGTCACAAATACCTCATCTCCTATTAGAGATTACACTTTGTGGGGTGTCACAAATACCTCATCTCCTACTAGAGATTACACCTTGTGGGGTGTCACAAATACCTCATCTCCTATTAGAGATTACACCTTGTGGGGTGTCACAAATACCTCATCTCCTATTAGAGATTACACCTTGTGGGGTGTCACAAATACCTCATCTCCTATTAGAGATTACACCTTGTGGGGTGTCACAAATACCTCATCTCCTATTAGAGATTACACCTTGTGGGGTGTCACAAATACCTCATCTCCTACTAGAGATTAAACCTTGTGGGGTGTCACAAATACCTCATCTCCTACTAGAGATTAAACCTTGTGGGGTGTCACAAATACCTCATCTCCTATTAGAGATTACACCTTGTGGGGTGTCACAAATACCTCATCTCCTACTAGAGATTACACCTTGTGGGGTGTCACAAATACCTCATCTCCTACTAGAGATTACACCTTGTGGGGTGTCACAAGTACCTCATCTCCTATTAGAGATTACACCTTATGGGGTGTCACAAATACCTCCTCTCCTACAAGAGATGACACCTTGCGGGGTGTCACAAATACCTCATCTCCTACTAGAGATTACATCTTGTGGGGTGTCACAAATACCTCATCTCCTATTAGAGATTACATCTTGTGGGGTGTCACAAATACCTCATCTCCTACTAGAGATTACATCTTGTGGGGTGTCACAAATACCTCATCTCCTATTAGAGATTACACCTTGTGGGGTGTCACAAATACCTCATCTCCTATTAGAGATTACACCTTGTGGGGTGTCACAAATACCTCATCTCCTACTAGAGATTACACCTTGTGGGGTGTCACAAGTACCTCATCTCCTATTAGAGATTACACCTTATGGGGTGTCACAAATACCTCCTCTCCTACTAGAGATTACACCTTGCGGGGTGTCACAAATACCTCATCTCCTACTAGAGATTACATCTTGTGGGGTGTCACAAATACCTCATCTCCTATTAGAGATTACACCTTGTGGGGTGTCACAAATACCTCATCTCCTATTAGAGATTACACCTTGTGGGGTGTCACAAGTACCTCATCTCCTATTAGAGATTACACCTTATGGGGTGTCACAAATACCTCCTCTCCTACTAGAGATTACACCTTGCGGGGTGTCACAAATACCTCATCTCCTACTAGAGATTACATCTTGTGGGGTGTCACAAATACCTCATCTCCTATTAGAGATTACACCTTGTGGGGTGTCACAAATACCTCATCTCCTATTAGAGATTACACCTTGTGGGGTGTCACAAATACCTCATCTCCTACTAGAGATCACACCTTGTGGAGTGTCACAAATACCTCATCTCCTACTAGAGATTACACCTTGTGGGGTGTCACAAATACCTCATCTCCTACTAGAGATTACATCTTGTGGGGTGTCACAAATACCTCATCTCCTATTAGAGATCACACCTTGTGGGGTGTCCCAAATACCTCATCTCCTACTAGAGATCACACCTTGTGGGGTGTCACAAATACCTCATCTCCTATTAGAGATTACACCTTGTGGGGTGTCACAAATACCTCATCTCCTATTAGAGATTACACCTTGTGGGGTGTCACAAATACCTCATCTCCTATTAGAGATTACACCTTGTGGGGTGTCACAAATACCTCATCTCCTACTAGAGATCACACCTTGTGGGGTGTCACAAATATCTCATCTCCTACTAGAGATTACACCTTGTGGGGTGTCACAAATACCTCATCTCCTACTAGAGATTACATCTTGTGGGGTGTCACAAATACCTCATCTCCTATTAGAGATTACACCTTGTGGGGTGTCACAAATACCTCATCTCCTATTAGAGATTACACCTTGTGGGGTGTCACAAGTACCTCATCTCCTATTAGAGATTATACCTTGTGGGGTGTCACAAATACCTCATCTCCTATTAGAGATTATACCTTGTGGGGTGTCACAAATACCTCATCTCCTATTAGAGATTACACCTTGTGGGGTGTCACAAGTACCTCATCTCCTATTAGGGATTACACCTTGTGGGGTGTCACAAGTAACTCATCTCCCATTAGTTAGGTAAATGTTGAATTTCTGTTTGAACAGAGACAGAAACCAGACAGCGTATCTAATGTCATAAAGAGTCTGAAGTTGATAAAGACACAAACTATACCATTTATGATGAAGTGGGTTTATTATCATAGCACATTTTATAAGCCTCGTGATCACAAAAATTACAAACAGGTCATCTCATACATTTTTCGCTCTTATTACCACACCAGCAACATGGGCACCTGCTGCAAAAATCTACACAGGGGGCATTTTTGCCTTTAAATCTTCACAGTCTGTATAGGGCTCCAGGCAGGCTGCAAAAGCCATGACGTGGGCAATGTAACTCTGCTCATGTATGCCATGGAAAAGGTGGGCAAATGGGCCTTTAGCCATGATAGCTACGTCCTCTCCTCCGTGTGTCTCTGACACTAGCGGCACAGCTGCCTGCTGTCTGTAGTTATTGGCTTCTGTTGAAAGAAAGTAAGACCTAAAGTAAGCCATGGAGCCCAAGAGATCAATCCACATCCCAAACTGTTAAAGGGGACAGTGATAAAAATAAACTGAATATACAACAGGGAATAAACAGTCTAAATGTACTGATGGAACAATTATTGGTAACATGCTGCATAATACCTGTATCAGTAGTGGTGATGTCCTCCCGTACTCCATTAGTGAGCTTAAATCCAAGTCCATTCCCATACAAGAGGCTAGTGAAAGGTTTAAGGTCACTGGCTTTACTTGGTGCCAACCCTACAGTTAACACACAAAATAATAATAGACACTTATTCCTTGTAAACAAAAGATGTTTCCAAAAGCTGCAAAACCCCTTTCACTAAAAATGATTATTGACCGCCCAAGTTCTTGACCATTAGTTGTCTCACTTCCCTGCAAACTGCTGTCCACTGCCTGTCATAAGGGTATTTTGTCTTTAGCAGCAGAAAGACCAATATGGAACAGAGAAATTGTGGGTTGTGCTTAGATAATGCTATGTGCAGGAGAGAGCCTGGACTGTGTACTTGCAAGCTGAGCCTTTCTGCTTCCTCCAGAAGATCCACGATGTACTGCAAAGGTAAAATCTGCACTTCTCTCTTACCTCCGATCACCCATAAAGTTCTGGGCAGCCATCTCTCAAGTAATTTGTATTTGCAGCAGCAGACCACTACTGCTTTTGTGATTTTGTAACCCCTGCCTTGTTGTGATGCTGATGTGTTTTCCTTTCTGCTCACATAACACTTGCAAAGCTAGTGCATCATTAACACCCCCCCTCCACATCCCTTCTGTAGTAGTGTACTGTTACCCCCCACCCTCAGCACAGAGCCAGTGCACTTTCCCCAGCCCTATGTTGTAGCATTGCCAAGAGGAATATGAGATGGGCTGTGATTGGCCAGACAAATAAGGGAAAGGATGAACTGTATGTGTGCTACGGTCAAACATGAGAAAATAGGAATATCTGTGCACTATAGAGGTGGCTTTCTGGAGCTCAATAACACCATTGAGAGTACAAACATCACCTTGTCATCGCTCTTGAAATTGTTGCTATGTTTTACCATAAAGATTTTTTTTTTAAAGTGTAAAGTACAAACTGTATAAAGTACAAACAGTATTGCAAAAATATGCAAAAAGTGATGCTTTAAATAAAAATGTAATTTAAAAAACAACTTTCTGTCATTGTCTTACCAAAAATACTATTGCCACGGTCTGTATAGCCACCAAAGGTGAAGACGTGAGAGTGGTCGGCAGTCACAACTGTCAGCGTTTCGGAATCTGATGTCAGTTCTCCAGCTCTTCGGATGGCTTTGTCAAACTCAACAGCTTCAGTCAGTGAATTCTTAGCATTCCCATCATGGTGTCCGTGGTCAATTCTACCTCGTAAATTCAAAACAAAACTGTAATTAGAGTCACATATATAAGAGAGATTTCTATAAATTGATGACATATTCTAATATTCCATAATCAGCATCATAAAGGATGAAAGCTGCTATTTTGAGGGGGCTGCAAATATTTAGTACCAAAAAATATTGGGAAAATTCCCTTATTTTTCTTTAAAGGAATCTGTCATATGGTTTCACAAAGTACTAATCATAGCAGTATAAAAGGTAGAGTATAAAATCACCTTCACAGGCATAGCATTAGTTTGTGAGCCAAGCAGTTTAAGTTTTTTCATATTTGCAATTGAGCAGCAATAACATTTCCATCCCCTACAGCACGCACCACAGATACTGTCATTAAATACCAAAAGAGGAGGCAAGAGGGGATGGAAATACTGGGCATGTGTAATGACCAGGCCTCCACTGTGGTCATTTCCATTTGGAAAACTTTTAAATTGCTTTGGTCACAAGTAAAAGTAGGATCGTGAAGGTGTATTTCAGAGATTTTCTTTTTTAATCTAACTACACTCAAGGTACAGTTAAATAGAAAAAAAAATAAACTATACTTACCCTCTTACTACCCGCTGATCTTGTCTCTGTGTTGATCCTAGCTGCAAGCACTTCCTTGTATTCGTTTCAGCAAAGGATCTTCACGCTCAGTCAATTGGTGGCAGAGGCAAGACACCACTGTGGCCACTGATTTACTGAGCGGGAAGGTCTGTGTGCCAACACCGACAAAAGGAAGTGTTGCCTCAGGGACTGACACCAAGAAAGCGATGGGGAAGTGAGGATTGTTAGCATAGCATACAGTTAAATAGAAAAAAAAATCCTTAGTACCCTAAACTCAGTAAGAAAGGGAAAAAAAAATCTTCAAAGAAACCCATTAATCCCTCCCAGTGATGCAATTGGTTACAACCATCTGACAAATTTCCTTTAATGGAACATTTTAAAGGGTATTATAATCAGGAACACATGTCTATACAAGGGTAATGTCTCATCCTATTTTCTATCATTTCAAATGATCAAATGTGTGGCACTTAAAAAAAATATTTTAAAATATAACAAAAGTTGTAATGCAGGGTTTGAAACCACAGTTGTTCACTACTTCATGCATACTACTTCTTACGCATCAATAAGGGAGAAAAACTAACCTAAAACACCTATAAATGTACTTTTGGCAATTAAGGGGGTACTCTGCCCCTAGACATCTTATCCCCTAACCAAAGGGTAGAGGATAAGATGTCTGATCGTGGGAGTCCTGCCGCAGGGGACCCCCACGATCTCGGCTGCAGCACCCTAGATATCCTGTGCACAAAGCGAACTTCGCTTTGTGCCAGATGACTGGTGATGCGGGGTGGGGGCGCATGACAACGCGGTCATGCCCTCCTCATGACGTCACGCCCATGTCCCCTCAATGCAAGGCACGAGCCTCTGGCTCTAAGCGAACGCCGGGTGCAGCAGGGAGGTCGCGGGGGTCCCCAGCGGCGGGACCCCTGTGATCTGACCCTTTTAAAGGGATGATTTCTGCTACTTTGAAGCAACTTCATGTTCCTTTGCTGCCAATGTGGTTTGAAAAAAAGAGTGTTCACTACTACAGTTACTTGAGAAACGTCCATCAAGAAATGTTATCTCTTCTTTCCACTGAACTAGTTCACTCTCTCGTGGCGTGCATTGTATACTCATCTTCTACAAATAGAAAGAATCCATTGGGATTTTTGCTCAGGATCTTGATGGCCTTCTCTGTCATGTCAGCAAGGGAAGGGTCCGTGGAAGGGTCACGACTAAGTTCATATTTCATGTCTTTGGGCTCAAAAAGACCTAACAATATACAAAGTGTTTAAAGTGTTAAGTATTATGATTTTATTTAAAAAAAATTAAAAAAAAAAACCTAGTCAAGCTTATCAATGGGAATTGACCCAGCAAAGGTAGCGCCAATAGTCTCTAAGAAAGGGCTGCATTATGCAGGCTGTAACATAAACAGTGTGCAATTCTGTAAAAACAATGAGATAACCAGAGACCTTTGCTCCAATGTGTAAAAGCCACAAAGCAATGTATCTGGGTTCCAACCCTTTTTATTATTAATAATATATTGACAGTTCTTTTCCGTGAACTATACATACATGGCACTCTATTGTTAACATAATCTAAGCTTCTCTAAGGTTATCCTTATAAGAATAGGTAACATACCCCACTGTATTCCCTTTGCATAAGCTACATTGTGGATCACTTACAGAAAAAGGCTGGGTCCACACTACGTTTTGTTCCATACGGGAGCGCATACGGCAGGGGCGAGCTAAAAGCTCGCTCTCCCGTATGTGACCGTATGCGCTCCCGTATGCCATTCACTTCAATGAGCCGACCGGAGTGAAACGTTCGGTCCGGTCGGCTCATTTTTGCGCCGTATGCGCTTTTACAACCGTACCTAAAACTGTGGTCAACCACGATTTTAGGTCCGGTTGTAAAAGCGCATACGGCGCAAAAATGAGCCGACCGGACCGAACGTTTCACTCCGGTCGGCTCATTGAAGTGAATGGCATACGGGAGCGCATACGGTAACATACGGGAGCGCAAGCTTTTAGCTCCCCCCTGCTGTATGCGCTCCCGTATGGGACAAAACGTAGTGTGGACCCAGCCTTAGTCAAAAATTTTCCAACAGAAGGCAAAAAGCAGTGCGAACCTACCCTTATACTGATGGACATGTTTTATAGCAAAACATTTAACCAATCGCTAGAGAACTGGGTTCACACTACCCTAATACTGACTCATTTTTGTATCTGTGTGTGCAAGATGCAGCCTGACCAGAGATCACATGATTCAGTTCGGATCATCAAATCTGTGGTCGAGTCAGGACTTGTCATCATAATACAGACACAAAAATGCATTAATATTATGTTAGTGTGAACTCAACCTTCAAATGTCACCAGGGGACATATTTTTAAACCACACAGGACATGCTCCATTATAGTCTATAGCAGGGACGTGCACAGGAATTTTGAGGGGCAGGGGCTCAATGTGAAAAAAAGGGCACATCCGATCCATATGCAACTCCCTAGACCAGTGTTAACCCAAGCACGGTCCTTAAAGGACAACTGCAGCCAAAATTTTACATATCCTCTATCCACAGGATAGGGGATAAGTGTTTGATCGCTGGGGGGTTTGACTGCTGGGCCCCCCTGCGATCTCCTGTACGGGGCCGCGCCGTGGCTCCCCCGTGCAGGGGGCATGACGTTGCAGCCGACATGCCCCCTCCATACATCTCTATGGGAGAGGCAGCGTCCATGCCTCCCCGCCTCCCCCATAGAACTGTATGGGGACGGGATGGGGTGTAAACCGTCGAGCTCAGAGCTCAGCGCTAATGCCGGCGCCCCGTTAGGGAGATCGCGGGGGGTCCCAGCGGTCGGACCCCCCCGATCAAACACTTATCCCCTATCTTGTGAATAGGGGATAAGTTAAATTTGGCTGCAGTCCTTTAAATACCCCCAACAGGTCATGTTATCAGGTGATATAGTTGTAGAGATGCCTGATGCACAGACCAGAATTATATCACCTGTGAAAGACTAAGGGAATCTTGAAAACATGACCTGTTAGGGGGACTTGAGGACCGCACTTGGGAAATCTACAGGATAGAGGATAAGTGTTTGACCCCCGCAATCTCCCTAACGGGGCCCCGCACTTAGTGAAAGGTCGACAGTTACGCACCCTCCCCGCCCTGTCCCCATACAGTTCTATTGGAGAGGCACAGATGCTGCCTCCCCGCTTCTCCCATTGAACTACATGGAGGAGGCGTGTCAGCCGTGACATCACGCCGCGGCTGGCACACCCCCTGTGTGCAGAGTTGTGGCCCCGTGCACGAGATTGCGGGGGGGGCCCAGCGTTTGGACCCCCGCGATCAAACACTTATCCCCTTTAACATACCATCCACAGCTCCCCCGTTGCACTGATATAGCTTTTCTGTCCTCCGTTCCGGCCTTCTTTCTGCTTCCTGTGCACAGATCGAAACACTGCGATGAACTTATTGCCGGGCGCAGCGATTTCCCGCCTTGACCAGTGATATAATGAGCGCAGTGTCATATAACAGGCCAAGGCTCCTTATATGACATGCACTCAGCCTATTACCGACCGAGGTGGGACATCACTGCGGCTGGAGATAAGCTCATTGCAGTGTCCTGGTGCTGTCCACACCTCGTGTCACACTGGGTCTGGTGCTACATAAGCTGCATATGGACTATGCTCAGTTATCAGATGTGGACAGTTCCAGGAGGGGGGGAGAAAGGAGCCCTGTTAAAGGGGTACTCTGTTGGAAAACTTTTTTTTTTTTTAATCAACTGGTCCCAGAAAGTTAAACAGATTTGTAAATTACTTCTATTAAAAAAATCTTTACCCTTCCAGTACTTATAAGCAGCTATATACTACAGAGGAAATTATTTTCTTTATGAATTTCTTTTTGTCTTGTCCACAGTGCTCTCTGCTGACACCTGATGCCTGTATAAGGAACTGTCCAGAGCAGGAGAAAATCCCCATAGCAAACCTATTCTGCTCTGGACAGTTCCTGTCATGGACAGAGGTGTCAGCAGAGAGCAGTGTGGACATGACAAAAAAGAAATTTAAAAAGAAAATAATTTCCTCTGTAGCATACAACTGCTATATTATTAAATAGCAGTAATTTAGAAATCTGTTTAACTTTCTGGCACCAGTTCTTTAAAAAAAAGAAGTACCCCTTTAAGGTATTTAGAAGCCAAAATTGGTTCTGCACAATAGTTATTTATCATAAGCAACGGAGTTGTGCTTTAAATGTTAACACAAATACAGTGTGAATCCAGCCATTGGGATTTTGCTACAGATTTTATACTCTGGATTTTGTTATTGAATTACCAGCAGAAATTCTGCAGCAAAATGGGGGAGATTTATCAAAACCTGTCCAGAGGAAAAGTTGTCCAGTTGCCCATAGCAACCAATCAGATTGCTTCTTTCATTTTTAACAAGGCCTTTGAAAACTGAAAGCAGCAATCTGATTGGTTGCTATGGGCAACTTTTCCTCTGTACAGGTCCACAAGAAAGGTGGGACAATACAAAGATTGTAGGGACTGATGATGTGGGGAAGATACAGATGTGGAATGGCATTATAGGGGCACAGTTGGGTAACACTATTGGTTCATAGCTATTGGTTTATAGCAGTGTTTCCCAAGCAGGGTGCCTCCAGCTGTTGTAAAACTGCAACTCCCAGCATGCCTGGACAGCCTTTGGCTGAGAGTTGTAGTTTTGTGCCAACTGGAGGCCCCCTTGTGGGGAAACACTGGTTTATAGGGAGGGAAAGAACAACTATGCTGGACTAAGCTTTTCAGGTACTGTAGGTTGGGGACACTATGGGGGAGATTTAACACGACCTGTCCAGAGGAAAAGTTGCCCATAGCAACCAATCAGATCCTTTCTTTCATTTTTCAGAGGCCTTTTGAAAAGTAAAATAAGCAATCTGATTGGTTGCTATGGGCAACTTTTCCTCTGGACAGGTCTTGTTAAATCTCCCCCATAGTGTATATCAGAATAAATAAGGAAAAAAACTAAACAACACAAAAACACATTATAATTTCCCTGAAGCTGTTTGTACAGAGGAGGCCAGTCCTCCCTAACAGACCACCCTGCTGATCATCAGTTACTGTCACTGTGGACTTTTCTAGGTCCCCTCACACAGTCCACGCTCCCTACAGTCCTCCCTGACAGACCCGGCTGATGATCACTTACTGTCCCCTCATGGCAGCTCCAGCTGATCTTCTATCCTCCATCTCTTCCTTTCCTTACCCAGAGAGGAGCAGGGAGGGGGAGGGGCCGTCAGCAGCAGCAGGACCCTGGGAGACAGTGTCCAGAGAATGCCTGTATGACAAGATGTCACTTCCTAACACTTGTATCTGCTCTTTCTTCTTGTCCCCTGCTGTTATCTCTACCAGCCATGCCTCTATACACTCCTGCCCCTGTGCCTCTGTGCCTCACACCTTTAAAAAAAAAAAAACAGACTAAGGATGCAGTGGTTTCACAACAGATGGAAAGCCAAAGGTTGGAGAAAAATCAACACTTCACTGAATATCTGAACAGGCACCCAAACTCAGGACCGGTGGGGGTCAACGTAGTCAGTAAAATCTGACATAAAGACAAGGACACAATTGTTGGTACACTTTTGTTAAAGGGGTACTCCATTGGCCAGTGTTCAGGCTGCGTTCAGAACATTTAGTTCGGAACGATGTGCGCGTGCTGTGGGGTTAGCCAAGCCCCCTCGAGACATCAGGCCATGCCCCTCAATGCAAGTCTATTGGAGGGGGGTGTGGTGGCCCTCAATTCAAGTCTACACCCCCTCCCATAGACTTGCATTTAGGGGCATGGCCTGACGTCAGAAGAGTGCGTCGCCGACCCTCGCAGCGCGCGCACAGCATTCAGAACTAAATGTTCCGAATGCAGCCGGAACAATGGTTAGTGGAGTACCCATTTAAAAACAGGAAAACCCACAATGCTCCCTGAAATAACTTGAGGCTGACAAAAGTAAAAATTTATAAAAATTTACTGAAAATTAACTAATAAAATTCAGACTTCACTTTTGAATTGTGGTTCAACAAAATCATTTTGAAAAGTAAAATAATGAAACTGATGGGAAAAAATGATGGCACCCTCGAATAGATAGGAAATAATTTGACAATAGGGACATGTTATACTATGTTGTGTCCTGCAATTAGTGTCAAAGGTATCTCCAAACTTGTAATCGGTCAGTTGCCTATTTATAGGGGTACTAGTAGTCACTGTACTATTTGGTATCATGGTACAGAACACCAAAAAGAAATTTGTATTAGGAAATTAGAAAAAAAATTATAGCCAAGCATGTTTCTCAGCGTTCAGAACAAAATGTTCAGAACGCTTAGTCATCACGCCCCACCTCCTCATTGCAAGACTATGGGAGGGGGTGTGGTGGCCACCACGCCCGCTCCCCTAGACTTGCTTTGAGAGGGTGTGGCGTGATGTCACAAGGAGGGGGGGTCATGACGTCACGAGCCCCGGCACCAGCTCTAAGTCTTTGGAACATTTTGTTCTTAATGCTGAGCAGTGGAGTACCCCTTTAAAAGTAAAGGCTAAAAGACCATCTCTAAGCAGCTTGATGTTCCTGTGACTACAGTTGCACATATTATTCAGAAGTTTAAGGTTCACCGGACTGTAGCCAACCTTCCTGGTCGTGGCTGCAAGAGGAAAATTGATGATATATCAAAAAGTCTGATAATACAAAATGAGCCCAGAACAGCTTCCAAAGACATTACAGATGAACTCCAAGGACAAGGTACATCAGTGTCAGACTGCACCATCTGCCGCTGTTTGAGCCAAAGTGGAAATAATGGAAGAAGACCAATGTTAAAAGCAAATCATTAAAAAAGAAAAAGAGCCTGGAATTTGCCAAAATGCATATTGACAAGCCGTAAAACTTCTGGGAGAATGTCGTTTGGAGAGATAAAACTGAAGCTCTTTGGCAAGTTACATCAACTATAATCGCAGAGCCAAAAATGAAGCATACAAACAAAAAAACACTGTACCTACTGTGAAGCATGGTGGAGGCTCGGTTATGTTTCGTGACTGCTTTGCTGTATCTGGCACAGGGTGTCCTGAATCTGCACAGGATACAATAAAATCTCAGGACAATCAAGGCCATCTAGTGTCAGGAAGCTTGGTCTCTGTTGCAGGTCATGTATCCTCCAACAGGATAATGACCCAATACACAAAGCTAAAAACACCCAAGAATGGTTAAGAGCAAAACTTTGCACTATTCTGAAGTGACCTTCTATGAGCCTTGATCTGAATTGTCATGAATGACTGGGGGGACAGGGAGAGTGAGCCCTAAGCTGTCCCTAGTAACACTCTCCCTGCCTACTTGCTTATACACGCTAAGTGGTTAATCAACAACTTTGAGCCGGTCTCTCCCTGCGCTACAGTACAGTGGAAAAAAAACAAAAAATATACATAGTCGGTCACAGGCCAGAAACAGAAAGGGGAAAACTACCAGACAACCAGGTATACCAGACAGGATACAAATACTAACAGGGCAGAATATAGTGTATTAGCCAACAGTTTATAAACCAGATATCAGATAAATGCAAACATAATAAAATGAACAAGACTAGGTATGCCTAGGGGATGGATGGAAGAACTGAGAGCTAAAACACTAAACTGATCAAGTAACATAGGACACAGAAAATAGGACACATAGGACACAGAAAAAACAAACTGGACACCCCACTCCACAAAATGAGTAGCCATTATAATAAAGCCAAATAGACTACTGGACAGTGGGCGCACACCACCGTGTGATCAGGATGCTGACCCGGTAGGAAACATAGTATAATACATGAAACTCCAGACCAGAACCAGATGAGTCTAAATAGACTCCAGGATACCAAACAGGAATTATTACATACAGAGCACAGGTAAATCTAGACAAACACAGTGTGAACACAGACTAAGCAGAACAGACATACTTATCCTGAAACCAAAAAATGTACAGACTAAAATCTACAATAACCAAGACTATTTAACTATGGCTAAAACTAAGAGATATGTCACGATGCCGGCTGGCAGGTAGTGGATCCTCTGTGCCAGAGAGGGATGACGTGGACCGTGCTAGTGGACCGGTTCTAAGCCACTACTGGTTTTCACCAGAGCCCGCCGCAAAGCGGGATGGTCTTGCTGCGGCGGTAGTGACCAGGTCGTATCCACTAGCAACGGCTCACCTCTCTGGCTGCTGAAGATAGGCGAGGTACAAGGGAGTAGGCAGAAGCAAAGTCGGACGTAGCAGAAGGTCGGGGGCAGGCGGCAAGGTTCGTAGTCAAGGGAGATAGCAAAGTTCTGGTACACAGGGTATAAACACACAAAAACGCTTTCACTAGGCTCTAGGGCAACAAGATCCGGCAAGGAAGTGCAAGGGAGGAGACTGGATATAGCCAGGAAACAGATGGGAACCAATTAAGCTAATTGGGCCAGGCACCAATCATTGGTGCACTGGCCCTTTAAGTCTCAGGGAGCTGGCGCGCGCGCGCCCTAGAGAGCGGAGCCGCGCGCGCCAGCACATGACCGCAGGAGACGGGAACGGGTAAGTGACCTGGGATGCGATTCGCGAGCGGGCGCGTCCCGCTGTGCGAATCGCATCCCCAACGGCCATGACAGGGCAGCGCTCCCGGTCAGCGCTGACCGGGGAGCTGCAGGGAGAAAGGCGCCGTGAGCGCTCCGGGGAGGAGCGGGGACCCGGAGCGCTAGGCGTAACAGTACCCCCCCCCTTAGGTCTCCCCTTCTCTTTATCGGGTAACTGCCTCCCCTGGGATGAGGACACCGGGAAAGGATGGAGGGATTCCTCAACGGCAGGCAGAACCGCAGGAGTAGGAATGGGGAGAGAGGGCAGAGGGCGAGACCTGGCACGGGGCAGTGTGACACCAGGACGAGGGCCATGAGGGGACACAGAAGCTTGCCTGGGAGGGGGGGAGGGGCATTTCCTGTGGCAGGCAGAGTCCTTAATGACCTTAGGGGGACCGGATACAGGAGGAACCACAGAGTTACGGCAAGGGATACTGGGAACCGGTTTTAGACAGTTCTTGGCACAAGAGGACCCCCAACTCTTGATCTCCCCAGTGGACCAATCCAGGGTTGGGGAATGAAGTTGAAGCCAGGGAAGTCCAAGGAGAATTTCCGAGGTGCAATTGGGGAGGACCAAAAGTTCAATCCTCTCGTGATGAGATCCGATGCTCATAAGAAGGGGCTCCGTGCGGAAACGTATGGTACAGTCCAACCTGGCTCCGTTGACCGCGGAGATGCGGAGTGGCTTGACAAGACGGGTCACCGGAATATGGAATTTATTCACAAAGGACTCCCGAATAAAATTTCCAGAAGCTCCAGAGTCCAGACAGGCCACGGCTGAGAGGGGAGAGCTGGCTGAAGTGGAAATCCGAACAGGTACCGTTAGACGTGGAGAAGCCGACTTGGCATCAAGAGACGCCACACCCACGAGAGCTGAGTGTGAGCGTGCGTTTCCCAGACGTGGAGGACGGATTGGGCAATCCACCAGAAAATGTTCAGTACTGGCACAGTACAAACAAAGATTCTCTTCCTTACGGCGATTCCTCTCTTCCAGGGTCAGGCGAGACCGATCCACTTGCATGGCCTCCTCGGCGGGAGGCCTAGGCGCAGATTGCAGTGGAGACTGTGGGAGAGGTGGCCAGAGATCTAAGTCTTTTTCCTGGCGGAGCTCTTGATGCCTCTCAGAAAAACGCATGTCAATGCGAGTGGCTAGATGAATGAGTTCATGCAGGCTAGCAGGAGTCTCTCGTGCGGCCAGAACATCTTTAATGTTGCTGGATAGGCCTTTTTTAAAGGTCGCGCAGAGAGCCTCATTATTCCAGGAAAGTTCAGAAGCAAGAGTACGGAATTGTATGGCGTACTCGCCAACGGAGGAATTACCCTGGACCAGGTTCAGCAGGGCAGTCTCAGCAGAAGAGGCTCGGGCAGGTTCCTCAAAGACACTTCGAATTTCCGAGAAGAAGGAGTGTACAGAGGCAGTGACGGGGTCATCACGGTCCCAGAGCGGTGTGGCCCATGACAGGGCTTTTCCAGACAGAAGGCTGACTACGAAAGCCACCTTAGACCTTTCAGTAGGAAACTGATCCGACATCATCTCCAGATGCAGGGAACATTGGGAAAGAAAGCCACGGCAAAACTTAGAGTCCCCATTAAATTTGTCCGGCAAAGACAGGCGGAGGCTAGGAGTGGCCACTCGCTGCGGAAGAGGTGCAGGAGCTGGCGGAGGAGATGGTTGCTGCTGCTGTAGCTGAGACTGAATCTGCTGTAGCTGCGACTGGAGTTGCTGAGTCATGGTGGTCAAGTACGACAGCTGGTGATCTTGTTGGGCAATCTGTCGGGCTTGCTGGGCGACCAGTGTGGGGAGGTCGGCGACAACAGGCAGAGGAACTTCAGCGGGATCCATGGCCGGATCTACTGTCACGATGCCGGCTGGCAGGTAGTGGATCCTCTGTGCCAGAGAGGGATGACGTGGACCGTGCTAGTGGACCGGTTCTAAGCCACTACTGGTTTTCACCAGAGCCCGCCGCAAAGCGGGATGGTCTTGCTGCGGCGGTAGTGACCAGGTCGTATCCACTAGCAACGGCTCACCTCTCTGGCTGCTGAAGATAGGCGAGGTACAAGGGAGTAGGCAGAAGCAAAGTCGGACGTAGCAGAAGGTCGGGGGCAGGCGGCAAGGTTCGTAGTCAAGGGAGATAGCAAAGTTCTGGTACACAGGGTATAAACACACAAAAACGCTTTCACTAGGCTCTAGGGCAACAAGATCCGGCAAGGAAGTGCAAGGGAGGAGACTGGATATAGCCAGGAAACAGATGGGAACCAATTAAGCTAATTGGGCCAGGCACCAATCATTGGTGCACTGGCCCTTTAAGTCTCAGGGAGCTGGCGCGCGCGCGCCCTAGAGAGCGGAGCCGCGCGCGCCAGCACATGACCGCAGGAGACGGGAACGGGTAAGTGACCTGGGATGCGATTCGCGAGCGGGCGCGTCCCGCTGTGCGAATCGCATCCCCAACGGCCATGACAGGGCAGCGCTCCCGGTCAGCGCTGACCGGGGAGCTGCAGGGAGAAAGGCGCCGTGAGCGCTCCGGGGAGGAGCGGGGACCCGGAGCGCTAGGCGTAACAAGATATCACAGGATAAATACAAAGTGCATGCTCAAGCAGACTTGGAGGTGTATTGCACTCATTTGTTCAGAGCATTAACTATTCCCTATCCAGGGAGAATAGCAAACTGCTTTGAACATACTAGTGTGTGAATACACACCTAAACAAAAATATACAAAAACAAATAAACGGACATTACATGAATCCTATTGAACATCTGTGGAACAAGGTGAAACCTGCAGTCTGGAGAAGACACTGTTCACACCTGAGACAGCTGAGCAGTATCTTATGAGGAGTTTGCCAAGATACCTGGAGACCAGAGCAGAAGTCTCAATGAGAGTTACAGAAATCGCTTGATAGCAGTGACTGCCTCTAAAGGTTGTGACAAAATATTAGGTTCAGAGGACCATAATTTTTGTCCAGGACAGTTTTATTGTTCTGTTTTTCAAATGATCAAAATGATTCTGCTGAACCACAATTCAAAAGCAATGTCTGATTTTCCTTATTTATTTTCTGTAAACATTTTTTACTCCTAATCTTTATTACTATTGTCAGTTTCAAGTTATCTCAAGGAGCATTGTTGGTTTTTCTGAAGGGTACTAACAATTTTGTCCATATCTGTATAATGACCCTTTCCCCCCCCCCCCCCCCCTCTCCCATTAGAGAATATAAATATAGTGAATACTATACCCATAAGATAATCTGTTGTATTTTCATTCACGGTATCAAAGTCTTTTTTATTCCAAACATACTTGGCCTCCTGTCAGGAGAAAGTTTAAAGAAAATTAATACAACTGTGCCTCAGTCTAGGTAATGCTCCAGATTTGTTATTAAAAGGCTTGATAAAATTGAATTTTTCTTCTACAGTATATTTTACTAAGGAAATCCAGATACTGATACATATTTGTTTATATTGAAAATATAAATTGTTTGCAGATCTTACAGATCCAGATTACAGGGCAGCCATCTTGCCTGAACCTGTATTCACCCCCAAAATATTGAGTAACCAATAATGTGTGATAACTGAGATATTAGGGTTTTTCTCCATCTGACAACTCAGGGAATCCATCAGTGTGGGGATACATATTGTGTGTGTATGATGGCACAGTATTATACACTGAGATGGCCTGCTGCCTTTATTGCTCTGGGGGTTGCTCTTTATCGTTGACATCAGAAGTCCCTGTGATGCATGTATAGTTTTTGTATTTTGCTGCTTTATCTTGCCTAAATACGTCTGGGATGCTATGGAGGATTAGTGATGCCTACCAACATTAATCAACATTATGCCCCTCCCGTTATAAAATGGGAATAGGGATTTTATCCCATGGTACATTTATTTACAGCGGGACAGACTATTCCCTATCTATGTTAATTACATAGAGTTATACGGCTATGTTATATACCGGATAAATGGGTCTTCTCCCATCCTTGGGATAAAACTACAATTCTGTCTACTACTGCTTTGGACTATCTTTGTAACTTATCAGACCCTTTCCTTAACCCCTTAAGGACCAGGCCCATTTTGGCCTTAAGGACCAGACCAATTTTATTTTTGCATTTTCGTTTTTTCCTACTCGCCTTCTAAAACTCATAACTCTCTTATATTTCCATCCACAGACCCATATGAGGGCTTGTTTTTTGCGTCACCAATTGCACTTTGTAATTACATCACTTATTTTACCATAAAATGTATGGCGCAACCAAAAAATTGTGGGAATGTGGGAAAATTGAAAAGAAAACCGCAATTTAGCAAATTTTGGAAGGTTTTGTTTTCACGCTGTACACTTTCTGGTAAAAATAACATGTTTTCTTTTTTCTGTGGGTCAATATGATTAAAATGATACCCATGTTATATGCTTTTCTATAATTGTACTGCTTAAAAAAAAATCTCAAACCATTTTAACAAAATTAGTATGTTTGAAATTGCCCTATTTTGACTACCTATAACTTTCTAATTTTTCCGTATATGGGGCGATATGAGGGCTCATTTTTTGCGCCATGATCTGTAGTTTTTATCAGTATCACTTTTACTTAGGTTTTACTTTTTATAAAAAATTTTTGGAATAAAATGTGACAAAAAAGCAGCAATTTTGGACTTTTTTAAATTTTTTTACGTTTACGCCGTTCACCGTAGAGGATGATTAACAATACATTTTAATAGTTCAGACTTTTAAAGACGCGGCGATACCAAATATGTGTATTAATTCTTTTTTTTTACGCTTTTTTGGGGGTAAAATGGGAAAAAAGGACGTTTTACTTTTTTATTGGGGGAGGGGATTTTTCACATTTTTATTTTACATTTTTTTACTTTATTTTTTTTACATCCGGCCACCATGCTGGATGATCGGATCCCCGCGGGCGATCTGATCATCCGTTCAAAGTACCGCACTGCCGCAGATGCCGTGATCTGTATTGATCACGGCATCGAGGGGTTAATGGCGGACATCCGCGCTATCGTGGATGTCCGCCATTACCGGCGGGTCCCTGGCTGCTGATAGCAGCCGGGACCTGCCGGGCATGACGCGAGCACCGCTCCGGTGCTCGCAATCATGTCGGCGCGTAAATGTACGTCATGGTGCGTTAAGTACCACGTCACCATGACGTACATTTACGTCCATTGTCGTTAAGGGGTTAATAACCTATGACCTGAGTAGCTACAGCAAAATGTGTTGGTTTCAATATATCTAGTCATACATTTGTTGAATATCCAACTGATATATCACTGGGAAAAAGTCTGATGATTTGTAACCATTCATATGTATTTCTTGGTGTGTATACCAGAGTATTATGATGCTTTGCCACATGTCAGTGTACATTATTAAGTGCATTATCTTTCAGTCTCTTATTTTTACCGAATCCTTGCAATTAGAGTTGAAGTAAGACATTGCTCCTTTGTTAATAAGTTGCAAGGAAGGGTTTAGCTGCCTGACAACCTATGTCCCCTACACATAAGGAGGTCAGAACATTTGTGTGAACATCTCAATTTCAACATAAACTTCAGCTATGTGTCAGCTGCCTGACATTTTAGCCATTTGTTAACTTGTATTTGTTAACTTGGTGGGATGGAATTGCAATCTATTACGCTTTTGAGTCTCAAACATATATATACACATATAAATGGGCCAATTTTTTTCCCTCGCTGACTACTTTTAAACCATTAAAATTAATAGACCGCAAAGCACCCCTATAGAACAAACCCCCATAGGTAAAACATAACTTTTAATGTGTAGAACTAAATAGGCAAATGAAAAGTGACCAATATGTACATGAAAATACCAAAAAACACTTTTTTTAATATGCCCATTAGCCATAATGATGCTCCTAGTGGAGGCACATGTCCAATGGGTTTCAAAAAGGTCACATAGACCAGTAACTTAGGTAAACTTAGGGAAAATTAGTGCATTACAGAAGGATTGTTCCATAAAACAGTATATAACTAGTCCCTTTCTTTCTTAGACTGTGGGTATTGGTTGGGTACTAATCCCAGTTATAGGTATTGGTAAATGCTAATGTCTGTTTGAGTATTTTTAATTGGTATTCATGTGTAAATATTAGTAACTTTTCATTTGTCTACTTACTTTTACACATTAAAAGTAACATTTTACAAGGGGAGTTTTTTCTATAGGGGTGCTTTGTGGTCCTTTGGGCCAGTTGGTGTTGCTTTAACGGTTGATCATTCACCCCCCACTTCCAATTTGGGGTACGTTGGGGTCTGTAAAATGGATGTGGCCACTGTCAGTTAGCAGCAGTATACAATGGAATAACCTTTTTTTTTTACAGGATGCTGACGTATACCAGGAACGTATAGTGAAATCTACCGTACACTAGGATTGGAAACAGTGATATTAATTAAAAAAAAAAATGATGCTAAAAGTTACTGGCAACTGATTGTTGTAAATTGTTGTAAATTTTTGTCTGGAAAGATACTGTTAAATAAACGCACAACAGATGGAAACCAGAGGGATCCCATTTAAGTCAATAGTATCTGTTGTAAAACAGAATGTCCGCCTCCATTTTCTGGTCCCGAACAAAACCTCTGAGACAGATGTGAACGAGGCCTAAGTGATTTATATAAACTGCAAACACAAGGAGTCCTCCTAAATTCCCACTTAACAGAAATGTTTTTTACCTGTCTCTTGTTCAACCACAGATCAATTAAATTGAGGCCATCTTTTCTTACAGCCTGGTTTGATGTGCTGGTTGGGTATTCTGGGTCAGGTGTTCCCTTTGGACTCATATAGGCTCGGCCTCCTCCCAAAATTACCTTTGAATAAAAGAATATTTAAGTAACTTGCTCAGTTAATATGATTTATTACATATGTGTACTGTACTTATAATTACATCAATGTCTGTGTTGTGCACCAGCTGGTAGGCAATGTCCTTGCAACCATTGTTAATCATAGTCGTAGTCATCTCATTGTCAGAGTACCAGTTCCTGTTGGCACTATGTGCATAGGCAGCTGCTGGAGAGGCATGTTGGACGCGGGTTGTTGTCACGATACCTACAGATTTACCTATTTCAAATATTATAGAAAGGATCAGTTACTTCAGCACTGACTAAAAAAAAAAAAAAAAAAACAGCGAAAGAAAGTGTAAAAGAAAAGAAAAAAATCTAAATTGGAGAGAAGAAGGTAAAGTGAAAAGGGATGAAAGAAAGGCCACAGGAAAAAAAAAAGAAATGTAAGGTTGGGTTCACACTATGGAGTTTCCGACTGGACTACTGTTAAATTTTGGTCAGAAATTCTGCTGCATGAAGGTGTGATGTCCCAGTACAGGATATGTTCCTACAGTCCTGTCAGGTTGAGTCCCTGTACGTCCTCAGGGCTCTCCTGCAGTGTTCCCCCATAATGTGAATAGGTTGTATAAGTGCAAAGGACCTTTGAAGTGGGTTACATGAGTGTAGATCACATGATAATGTTTGTCACATGTTTAAGTCATATGTTTGCTACCCAGAGAGCACCAGGTGACCCGCAGTTGGCCTATGGGCTCTTTGATCAGCTCACCTTTATAAGATAGGGGAGGAGCTGCAATCTCTCTCTTGTGTTTCACTTTCTACTGAGGTTAAGTCCAGTCCAGAAGTCTCAGGGTAAGTGTCCAGTACATCTGGAGGCCTCAACCTTAATTGAAGCCACAAGTCAGTAAGTTAAATCATCTTTATCTGCTGTCACTACCTTAAGTCAAGTCAATTGTAGTAAGTGTAGCCTGCACCTATAGTCTCTCAAGTCCCTGCAAGTCCCAGCAAGCTGTGAGGTCCCCTGTGTTACTGGTCACCTCTCTGTGATCCTGGCTGAACTGTATAGACTGTACCATCTGTCTACCACAGTAAAAGCTACCGTTAATCTTAACCTGGCCTTAGATTATAATTAGGATTAGCGGTACTACCTTCGGGTGGTTACATAGGCAAACCACGCCCTGGCGTCACGAACATGAAGGGGTTAAAACCATCTACCCCTGGGCAACACCATCTGCCCCTTACACCTCACACCCTGTGGCTTACCACAAAGGTAAAATGCAGGTGAATGGTTTTTCTGTTCAGCTATTCACGCTGCAAAATTTTACAGACGGAATTCCAGTCAGAAAATTTTAATGAAATCATTCCGCCAGAACACTGAACCTGCTTCAATCCACGCGTACTCAGAATCTTTGGCTGGAAATTTTCTGGCTGCAGACGGATTCTGTAGTGTGAACCCGGCATTAGAGTGTAGTGAGATAGGGGAGGGGGAAAGAGAGCAGTGGTAGGAAAAACATGGCATCAAAAATTTAAAGCATCAGTGTAATTTGGCAAATACCATAGGGTCCAGCAATGAAAACAGAAAACTTACTCAGAATTTCACTGTAAGCATTTGCAAATAATTTTATGTAGGAGTCTATGGACTGGCAGATAATAGTTCAGTATATTCATTCTATATAGATGTATAAAATGGAGGCTATGAATTGTGTGTCTAGTAAGTCATACAGGAAATCTATGCTATTTCTCACCTGCCAATTTCGCTCGGTGAAGTATGGATTTTACTTCATTGCCAGTGGTGCTTGTACATACTCCATACTTTGCAGCTGCACTCACACCTAGGGTCCCAGAGTTGCCTTTTACTCCACACAAGTAGGCTGTACCTGTACCCGCACTGTCAGGGACCTGTGCATCTACATTGTACACCTAAACAAAACATGCAGTACATTTAGTCTTAGTCAAGGTACATTCACATGGGCGTGGTTTACATTGAGCTTCTCACTGCAAGTTTGAGATGCAGCTAATTTTCCGCTGCAGCTCAAACTCCCAGCAGGAAACTCACTGTAAACCCCCACCTGTGTGAATGTACCCTAAAAACACTACACTACACTAAATAAAGGATAAAACACTACATATACATACACTCCTAAAGAGTTATGCACCCCCCATTCCCCCACAATAAAAATGAAAAACGTCTGGTATGGCAGTGTTTCCAAAACAGAGCCTCCAGCTGTTTCAAAACAACAACTCCCAGTATTGCCGGACATCCACTGACTGTCCAGGCATGCTGGGAGTTTTGCAACAGCTGGAGGCACCCTGTTTGGAAACACTGCCGTAATTTTGGTATCGGAGGCAAGTGTAATTCTATGCAAATCCCTAATTTAGGCCTCAAATGCGCATGGTGCTCTCTCACTTCGGAGTCCTGTCATATTTCAAGGCAACAATTTAGTGCCACATATGGGTTATTTCCGTAGAAATTGCCTAACAAATTTTGGGGGACTTTTTCTCCTTTTACCCCTTATGAAAAGGTAAAGTTGGGGTCTTTTTTACACTAACATGCTGGTGTTGCCCCATACTTTTCATTTTCACAAGAGGTAAAAGGAAAAAAAGACCCCCAAAATTTGTAACGCAATTTCTCCTGAGTACGAAAATACCCCATATGTGGGTGTAAAGTGCTCTGCAGGCGCACAACAAGGCTCAGGAGTGAGAGCGCACTATGTAAATTTGAGGCCTAAATTGATGATTTGCACAGGGGTGGCTGATTTTACAGCGGTTCTGACATAAACGTTAAAAAATAAATACCCATAGGTGACCCCATTTTGGAAACTGCACCCCTCATGTAATGTAATAAGGGGTGCAGTGAGCATTTACACCCCACAGATGTCTGACAGATTTTTGGAACAGTGGTCCATGAAAAATTTTATTTTTTACACCTCTGTCAAACGCCAGTGAGGTGTAATTGCTCACTGCACCCCTTATTAAATTCTGTGAGGGGTGTACTTTCCAAAATGGGGTCACGTGGGGGGTCCACTGTTGAGGTACCATGGGGGCTTTGTAAACGCACATGGGCCCCGACTTCCATTCCAAACAAATTATCTCTCCAAAAGCTCAATGGCGCTGCTTCTCTTCTGAGAATTGTAGTTCGTCCGCAGAGCAATTTACATCCACCTATGGGGTGTCTCCATACTCAGAAGAAATGGGGTTAAAAATTTGGGGGGGGGGGGCATTTTCTCCTAAGATCTCTTGTAAAAATGTAATGTTTGGGGAAAAAACAGCATTTTTGGGAAAAAAAGAAATAAATTGCCATCTACATATCCGACTTTAACAATAAGTCGTCAAACACCTGTGGGGTGTTAAAGGCTCACTGTACCTCTTGTTACGTTCTGTGAGGGGTGTAGTTTCCAAAATAGTATGCCATGTGGGTTTTTTTTTTTTTTTTTGCTGTTCTGGCATCATAGGGGCTTCCTAAATGTGACATGCCCCCCAAAAACCATTTCAGCAAAATTCACTCTCCAAAATCCCATTGTCGCTCCTTCCCTTCTGAGCCCTCTAGTGCACCCGCCGAACACTTGACATACACATATGAGGTATTTCCTTACTCGAGAGAAATTGGGTTACACATTTTAGGAAGATTTCTCTCCTTTTACCCCTTGTAAAAATTAAAAAAATGGGTCTACAAGAACATGCGAGTGTAAAAAATGGAGATTTTGAATTTTCTCCTTCACTTTGCTGCTATTCCTGTGAAATACCTAAAGGGTTAACAAATTTTACATCCACAGAGCACTTTACATCTACATATAAGGTATTTCCTAAAAAATTGGGTTACAAATTTCTTGGCAGGATTTCTCTCCTTTAACCCCTTGTACTGTAATAATTAAAAAAAATTCTCTACAAGAATATGCGAGTGTAAAAAATGGAGATTTTGAATTTTCTTCTTCACTTTGCTGCTATTCCTGTGAAATACCTAAAGGGTTAACAAACTTTCTGAATATAATTTTGAATGCTTTGAAGGTGTGAAGTTTCTATAATGGGGTAATTTATGGGGTATTTCTCACAGAAAAGCCAAATCCACTTCAAACTAAAAATTTTTTTTAAAATTTCGAAAATTGCTGCTATACTTTTAAACCCTCTAATGTCTTCAAAAAGTAAAAACATGTCAACTTTATTATGCCAACATAGACATATTGGCTGACATTTATAATTGTATGACTGTTTTTTTGTGTCTAGAAAAGGCGCACAAAAAGCGCAAGCAGGGTTTATTTGCGCATCTGTCTGCGACATGTCGCAGACATCGTGCGCCAGTCTGCGACACGATGCGACATTTCCCGACGGACCCGATGTGGATTCTCCCAAACCCGAAAAAGGGGCGTAACCCAACATTTCTGAGCTTTCCCACATATTTATAAAGGTTTCCAACCCGAATTTGTTGAATTGCTGTGGATTTTTTCCCGACAACTCAGAGGAGTTGAAAACCAAAACCTACAAAACCCACGTGCGACAAACAGGATGCGACATAATAATAAATACCAGGGGAAAAAAGCAGTCGGGTAAGAAAGCAAGATAGACTTACAACCCGATTTTCTAAGTAAATGAGGGCCAATGTGTGTGTGTGTGTGTGTGTATGTATGTAAGTGTGTGTGTTCCAGCATCACATCCAAATGGCTAAAGATATTAACATGAAACTTGGCACACATGTTACTTATATGTCAACAACAAACATAGGATAGGTGATTTAACCCTTACTCACCCCCATATGCCAGGGGCCGGGTTTTTGTATAAAGTCCCATACAAGTCTATGGGAAATATATGTTATTGCATAACTTCCAAACGGCTGGAGATATTTCGATAATACTTGGTCACATGTTACTTATATGACCACTTAAAATATAGGATACTTAACCTCTTAAGGACGGGGGGTTTCCGTTTTTGCATTTTTGTTTTTTGCTCCTTGCCTTTAAAAAATCATAACTTTCAATTTTGCACCTAAAAATCCATATGATTGCTTATTTTTTGCGCCACCAATTCTACTTTGTAATGACGTCAGTCATTTTACCCAAAAATCTACGGTGAAACGGAAAAAAAAATCATTGTGCGACAAAATTGAAAAAAAAATGCCGTTTTGTAACTTTTGGGGGCTTCCGTTTCTACGTAGTACATTTTTCGTTAAAAATGACATCTTATCATTATTCTGTAGGTCCATACGATTAAAATGATACCCTATTTATATAGGTTTGATTTTGTCGTACTTCTGGTAAAAATCATAACTACATGCAGGAAAATTAATACGTTTAAAATGGTCATCTTCTGACCCCTATAACTTTTTTATTTTTCCGTGTATGGGGCGTTATGAGGGCTCATTTTTTGCGCCGTGATCTGAAGTTTTTAATGGTACCATTTTTGCATTGATAGGACTTATTGATTTTTTATTCATTTTTAAATGATATAAAAAGTGACCAAAAATGCACTATTTTGGACTTTGGAATTTTTTTGCGCGTACGCCATTGACCGAGCGGTTTAATTAACCAAATATTTTTTATAATTCAGACATTTCCGCACGCGGTGATACCATATATGTTTATTTTTATTTCTATTTACACTGTGTTTTTTTTATGGGAAAAGGGGGGTGATTCAAACTTTTAATAGGGGAGGGGTTAAATGACCTTTATTCACTTTTTTTTTTCACTTTTTTTTTGCAGTGTTCTAGCTCCCATAGGGACCTATAACACTGCACACACTGATCTTTATCATTGATCACTGGTTTCTCATAGGAAACCAGTGATCAATGATTCTGCCGCTTGACTGCTCATGCCTGGATCTCAGGCACTGAGCAGTCATTCGGCGATCGGACAGCGAGGAGGCAGGTAGGGGCCCTCCCGCTGTCCTGTAAGCTGTTCGGGATGCTGCAATTTCGCCACGGCTATCCCGAACAGCCCACTGAGTTAACCGGCAGCTTTTACTTTCACTTTTAGCCGCGCGGCTCAGCTCTGAGCGCGCGGCTAAAGGGTTAATAGCGCTCGGCGCCGCGTTCGGCGCTGCGCGCTATTAGCGGCGGGTCCCGGCTTCACTATGACGCCGGGCCCGCCGTGATATGATGCGGTGTTACCGTGTAACCCCGCGTTATATCACGGGAGCAGGACCATGGACGTACCTGTACGTCCTTGGTCCTTAAGGGGTTAATTTAACCCTTAACTACACTATGGAAAATGTATGTTCCCACATAACTTCCGTACGGCTGGAGATATTTCAATACCTGGTACACATATTACGGGTCAGGATATGAGGACGGGATAGGAGGTCGAGATAGGAGGACGGGATATGAGGTGGGCATAGGAGGTCAGGATAAGAGGTCGAGATAGGAGGACGGGATAGGAGGTCGGTATAGGAGGTAGAGATGGGAGGATGGGATAGGAGGACGGGATAGGAGGTCGGGATAGGAGGTCGAGATAGGAGGTTGAGATAGGAGGACGGGATAGGACGACGGGATAGGACGACGGGATATGGGGTTGGGATATGACAACAAGATATGAGGACGGGATATGAAGTCAAAAGCTTCCTTTGTTGATTTTCCTCCACAACAAGGATTAGGAAGGAAAAACCGGGCAATGCCGGGTACTCAGTTAGTTAATGCATAGTTAGTCAGTTAGTTAAGTGAGAGTGGTCAGAATTGCAAAAAAAAAAAGAGCCCTTAAGGCGAAAATGGGTCCCTAAGGGGTTAAGGCAGTTTTTTTATTATTGTACCAGGGCTGTTTGAGTTTATATTCCAGGACTACATTTTAGTCTTAGTCCAGCTCTGCGTACAATGTTTGCCCTGGAGATAAGCAGCACCACAAGTCCCATATGGTTTAAATATCCTTGGTAACATTGTGCATGCTGTTTATAGCCCTGACCTTTCTGGGCTCCTCTCACCAGTCCAACCATCATAAATACAGCAACACTAACTCCAATGTCTAAGCTCTAAAGTAGTATTATTTCACCAAACATTTAGAGTAAAATTTATCAATACCTGTGCAGTGGAAAAGTTGCCCAGTTGCCTATAGCAACCAGATTGCTTCTTTAGGTTTTGAATAGGCCTCTGAAAAATGAAAGAAGCGATCTGATTGTTTGCTGTGGGCAACTGGTCATCCTTTCCTCGCATAGGTTTTAATAAATCTCCCCCTTAATGTTTTGACAGGGCCATACTGTGCCTGACACACATCACTGATCAGGTATCTAAGGGTTGCATTTTACTACTCCCTTGATTGGTTGAGCAGCAATGGTTAATATGTGAATATGTGTGGATTTTTTTAAAGGATGTTAATAGTTACAGATTGACCATGATAAGGAAGATTTATATGTGTTAAAGGCTCCAACACTGTTTAGTCTTACTACTCTGTGATGGGTTCATGTTAGTGTTGGAGGACCTTTAGCGTCTCTGGTAGTCTGGAGAATAGGTTACGGCATTGGCTCCCGTATCAACTTGATAGCTTCTTCTCTGCTGCTACGGTTTTGAGCTGGATGCAACGTAGACACATTAAATGTTGCATTCACATATAATGTATTGATATTAAATTAGACATGTGCAGGATGATCACTCATTTGAAGCCTATGATGAAGCCTACAATACGGGAATGCGATTATCTGTATTGTTTGATATGTAGGTGTAATGATCTGCATACAGTCTGAACCTCTGATGTAGCCTTATATGTCAATATAGCAACTGATGAATTCCATTAGTGTTGTAACCAATTGTGTAGTGTCCCAGTACCATCTACATAAAGTTGTCCTGTGGCTGTGAGAGAACTTTCAGCAAGTTGCATAAATCTGTATGTAGGGATACTGAGTAAGGGTAAAAAAAAAAACGTCATATGCCGTGTTTCAGATAAATGATGCCCTGGTCACATTATGGTTCCTAGCTTGTTTCTACAAACAAACTTCTAGAAGGCTGAGGGAAGAGTTCCTAGTCCAGCCTCCTCTTTCAAAGAGAGGTGGACCCGAACCAGTCTAGATATGGCCTTGACCAGAGAAACGTCTCTTTGATCTGTTTATGCTAGGTATAGATTCACCTAGACAAAATTGTTATTTTTAGGTTTTATCCTATTTAAGAAAAAGCATGGTACATACAAGTCATTGTTCTGTTCCATTCTACACTGTGAAGGCAAAGTGGTCAATTCTCTTCTGCATATACTAATAGCATATACAAATATCTTCCATGTCTTATGGTTGAAGTTAGCGCTGTGTCACTGAACATGTCACAGAAGTTTCCTGGGAACTATAAATCAGGTATCGCACTATAAAAATCAGTAAAAAGAACCAGTATAAGTTTATTAGGTAGTTGTGCTGGCTGTTTTTCTTTTTTGTGTTTTTGCTTTGCAAGGTAGGGAGGGGGGGCACTCTCTCTAGCAGTGCACCCCTCCCTGTTACACAGGAGGTTTTTAAATTGATAGTGGGTCCTGCATGTCTGAGGCCATATGCCCAGCAGAGGTGAGTGGATTAATCATGTTAGGGTCCCATCCGACAAGAGGCCACCTCCGCGTGGTGGATGGGGGACATGTTTTGATCAAAAAGTGTGCTGAGAACCTCCATATTTTTACCTAGAGTGCTGCTGCAACCTTCTTTTTTGTATAATAAGTCAATCTGTGTTGGCCTTACACAAATAGAGTACAAGATAACTGGACTATATCTTGTCTGTATCCTGCCTGCAACTGCATCTACATTAGTAACTTCACTTACACATGTGGATAGCATACTAGAGACCGTCCATTTCTGGAGGGGAGGGGGGGGGAAGCAATGTTTAAAGGGACAGTGACAAAATATTCATTAATCTGTACCAAAGACTTTAACATTCCAATAGGTCTTATTCCTGCACTTTGTACTATGGGGAGAACTTACTAGACAAAAGGATTGTTGGGCTTTCAGGGGATAACCAGTTACGCCATTCTGTCATGTGGCACCACCCTCTGGTTTTTGTGCTGCAAATACAATAAGTCATGCCAAAACATTGCATGTTTGGTGAAATAAAGCTATTTTACAGCTTTGAAACAGGAGTTAGCGCTATTACATTTTCTGATGGTTGTCCTAGCAAACAGCTCTCCCAATCTCAATTCTTAAACAGTACCTTTCATGATCTTGTTAAATGTTATAATCCTCCCAGTTCACTGCCCCCATCATGATAAACCCTCTGACTTTATTTGTTTTATTTTTTAGTTTTTTACCTTGATATTGCTTTGTATTTTCTGCTAAGTCTCAGTCAGATTCACAGACTGGGAAGAGGCGTTACCCAGCAGGCTGTGACATCATCTGAAGCCATACAGGGGAGAACTCCCTCCCTCACTCTACTACACACAGCCCAGAGCAGTTCAGTGTGTGAAAGGAGCTATGATTGGCTAAGGCTGCATCCCCCCCCAACACCTTCAGCACTCCAGACGGCATTTCCGGATTTTGAACTTCTGCCAGGCCAGCAGGAGTCCCAAGTCTGTGCAAGAGATGGGGGGAAATGTGCTCTGGACAAGTAGGGAAACACCTAGTGGTAGCTTTTTTTAAACACAAATAAAACATAGAAAACTAAATTTTTTTAAACAATGTACATAAGAAAGATTTTTTTATTTACCATAAGGAGTGCAATAGCAAATATTAGTTTTAATGAGAGTGACCATTTAACTTTAAAAGGGATAGCTGACGTTCTGAGCATTTTAACTGGCGCTATATACTGGATATTTAAGCAATACTTTAACCAGTATTAGTTTAGTGCTAAAGGCAAAATTTTATTACCTTTAGGACTTTCAACTTGCTTGCTACAGGGATGGATGACTTAATGCTACATGATTTTCTGGTGCTATGTAACTCGATAAGGAATATCATATGTGTTTGCTGTGCAGCCCTACTGATAAAATTGTGAATATATTGGTGTGTGTTATTGTTATAAATTCCATCTTTACCTTAGATAGAGCCACGTATGGAAACTTTTCCATCTCTAATATATTCTCCTCCCCAGGCTGTCCTGCTAGTTGTCCTTGGTATATACGGGCTGCAGTAATTGTTGGCACGCCCATCCCTGAAATCAGACACATCAGATAAAAGATTCCAAAAGGTGTAAAATTCTGTAGAAAACCCACCTTAAATTTAATCACATTTTGAACGGAAAATATTGTATTTATACACTTCTGTACCTACAGATGAGAAATAAATAGTTGCTTCCCTTCTGTTAAAGAAAGAAAAACAACAATGTTCCCTGAAATAACTTGAAACTGACAGAAGTGACAATGAATAAAAATATACTGAACATTAACTGATGAAAATGTACAGACATTGCTTTGTCTGAATTGTGTTTCAACAGAATCATTTCCAATCTGATAAAACTGTCCTGGACAAAAATGATGGCCCCAGAACCTAATATTTTGTCACACAACCTTTTGAGGCAGTCACTGCTGTGGAGTGCCACTGGGGTGCGATGTGAGGTGTATGGGGCAGATGTTGTAGCCCAGGGGCAGATGGTGTTAACCCCAAAATGTTCGTGATGCCAGGGCGTGGTTTTACCAAGAAACACTCGAACGGTAGCACTGCTAGTCCTAGGGCAGGGCAAATAAGAGTCCAAGGCCAGGTTAGGGTTAGTGGTAGCTTTACTGAGGTGGACAGATGGTACAGTGTTAACAGCTAGGCCAGAATCCCAGAGATGACTAGTAACACATGGGACCTCGCAGCTTGCTGGGACTTGCAGTGATTGGACAGACTTTAGGTCAGCCACGCTGACTATAATAGACTTGACTTGGCTGAAGATAGTGACAGCAGACATAGATGACTTGACTTACTGACTTGTGGTTGTAATTTAGGCTTGAGGCCTCCAGATGTGCTGGACTCTGGCTCTGAGACATCTGGATTGGATTTGACCACAGCAGAAAGTGTGGTAGAAGAGAGAGATTGTAGTACGTCCCCCTCTTATAAAGGGGGGCTGAGCCAGGAGCCCATAGGCTAGCTGCGGGTCATCTGGTCACCTAGGGCTCTCTGGGTAAAAAAACATGTGACTTTAACATGTGACAACCATTTTCATGTGATCAATAACCATGTAACCATATCAAAGGTCTTTTACACATAATATACAATTATACAGATTATAGGGGTACAATGCAGGTGAGCTTTAGGGATGTGCAGGGACTCAAGCTGATAGGACTGTGAGATGCATATCCCATACTAGGACATCACACTGCTATCAAGTGATTTCTGTAACTCTCAATCAGACTTCTGCACTTGTCTCCAGGTATCTTGGCCCACTCCTCATAAGATACTGCCCCAGCTGCCTCAGGTGTGAAGGTGTCTTCTCCAGAATGCAGGTATCAGCTCCTTCTACAGATGTTTACAGGATTCAGATCAGGGCTAATAGAAAGACGCTTCAGAATAGCCCAATGACCCATGACCTGCGACAGAGACCAAGCTCCCTGACAATGGGTAGCACATTTCACTCCAGAATGCCTTGATAGTCTTGAGATTTAATTGTACCCTGTACAGATTTAAAGGGGTACTAGAAATCATTTTTATTATTTTTTTATTTTTTATAAATTGGTGCCAGAAAGTTAAACAGATTTGTAAATTACTTCTATTAAAAAATCTTAATCCTTCCAGTATCCTTCAGCTGCTGTTATGATCCACAGGAAGTTTTTTTTTTTTTTTTTTTTTATTCTTTTCTGCCTGACCACAGTGCTCTCTGCTGACACCTCTGTCCATTTTAGGAACTGTCCAGAGTAGGAGCAAATCCCCATAGAAAACCTATCCTGCTCTGGACAGTTTCTAAAATGGACTGGGGTGTCAGCAGAGAGGATTGTGGTCAGGCAAAAAGGAAATAAATAAAAAAAGAACTTCCTGTGGATCATAACAGCAGCTGATAAGATTTTTATATAGAAGTAATTTAAAATCTGTTTAACTTTCTGGCACCAGTTAATGTAATATTTTTTTTTCCAGTGGAGAAGCCCTTTGAGACATCCTGTGCCAGATGTACCAAAGCAGTCACAAAACATAACAGAGCCTCCTCCATGTTTCACAGTAGGTATAGAGTTCTATTCGTGAATTCGGGTAGAAAAACAGACATGGTGCACATCTACAATCTTGTATAATGATCTGATTGCTTCTCAGCATAATATCAAATACTAACAGGTTGTTAGTATACATTTTTGATCAAAAAGTACAAGCCCACTCGCCACGTCAAGGCCACCTATTTAGAGTGGGTCCCTAACGTCCCTAGCATAAAATGGCGCAGCACCGAGTGGCGACCACCACCGCCGCGACACCAATGCCCACAGGGGGGGGGAAACGACCCACCGGCAGAGCGGCCCCAATGTCACTCAAACCAGTCTATGGGCCGCACCCCCCCGCAGACACGGCGCCACGGCAGTAACGGACACCGCACAGCACAGCACCACACCAGTGTGAACAAGGTGTAATGGCTCACTTACCATGCTCTCCCAGTCAGACTGGGAGGCTGCTAGGAAAGAAATGACCCATGTGTAGCTAACTACTACTTATATAGGGTTGGGCTGAGGGGGTGGGGAAGAGTGCAGACAACATGTTCAAAAAAAAAAAAAGAGGGGAACATGTTTGAACATGTGCTGCACTCTTCCCCACCCCCTCAGCCCAAACCTATATAAGTAGTAGTTAGCTACACCTGGGCCATTTCTTTCCTGGCAGCCTCCCAGTCTGACTGGGAGAGCATGGTAAGTGAGCTATTACACCTTGTTCACACTGGTGTGGTGCTGTGCGGTGTCCGTTGCTGCCGTGGCGCCGTGTCTGCGGGGGGGTGCGGCCCATAGACTGGTTTGAGTGGCATTGGGGCCGCTCTGCCAGTGGGTCGTTACCCCCTGTGGGCATTGGTGTCGCGGCGGTGGTGGTCGCCGCCCGGTGCTGCGCCATTTTATGCTAGGGACGTTAGGGACCCACTCTCGATAGGTGGCCTTGACGTGGCGAGTGGGCTTGTACTTTTTGATCAAAAATGTATACAAACAACCTGTTAGTTTTTGATATTATGCTGAGAAGCAATTAGATCATTATACAAGATTGTAGATGTGCACCATGTCTGTTTTTCTACCCGAATTCACACTGTGATTTCTATCCCCTCCTTTTTTTTTGTTTGAACATGTGCTGCACTCTTCCCCACCCCCTCAGCCCAAACCTATATAAGTAGTAGTTAGCTACACCTGGGCCATTTCTTTCCTGGCAGCCTCCCAGTCTGACTGGAAGAGCATGGTAAGTGAGCTATTACACCTTGTTCACACTGGTGTGGTGCTGTGCGGTGTCCGTTGCTGCCGTGGCGCCGTGTCTGCGGGGGGGTGCGGCCCATAGACTGGTTTGAGTGGCATTGGGGCCACTCTGCCAGTGGGTCGTTACCCCCTGTGGGCATTGGTGTCGCGGCGGTGGTGGTCGCCGCCCGGTGCTGCGCCATTTTATGCTAGGGACATTAGGGACCCACTCTGGATAGGTGGCCTTGACGTGGCGAGTGGGCTTGTACTTTTTGATCAAAAATGTATACTAACAACCTGTTAGTTTTTGATATTATGCTGAGAAGCAATTAGATCATTATACAAGATTGTAGATGTGCACCATGTCTGTTTTTCTACCCGAATTCACATTGTGATTTCTATCCCCTCCTTTTTTTTTGTTTGAACATGTGCTGCACTCTTCCCCACCCCCTCAGCCCAAACCTATATAAGTAGTAGTTAGCTACACCTGGGCCATTTCTTTCCTGGCAGCCTCCCAGTCTGACTGGGAGAGCATGGTAAGTGAGCTATTACACCTTGTTCACACTGGTGTGGTGCTGTGCGGTGTCCGTTGCTGCCGTGGCGCCGTGTCTGCGGGGGGGTGCGGCCCATAGACTGGTTTGAGTGGCATTGGGGCCGCTCTGCCAGTGGGTCGTTACCCCCTGTGGGCATTGGTGTCGCGGCGGTGGTGGTCGCCGCCCGGTGCTGCGCCATTTTATGCTAGGGACGTTAGGGACCCACTCTCGATAGGTGGCCTTGACGTGGCGAGTGGGCTTGTACTTTTTGATCAAAAATGTATACTAACAACCTGTTAGTTTTTGATATTATGCTGAGAAGCAATTAGATCATTATACAAGATTGTAGATGTGCACCATGTCTGTTTTTCTACCCGAATTCATAGAGTTCTATTCTTTGTCTGCTTCATTTTTGCATCTACGAGCATACTGGATTCATCAAAACCTATGCAGAGGAAAAGTGGATCATATTGCATTTTTCATTTTTAGAAAAGCCTCTGAAAAATAAGAAGGGATCTATTTGGTTGCCATGGGCAACTGCTCCATGTTTCCTCTGCACAGGTCTTGATAAATCTCCCCAATAGAGTTGATGTGACTTGAAAAATCTCCAATTGTGTTCCAACTGTCGAAAGGGCATTCTTCCAGAATATTTGTGGCTTGTCAATAGGATTTGCTTTCAACAATGGTGACCTCCTCGATCGGCACTCATTAAGTTTATTTTGGCTCAAACAGTGACGGATGGAGTGATGTGACAGTGATGTACCTTGACCTTGGAGTTCACCTCTTTGAAAGTTGTTCTGGACTCTTTGGTTATAATTAATATTATCCATTTCTTTGATTTGTCATAAATTTTTGGTTACAGTTCCGTGAACCTTAAATGACCCTTCAGAATAATATGTGCAACTGTAGTCATAGGAACATTATGCTTTTTGGAGATGGTCTTATAGCCTTTGCCTTTAAAGTGTACCTGTCATCAACAAAAACTTTTTATATAATGTAGATAATACCATTATATGTATATTTGTAATATACATTGGTTAAAGATGTGTATATTTTTGTCCCTGCAGCTATTGTCTGTGTGTCTCTATGAGGAGTCCAAATACAGGAAGTGAGGGTGGACAAGCAGGGCTCTGTGTACTGAGGACAAGCAGGGCTCTGTGCACTGAGGCTCTATAACATGCTCCTGGCTCATACATCAGGATGATTGACAAGCCAGGAGCCTGAACAGAGCCCTGCTTGTCCTACCCTCACTTCCTGTATTTGAACTTCTCAGAGACACACAGGCAATAGCTGCAGGGACAGCATTTTTTTCAGCCAAAAATATACAATATTACAAATATACATATAATGGTGTTATCTACATTATATAAAAATATTGTGTTGAGGACAGGTACACTTCAACATGCTTGTCTATAATTTCTTTCTAATCTCCTGAGACAACTCTCTTTGTCTTTCTGTGGTCCATGTTAACTATGGTACACATCAACAGCACAGTGACTACTTTTTCCCCCTTATATACTGTATAGGCGACATTCAAATGAATGGGATCAGTTCTAGCATCAGTTTTTCTCAGGCACATTTTCTACAGCGCCAGAGGGAAAAGATGCCGGACATGTGTAAAGGAGGCCTTAGTATAACATGTCCCTATAGCCCAATTATTTCCTATATTTTCTAGGGTATCATCATTTTTGTCCAGGCAATGTCTGATTTTCAGCAGTTCATTTTCAGTAAATGTTATTAATTTTTACTTTTGTCAGCTTTAAGTTATTTCAGGGAGCATTGTGGGCTTTTCTGTCTTTAACAGAAAGGTACCAACAATTAAGGAAAGTCATATGAAAAAAATATAGTTAAATATATACTATAATCCCATTAAAAACTGCATCAGAATTTACGAGCAGAATTTTAAGGCTGGATTGCATAGTCTGTGTGAATAGGCCCTAATAAAGGTCCTTTATTGTATACAGTTTTTCATTTACACTTCTGTTAGTTTATTAAAAATAGAAATAACATTTCTTCAAGAACAGTACATTTCAACACAATCATCTGCTATTCTGCAAGTATACACATTGCATTGTAAGGAATTTATATTTGCAAAGCCCAGCCACGCTTATCTGACCGGCACCCAAACATGATTTTTGACAGATAAAGCAGCCAGAATCGCATCCAAAGTCGTCCGAGGGCCAGGCCTGGTTAAGGGCCTGCCGCCGCCACCACTACTGAGGATCCAGGAAACTTGTCCCAGATCCCCAGCAGACAGCGCTGCCTTCTCCAGTATGTGCGATACACGCACATGCAGGAGAAGGTGTCCCCTCTGTGTGAGCTGCATCTGCAGATTACACAGAGGAGACGTGACCTCCGACCCTCACGCAGCATGCAGTACAGGCACCAATGAAGTCACTCATCAGCACCTGTACTGTTGAGGGGAGAAGACACGGGCCCCTGCTGCTGAGGAGATCTCTGGTGGGACATCAGGTGAGCATAATTTTATTTTATTTTTTTTAACTTTGCATATCCCTATGGGTAAGAGGGGTGGTGGGTGTAACTCTGCCTATACCTATGGGAAAGAGGGGGGGGGTGTAACTGCATATAGCTATGGGAAAGAGAGGGAGTGTAACTCTGTATATACCTATGGGAAAGAGGGTGGGGTGTCCCTGCTTATACCTATGGGAAAGAGGGGGGGTTGTAACTCTGCATATACCTATGGAAAAGAGGGTGGTGCAACTCTGCATATACCTATGGGAAAGAGGGGGGTGTCCCTGCTTATACCTATGGGAAAGAGGGGTAACTCTGCCTATACCTATGGGGGGGTAACTCTGCCTATACCTATGGGGAAAAGGGGGGTAACTCTGCCTAAACCTATGGGGAAAGGGGGGGGGGTAACTCTGCCTATACCTATGGGGGAGGGGTAACTGCCTATACCTTTGGGGAAAGGGGGGGGGTAACTATGCCTATACCTATGGGGAAAGGGGGGGTAACTGCCTATACCTATGTGGAAGAGGGGGGTAACTCTGCCTATACCAATGGGGAAGAGGGAGGATAACTCTGCCTATACCAATGGGGAAGAGGGGGGGGGGTAACTATGCCTATACCTATGGGGAAAGGGGGGGTAACTCTGCCTATACCTATGGGGAAAAGGGGGGTAACTCTGCCTAAACCTATGGGGAAAGGGGGGGGGTAACTCTGCCTATACCTATGGGGGAGGGGTAACTGCCTATACCTTTGGGGAAAGGGGGGGGTAACTATGCCTATACCTATGGGGAAAGGGGGGGTAACTGCCTATACCTATGTGGAAGAGGGGGGTAACTCTGCCTATACCAATGGGGAAGAGGGAGGATAACTCTGCCTATACCAATGGGGAAGAGGGGGGGGTAACTATGCCTATACCTATGGGGAAAGGGGGGGTAACTCTGCCTATACCTATGGGGAAAAGTGGGTTTAACTCTGCCTATACCTATGGGGAATGGGGAGTTTAACTCTGCCTATACCAATGGGGAAGAGGGGGGGGGGGTAACTATGCCTATACCTATGGGGAAAGGGGGGGGTAACTCTGCCTATACCTATGGGGAAAAGTGGGTTTAACTCTGCCTATACCTATGGGGAATGGGGAGTTTAACTCTGCCTATACCAATGGGGAAGAGGGGGGGTAACTCTGCCTATACCAATGGGGAAGAGGGGGGGTAACTCTGCCTATACCTATGGGGAAAGGGGGGGTGGAGGGGAACTCTGCTGCCTATACCTAAGGAGAAAGGGGGGTTAACTCTGTTCCTATACCTATTGGGAAGACGGTTTAACTCTGCTGCCTATATCTATGAGGACGGGGGATTAAGTCTGCTGCCTATACCTATGGGGAAGGGTGGGGGGCTAACTCTGCTGCCTATACATTTGGGGAAGGGGGGGTTAACTCTGCTGCCTATACCTACAGGGAAGGGGAGGGGTTAACTCTGCTGTCTATACCTACAGGGAAGGGGGGGTTAACTCTGCTGCCTATACCTACAGGGAAGATGGGGCTACCTAACTTTATACCTGGATGCCTAACTACTTACCTACATACCAGGTTATCCAACTACCTACATACCCAGCTACCTAACTATGTACACACCTGGCCTTCATACATGGCTGCCTAACTACCTACCTGGCTTGTCACCTACCTACATATCTGGCTTACTGATCTACCTACCTAGTTACCTGGCTACCTACCTACCTGCCCTTTTACTGTGCAAGACACCAAGGAGGGCATTATTACAGTTTGTGGGCCTATAGATGGAAAGATTGTATAGAGGAGGGGAGGGCACTGGAAAATGTAAAGTCTGACATGTTTGTCCTGCAGATGTTAAGAGATCCACATGGCGGTCTTATCCGTACAGAGAAGAAAAGGAAAGAGGAAGCCGCGGATCAAAAAAGACGTAATTGTGAGTCTCAAAATGTAACTGTAATCACTTATATGGTATAAACATCCTGTGTACAGCTGATATCTACCGCCATATGGTCCTGTATATAATCACTTATATTGTATACAGATCCAGTATAGTATACTGGTCTGTGTATAGTGGTTTTATTCAGTACAATATGGTGGTATTATCCAGTTATTGTGTGGTAGTATATATTTACTCCTTGTATACCAGCATTATTGGTCATGGAAATTTTCCTACGTTAAAGTGTTTCTTATATATATAAATTTTAGTTTATTGTGTGTGGGATTTGGGTGGAATAGAGGCGTGCAGAAGATTGACGAGCTGCAGAGCCTAGCAGGGGCCCTTGCCTTTTTTTGGTCTGGGGGCACCGAGTGTCCGCCCCTGATTACATGTGTTCACAACAGTAAGCTTTGGTGGGTAGTTTGGGGGGGTAAAACACTGGTGACAGTTGCGCTTTAAGAGCTTCTAAGGACCGATATTTTTTTCATGAACTGAGGTGTAAAATCATAGAAATAATACAGGGTGTACTTTCTTTTTCTCATGACTTAAAATGTAAATAATATATGTGTGCTATACTGTTTTAATGTAATTATGTGCCATGTCCTGGCTCTGCAACTTGAGATCCTCCATAGACTTTCCACTCTCAGTACTCAGCAGGTTACATGGCAGGTGTCCATAGACTTTAATCTCTTTTATTTCTTTGATATTTCACTAAGGCCTCATTCACATTGCAACACCTTATCGGGTCGGATGCAAATGGCCGTGTGAACCTAGCCAAACATGCATGTCAAAATTTTGTGCAGAAAATATGGAGAAGATCCAGGAGCTAACCAGCTCTATGAATGGCAGGTGCTAGCCGTGTAATAGTGCTGACACATAATGTAACTGTTCAAATACTTAGATGTCCTGATCAATAGCAAGTGTGGTATCTATGCATAAAAATGCCTGTACAAGGTAAGAGTAAAAGGACAAAAACGCCATGAAGGGGTTAAGCTACTCATAGACATTAGAAGAGTTAGTTATAATGAACAATTCCAGAAATTTCAATCTTCCCACCTCTACACACGCCTAGGAGGTGATCAAGACTTGTCCAGAGGAAAACTGGTGCGTGAGCCCCTAACAAGCAATTCCAGATGCCACAAATAAGCTATTTGATTGGTTGCTATGGGCAACTGCACCACTTTTGCGATGCAAAGGATTTGATATATCTTCCCCCAAATTTCAGGCTTTTCTGAGCCTGGTGATAACTTACCGTCCCCCAAAAACATAATGAGATTCTTGGCCTTGTTGACATTGGGATCCAGATTTAGTGCAGCTTTTAAAGTCTCCCTGGCATTATCATTCCAGTACTGAGGGATTTTCTCAGCTTCTGTAAGTCACAATGAAATTAGTACATTAATGTACTCAGTATCTGTTAAAATATGCTACAAAAGTAGTATATGAATCAAATATCTTAACTGATATAAACCTTGAACATGAAAACTGCGCTTTATTGCATTCTGTGTTAACATTAAAAACAACCATGTTGGTCAATCATAGTCAATCTATTCTGCCTCCCTCTGACTACCACCAAAAAACATGGTACAGTTTAATGTATTAGGGTTTTGCCTAAGTGAATACACCTTAATCTATACAAATAATGAAATAATATAGATACATTTAACTCATTTTATAATGTTAATAGTAGATGAAATATTGCTATATATGTTAGTATATGAAATTCAGTGGTACAAATGCATATAGAAAACTACCGATTTATCAGTTTGATAAGTGGGCCTAGCTGATAATGTGATTTCTATGACAATGTATTTTCCAGGAGCTGTCAGTGTGGCAGCTACAGGGGATTCAGGGCAAGTGAGTATCACTTTTTTATTATTTTTACACAACTTATAGCCATATATATATAAAGAAAAGAGATTATTGTCTGACAACCTCTTAAAGGGCCATAAAGAAAGAAAACGGTCCAGAACTTTTTACAGGTAAAAACCGCTTCTTTATTAAGTCAATACCGACAAGACAAATAATCCAACGCGTTTCGGACCTACACTCGGTCCTTAGTCATGGCATACACACTCAGTAAAAAGGAGATACATTTAAATAAAACATTATGGTCACATGACCATTCATCAATTGGATGAGGGAAAGCCTGGAAAACGTGGCATGGATCCCAGAAAGCATCTGTATAATGCATATACATAGACAAAGAGAGGGGGCAGCAAGCAAGGGAATCATAACTTCAAAAAATAATAAATAAATACCTGTAATGGAGACCAGAAGTAATAATGATAATACCACTAATAATATTAATACCCTCCTCTTTCACATTAGCATGGTCTGCATGGGCTTTTTATTGCTCTTCTATAGTACAATGTATAAAACATTTTATTAATGTTAATGTATCTCCTTTTTACAGAGTGTGTATGCCCTGACTAAGGACCGAGTGTAGGTCCGAAACGCGTCGGCTTATTTGTCTTGTCGGTATTGACCCAATAAAGAAGAAGCTGTTTTTACCTGCAAACCAGTGCTGGACCGTTTTCTTTCTTTGTGCATTCATACGGTCAGGGACGCTGCTGATCAGGCCCGTGCACAGGTGCAGAGAGGAGGAGGTGAGCTGTCGCTCTGATTCATTCATTACTTGCACAGCGTTGGACGTGCTCCCTCTACCAGCGAGCAGCAGTGCAGAGTCTAAGTGGGATCTCCTTTTCCAAAATGGAGACAAGACATGTGGAGGCTGAAGTGGGTGCTAGCAACACTTTACCCAAACAGGATTTGAATCATGCCGCAAAAGCGAGTGCGGTCTTTGGCACTGAACATCTAAGTGCTGCCACCCCTGCCTCCCAGGACTTTATCGATATGATGAGGAGCCTGGAAAATGTTAAGATCAAAGAAATGAAGTTATGGTGGGACTATTAGGCACTTTCGACCTATCTGGACAAAAACATGGTGCCTCGTGGACTCCGCTTGAAGAAAAGACCTACCAGAGTTTTCTCCTCCGCTTTCCAGAATAAATGGGATCTAGCCTTGCTGGACTGTTCCAAAAAAAATAATTGGATACATAGTGGAGGAGGAAGAAATGGAATTAAATAATCTTCAAGCCGAGATACAACAACTCCAGATAAGTTTGGAGCCATACTGGGACTCTGAGGATTATGTAAAAATGGATGAAAAAATGAATGAAAAGATCAAGACCTTGGAAAATACTATTATGGATACTAAAAAAGAAAAATTTAAAAGGGACTTGACAGATTATAAAGAGGACTCTGTTCTTTCCTGGACCAATCCCAGAAACCCGGTAACCCCTTCCACCCCACGCTCGATCTTGCGCTTTAATGCTGAAAGTCGCAGCGATAAAAATAAAAATAAAAATCGCAATCGAAAGCGCAGGAACGCAAAGCGCCAAAGGCAAGTAAGCTTCTCTGAGGTGGATACATCCCGAGACGCCATATCGGACACAGAGGAAACTGCGGGTAACCTGATAGCGGGGATAAAAAACCCGGGAGCCCCAAAGGATGCATCAGGAGAGTGGGACGAAAGCACAAGATATCCGCTGCGATCCCTAACACCTCGCAAGTAAGCCTGTCTGTCATTAATTTGTCTAGTTATATTGTCACCGACACACAAATTGCGGTTTTAAGTCGAGGTCTGAACTATGTCCCATCATGCGATTTCAGACTTTTTCATACAATACTGGACATTAATCATTGGGCTCGCAAGGTTACGCTTAAAAGACATTTTGCTCTATGTGAGAAAAATAATGAACAGCTGGTAGTTACATAGTTACATATAGTTACATAGTTAGTATGGTTGAAAAAAGACAAACGTCCATCAAGTCCAACCAGGGGATTGAAGGGAAGGATGTAAGGGGATAAGGGAAAGGGATGTAGTTCTATAATTCTGCATAAGCATTAATGTTATTTTGTTCCAGGAATGTATCTAACCCTGCTTTAAAGCTGTTAATTGTTCCTGCTGTGACCAGTTCCTGAGGTAGACCGTTCCATAAATTCACAGTCCTCACGGTAAAGAAGGCGTGCCGCCCCTTTAGACTAAACCTTTTCTTCTCCAGACGGAGGGAGTGCCCCCTCGTCCTTTGGGGGGGTTTAACCTGGAACAGTTTTTCTCCATATTTTTTGTATGGGCCATTTATATACTTATATACGTTTATCATATCCCCCCTTAAACGTCTCTTCTCAAGACTAAACAATTGTAACTCCTTTAATCGCTCCTCATAGCTAAGATGTTCCATGCCCCATATTAGTTTAGTCGCGCGTCTCTGCACCCTTTCCAACTCCGCAGTGTCCCTTTTATGAACAGGCGACCAAAACTGAACAGCATATTCCAGGTGAGGCCGTACCAATGCTTTATAAAGGGGGAGTATTATGTCCCTGCCCCTCGAGTCCATGCCTCTTTTTATACATGACAATATCCTGCCGGCTTTGGAAGCAGCAGCCTGACATTGCATGCTATTTTGTAGTCTGTGATCTACAAGTACACCCAGATCCTTCTCTACCAGTGACTCTGCCAGTTTAATCCCCCCTAAGACATACGACGCATGCAGGTTATTAGTACCCAGATGCATAACTTTACATTTATCCACATTGAACCTCATTTGCCAAGTGGATGCCCAGACACTTAGTCTATCCAAGTCATCTTGTAACTTATGCACATCCTCTATAGACTGTACCGTGCTACAAAGCTTGGTGTCATCTGCAAAGATAGAAACAGAGCTGTTAATACCATTCTCTATATCATTGATAAATAAATTAAACAGCAGCGGGCCCAGTACTGAACCTTGGGGTACACCACTAATTGGTATCACCAATGCAAGTTCCTAATCGTAACATATCCATGAATTTGCCTCAACAGCATGAAATTTGTTTAGATTTCTCTGATCAATTTAATACAATTTTGTTGCATGCACTTGAAATTGAGTCTCAGCCTGTTTGTGAAGGGGGTCTTAGTTTTAACGTGTCCAATCCTGGTTTCTATCCGGTTGCATCCAGACCGGGTGCGCTAGATAGATACCAGGAATTGGTAGAAAGGGACCTAGTGCAATTGAGCCATAAATTGAAAAAAACTGACCCACACTCTAACATATCTGAAGTTGAGAGAAAAGCTTTGACAGCGCTACGGGAAAACCCCGACTTGATCATCAGAAATGCGGATAAGGGGCGATCCGTGGTGATGCTCAATGCTGGACTATACAGGAAATTATATGAAATGATTTTGAGGGATGAGACTACCTATGTCAAGCTTGAGACCCTACAGGTGTATGTCAACGGGAATTGAGCAGGTTGCTGGATATAGGGGTTAATATGGGAGTGCTTAACCAAAAAATCAGGGATTTTCTTTTTGTGGGCGATCCTGTAACCCCAGTCTTCCACTCTCTCCCCAAGGTACATAAGGGGGAGTTTCCTCCCCCTATGCGTCCGATAGTGGCAGGGATCAGAGCCTTGGGGGAGAGACTGGGAGACTGGGTGGACAGTCACCTGCAACTCTTGGTGGGGGCAACCCCTACCTATCTAAGGGACACTAAACATGTGTTGGAGATCATGCAATGTATGGGGTGGCAGGAGGGATACAGCTGGGCCACATGTGATGTGGTCTCGCTGTATCCCTCCATTCCAAACCAAAAGGTTTAAAGGCACTTACCAGACACCTAGAAGTATACAGCAATTATTCCACGGACCTGAAGCGATTTATTATAATGGCTACAGAATTTCTTCTGAGTAATAATTTTTTCATGTTCAATCAACAATTTTTCCTTCAGGTCCGTGGAGCTCCAATGGGTGTGAAATACTCCCCGTCATATGCTAATATATATATGACATATTGGGAGGAAATGTACATCTTTGCCCCCAGTAATCCCTTCCATTCAGATATCAAATGGATAGGTCGATACATCGACGATTTGATTCTGATATGGAAGGGTGGCTCTAACAGATTTGAAGATTTCATCCAGTATATCAATCAGAATGAACTAAATCTGAAGTTCACTACATCTATTTCCCATGTTAAAATTCCCTTTTTGGATGTGGTTTTAGAGGGGAAAGGTGAAAAGGTGGTAGTCTCCCCATATCGTAAAGAAGTGGCTGGGAACACTATCCTACAGGCAAGTTCTTGTCACCCCCGCCATGTGGTACGAAATATTCCATATGGCGAGTGGGTACGCCTGAGGCGAAATTGTACTGACCAGTCCACTTTTGATGAGGAATCTAACAACCTACATCAGAGGCTAAAAGAAAGAGGTTATGATGAGGGAACTTTACAGGAGGCCCGCAGAAAAGCGAAAAGTCTAGATAGAGAGAATTTAATTAAAACAAACAATAGGAGACAGATTACAAATGACCCCCAGAGAAGTAAACAATACTTGTCTAGATTTATTACAGCCTACAGTAAACAATTTTATACAATAAATGAACATTATGAAAAGATACCTGCCCATTTTGGAACAGGATCCGGTACTACGTAATTTTGAAGTATGCTCCCTACAGGCTATGGCGAAGCGAGGGCCATCTTTGGGCTCACAATTGTCTCCCAGCCTACTTGGTTGAATTTTCCAGGAAGTTGGAAATGTGGACATAAAAAATGCATCACATGTGGCCATATGGAGGTAACTAATACTTTTGTTTCATGTAGTATGAATAGAAGTTATAAAATTAAAACCTATATCAATTGTAATACTACTCATGTAGTATATATGGCCACATGTGTTGCATGTAAAATACAATATGTCGGCTGTACCGTGAATGCCCTGAAGTGCCAGATTAGGAGACACATTTCAGATGCGAGAGGGGCTGGTTTTAATGTGTCTTCCCTGTCCAGGCACTTCAGGGACATTCACGGAGGGAACACAGATTCTCTGAAAATTACGGGTATAGAAAAAGTATTTAGGCATACCAGAGGAGGCGATCACCGGAGGACCCTGCTGAACCGGGAGTCTTTCTGGATTTTCCAGCTGGACACCCGTCAACCGCAGGGTATGAATCTGAGGCAGGATTTGATTTTATCCTGCTGAGGAGTTTAACAGGTGGCGAATGATAACATATATCGCTCTCTTGCAGATAAGGTCTTCTTATATTGGCCTTTACCACCCTTTCAATCTGCCCCAAAGAAGTGTAGCATTTGCATATCTCTGCACTAGCTGGAAACATTTGTTTGAAAAACAGAAAAATGTTTTATACATTGTACTATAGAAGAGCAATAAAAAGCCTGTGCAGACCATGCTAATGTGAAAGAGGAGGGTATTAATATTATTAGTGGTATTATCATTATTACTTCTGGTCTCCGTTACAGGTATTTATTTATTATTATTTTTTGAAGTTATGATTCCCTTGCTTGCTGCCCCCTCTCTTTGTCTATGTATATGCATTATACAGATGCTTTCTGGGATCCATGCCACGTTTTCCAGGCTTTCCCTCATCCAATTGATGAATGGTCATGTGTCCATAATGTTTTATATAAATGTATCTCCTTTTTACTGAGTGTGTTTGCCATGACTAAGGACCGAGTGTAGGTCCGAAACGCGTCGGCTTATTTGTCTTGTTGGTATTGACCCAATAAAGAAGAAGCTGTTTTTACCTGCAAACCAGTGCTGGACCGTTTTCTTTCTTTGTGCATTCATACGGTCAGGGACGCTGCTGATCAGGCCTGTGCACAGGTGCAGAGAGGAGGAGGTGAGCTGTCGCTCTGATTCATTCCTTAAAGGGCCATGTCCCAGGTCAGCAACAGATGGTATTTAATGGCCTTACAAGAGTCAAGATAACACCTCTCATTATTACTGTTCCTGGATTAAATTCTGACCTTTCAACATGATAGAGAACTATCAGAGATTTAGTAATACCAGGTAGTTGTACACTGTTTTGGCACAAAGGTGTACATAGAATTCATGCAACACAAATCGGAATTGGGCTCTCCCCCTCCCCCAGGCGGTGTGCACTGTGTGTGAGTTGGCCAATGAATCAGCACCAGCAGTAGAAATTCTCTACTCATTGGAGGAGATTTATTAAAACCTTTGTAGAAGAAAAGTTGACCAGTTGCCCATAGCAACCAATCTGATTGGTTGCTGTGGGTCAACTTTGCCTCTCCACAGGGGGTGATAAATCTCCCCATTGTCCAGCTGAGTCATGTGACAACAAACCTTAATGTTAGCACTGAGGACAAGCAGGGCTCTGTGCTCTGAGGACAAGCAGGGTTCTGTACACTGAGGACAAGCAGAGCTCTGTGCAGTGAGGACAAGCAGGGCTCTGTGCAGTGAGGACAAGCAGGGCTCTGTGCAGTGAGGACCAGCAGGGCTCTGTGCAGTGAGGACAAGCAGGGCTCTGTGCAGTGAGAGCAAGCAGGGCTCTGTACACTGAGGACAAGCAGGACTCTGTACACTGAGGACAAGCAGGGCTCTGTGCACTGAGGACAAGCAGGGCTCTGTGCACTGAGGACAAGCAGGGCTCTGTGCACTGAGGACAAGCAGGGCTCTGTGCACTGAGGACAAGCAGGGCTCTGTGCACTGAGGACAAGCAGGGCTCTGTGCACTGAGGACAAGCAGGGCTATGTGCACTGAGGACAAGCAGGGCTATGTGCACTGAGGACAAGCAGGGCTATGTGCACTGAGGACAAGCAGGGCTCTGTGCACTGAGGACAAGCAGGGCTCTGTGCACTGAGGACAAGCAGGGCTCTGTACACTTAGGACAAGCAGGGCTCTGTGCACTGAGAACAAGCAGGGTTCTGTACACTGAGGACAAGCAGGACTCTGTACACTGAGGACAAGCAGGGGTCTGTGCACCGAGGACAAGCAGGGATCTGTGCACTTTGGACCAGCAGGGCTCTGTGCATTGAGGACCAGCAGGGCTCTGCACACTGAGGACAAGCAGGGCTCTGTGCACTGAGGACAAGCAGGGTTCTGCACACTGAGGACAAGCAGGGCTCTGTGCACTGAGGCTTTATGACACGCTCCTGGTTGACACATCAGGATGATTGACAAGCCAGGAGCCTGCACAGAGCCCTGCATGTCCTGCTCTCACTTCATGTATTTGAAACACACAGGCAATAGCTGCAGGGACAGCATTTTTTCACCCAAAAATATAAAAACATTTTAATCAATGTATATTACACATATACATATAATGGTATTATGTACATTATATATAAAGGTTTAACAACAGGTACACATTAAGAAGGACACAGGCTCCCAGATGACTATTTAAGGAGTACCTTTCATCAAACTACATAACTGAGATTATATTCCCTAACTACATCCAACACCCCTCCTACCTGAGCTTTAAAAAGCTCTGTATCATATCTATCCCCTTGCTTACATTGTGCGAGCTCCCGGCAGGAGTAAGTAGGTGTTCCCCAGCAGGCACAAAATCACTGAAGCCTGCGAGAACTGTGCCTCGCCGTGTCCCACACACGTCCTGAGTTTGGTCTCCTGCCAGGACGGGAGGAGACCAAACTAACTGTTTGACCTGCGGCAGAGAACGGAACAGAGCCACCTAGTGGTTGAGAATTCTAACAGCAAGTAAATAACAAAGCGTCTTATAATTACATAAGGAACAATATATTAAAAGTTTAGCTTGGAGACAGGTACTCTTTATGGTCAAAATTATGAATTTAGGAATTGTTCTTAAAAGCCTTCAATCAAACAAGGACTTTTCTCTTCCATCTTGATCATGTGGCTGTAAAATCCACTTTGAGGGAGCCCTGGGATTGATAGGCAATTCCTTGATCCCCTTCCCTTAAGTGTTTTCTGTGTTGTCTGTCCTTTTTTTTATTTTGTTTTTCGATCCCTCTTTGTAAGCACACTGTCAAAGCACTTAAGGCCACCGCCAAGGTTTGAAATACATGCTCCATTTTTTGTGCTTACAAAAGTTGCATGATGGTGCTGAAGGTTTTGTCTTTCCCTCTACCATGTGTTATCTGTTATCTCTATTCTGTGAAACTTATTGCACTAAAGATTGTACTTCATGAATATATTGTACATACAAACCATTTATAGCCTACAATTATATGATGAGCAAACTACCAGTTTGGACTTGCAGAAGTCCAAACTCAGGAAGTGGGTGCGGTGCATGGCGAGGCACAGCTCTCACAAGTTTCAGTGACATGGTACCTGCTGGGGAACTCCCACTTTCTCCTTCCGTGAGCTCACACAATGTGAGCAAGGGGAAAGGTATGACAGAGCTTTTTAAAGCTCAGACATTTTTTTGAGGGCAGGAGGGGTGTTAGGAGTAATTACCGTATTTTTCGCCCTATAGGACGCACCGGCGTATAAGACGCACCCTATTTTTAGGTGCAAAATCTAAAAAATTTAATATTTTTAACCCAATAGTGGTCTTCAACCTGCGGACCTCCAGATGTTGCAAAACTACAACTCCCAGCATGCCCGGACAGCCGTTGGCTGTCCGGGCATGCTGGGTGTTGTAGTTTTGCAACATCTGGAGGTCCGCAGATTGAAGACCACTGCACAGGAGGTAATACTCACGTGTCCCTGCCGCTCCGGACCCGTCACTGCTGCCCTGGATGTCACTCCATCGCTGTCGCCGTGTCCCCGTCGCTCTGCTGCTGGCCTGCTGCTGAACGTCTCTGCTGCCGGCCGGGTATCCTCGCTCTCCGTCGCCGCCATCACATCGTTACGCACGCCGACGCAAGTACGCGACGTGATGACGAGGAAGGAGAGCGCCGGCCATACAGGGGATCCCTGAATGGAGAAGACACCGAGGAGGCAGGTAAGGTCCCTCCCAGTGTCCTGTAAGCATTAACCCGGCTATTCAGTTGGGCTGTTCGGGACCGCCGCGGTGAAATCGCGGCGGTCCCGAACAGCCCGATTGAACAGCCGGGTTAGTGTCACTTTCCCTTCAGACGCGGCGGTCAGCTTTGATCGCCGCGTCTGAAGGGTTAATACAGGGCATCACCGCAATCGGTGATGTCCTGTATTAGCCGCGGGTCCCGGCCGTTGATTGCCGTGATAGGGTGTATTCGCCGTATAAGATGCGCCTTATACGGCGAAAAATACGGTAGGAATATAATCTGAGTTAGTTTAGAAAATATGGTTTGATGACAGGTACTCTTTAAATTCAATCTTTCTGGAAAAACTAAAAAAAATTCTTTAGAAACGGTCTAATCTCCTACCACCTAAATGTGATCTTTTGATCTTGAGATTCAGAAGAGTCCCATTTTTCTTTCATATATTGTGTATTATATCATATATTGCTAATACTAAACATTAACGCCAAAGCTACCATTTTTATAAAGAGAATGTGTGATTTATGGCACCAGTTCAGCTACTGCAGTAGGGAGAAGAGGCGAGATCTTTGTACTATAGTATTCTCAGTATCTGATGGGTGAGACATCAGTCCATCCCTAGGTAACAGCTGCGTCTTTAGTTATTTCCCAGTGATTCTCTTTAAATTCCTTATAGAAAAAAATATATATGCTTTAAAATGGTGAACAATTCTCTTGTATTGGAAGCATTTCAAGGAAAGTATCAACTGAAAAAAAATGGCTTTGTTAATTTTTAAAACACAAATTAATAAAGTTTATACTTTTATAAAGTATTGCATAATATTATGTAAGAATTGGGATTACCAGTTTTATAAAATATTACATATTAATGTTTAATATCTATTTTTATTATTGCCAAAATAAATACACTGCTCAACAAAATAAAGTGAACACTTAAACAGCACAATGTAACTCCAAGTCAATGACACTTCTGTGAAATCACACTGTCCACTCAGGAAGCAACACTGATTGACAATCAATTTCACATGCTGTTGTGCAAATGGAACAGACAACAGGTGGAAATTATAGGCAATTAGCAAGACTCCCCCAATAAAGAAGTGGTTCTGCAGGTGTTGACCACAGACCACTTCTCAGTTCCTATGCTTCCTGGCTGATGTTTTGGTCACTTTTGAATGCTGGCGGTGCTTTCAGTTTGGTGGTAGCATGAGACGGAGTCTACAACCCACACAAGTGGCTCAGTTAGTGCAGTTCATCCAGTATGACACAGCAATGTGAGCTGTGGCAAGAATGTTTGCTGTGTCTGTCAGCATAGTGTCCAGAGCATGGAGGCGCTACCAGGAGACAGGCCAGTACATCAGGAGATGTGGAGGAGGCCGTAGCAGGGCAACAACCCAGCAGCAGGACCGCGATCTCTGCCTTTGTGCAAGGAGGAGCAGGAGGAGCACTGCCAGAACCCTGCAAAATGACCTCCAGCAGGCCACAAATGTGCATGTGTCCACTCAAACGGTCAGAAACAGACTCCATGAGAGTGGTATGAGGACCGGACGTCCAAAAGTGGGGGTTGATGCTATGGACTGGCCAGCCTGTTCCCCACACCTGAATCCGATTGAGCACATCATGTCTCGCTCCATCCACCAATGCCACGTTGCACCACAGACTGTCCAGGAGTTGGCAGATGCCTTAGTCCAGGTCTGGGAGGACATCCCTCAGGAGACTATCCTCCAACCTCATCAGGAGCATGCCCAGGCATTGTAGGGAGGTTATACGGGCACGTGGAGGCCACACACACTACTGAGCCTCATTTTGACTTGTTTTAAGGACATTACATCAAAGTTGGATCAGCCTGTAGTGTGGTTTTCCACTTTGATTTTGAGTGTGACTCCATATCCAGACCTCCATGGGTTGATAAATTTGATCTCCATTGATAATTTTTTTGTGATTTTGTTGTCAGCACATTCAACTATGTAAAGACAATTTCATATGATTTGTTCATTCATTCAGATCTAGGATGTGTTATCTTAGTGTTCCCTTTATTTTTTTGAGCAGTGTACATACATATGCAAAAGTGTAGCCCCCCCCCCCCACCCCCCATGATTTTCATTTATAAATAATTGGGTGTTTGGATCAGCAAATTCATTTTGGGCTATCAAATATGGGAAAGACACAGTAATATTTCAGTGGTGAAATCAGGTTTATTGGATGAACAGAAAATGTGCAATCTGCATTAAAACAAAAGTAGACAGATGCATAAATTTGGGCACCCCAACAGAAATATCACATCAATATTTAGTTGAGCCTCCTTTAGCAGTAATAACAGCCTCTAGAAGCTTCCTATAGCCATGAGGGTCTGGTTTTTGAATGACGGGATTTTGGACCATTCCCCCTTGCAGAACATCTCCAGTTAGGTGTGATGGTTACCGAGCATGTATGGGATGAGTGATGAGTGAAGAATCTGCACACACTTCACACACAGTCACTTGAGATATGCAAACGCACATTTGGACAAGCCAGCTTCGTGCTATGGGGCTGTGTGGCCAGTACTGGGGGTCTTGTTATACTTGAAGGTCGTATGGATTCCATTCAATATCAGCAGATACTTGAGAATAATGTAGAGGAACCAGTCAAAAAGTTAAAAATTTTGCTGGGGCTGGTTATTTTAGCAAGACAACGGCCCAAAACACTGCACAAAATATACTCTGGCATTTATGTAGAGGAACAAATACTATATTCTGGAATGTCCATCCCAGTCCCTAGACCTTAATATCATTGAAAATCTGTGGTGTGGTGTGAAGCAGGCTGTCCAGCTTCTCCTTGTGCAAAGTGCGCTGAATTGTTGAACAGTGCACAATGATGCCATCTGCAGCCAGATGATGTTGTAGGTCTTCGGAGGTTGTCTGTGGTCTGTTTCTGACCTTTCTGATCATCCTTCGCCTTTGACTCTCCAATACTTTACTTGGCTTGCCACCTCACTATGTTCCTTACAATGGACACTGACAGCTTAAATCTCTGCAATAGCTTTTTGTAGCCTTCCCCAAAACAATAATGTTGAATAATCTTTGTTTTCAGGTTATGTGAGTTGTTTTGAGGCCCCCATGCTGCCACTCTTCAAAGGAGAGTCAAAGAGAACCAAACCAACAAACCAATTGTGTGTCCCAATGAATCAGTGCTCAGTAGTTACAGGTGTTCAAATCAACAAAATGACAAGGTGCCCAAATGTATACACCTGTCTACTTTTGCCTTGCTGATCCAAACACCCAAATATTTCAAATGAAAATCATGGAAATTGTCAAGGGGGCAAAACGTTTTCAAATGACTATGGATGTATTTAAAGGGTATTCCAGGAAAAAAAAATTGATATGTATCAACTGACTTCAGAAAGTTAAACTTATTTGTAAATTACTTCTATTAGGCTAATGTGGTACCAATCTTCAAGAAGGGCTCTAGGTCTTCACCAGGCAATTATAGACCGGTAAGTCTAAGGTGCATTGTGGGTAAATTGTTTGAAGGACTTATAAGGGATTACATACAGGAATACATAGGGGATAATAGTATTATAAGTGATAACCAGCATGGGTTTACTAAGGATAGAAGTTGTCAAACCAATCTAATTTGCTTTTATGAAGAGGTGAGTAGAAGCCTTGACACAGGAATGGCTGTGGATATAGTGTTTCTGGATTTTGCCAAAGCATTTGATACTGTCCCTCATAGACGTCTGACAGGTAAGTTAAGGCCTTTGGGCTTGGAAACTTTAGTTTGTAACTGGATTGAACACTGGCTCATGGATCGTACCCAGAGAGTGGTGGTCAATGATTTGTACTCTGATTGGTCCCCGGTAATTAGTGGTGTACCCCAAGGTTCAGTACTGGGCCCGCTGTTTAATTTATTTATCAATGATATAGAGGATGGTATTAACAGCTCTGTTTCTATCTTTGCAGATGACACCAAGCTTTGTAGCACGGTACAGTCTATAGAGGATGTGTATAAGTTACAAGATTACTTGGATAGACTAAGTGTCTGGTCATCCACTTGGCAAATGAGGTTCAATGTGGATAAATGTAAAGTTATGCATCTGGGTACTAATAACCTGCATGCATCGTATGTCTTAGGGGGGATTAAACTGGCAGAGTCACTGGTAGAGAAGGATCTGGGTGTACTTGTAGATCACAGACTACAGAATAGCATGCAATGTCAGGCTGCTGCTTCCAAAGCCGGCAGGATATTGTAATGTATAAAAAGAGGCATGGACTCAAGGGTCAGGGACATAATACTCCCCCTTTATAAAGCATTGGTACGGCCTCACCTGGAATATGCTGTTCAGTTTTGGTCGCCTGTTCATAAAAGGGACACTGCGGAGTTGGAAAGAGTGCAGAGAAGTGCAACTAAACTAATATGGGGCATGGAACATCTTAGCTATGAGGAGAGATTAAAGGAGTTACAATTGTTTAGTCTTGAGAAGAGACGTTTAAGGGGGGATATGATAAACGTATATAAGTATATAAACGGCCCATACAAAAAATATGGAGAAAAACTGTTCCAGGTTAAACCCCCCCAAAGGACGAGGGGGCACTCCCTCCGTCTGGAGAAGAAAAAGTTTAGTCTAAAGGGGCGACACGCCTTCTTTACCGTGAGGACTGTGAATTTATGGAACGGTCTACCTCAGGAACTGGTCAAAGCAGGAACAATTAACAGCTTTAAAATAGGGTTAGATACATTCCTGAAACAAAATAACATTAATGCTTATGCAGAATTATAAAACTACATCCCTTTCCCTTATCCCCTTACACCCTTACCTTCAATTCCCTGGTTGGATTTGATGGACGTATGTCTTTTTCCAACCATACTAACTATTCGCTTTGGAGCCCAGTCGTATTTCAAGGCAGCAGTTTAGGATCACATATGGGGTATCGCCGTACTCGGGAGAAATTGTGTTACAAATTTTGGGGGGTATTTTCTGCTATTATCCTTTTAAAAAATGTTAAATTTTTGGGAAACCAAGCATTTTTTTTTTACATATGTGTAGTAAACACCTGTGGGGTATTAAGGTTCACATTACCCCTTGTTACGTTCCCCGAGGGGTCTAGTTTCCAAAATGGTATACCATGTGGGGTTTTTTGCTGTTCTGGCCCCATAGGGGCTTCCTAAAGGTGACATGCCCCCCAAAAACCATTTGTCGCTCCTTCCCTTCTGAGCCCTCTACTGCGCCCGCCGAACACTTTACATAGACATATGAGGTATGTCCTTACTCGAGAGAAATTGGGTTTCAAATACAAGTAAACATTTTCTCCTTTTTACCCCTTGCAAAAATAAAAAAATTGGGTCTACAAGAACTTAAGAGTGTGAAAAATGAAGATTGTGCATTTTCTCTTTCACTTTGCTGCTGTTCCTGGGAAACACCTAAAGGGTTAAAACACTTACTGAATGTCATTTTGAATACTTTGGGGGTGCAGTTTTTATAATGGGGTCATTTGTGGGGTATTTCTAATATGAAGACCCTTCAAATCCCCTTCAAAACTGAACTGGTCCCTGAAAAATAGGGAGTTTGAAAACTTTGTGAAAAATTTGAAAATTGCTGCTGAACTTTGAAGCCCTCTGGTGTCTTCCAAAAGTAAAAACTCATTAATTTTATGATGCAAACATAAAGTAGACATATTGTATATGTGAACCAAACAAAAAATTATTTTGAATATTCATTTTCCTTACAAGCAGAGAGCTTCAAAGTTAGAAAAATGCAAAATTTTCATTTTTTTCATCAAATTTGGGGATTTTTCACCAAGAAAGGAAGCAATTTCCCACAAAAATTTACCACTATGTTAAAGTAGAATATGTCACGAAAAAACAATCTCCAGAGTTATTAATGTTTAAAGTTACAGTGGTCAGAATTGCAAAAAAACAGCCGAGTCCTTAAGGTGAAAAAGTCCTTATGGGGTTAAAAAAAAAACTATTATTATCAGCTGCTGAAGTTGAGTTGTTCTTTTCTCTCTGACAACAGTGCTCTTTGCTGACACCTCTGTCTGCCTTGGGAACTGCACTGAGTAGGTGAGGTTTGCTATGGGGATTTGCTTCTATTCTGGACAGTTCCCGAGACACGTGTCATCAAAGAAAACTTAGAGAAGAACAACTCAACTTCAGCAGCTCATAAGTACTGAAAGGATTAAGACTTTTTAATAGAAGACATTTACAAATCTGTTTAACTTTCTGGAGCCAGTTGATATATATATATATATATATATATATATATATATATAAAAAAGTTTTTTCCTGGATAACCCCTTTAAGAACAGATCTGCATCTACAGTTTAGTTCAGTTGGGTTTTCGGAATATTTTCAGTATTTAGGGTAAAACTAGGCACATAGATAGTGATATTGTAATAGATTACAAATAAAAATGTTTTCTCACCTAAGGATATAGCTGCTCCTTTGCAGAATGGAAAGATACACAAGGCTGTGATGAGTACAGGCACTGAAGGTTTATGGAACAAATGCATCTTCTTCAGGTGTGTTCCTTCTTCACTGGATACTGCAGGGAGCACAGTCTTCCCTTAGTTACATTATACCTATATATATGTAAAGAGCCAGGACATCAATCAAGCCACCTTTGGACTGCAGAGTATGTATATCAGGGAAATAAGCATTTATCTACATTGTTCAAGGCAGATTTCCAATACAGAATATCACATATAGATAGCATGTCTTAGAAGATGTGTTTTGCTTAGTACTAATGTAACTTTAATGAAGCTGATAAATATGTCATAAACCATTGTGATCTTTCCCAAGTAAGGGAGCATTTTCACATTTCTATATTTCTTGGCAAAAAAAAATCCAATAAAAATAAGGAATCCTGGAAAAGACTCAGGGCTAGGGTGCACAAAATACCATAATATAGTATATAAATATAGAGTATGAAACAGTAAACAAAATATCAGACCTCAAGGAAACCTGTACTAAACTTTCCAAGATTTAAGGCTCCTGCACGCCAGTTCACAAAGGTGATACAACTCCTTAGTATAGGCTGTAGAGTCAGTGCAGTACAGACATACCCCAAGGACAGAAATGTTCTCCCCTAAGTGCAATGTCTTGCACATATGCACAGTAGTGTATATCCACTATCTTCTTCTGTCTAATGCCTACACGATCCATCAGGAAAAAAACTCTGTATGTCTCCGAAAGCAGAGTGAATGACATTAGAACACAAGGCCCGCACTCAGTATTATAAAACATATTTTCTCCTTATTGTAAATTGCTTAAAATCCAAGCAGGATATTTAGTTTACACATAAACAGTACAGAAGGACACAGAAGACATGTGATCATTAAAGGGGTACTTCAACTGGTGCCAGAAAGATAAACAGATTTGTAAATTACTTCCACTAAAAAATCTTAATCCTTCCAGTACTTCAGCTGCTGTATGCTCCACAGGAAGTTCTTTTCTTTTTGAATTTTCTTTCTGTCTGACCACAGTGCTCTCTGCTGACACCACTGTACATGTTAGGAACTGTCCAGAGCAGGAGAGGTTTGCTATGGGAATTTGCTCCTACTCTGGACAGTTCCTGACATGGACAAAGGTGTCAGCAGAGAGCACTGAGGTCAGACAGAAAGAAAATTCAAAAAGAAAAGAACTTCCTATGGAGCATACAGCAGTTGATAAGTACTGGAATGATTAGGATTTTCATTTAGAAGTCATTTACAAATCTGTTCAACTTTCTGGCACCAGTTGATTTGAAAAAAAAAAAAATAGTTTTCCACTATAGTACCCCTTTAACCAACGTATTTCAACGTTGGTTCAATCTTACACAGAAGAGACTAATTCCTCAACTGTATTTAAAAAGCTATATGTACCTAAAACATTGTGAAACGCACACCAAATCCAAGGGCATACAGGTAAACTTGCGTCCTTTCCGTTCACTGCCGGTAATCGGGCGGGATGCCTGCTGAAATCATTTAACAGGCATGCTGTAACAAAGCCTGAGGGGCCCTGAGACCTGAGATTTGAATCCTGAGACTGGTCAATTCAGACCTGCGATTTGCGGTGATTCCAGGTCATCGGGTCTCCTGTGACCCGATGACCTGGAATAAGAGGGTGATCGGTGGTGTACTACACACCAGCAATCACCCTCTGTTGCTAGGGGGAGGTGGCAATCACGTCACCACCCCAGTAGCACTGTTATTGGTCAGACGGGACATCCCCCCCCCCCCCCGACCCCCTAATAGGTGCCCGAGGGTCCGCTGCACAGTTACTAGGGCTTCAGGGCGTTGCATTTTGCCCCCCTTTTTTTTTTTTTTTTTTTGCCTCAGCGTTTAGTTTTTTTTTTTTTTTTTTTTTATATAATTTAACAGTGTGTGATATCTAAATCACCCACAGTTATATAGTTTACACCCAGACTTCCCGCAAAGGATAGGGGATAAGATATCTGATCGCGGGGGGCCCGCTGCTGGGACCCCCCACGATCTCCCTGCAGCGCCCGCATTCTATGCGGGGACTGCGTCTCTAGTTTCGGGAACCTCCGGGTCACACCACGCTCCCTCCATTCATGTCTATGGGAGGGGGTGTGGCGTGACGTCACGTCCCCAGTCCCGGAAACTCGGAGGTTTCTGAAACTAGAGACGCAGTCACCGCATAGAATGCGGGTGCTGCAGAGAGATTGCGGGGGCTCCCAGCAGCGGGCCCCCCGCTATCAGACATCTTATCCCCTATCCTTTGGATAGTGGATAAAATGTTTTTGCCCGGAATACCCCTTTAAAGTCCATGGGGCTGAGGGAGTGTCATAGCTGATAAATGTCTTTTCTTAGAAAAATCCTATAAATAATATAGAATTTGTATTAAAAAAAATTGTCCATCAAAAATATATAAAACATGAACAGGCCAACCGGATGCATCAGCAATAGGTACCGCATTATAAACTAATAAACATACAATGTAATATCTACTATATATATTAAAAATATAATAGTGTTTTTACTAAGTTTTATGGATTTAATCCTCACAGCTGGTTTGGCAAGTAGTTTTACCTGCATCTAATGACAAACCTAGCTCTACTGCATCTATATGCACTGCACATGTCCTACTATCTGTTTTTGTAAAAATACAAATAAATCAACAAGTCTATAGGTGGTAGGAATAGAGCTGCACCTCAAATTTCATTATTCACACATTGCGGTCACATCACAGTTTTTTATTTTTTTTTCAGTGATTTTTTTTTTTCTCTCAAATTAGCAACACTACACATTTGGGGACATTTATCAAAACCAGTGCTGAGTGAATGTGGAGAAGATGCCCATAGCAATCAGATTGCTTTTTATGCTTTTTTTTAAATTAAAGAAGTAATCTGACTGGTTGCTCCACAGGCGTGCTTCAGGCCCGGAACAGTGACGTTGCCTTGATGACGACGCACAGGGACTTTGCGCATGAACGTCCCTGTGCGTCGTCGTCAAGGCAACGTCACTATTCCGGGGCCGAAGCGCGGAGAAGAAGCCCCCCCAGTGAAGATGGACAGCCCGGAACGACTATCCCTCCCCACCGGACAGTCCCTGCAGCACAGATGGCCCGGACCAGCTCACCCTTCCTTCTCGCCGAGCGGAGGTGAGTACAAAACTAAAGGGGGTGGGGGGGAGGGGGTCTGGATGATGACGAAGGCCGCAGTGGTCTTCAACCTGCGGACATCCAGATGTTTCAAAACTACAACTCCCAGCATGCCCGGGCATGCTGGGAGTGGTAGTTTTGAGACATCTGGAGGTCCGCAGGTTGAAACCACTGTTCAGACATTGACAGGCGGTGATGATGAAGTGGGGGGATGGGTGGGATGATGACAGGCGGTGATGATGAAGGGGGGGTGTGGGATGATGGCAGGGGGATGATGACAGGTGGTGATGATGAAGGGAGTGTGGGATGATGACGGGGATGATGACAGGCGGTGATGATGAAGGGGGGATGATGACAGGGTAATGATGAAGGGGGGATGACAGGCGGCAATGATGAAGGGGGAATGATGACAGGGTGATGATGATGATGAGGGTGTTAATGACAGGGGTCTGGATGATGACATGGGGGGATGATGTATTTCCCACCCTAGGCTTATAGTCAAGTCAATAACTTTTCCTGGGTTTTTGGGGTGAAATTAGGGGCCTCGGCTTATATTCGGGTTGGCTTATACTCGAGTATATACACTATATAAAGCAAGTTCCCTAGACATTACCTTACATAAAAATACCCTGATTACAAAAAGGGGTGAAAAAAAATCTGCAAATGAAAAAAATGGTTTCAGGAAAAATAGGGCAAGAAAATGTTCATGTGGGTTACCTCTTAAAGCATTATATTACTGTGAAGTGCAAAAAGACAGTAAGACCGGATTCGCACTAGCATAAATTTTGCATACTTATTATAGTGCCAATATAAATAGTTACTAAATAACATGACTACACAAGGTGAAATAAGAAAGGTGCGCTCCTAGTGAAATATTGCGATGGTAGGATGCCTTATGCAGAGTATTGCATCTTACCCAGAGCACAACATCTTTGTGAGCATATAGACTCACCTGAATCTGGTGGGGTGGCTGCCTCAGCGTCCTGCATTGTGACTCAAGGTCCGGTGTGGTATGGATAAAAAAAAAATTTTTAATTGATAAAAAAGTTGGATGTTTTTTACAGCGCCTTCCCCAATAAGATGAATCTGCCAAAGTATATGAACAATTATCGTTTATTAGATAAAATGCAACTTAGCAGTTTCGAACCCGGACCAGGTTCTTCATCAGGCATGGGGTATTACAGACAGAAAACGCGCCAACTTAAATGTGCATAGACATTCAATTGCTACCGGGTCAATTGGTCATGAATTAAAAATGATAAAATAAAATTAGGATTAAAACAATACAAACCTTGCATTATATAGTAAGATTAGGAAAATGAAGGAGATCGGATCCAGCTCAATGCAGGTAAAATCAGGTTTAATGCATAGGACAAGGAAGGAACAAGTAACGCGGTTCAAGCGCTATAGGCGCTCTTAGTCATACAACAAATGCATATTACAGGTCGGCTTAAATAGGCAGTGAGGTAATTGCGGCCGGTCACAGGTCATGTGACCGGCAGGAATTAACCCCTTACAAGTAAAAAAGGGGCAGTATAAAGACATCAGATGTAAACTTCAAGTATCAGGAGGGTGAATAAATACAAATACAATACTAACTACATAAAGGAATAATGTCTGAAAATAATAAATGACCCATGTATGGAAAAATGAGAGAAAAAAAATGAGAAAACAGACATGAGTTAATAAATTAAATAGTAAAAAGATATATCCTATCATGCACATAGGCTGTGGAGAAACCACATACGAGTTGACATCTAAGAAATGTGTCACCAGGTAAGTCCTGTGTGTAAAAATAAACACAAATATACGAATGAATCAATACGTTAATGGACACCTGGAGAACATATGAAGATGTCAAGGAATGAATAAAGGATGACATAAATAAAATTATATTTAATAATGGAGAATGACATCCTGACGTTTATTCATGCCAAGAGGAACTCGTGTAGACAATTTGAGAATCCAAAAAACTTCTCGATTGAGAAGCTTTTGTTTCAAGTCACCTCCTCTCTTGGATGGGTTGACACGTTCAATTGCAGTGCATTGTAAAGAAGAGAAGCTGCCATGGTGTACTTCGGCACAATGTTTGGACACTGCAGAAGTGTTTCTGGAGTTGAAATGGGGGATGTCAGATAAATGTTTTCTCAACCGGACTTTGAGTGGATTTGTGGTACAACAGACATATTGTAAACGACAGGTCATGCACGACACCAGATACACCACTTATGTGGTATTACAATTAATGTATTGTTTAATTGTGTAGGTAGCATTAGTGACGAATGAAGTAAAGGATCTGGTGACGTGCATGACCGAGCAACAGGTACATCGGCTGTGCCCGCATCTAAATGAACCAGGGTAGGATAGCCAAGTGGGTGGAGCAGGCCTAGAAGTAGAGAAGAGACTCGGGGAGACTCTTTGGCCAATCGTGGGAGCCTTTTTAGGAACTCATCTGTACCCAGTTTTTTTTATACACGCATACTGGGGATCAGTCAAAATCATAGGCATGTATGTGTGTATAATCTTGCAAATAGTAGAAAAATCAGTACTATAGGAAGTGGTGAAAGTCACCGGAGTTGGATTGTCATGTTTCATTTTTGGCTTGTGGGAACTGTTGAGTAGTTCCTGTCTGTTTCGATCAAAAGCAATTTTGGTGGCTCTTTTAAGTGACCAATCTGGGTAACCACGTGCTTTTAAACGTGCCTGGATAGACTCGGCCTCAGTGAAAAAATCCTTGTCAGTGGAGCAATTTCTGCGTGCCCGAATCATCTCACCCACCGGCAGGTTTAAGCCGACCTGTAACATGCATTTGTTGTATGACTAAGAGCGCCTATAGCGCTTGAAACGCGTTACTTGTTCCTTCCTTGTCCTATGAATTAAACCTGATTTTACCTGCATTGAGCTGGATCCGATCTCCTTCATTTTCCTGATATTGGCTGGTGCCGTCCAGCACCTGGATCCGCGCTCTGCTGTCTGGGGCGGGGTGAGCTGGCTTTCACCTTGTTTGCCTTCCCATAGTAAGATTAGGGTACAAGTACAAATCATTATAGTATATTAAAATTTGGCAGAGCTGGGGACTTCCGTAGTGGAGTCTACGCTGCGGTGAGAACAAAAAGGAGTATTGTAGAATAGCGGAACATTGCAGAGTAGCGGGACAGTATCAGGAGTAGATTTTTGTTTGGTGAGTATTATAGAATATGTTCTTCAACTCATTGCATCTTATTCAGTATATTTTGCAGCGCTGGAGACCAGCGTGAAGTCCAGAGTGAAGCCCACGCTGCAGCGGAATTGGGAAGGCACATAGGGAGAGATTTATCAAAACCTGTCCAGAGGAAAAGTTGCTGACTTGCCCATAGCAACCAATCAGATCACTTCTTTCATTTTTCAGAGGCCTTTACAAAAGTTAAAGAAGCAATCTGATTGGTTGCTATGGGCAATTCAGCAACTTTTCCTCTGGACAGGTTTTGATAAATCTCCCCCAATGTCTTTCAGAGGTGGTATAGGATAGCAGAATTTTTCATCCAGTGGATATGGCTTAGCATCATATATAACTCCGGGGCCAGTTAACTGTGATTCTCTGTAGCGTTCTGCAACGCTGAGGACCACCGGGAAGGGCGCCATGGTGTAGCAGAAACGTGAATATACATAATCTCTCGGCATAATAATCTATGTTAGGCATAATAGTTATGATTTAGCAGGAGAAGGGCCCACGTTGTAGAAAAAATGGAAAAACACATTGTTTTTCAGGGATTACGCAAGGTAGCAAAATAGCATCATAGCAAGGTAGCAAAATAGCGCGCTGCAGTGCTGAATCCCTCTGGGACGGAGCCCACGCTGTAGCAGAGTCGAGAATATACATAATCTCTTGGGGATTGTGCAAGGTAGCAGACCAGTAAAGAATAATAGTTATGATTCAGTACCATTGTTTCATTCCGGGACAGATACACTGCAGTTCTCTGCAGCGCTGGAGACCTTCAGAGACAGGCCCACGCTGCAGCAGAAACGAGAGGACACATAGGGGGCCATTTATCAATAATGGTCTTGGCTAGATCATTTTTGTGGTTTGTCTAGATGCGTTTTTTTTGGCGGTGCTGCTCCAAATGTATCATATTGTCAAAAGGACCATGATAAATTTCGCACAGTTCTGCACCCAGATCATTTTCTACCCTGCTTTCAGATCATGTCTATCCTGTTTCTAAGGCTAGGATTCCACTTTTTTTTTTCCTGCGTTTTTTTTTTTCACGGAAAAAAAAAACGCCAGAAAAACAGCCAGTTCAAACTTTTTATTTTTTATAACGAAATTTTAATACATTTTTAATAAAAGTGTGTTTTTTCTCAATTTGTTTTAGGTAGTTCTACTACTCCCATCATGGAGTACCTGTACTAATAGACATTAATCTGTTCCTGACACCCGATGCGATCGTCCATAACATAGCAGAGTTGCGGAGCGGCTCTATACAGCGCTCGCATCTCGGCACTATACTCCGGCCAGTGATATGAATAGAAAATCACCCATTCATATTTTCCGCCCAGAGTGGGGAATGGTTCAGATGGTGGCAGCCAATCAGGGAAATATGAATGAGTGATGTTCTATTCATATCACTGCCCGTAGTACAGAGCAGAGATGTGAGCGCTGTATAGAGCCTCTCCGCATCTCTGCAAGAGGATGAGCGCAGGTACGCTGGGAGCTGTGGTACCCTGCATTAATAAACAGATCGCAGCTAGTGTAACTTCTGACACCTGCTGCGATCTGTCTATTAATGCAGGTACTAATGCTCCCAGCATTGAGCAGAGTGTGCTTCAATGTGGGAACTGTAGTACCTGCATTAATAGACAGATCGCAGCGAGAGTCACTCCTGACACCCGCTGTGATCCTCCTGTATAATGTATAGATGCGGGCGGCCGCTCTTCTATGGTCCCCTGCACTGCCGTATATATACACCTATTCATATTTCCCACAGAGAGGTATGATTGGCTGAAACCATCTGGCCAATCACAGCTCTCTGCAGGAAATATGAATAGGTGTATATATACGACAGTGCAGGGGACCATAGAAGAGCGGCCGCCCACATCTATACATTATATAGAAGGATCGCAACGGAACCCGGGGCGATTTGTCAATTAGCACAGGTACTACGACTCCCATCATGGAACAGTGTGTGTTCCATGCTGGGAGTAGTAGTACCACCTAAAAAGTAAAAAACATACACACACACTACATTTTTATTATTGTCGGCTACATTTTTAGTGCCCTGCCCGCCCACATAAATTGATCGCTGTTTAAAAATTAATGAAAAATTTTGTTATTAAAAAGATACATTTCATTAAATATAATTTTTCCCATCACTACTGTATCTTTTTTATTATTTTATGGTAAAATGTGTAATGTTAATTTAATGTTTTTTTTAGTTTTGGCAAACAGACAGAAGTAGTAATTTTTTTTAGACCTGGTCTGGAGGTGGTCTAGATTTGCATTTTTTTTTTTTTTGTTGGCACCATTAGCAGAAAAATTTGCGCAAAAATTAAAAACAGGCAGATAATAAATACGTTACCACTGTATCCATCACTAGCGTGAAAGTTATCAAAATTCGCTGATGTAGACCAAAAAAAGGAATAGAACACAATGTCAAATAACCCCCGTAGTCTTTCAGGGATTGGGCATGGTAGCGAAACAGTAAATATAATTAAGACTTAGCCACATTGTATTACTCCAAGGCAGATTCAATGCACTTTTGTGTAGCGCTGGGGACCTCCAGAGAGGGGCCCACGCTGTAGTGGGAGCAAGAGGCACACATAGTCTCTCAGGGATTGTATAAGGTAGGGGAGCAGATGTTTTCGTCCAGTGTGTATAGTATATGTGACTTAGAGGGTAATTGGCAAAATGATCATGCAAAATAGTGATAATGCAAAAATCTGAAAAATTGGATTAAAGGGGTATTCCAGGAAAAAACTTTTTTTTTATATATCAACTGGCTCCAGAAAGTTAAACAGATTTGTAAATTACTTCTATTAAAAAATCTTAATCCTTTCAATAATTATCAGCTGCTGAAGTTGAGTTGTTGTTTCCTTGGTATGACTAAGAGCGTTTGACACTTGAAACTCATAACCATCTTCCTGTTCCTGTTTTTGTCCTCAATAAATGGATTTTATTTGCATTCAGAGCTGGATCCTATCATCTCTGTTTTCTCCACTAATTGGTGTTGTCCAGCACCTGGATCCGTGCTCCTTCTGTTCCGGGTGGGGTGAGCTGTCTGGAGTTTTCTCCGTCCTTTCTTCCGTTGTTTTCTGTCTAGCAACAGTGCTCTCTGCTGACATCTCTTCTTGTCTCGGGAACTGCACAGAGTAGAAGAGGTTTGCTATGGGGATTTGCTCCTAAATTGGGCGGTTCCCGAGACATGTGTCATCAGAGAGCACTTAGACAGAAAAGAACAACTCAACTTCATCAGCTCATAAGTACTGAAAGGATTAAGAATTTTTTAATTGAAGTGATTTACAAATCTGTTTAACCCCTTAAGGACCCAGCCAATTTTCACTGTAGGACCCAGACATTTTTTGAACATCTGACCACTTTCACTTTAAGCATTAATAACTCTGGGATGCTTTTACCTTTCATTCTGATTCCGAGATAGTTTTTTCGTGACATATTCTACTTTATGTTAGTGGTGAAATTTTGTTGATACTTGCATCGTTTCTTGGTGAAAAATAAAAAAATTTGATGAAAAAATTGAAAAAGTTGCATTTTTTTAACTTTGAAGCTCTCTGCTTATAAGAAAAATGAATATTCCAAATAAATTATATATTGATTCACATATACAACATGTCTACTTTATGATTGCATCATAAAGTTGACATGTTTTTACTTTTGGAAGACATCAGAGGGCTTCAAAGTATAGCAGCAATTTTCCAATTTTTCACAAAATTTTCTAAATCGAAATTTTTCAGGGACCAGTTCTGTTTTGAAGTGGATTTGAAGGGCTTTTATATGCAAAATGCCCCACAAATGACCCCATTATAAAAACTGCACCCCTCAAAGTATTCAAAATGACATTCAAAAGGTTTGTTAACCCTTTAGGTGTTTCACAGGAATAGCAGCAAATTGAAGGAGAAAATTCAAAATCTACATTTTTTACACTCGCATGTTTTTGTAGACCCATTTTTTGAATTTTTACAAGGGGTAAAAGGAGAGAAATCTTCCTAAAATGTGTAACCCAATTTCTCTCGAGTAAGGAAATACCTCATATGTGTATGTCAAGTGTTCGGCGGGTGCACTAGAGGGCTCAGAAGGGAAGGAGCGACAGAGGGATTTTGGAGAGTGAGTTTTTCTGAAATGGTTTTTGGGGGCATGTTGCATTTAGGAAGCCCCTATGGTGTCAGGACAGCAAAAAAAAAACACATGGCAAACTATTTTGGAAACTACACCCCTCAAGGAACGTAGCAAAGTGTACAGTGAGCCCTAACACCCCACAGGTGTTTCACGACTTTTTGTTAAAGTTGGATGTGTAAATGATTTTTTATTTTTTTTCACTAAAATGCTAGTTTCCCCCCAAATTTTACATTTTTACAAGGGGTAATTGAAGAAAATGCCCACCAAAATTTGTAACCCCATCTCTTCTGAGTATGGAAACACCACATATGTGGATGTCAAGCGCTCTGTTGGCGCACTACAATGCTCAGAAGAGAAGGAGTCATATTTGGCTTTTGCAAATCTAATTTTGCTGAAATGGTTTTGGGGGGGCATGTCCCATTTAGGAAGCCCCTATGGTGCCAGGACAGCAAAAAAAAAACACATGGCATACTATTTTGGAAACTACACCCCTCAAGGAACGTAACAAGGGGTACAGTGAGCCTTAACACCCCACAGGTGTTTCACGACTTTTCGTTAAAGTTGGATGTGTAAATGATTTTTTTTTTTTTCACTAAAATGCTAGTTTCCCCCCAAATTTTACATTTTTACAAGGGGTAATTGGAGAAAATGCCCACCAAAATTTGTAACCCCATCTCTTCTGAGTATGGAAACACCACATATGTGGATATCAAGCGCTCTGTTGGCGCACTACAATGCTCAGAAGAGAAGTAGTCCTATTTGGCTTTTACAAATCTAATTTTGCTGAAATGGTTTTGGGGGGGCATGTCCCATTTAGGAAGCCCCTATGGTGCCAGGACAGTAAAAAAAAAAAACACATTGCATACTATTTTGGAAACTACACTCCTCAAGGAACGTAACAAGGGGTACAGTGAGCCTTAACACCCCACAGGTGTTTCACGACTTTTCGTTAAAGTTGGATGTGTAAATTATTATTTTTTTTCTTTCATTAAAATGCTAGTTTCCCCCCAAATTTTACATTTTTACAAGGGTTAATAGGAGAAAATGCCCACCAAAATTTGTAACCCCATCTCTTCTGAGTATGGAAACACCATATATGTGGATGTCAAGCGCTCTGTTGGCGCACTACAATTCTCAGAAGAGAAGGAGTCATATTTGGCTTTTGCAAATCTAATTTTGCTGAAATGGTTTTGGGGGGGCATGTCCCATGTAGGAAGCCCATATGGTGCCAGGACAGCAAAAGAAACCCCACGTGGCATACTATTTTGGAAACTACACCCCTCAAGGAATGTAACGAGGGGTATAGTGAGCCTTAACACCCCACAGGTGTTTGACGACTTGGGATGTGTAAATAATTTTTTTTTTTTTGCTAAAATGCAGTTTTTCTCAAAATGTTACATTTTTACAAGGTGTAATAGAAGAAAATGTCCCCCAAAATGTGTAATTCTCAGAAGAGAAGGAGTCACATTTTGCTGAAATGGGGGGGGGGGCATGTCACATTTAGTGCCAGAACAGCAAAAAAAATAAAAAAATAAAATTGTAAATACATTTCTTTGGAGTAAGGACATACCTCATATCTGGGCGTAGATCGGCTCTGCGCACTGGTCACGGAGGAACAGGAGGGCAGTCAGGGGCCTGGAGCTTCTAGACAGCTGCCTATGGAGCCAGAACAGTGGGACCCCCCCTCAAGGGGCATTATATGGGGTACACTAACTAACAAGGGGTACAGTGGGACATAAAATTATAAAACAGGTTATGTTCCCAGAATGATGACCCAGAGCATAGCCAAAACTAAAAAAAAATATGCCCACCCCAAACCCTATGCTCTGAATCATCATTCTGGGAATGTGATGTGTGGCGCCGTCCCTAACCTGTTGCCTCAAATGCGTACCCGCTCAGGTGGAGAGAGAGCGCTGCACATTTGAGGCAACATAAAAAGTCCCCGATGATAGTGACTCAGTGACTCATGACCCATTTTTGGAAAAAATACCCCGAGGTCTTGTTTTTTTTTTTTTTTTATAAAATAGTTTTTTTGGGCAATTTAGTGGTTTTATGGGGTTAAAATTTGGAATGTACTCTGGACTTGGTACATTGGGGTCAAATTATGGAAAATTTAAATGAAGAGGGAAAATTTAGTACTCCATGGAAGTGTGATACTCCCTGAAGCAGTCCTTAATGCAGAGGCCCGGATGATCGGGGCAAGTGTCACACTGAGTGGTGGTGTCCTTCCGTATCCCCCTCCTGTTACACACTCTGCATTTTTTCTGTGATCGTCCCTTCTTTCCAGTGTGGGGGACCTCACCTGGAAAGTGTTTGGCTGGGACGATCCTGGCACCTATTACTCCAGTTCCTTGGGAAGTCCGGCCTGCTCTTTCCCGGTCAGCAAAGATCAGGACCTTTAGGACTTCTTCTTGGAACTGGAGGTATGTTCCTGTGTTGCCAGCGTTCCAGTACAGTACAAAAGAGTTGTACATGTCAACCTGTACCAAGTAGACCGCAACTTTTTTGTACCATACACGTGTTTTCCGCATGGCCATGTATGGCTTGAGGACTTGATCTGAGAGATCAACTCCCCCCATATACTGATTGTAGTCCAGAATACAATCAGGCTTGAGGACCGTTGTTGTGGTACCTCGCACAGGGACAGGTGAGCTGCCGTTACCATGAATAGTGGTCAGCATAAGGACATCCCTCTTATCCTTATAGTTGACCAGCAACAGGTTTTCATAGGTAAGGGCACGGGACTCACCCTTGGGAATAGGTGTCTGGATCAAATTTAGAGGGAGGCCTCTCTGGTTTCTCCGCACGGTCCCACAAGCGGACGTGGATCTGGCGGCAAGGGATGTGAAGAGAGGGATGCTGGTATAAAAGTTGTCCACGTACACATGGTAACCCTTATCCAGCAATGGGTACATAAGGTCCCAAACGATTTTCCCGCTAACACCAAGAGTGGGGGAACAATCTGGGGGTTCAATACGGGAATTTCGTCCCTCATACACCCTAAACTTGAGAGTGTACCCGGAGGTACTCTCACAAAGTTTATATAGCTTCACGCCATACCGCGCCCGCTTCGAGGGAATATACTGGCGGAAGATGAGTCTCCCCTTAAAACTGATAAGAGACTCATCAACCGAGAGCTCCCTAAGCGGTACGTAGGCCTCCAAAAATTTGGCCCCAAAGTGATTGATGACCGGCCTCACTTTGTAAAGCCGGTCATGGGCGGGATCACCTCGGGGTGGACATGCCTCATTATCTGCATAATGAAGGCATTTCCAAATAGCCTCGAACCGCTTACGTGTCATGGCCATACTGTACAGTGGGGTCTGGTATAGGATGTCCCCGCTCCAGTACTGCCTGACACTGGGCTTTTTGACCAGGCCCATATGCAGCAAGAGGCCCCAAAATGTCCTCATTTCTGCTGCACTGACGGCGTACCATTCATTGGACCTGGCCAAAAAATAATCTGGGTGGTGGGTGATGAACTGCCTGGCGTACAGATTCGTCTGCTCCACCATTAGATTGACCAGGCTGTCACTGAAAAAATAACTGAAATAGTCAAATTCAGTGAACCCAGCCGTGTCAATCCGGATTCTGGAGTCGCCAACAAACTCCAGAACCCGTGGCTGATAACCCTCTGGGGGTCTCCAGACAGGTTCACCGGAGGGGAGCTCCGGTAAATTCGCCTGGGGGGTCGGACTCCTAGTACGAGCGGCATCACCACTCGCACTAGTGTCTCCGCCGCCGTGCAGGGGGCTCATCATCACTACTAGATGATGAGGAGGACAAGGAAGAACACAGGAATGTTGGATCTTCCTTGTCCTCACTGGCAGATTCGGAGGCAAGAAAAGCGTATGCCTCCGCTACCGAAAATGCCCGGCGAGCCATTGCCTTTTATCTACAGTGGAGGGGGGGGGGTTTGGGTGTGGAGGGGGCGGGGATTGTGTAGTGAGTGCTTGGTGTAGCTATTTAGAACGGTGTGTGATTAGTAATCACACGCCGTGTGTGAGCAAAAAACAAACACTGCAGCGCAAAAAAAAAGGGGGGGCAAATCGCAGCGCCCTGAACCCCTAATAGGGCCCGGGTCACGCTAAAAAAAGATGAGGCGTACTCTTGAGCCCTATTAGGGGGTCGGGGGGGGGGTTATTTTTTTTACTTTTTTTTTTTACTTTTTTTACATGGATTTCCCTACCTTTCCCTCTGGTTGATTCTGTCCCTGATCTAGGGAATCTTCGGGTTTCCTGAAGCGAACCGATGGGGGCAGAGGGGGGGTCCCTGGCTCCTCTTGCAGCTCTGACCACTGACTGAACCCAGCTAACGGTCAGCGCTGCAGAGGATGCAGTTTAACCCCTCCCCTGCCGGCTGCTATCGTCCAGCCAATAGCAGCTCTCCTGAGGGGGTGGCGAAATCGCCACCTCCCCATAGATACAGTAGGTGATAGGGGGTGTATTCTACACCCCCGATCATCTTGTATCTCCGGGTCATCGGGTCACACGTGACCCGTAAGACCCAGAATTGCGCAAATCGCAAGTGCGATTTCACTTGCGATTTGCGGCGATCGCCGACATGGGGTGGTCTGATGACCCCCCCTCGGCATTTGCGCAGGGTGTCTGCTGATTCATATCAGCAGTCACCCCAGTCCGATCCCTGCCCGGCGCGCGGCAGGGACCGGAATTCCCACGGGCGTACCTGTACGCCCTGGGTCCTTAAGACCCAGGTACAGAAGGCGTATGCATACGCCCTAGGTCCTGTACGGGTTAACTGTCAGGAGCCAGTTGATATATTTAAAAAAAAAGGTTTTTCCTGGATAACCCCTTTAACTGGTGGTGATGCAGAAAAAAACTCTAGATCATATGAGGGGTTATAATGGGTATACAATTTGTAATAGCCAGACTGATAGCTATACTCTTTCTCTTTTTGTGGTTTGTGTTGTCGGATTTGGCTCAGAACCAGTAGGTTTTTCAGAGTGGGAGCTCTGCGAAATGTAATTTGTGGATGATTGGGGATCTTCCCTTTTAGGTGCACATCACTAAGTAGTATGTGCAAGTTATGTTTTAGAACTTCTCTTATTCTAACTGCAGAACTCCTAAAAGTGGTAATAAAGTAGTTTTTCTGTTTTTGCATTTGTTTTTCAATGTTTTCTTTTCTGTAGGTATTATCCGGGTTTAAATATTCCTTTTGTGATTTGTTATATACTTTCTGTAATGCCTGTTTTATGATCATCTTGGGATATTTATTTTCCTTAAACCTTTTTTCCAAGATTTTTGCTTGATGTTTAAATGTGTTGACTTCCATACAATTTGATCCTTTTGAACTGGCGATACGACAAATTTTTTAACCATTGTTTGTAGTGCCTGCTATTGAATACCACATATACTTGTAAAAATCGACTGTTTTAAAGAAAGTAAATGTAATAAAGTTCCTTTCATTGTGGGAAATGCATAGGTCCAAAAAATGTCTTTTTTCCAGGCTGACCTCCAGCGTAAATTGGATGCCCCAGAAAAGAAATTAAACATAATACCAATGAGATCATATCGTTTATCGTTTGACCTGCAAATCATTGTATGGTATCTACCTTTTTGTGGCCTCCAATATATCGGGAGGACAACCCAGCCATTGCATTGTAGAATCAATAAACACAGACAAAATATAAAGAAAAAGTTCCTACTGCATGGGCTGTCCAGACATTGCTCTACAGCACATCCCACTGAGATGGATTCCATCAGAGTCACTCCAATTGACCACATTACAGAAAATAATTCCAATCGGTTCGAACTCCTAAAGAAACGTGAGGTATATTGGATATTCATACTGAGTACAGTTTCCCCTCGGGGCCTAAATGAAATGGTGGAGACCGTCATATAGCTAACCAAATTGGACTCTATATGCTCATATGTAAACTCATGCTATGGTTGTCATTCATCTCTCTCCATATCAGTTGGATATAATGCAAAAATCAGAAAAATTGGATTAACTGGTGGTGATGCAAAACAAAACTCTAAATCAGGTGAAATATGAAAAAAAGATACTGGCAGTCATAGAGAGGGGTGCCCTCTATGACAACTAATATTTTTTTTTAATATTTCACCTGATCTAGAGTTTTTCTGCATCACCACCAGTTAATCCAATTTTTCAGATTTTTGCATTATCACTATTTTGCATTATCATTTTGCCAATTACCCTCTAAGTCACATATACTATACACACTGGACAAAAACATCTGCTCCCCTACCTTATATAATCCCTGAGAGACTGTGTGTGCCTCTCGCTCCCACTACAGCGTGGGCCCCCAGCGATACACAAAAGTGCATTGAATCTGCCTTGGAGTAATGCAATGTGGCTAAGTCTCATCTATTACACTTACTGTTTCACTACCATGCGCAATCCCTGAAAGACTATGTGTCCTCCCATTTCTGCTGCAGCGTGGGCCTGTCTCTGAAGGTCCCAAGCGCTGCAGAGAACTGCAGTGTATCTACCCCAGAATGAAACAATGGTGCTAAATCATAACTATTATACTTTACTGGTCTGCTACCTTGCACAATTTCCAAGAGATTATGTACATTCCCGACTCTGCTACAGCGTGGGCTCCGTCCCGGAGGGATTCAGCGCTGCAGAGCACTACAGAGAATTACAGTGAACCGACCCCGGAGTTATATATGATGCTATTGCGCTACTGTGGTGAGCCACGCGGTGTGATATTTGGTGTAAGGGGCAGATGGTGTTGCCCATGGGTAGATGGTATTAACACCTTCGTGTTCATGACTGTCGGAGAAGTTTTCAAGGGGACTTCAATGCGATGTCATAGAGTTTCTAATTAATATACACGAGCGCTCAGAGAAATGACTTTGACACAGACACAAGCAGTGTTAATAATCAGTTCTATTGAGGAGGGGGAAAGACCCCTCCTTATATATGTTATGTAATGATGCTGGATGTGGATGAACTAACCTGTGTGGCTGATGACACGGGCCGTATTGGGGAGTGGAGTCTAAGGTGCTGCTGGTCTTCACCAGAGCCCGCCACAAGGCAGGATGGGCTTGCTGTGGCAGGCGACACCCAGGTCGCTACCCCCCGACTCGACCACACAAGTAACTGGGTGAGGCGAAGTACAGTAGGATGAGGCAGAGACGAAGCTGGAGTTAGCAGAAGGTCAAGGCAGGCGACAAAGGTGCATGGTCAAATAACATAGCGGAAGGGTCAGAACACGGGCTAGGCAAACAGACAATGGGTACGCTTAATCTCAGGCAAATGGCACTGAAGAGTGGGAGGTGCAGGGACTTCTGAATAGTATCAGGTGTTGCACATAATTATGGGCGTACTGACCGTTTAAATTTCAGAGCTCCAGCGCGCGTGCACCCTAGGAGATGGGGACACACGCAGAGAGGCAGTAGAGGAGGCAGCAGAGGACTGTGGTAGGTGACGGGCTGGGATTTGCATGCGGGTGCATCCTGCGATGTGTATTCCAGCCCCGCCGGCAGCAGGCGAGAGCGAGAATGCGCTCATGGCCAGCGCATGCGGCCAGAGCGCAATGTGTTACATGTTACAAGCAGAAAAACAAGAAGGGTGATGTCATACATATGGTACAATACTTATATTCATACAAGATGTCTTTCCACACGTGATGAGGCCCTCTTCCTGTGGGGCCCCTTGCATTTTTTCCAGAAAAGTCTTATCTCAGTTTGCTAACAGTTGTATTCAATTATGGCTGAAAATTAACATCACAGAGTTTTGAACCAACTTTGTTCTCTCACAGTGACGCCAGAGCGTGGTTTGTAACCACCCAAAGGTAGAACTGCTATTCCTAGGTTAGGCAGGGGCATATAATAGTCCAAGGCCAGGTAAAGGTTAATGGCAGTTTTTACTGAGGTTAGACAGGTGTTACAGTCTATACAATTCAGAGAGGTGACCAGTAACACAGGGGACCTAGCAGCTTGCTGAGACTTGCAGTGACTTGAGAGACTATAGGTGCGGCCACGCTGACTACAATTGACTTGACTGAAGATGATAACAGCAGATAAAGATGACTTTACTTTCTGACTTGTGGCTGCAATTTAGGTTGAGGCCTCCAGATGTGCTGGACACTGGCTGAGACTTCTGGACTGGACTTGACCTCAGCAGAAAGGGAAACACAAGAGAGAAAAGACTACAATTGTAGTACCTCCCTCTCTTATAAAGGGGGTTGAGCAAGGAGCCCATAGGCCAACTGCGGGTCACCTGGTGCTCTCTGGGTGACAAACATATGACTTAAACATGTGACAACATTATCATATGACTAACAATCACGTGACCCACTTCAAAGGTCCTTTGTACTTAATATACAACCTATACACATTATGGGGGAACACTGCAGGAGAGCCCTGAGGATGCACAGGAACTCAACCAGACAGGGCTGTAGGAACCTATCCCGTACTGGGACATCTCAAACCCCCCTACTTAAGTAAAGTCACCCTCGACATCCATCCTGGAAGGCTTGAGGAGCAAAACAGCCACGGGGCCACATGGTGTCCTGGGGCATTGCAATTAACGTCCATTTACAGTCTGTTGTTGACAAAAACTGATAATACAAGATAGTCTCTGTAACAATGTCCATACATGCTCTGATAAATTGAATAACTGAATAACCTTAGGATTACTGGAGAATAAGGATTATGTAAAGCAATGACAACATACCTATGATTATAGTATAAACATGACTTATGGACTATGACTATGCATATTATGACGTTTGACTATAACTATGCATATAACATTTGATTATGTATATAACAACACTTTATACATATGACTAAGACATGACACTGGTGGATTGGGTTGCCGGAGGCATTCTGCCCAATGCCTTGGCTACTGGGGTTCCCTGGAATTACACACTTTTCCCCAGAACACGTTATATAGACATTTATTAGATAACATTAGACCATTGTTACCTTTGACTTTTTAGGTTACGTGCTTTGTGGGTACAGGAATACCTTCTGGCCAGCAAAGTATCCTGAGCACGAGGACACAAGAAATTACATTAGACATATGCAACAAATTAAAGACATTTGAATGGACTGCGATGTAGTGAGTACTACAGCCCTAATGTACATGAGACATATGTACATGAGTTTATGTGTTCTTAATGACTGTGTAGTACACGACTTTAATCTGTATTAAACTTTGACTGTACATGATGTTGACAATGGGGTGAAATGTTGCAGCTCCCGACTTGTTCAAGAGACCCCTGCAAAGAAAACTGCCAGACACCAAAAAACATGGTATACCATGACGTTTGGTGTACAACAAATTATTTACATTTTATTATACTACAACCATTTTAGTACAGAAACACAAAAATGTCCCTTGTGTAGAATGGTGCGCAAAAATATATTACTATGACAATATGTACACAGCTGTCAATGTATCGCTTAGTAGTCCAGATACACTATAGAGTTCAGGTTCTGTTAGGTTCCTAAGAATCACGGGCAAAGCCAGGCACAACACTTACAAAATTGGTTACCACAGAATTTTTTTGACAAGTTCGTCAGGCAATGTACTTGAACATTGCTTGTAAATCTGGAACAATAAAATATTGTGCTTGCACACAGAAGTCAGTTAGTCTTACGACCAAGTTTGATAAAGTTACTGTACACAAGTACACAAATAGAACATTTCTTTTATGTTGGTACTCTTCCATTCCAACCTCATCGGTCAGACTGTCTTCTAGGTTGGGACATATACCTAGGACCGTGAGACTGGGCCTCCTCCATGGGGTTGACATGGGTGTTCCACGAGACATTGGACAAACGGGACTCTGATGGTTGGGCTGACAGTGACCACCACTTGTACAGCAGCAGCTTGCGCCACTGAGGGAATGACAGTTGGTGCCTGTTGGGCTGGCTGAACCACCTGAACAGCGGGAGTAGGCCGAGGCACTTTTGTTGGTGCCTGCTGGTCAGGCCAAACCTCTGGGGGCAACCAGAGTAGGCACTTACGTGGGTGCCCACTGTTCAGGCCAAACCTCCTTAACAGCAGGAGTAGGCCTGGGCACATCTGTAGAAGCCTACGGACCCGGCAAAACCTCTGTGGCAGCAAGAGTGGGCCCTGTCAATTTTTTGGACAATTTTTAATTTGATTCTACCAGCATCTTGACCTTTCGGACATAGACGTCATGGAGAGGGTAGATAGAATAGCAGGCCTTTTCAATGTCTTGGCCTATGCTGTCTGGGATCAGTTTGTTAATAACCTCCTTCAAGTCATGTGTTTGCACCTTTTGGGTCAGAATTTCCATCATCTTGGTACGAATCTGATGGACTTGTTGATGTTGGGCATAGGATGTCTTTTTGGTCTGATTGTTGCACTTCCTTATGAATCCAACACATAAGAGACGGAGAAGGTAGCCATCTGTAGTCTCTACATCCACATGCGCTTAAATTTGGGTCTTCCGTTTGGTTACAACTGGGCCCCCCTGCAACCTGCGGAGTACTGGCCCTTTAAGATGCTTTGGGAGATGCTGCAGCGATTAGTCTGACGGGGCTGAGATACCCTGGGTGGCGATTCCCCAGATAAAAGTACCCGGGAACACTGCTGGGCACTAAAGGGTTAATGTGACTCGCCACCGATACTTGCGATCGTTGGTGTCTGCGCTGCAGCGGTGTCTTGGACAGAACTCGCGGAGCCGGACGCAGCCACAGGGATTCGCAATACGGCTGCGCCCACGGAACTTTCAGTTTTTGTCCCCTCGGACAAGGGCACCAGTAAAATGGCCATCAGCCGGAACTGCGTCATCAGCGGAGCCTGGGACCGGAAGTGACTCCGCAGCGCATCCTCTTCTTCCACTTAGGACTAAGAACAGAGACTTGACTTCCACGCCCAGGGGTGGGACACTGGCTTTGGCGGGAACCTTTTGCGTGCTTCTCCACCAACGGATTAACCCTTTTGGCACATAATATTTTGGCACATAACATTGCTTCATTACGGATCGTGCACGTAATGTTCATGGCTTTAAATTTATGTTCAGCAACAGATAATGGACTACTTTTCACCTCCCCCACTATTTCACTATCGCCTCTAGTAAAACACATTGCAATTAGTCCCGTACACTTTTCTCAGGCAAACTTTTTCGCATTTTTCTCGGACATAGTTCTGACTAGGAGAGAGGACTTTTGGCTTTGTGGCATATGGCACACACCTGAATCCTATTTGTGACGAATAAGATTGAGGTGAGCAACGGGGTGTGATGTGCGGTGTAAAGTGCAGATGGTGTTTCCCAGGGGGAAAATGGTATTAACCCCTTCGTTTTCGTGATGCCAGGGCATTGTTGGCCTATGTAACCACCTGAAGGTAGAACTGCTAATCCTAGGTTAGGCAGGGGCAAATAATAGTCAAAGACTTGCTGGGACTTGCAGTGAATTGAGAGACTATGGGGGATATTTATCAAAGGATTTAGACTGTTTTTTCCTGTCTAAATTTGTCGCACAGAAAGTCGCAGTCTAAATATGTGCGACTTTTCTGCAACTTTTGCTCTAGAGGATTTTTAGAACATGATGCTTGCTAGTCTATTTTAGGGTACATTCCCACACGGCGAATTTGCTGCTGCATATTTTATTTTCTCTGTTGAAGTCAATGGGTAGGAAAATACGCAGCACCAAATACGCAGCAAATACGCAACAAAATACGTCATGTGGGAACGTACCCTTAGACGGAAATGCATTGGAAAATGTATTGGTGCTGAATTTATCAAAAGCGACTTTTCAGCGACAAGTCGCATCGGCTGAAAGTACGCCGAAATGTCAGACCATGTTGGAGCAGGTTTAAATACAGTCTAAAGCATAGATCTCGAAGTCTGTGCACACAATTTATCAAGAGCCTTGTGCTATTTGATAAATTAAACGCACAATAGACCAGCCTAACCCTCTGTAGTTTGGTCTATATTGATGCGGGACATAGACAACTTTGATAAATATCCCCCTATAGGTGCAGCCACGCTGACTACAATTGACTTGACTTGACTGAATGATGACAGCAGATAAAGATGACTTGACTAACTGACTTGTGGCTCCAATTTAGGTTGAGGCCTCCAGATGTGCTGGACACTGTCTCTGAGATGTCTCGACTTGACTTGACCTCAGCAGAAAGTGAAACACAAGAGAGAAAAGACTGCGATTGTAGTACCTTCCCCTCTTATGAAGGGGGGCTGAGCAATGAGCCGATAGGCCAACTGCAGGTCACCTGGTGCTCTCTGGGTAACAAACATATGACTTAAACATGTGACAACATTATCATGTGACTAACAATCACGTGACCCTCTTCAAAGGTCCTTTGCACTTAATATACAACCTATACACATTATGGGGGAACACTGCAGGAGAGCCCTGAGGACATAGGGGGACTCAACCAGACAGGACTGTAGGAACCTATCCCGTACTGGGACATTACACTATCTTACGCAATTCCTGAAAAACTATGTTTTTCCGTTTTTGCTACAGCGTGGGCCCTTTTCCTGAAGTCTCCAGCGCTGCAGAAAACTAAAGCGTATCTGCCCCGGGAGGAAACAATGTTGCTAAATCATAACTATTATACCTAATAGTCTGCTACCCTGCACAATCCCAGAGAGATTATGTACATTCCTGTTTCTGCTACAGCATGGGCCCCTTCCCGGTGGTCCTCAGCGTTGCAGAACGCTACAGAGAATCACAGTTAACTGCCCCCGGAGTTATATATGATGCTAAGCCATATCCACTGGACAAAAACATTTGTTCCTGATACTATTCTGCTATCCTATTGTCAAAAACATCTGTTCCTGATACTATTCTTCTATCCTATACCACCTCTAAAAGACTATGTGCCTTTCCAATTACGCTGCGGCGTGGGCTCCACTCTGGAAGTCTCCAGCGCTGAAAAATATACTGAATAAGATGCAACGAGTTGAAGAACATATTCTATTATACTCACCAGACGAAAACATCTACTCCTGATACTGTCCCGCTACTCTACAATGTTCCGCTATTCTACAATACTCCTTTTTATTCTCACCGCAGCGTAGACTCCACTACGGAAGTCCCCAGCGCTGCCGAATATGTGGAACTAAACATCACGGATGTCCTTTATGCAACATTTTTATATACTATAATGGTTTGTACTTGTACCCTAATCTTACTATATAATGCAAGGTTTGTATTGTTTTAATCCTAATTTTATTTTATCATTTTAAATTCATGACCCATTGACCCGGTAGCAATTGAATGTCTATCCACATTTAAGTTGGCACGTTTTCTGTCTGTAATACCCACTGCCTGATGAAGAACCTGGTCCGGGTTCGAAACTGCTAACTTGCATTTTATCTAATAAATGATAATTGTTCATATACTGGCAGATTCATCTTATTGGGGAAGGCACCATAAAAAACATCCAACTTTTTTTTAATCAATTTTTTTTTTTTTACTACACAGGGAGCATATATCACTACTATACTGTTACCAACGTTAGACTGAAGAATCCTGTGGTAGGCCCAGGCACTGACTCTTGCCTAAGGATCCAGGGCTACTTTCAATGGTTTTAGGATGCAGACATAGCTGAAGTGTGAAGAAATGGGCAGCCATTAGCTGTACATCATCACCCTTCAATCTTGGCTATTTTAGGAAGTCTGCAGCTTCTTACAATGTGGCTGGGCACAAGAGAGGTATATCACCATGTGGTGGCACAAAGAGAGAACATTAATATGTGGGGAACACATGAGGGTGCCAAGAAAGAAAAATATGTAGGGAACACAAGAAAGGTATATTTTTAAGTGGGGGGGGACACATGAAGGGCCAAATACTTTATGGAGGGGCCTGTTACTATGCAGGGACACAAGAGGGACCTAATAGTATGTGATGGGTATATTATCTCTAAAAGACACAAATAGGGGAATATTCCTATAAAGGTGATATAGTATGTAAAAATTGTACTAAAGGTAATCTGATTCTTTTTTTCTCGAGTTTTGCGCAAAAATTGTGTTGCATGTTTTGTGCGCCACATTTTGGGACCAAGAAGTCCTCACAACCTGACAAACTCTCCGTTATATTAAAAAAACAGCGTGCCTGACGGGGAATAGGGCACATGTCCATGACAGTTTCCAACAGATTTACAAATTTTCACATTAGTGGTGGATTTGAGATTTCAAAAACCCGACATTTCAGAGCAGTTGTTAAAAAAGAAAAAAAGAAACGTAGGGAAAAGCACTACATTAGTAAATACCTGTCAGGAAATAAAATAAAAAAAAAAAAAAACACAAAGAAAACAACATTCTACTCTTAATACATCAGGGCCAAAGTATGCTCACTGCAAATCGTTAAGCAGGGTGGGCCATTTATATGGACACACCTTAATAAGATGGGAATGGTTGGTAATATTAACTTCCTGTTTGTGGCACATTAGTATATGTGAGGGGGAAAACTCTTCAAGATGGGTGGTGACCATGGCAGCCATTTTGAAGTCGGCCATTTTGAATCCAACTTTTGTTTTTTCAATAGGAAAAGGGTCATGTGACACATCAAACTTATTGGGAATTTCACGAGAAAAACAATGATGTGCTTGGTTTTAACATAACTTTATTCTTTCATGAGTTATTTACAAGATTCTGACCACTTATAAAATGTGTTCAATGTGCTGCCCATTGTGTTGGATTGTCAATGCAATCCTCTTCTCCCCCTCTTCACACACTGATAGCAACAACGCAGGAGAAATGCTAGCACAGGCTTCCAGTATCCGTGGTTTCAGGTGCTGCACATCTTTTATCTTCACAGCATAGACAATTGCCTTCAGATGACCCCAAAGTTAAAACTCTAAGGGGGTCAGATTGGGAGACCTTGGGGCCATTCAACTGGCCCACGATGACCAATCCACTTTCCAGGAAACTGTTCATCTAGGAATGCTCGAACCTGACACCCATAATGTGGTAGTGCACCATCTTGCTGGAAAAACTCAGGGAATGTGCCAGCTTCAGTGCATAAAGAGGGAAACATCATCATGTAGCAATTTCGCATATCCAGTGGCCTACATGATGATGTGTTTCCCTCTTTATGCACTAAGCTGGCACGTTCCCTGAGTTTTTCCAGCAAGATGGTGCACCACCACATTATGGTTGTCAGGTCCCAGCATTCCTAGATGAACAGTTTCCTGGAAAGTGGATTGGTCATCGTGGGCTAGTTGAATGGCCACCAAGGTCTCCCTATCTGACCCCCTTAGACTTTTATCTTTGGGGTCATCTGAAGGCAATTGTCTATGCTGTGAAGATATGAGATGTGCAGCACCTGAAACTACGGATACTGGAAACCTGTGCTAGTATTTCTCCTGCGGTGTTGGTATCAATGTGTGAAGAGTGGGAGAAGAGGGTTGCATTGACAATCCAACACAATTGGCAGCACATTGAACACATTTTATAAGTTGTCAGAAACTTGTAAATAACTCATGAAAGAATAAAGTTACGTTAAAACCAAGCACATCATTGTTTTTTTGGTGAAATTCCCAATAAGTTTGATGTGTCACATGACCCTCTTCCTATTGAAAAAACAAAAGTTGGATTCAAAATAGCTGACTTCAAAATGGCCGCCATGGTCACCACCCATCTTGAAAAGTTTTCCCCCTCACATATACTAATGTGCCACAAACAGGAAGTTAATATCACCAACCATTCCCATTTTATTAAGGTTTATCCATATAAATGGCCCACCCTGTATAAGGGTGCATGGAAATCTGCTGGCTATACCGGAATAGAGTAAATCGAAAGGCAAGATGTCAAGACTGTAGTCCAGCACGCCATAAAAAACTTTTTTTTTTTTTTGGGGGGGGGGGGCGTGGTCTGCTCATGGCCGTGTGAGGACGTGCAAGTTAGAGCTCCTGCTTGCCGCTTACAGAACCTGCTCACCCTGCTGGATTTAATGGGGAAAACTCACAAGAGAGGGAGGAAGAAGAAGCCAGCCTCAACACCTCTGACCCCTCAGATGGACCTGGAGAGCTATTTCACCCGCTCCCAGAACCTCCGCTCAGGATCTGCGCCTTGGTCGGCTTTGCGGGGTGCCATTTTGGAAGGCCCTGCACCGGAGCTCTGCCTCTCTCATCCTGCACCTAAATCTCCTCCTACATCATCCGCTGCCGGAGATCGTGAGGGACCCGTACCTGCACCGCTGCTGGAGGTCCCGACTGCTGCTGCGAAGTTGCCGTGCACCGCCCGACTGTCTCCTCGCCTTCCTGGTGTTGTGCCGCCGCGGGAACACGCCGCGAACCCGGAGCTCCGGAGGGTGAGTCAGCATACTCCGCATCTGACCCCGGAGGCTGCTCGGCCCTCGCTCACCGCTCCACTGTGGGAGCATACTCCTCTGAGGCCTCAGCCCCTGGATCTCCTGACGGGGGACTGTAGTTTAACCCCTCCACTACCACAGCTGTAGCCTGCGATTGGGCCTTCTCCTCCTCATCCAGTGGGCCCCATGCTGAGCACCTCTTCTCCTAGTGCACAGTCCACCTCCGTGACACTGCTGCCGGCCGGGTCCCCTGGGATTAGCATGGCTCTGGGACCTCCCTTGCATCCCCCTGATCCGGTGCAGGCCCAATCCCCGCAGTGGTCCTCGGGGTCCCCCTGGTTTGAGGCACCGGTGTTGTCTCCAGATGTGGAGGCTGATCACTCTCCCCCCCCTGATCTTCTGGCGCATCCTGAGGGGCCTGATTGTAGCACACCCAGGGCTGCTGCGGACTTACCACCTTCTGCTCCTCCTGCCTGTAGCCTGGACTCTACTCCTTCAGTGTTTCATATGAGCTACTCCATGCAGAATCCACCTGGCTTCCTCCCTGAGACCTTGCATGGCCCCCAGGTTGCCCTGCAGGGCACCCAGCCTCCATCCACTCCAATAACTCTGGCGGATCTCCAGTCTCTGGTTAGGAGTCTCCCAACTAAGGCGGACATTTCTAATCTTGCTAATACAATTGTGCAGGAATGCAAACAGGAGTTTGCGCAATTTCGTTCTGAACTATCTACTCTTACGACCAGGGTCTCTGTGGTGGAAACTGCTCATGACTCTACCTCCACCTCTGTCCAAGCTCTACAATCCTTGGTCAATAGCCACAAAGACCAATTGTTTTCCCTGCAACAGCACATTGATGATCTAGAGAACCGCAGTCGTCGGAACAACATCCGTATACAGGGTCTGCCGGAGGCGGTCACCTCTGATGAACTTTGGGTCGCTCTCACTTCTATCTTCAATGGCCTTTTAGACCGCCCTCCTGATGCGCATATTGAAATGGACAGGGCTCACAGGGCCCTAAGACCCCCCAGCTCTGATGATACTAATCCCCGGGATGTCATTTGCTGGATTCATTTTTATGCACTGAAGGAGGACATTCTCTATAATGCTAGATGCCGCCAGCGGATTTTGTATAAGGACGTGCCCATTCAACTCTATCAAGATCTCTCTCGCCACACATTGGCGCAACGAGCCGCACTAAAGCCTCTCCTATCTGTCCTCCGTGAACGGGGGATCCAATATCGGTGGGGCTTCCCATTTTCTCTTAATGTGAAACACAATGGACGCTTCCTCTCCCTGAAATCACCGGACGACCTGCCCAGTTTCCTGCAGGACTTGGGCATTACCGATCTATCTCTGCCGGATTGGCCTTTGCTGCAGGCTTACTCCACCAAACGCACTTTGCAGCGCACCCCTCGGGGACTGGTTTCGGCTCCTGCAAAAACATTGAGAACTGGTCTCCCTCCGAGAGGTCCTCCTCGAAGGGACGCCCGTGCATCTCTACAACATCATCCTGATGGCTCCGCTCCTCTCCGAGGCCTAAGTCAACTGGTTGGCGTGGATGTCGGACGTTGGAACAATTGAGTGATAACTCTTATGTTGTTTGCACTGTATTACCGTCTAATTGAGAGTCCTGGTGGGAGTGGGTGTCGGACGTTGGTACACTTGAGTGCTATCTATTATGCTGTTTGCACTGTATTACAGTTTTCCTAATTGTGATGATACGGTTTTCCTGTGTCTCCTGATCTTCTTCCTGTTTCTGACCTTACTCCTTTCTGTCCACGCCCCCTTTCCTATTCCGGTAGGGGTTCATGTTTTTTCTCTACTAATTTTCTTTGAGAGTGGTAGAGGGAGCTCCTCTATTGTGTCTTTGTGGTCTGACTTACTCCTCCCCTTCATAGGTTGCGAGCCCTAGGGTCTAAGTGCCTTGGGTTCCTGCTGTTAGTGTGTTTTTTCTTAAGATACTGCGGCAGTAGTTTGTTCTTCTCTGGTCTTCTCTACTCTTTGCTTACATTTCTTCCCCCCCCCCCCCCCCCCCCAAAAGCTCCTCTTCCCCCTTTTTTTTTTTTCTCTTTGTTTGTTGGGTGTCTTCCCCTTCCTCGCCTGTCTAGTGTCTTCACTCCCTGTGGTTTTCCCTTCTTGTGTCCCCACTGCACCTTGTGTGTCCCCTTCCTTCCCGGCCCTGGTCTCCTACGGATTGCATACTCCTGACTTGCTAATTATCACTTTTATCTCCCATTATGTCTGGAGCGGATCTTAAGATTGCTACATATAATGCCAAGGGGCTGAATACTCCAGAAAAGCGATCACAGGTGCTTCACCATTTCCATAAACAGAAAGTGCAGTTGGTTTGTTTTCAAGAAACACACTTCAAGGTAGGACATGCTCCCTCCCTCAAACATCCACACTACACTACATGGTATTGTGCTGATAATCCTTCCTCCAGGTCCTGTGGGACGGCGATTGCTGTTCATAAATCCCTCCCTCACCAGGTCCTGAACTGTAGGATTGACTCTGATGCTAGATATGTGCTTCTTTCCCTCCTGATAGGTTGTCACGAGGTTACTTTGCTGAATGTCTATGCCCCAAATGTTAACCAAATTGCGTTTTTGCTGCAGTTAGTGGATCAGGTCATGCCACTTCTCCGAGGCACACTCATTCTCTGTGGGGACCTCAACCTTACCTTAGACCCGGTCCTAGATAACTCATCGGGGCGTTCCTCTATTTCCTATACTGCTATTAAACGCCTTAAGCGGACCTTCGCGCTGCTGCAACTCTGCGATGTTTGGCGCCTGCACCACCCAACGGATAAGGACTTTAGCTTCTATTCGCCCTCCCACAATTCCTATAGCAGAATTGATTATATTCTCATACAACATAAAGCACTCCCCTGGGTGACCTCCTCTCAGATGGGGAATATTCTTTGGTCAGACCATGCCCCGGTTCTGTGCACGTTGCGTTTGCCTTCCATGGTCAGGGGGGAATGGACCTGGCGCCTCAATGAATCGCTCTTGCTTGATCCTGTATGCGTTGCCGATGTGGAAAGGTCGATTGCTAATTTCATTCTTGACCATGCACAGGATCCTACGTCCCCTCTGACGAAATGGGAAGCAGTCAAATGTGTGATCCGGGGGATTTTTATTAAACACGGCACTAGGCTTAAAAGGGAGAAGGCCCATGCTCTTAAACGTGCTTTAGGGAAGGTGGCAGACCTAGAGCTGGCTCATAAACGGGCTCTCTCTACTTCTGTGTTGGGTGATCTGATGTTGGCGCGTCAGGAGGCTAGACGTCTCTTGGACGCCTCATTCAGACGGGCCTTGCACTTATGCCGAAGTAAGTTCTACGAATTCGGGAATAAGAGTGGGAGTATGCTCGCCAGGGCCCTCAGGGAACGCATAGCCACGACCCATATCCTGTGTGTTAAACGGCACTCTGGTGAGAAGGTTCATACTACCCCGGAAATAGCAGAGGAGTTTTGCCAATTTTATACTGATTTATATAGTCTACCTGCCGCTGCCCGCCCTGACTCTGTCTCTTTCCCTCGACCTGGGCTCCCTGCACTGTCTGCTGAGGTGTCAGCTGAACTTGATGCCCCATTCACAGTGGAACAGCTCCTTGGGGTTATTTCCTCTCTACCGGGGGGTAAGAGTCCGGGCCCAGATGGGTATACTGCGGCATTTTATAGGAAATTTGGGGAACGGCTGGCCCCTTTACGGATAGTCGCATTTAATGCGGTGGGCCCCGAATGCCCCTTTCCCTCCCAATCTACTATGGCCCACGTCGCAGTGCTACCCAAACCTGACAAGGATCCACAGCTCTGCTCCAGCTATAGGCCCATTTCCTTATTGAATCTGGACCTTAAGCTGTTCTCTAAATTGATTGCGAATAGGTTGGGGTCTTCTTTGCCTCAGTTGATTCATCCTGATCAGGTTGGCTTTGTTCCGGGGAGGGAAGCACGCGACAACACTTTAAAAACCTTAGATATTATGCACTTTGCCAAATCCAGAAAGATCCCCTTAATGATTCTATTCCTTGACGCTGAAAAAGCGTTTGACCGCATTTCGTGGTCGTCCCTCAGGGAGGTTCTGGGTGCTATCGGTCTGGGTCCGGTCCTCACAACTAAAATTATGTCCCTATATCGGCTTCCTTCAGCTAGGTTGCGGATTAACGGATATCTTTCCCCCTCTTTTTCCATACATAATGGTACTCGCCAGGGTTGCCCCTTATCCCCCCTCTTATATGTATTAGTTATGGAGCATCTCCTGGCCTCTATCCGTACATCTCGGGGGTTAGGATTGGAGATGCTGAGTATAAGTGCTCGGCCTTTGCTGACGACCTATTGGTCTACGTTACCAACCCTCATGTTTCACTCCCCTCCATGATGTCCGTGGTGTCTGAATTTGGGAAATGGTCTAATTTTAAAATTAATGTGTCTAAATCTGAGGCTTTAAACGTTTCCCTCCCGCTCTCTGTGGTAGATTTACTTAGGAGGAATTTCCCTTTCGCTTGGCCGACCCAAGGCATAAAATATTTAGGGATTGTGGTCCCTTCGGACTTATCTCTTTTGTATCATCGTAATTTTGCCCCACTTCTTCCCCAGTTTAATACCTACCTGGACCGGTGGCAGACCAGACCCATCTCTTGGTTTGGGAGGGTGAACGCCTTAAAGATGACCCTCTTGCCCAAATTGTTGTATTTACTCCAGACAATCCCAATCACCCTATCTGCCTCATATTGGTGTACCATGCATGGTAGGTTTGGCTCTTATCTGGGCCGGGGGGCGACCGAGGCTTAACCGTAGAGTGCTGTTCCGTCCGAAGGGGGGCCTGGGCCTCCCGATCTGTCGTCTATACTATCTGGCTGCCATGCACGCCAGACTGTTGGATTTACTACTCAATTCTGAATCGAAACTCTGGGTACGAGTGGCACATGATATCTACCCGGGAGAGTTGGCTGGACTGCCGTGGACTTGGCCCCCACCTCCCTCCTCCCTGCCCTCTTTATCTTTTACCTCGCGACAGACGCTGACTGCCCTTTGTGACCGGAGGTTGAGGGATTCTTTGATCGACCGTAATGGACCCATGCTCCCTGTGACAGGTAACCCTGCATTCCCCCCGGGTATGTCCCCCGGGTGTCTACTGAAGGTCCCTGATGTGCTCCCTCTGCGTTTTTATCATGTACTCTCCTCTGCTGCGTTGCTGCCCATGGCTTCTCTTGTGCGGCACAGGTCCTGGCCTTTTTATTTATACGCAGCTCCAACATTTTTATACCTCGGTTAAGCGGTATGCGACATTGCATAGAGACCTGACCACATTCGAGAAGCTATGTCTAGCACCCCCGGTACCCCCACACACTAATGGTTTTCTATATCGCATTCTGCTTTCTCGCCATCATTCCGCCTTGCCTACATATTGTGCAGCATAGGAACAGGAACTGGGCTTAACACTAACCCTGGCCCAATGGGCTAAGTGTTTTCAGCTATCTCATAAATCGGTGGTAGCGTGCAAGGCTCAAGAGACTAATTATAAAGTGCTTTCCCGCTGGTACCGCACACCGGTCCAACTTCATGGTTTGTTCCCTATGGTTCCTGACTCATGCTGGTGATGTGGGGACTCGGTGGGCACCATGTCACACATATGGTGGGCATGCCACAAATTGTCATCCTTCTGGTCCACGGTTCTTAGGGTGATTCGGGAGGTGACAAAACTAACTATCCCTAGTTCTCCGGAAGCTGCTTTACTGTCCCATATTCCAATGTCTGCCAGTTCCTTTCAAAAATCCCTCTTTAGTTACATGCTTCAAGCAGCACGTACGGTTATTCCCCGCAGGTGGAGGTCTATTGAACCTCCCACGATCAGTGAATGGCTGGCTGAAATTGCGCTCACTCAAAGAATGGAGGAATTGGTGGCCCTTAGCCCTGCGGAGAATGATCGCTACACGAAGACGTGGTTTGACTGGTTGACGTTCCAGTCTTCACCTGGATACGGAGCACTGTTTACCCCTGCTACCCAGGCCCCCCCTTGAGATGCTTGTCCTCCCCCTTAGAGCATACCTTCCCCTTCTTCCTCCCCTTCCTTGGATGTCCCTGTGTCCTCCCCCCCCCCCCCCCTTATTGTTTCCAGTGTGTTTCCCCCTGTCCGTCCATGTTTCTTCCTACTTTCCCTTCTCTACACTTTTGTCTTCCTTCTCACTATGGCTGCTTTTCTCTGCTATCAGACAGGAGAGAGCACAGAGAAGTCCAATCAGACAAGAGAGAGCACAGAGGAGTACTATTAGACAGGAGAGAGCACAGAGGAGTACTATCAGACAGGAGAAAGCACAGAGAAGTGCTGACAGTACTCCTCTGTGCTCTCTCCTGTCTAATAGGTAATGGAGAGGTATGCACCTTTCCCTGGTGAGGATCACACAGCGGCGCTAGCAGGAAGCTGTCAGTCAATCATATACAGGGACAGCGGAGGTAAAACCAAGCAGGTTTATTGGTTTAAAATTAAACAGATCCTGTCTAATAGTACTCTTCTGTGCTCTCTCCTGTCTGATTGGACTTCTCTGTGCTCTCTCCTGTCAGATAGCACTCCTCTGTGCTTTCTCCTGTCTGATGTGTACTCCTCTGTGCTCTCTCCTGTCTGATGTGTACTCCTCTGTGCCCTCTCCTGTCTGATAGGACTCCTCTGTGCTCTTTCCTGTCTGATAGGTCTCCTCTGTGCTCTCTTCGGTCTAATAGTTATCCTCTGTGCTCTCTACTGTCTGATAGCACTCCTCTGGGCTCTCTCCTGTTTGATAGTACTCCTCTGTGCGGTCTTCTGTCTAATAGGACTCCTCTGTGCTCTCTTCTGTCTGATAGCACTACTCTGTACTCTCTCCGGTCTGATAGCACTACTCTGTACTCTCTCCTGTCTGATAGGACTCCTCTGTGCTCTCTCCTGTCCGATAGCGCTCCTCTGTGCTGTCTCCTGTCTGATAGTACTCCTCTGTGCTCTCTCCTTTCTGATAGCACTCCTCTGGGCTCTCTCCTGTTTGATAATACTCCTCTGTGTTCTCTTCTGTCTGATAGTACTCCTCTGGGCTCTCTCCTGTTTGACAGTACTCCTCTGTCCTCTCTCCTGTCTGATACTACTCCTCTGTGCTCTCTCCTGTCTGATACTACTCCTCTGTGCTCTCTCCTGTCTGATAGGACTCCTATGTGCTCTCTTCTATCTGTTAGCACTCCTCTGTGCTCTCTCCTAACTGATAGCACTACTCTGTGCTCTCTCCTGTCCAATAGCGCTCCTCTGAGCTCTCTCCTGTCTGATAGGACTCCTCTGTGCTCTCTCCTGTCTCATAGGAATCCTCTGTGCTCTCTCCTGTCTCATAGGACTCCTCTGTGCTCTCTCCTGTCTGATAGTACTCCTCTGTGCTCTGTCCTGTCTGAGTGTTACTTCTCTGTGTTCTCTCCTGTCTGATAGTGCTCCTCTGTGCTCTAGCCTGTCTGATAGCACTCCTCTGTGCTCTCTCCTGTCTGATAGCACTCCTCTGTGCTCTCTCCTGTCTGATAGCACTCCTCTGTGCTCTCTCCTGTCTGATAGCCCTCTTCTGTTCTCTGTCCTGTCTGATAGGACTTCTCTGTGCCCTCTCCTGTCTGATAGTAATCCTCTATGCTCTCTCCTGTCAGACACAGAGTAGTACTATCAGACAGGAGAGGACACAGAGGAGTGCTAGCTCACTCTCACTTCCTGGACTTTGTCCATGCCTGTGCTTTAGCTTGGACAAAGCCATGATTTTATGTGCCAAGCTCTCTATGAAAAGGAAATAAAAAATTTTTATTAAGTATTTTAGAAATGTTAATGTTTTGCCAAGATGTACAACATATAAGTTTTTAGTATCTGACAGTGCCTATTTAAGATAATAAATAAAATAAAAAATGATTTTTTTTATTTTTATAGATTGCTGAATTACGGTCTTGTTTTTCCTATAACTATGACGGAGGAAACAAGAGGGCGCTATTACTGTGTAGTAGGTGCCCTCACTAGTTTTTACCAGTATGTAGGTCCAATAGTAGGTACAGTAGTTTCCCCTCTAATAGCTTCCCCCAGTAGATATTCAAGTAGGTAGTTGCCCCAGTACATAGGTGCACCCGGTAAGTAGTTTCCCCAGTATGTAGGTGCCCCCAGAAGGTAGTTTAACTAGTATACAGGTGCAACAGTAAGTAGTTTCCCCAGTATATAGGTGCCTGCAGTAGATAGTTTCCCCAGAATAAAGGAGCCCTAGCAGATAGGGCCTCCTTGCTAAGATGAAAACAAAGTTGCAAATAACCCATGCTCACCTTGTGTCAGCTCCCCACTCTCTCCGCCTTCACTGGCATCTCTTCCCTGCTTCTAGTACGCAGGTAGCTACATACCTGCAGTTACAAGACACCGGAAATCGACTCTTCCTTTAGAACATACAGGTGCACAAAGTGATGTCAATGAACACTTGTGCTTCCTGAAGGAGACGCTCCTGGCCTTTTTTGGCCTCAGGTATGAAGCTACCTGAGCCAATGGCGTTTTGCTCTGTAAAGCTTTTAATTGAGTGCCACTTTTAACCATAAGCATGTCCTTAGGATACCTTTACAGCAGCGCTCAGTCAAAATAAATATTTAGTTCTAAGCTTCTGGCGCATAGGTGTGCCACTGTTGGTCCTTTTTCCATTCAAAACCTGGACAGAATCCTTGGCAGTTGCTTCCTACACCCAATGGTAGAAACCAACCTTGGCTCAATATCAGTATGAAATTGTAGAATCCCATTATGTCATTATTTCTTTTAGAGATGAGTGAAGTTACAGTGATTCGATTTGTCACAAACCTCGCGGCTCGGCGTTTGCTGACTTTAGCCTTCATAAATTAGTTCAGCTTTCAGATGCTCCGGTGGCAGACTCTCTCCTAGGACTATATCCACCTTTTCCAGCCCACCGGAGCACCTGAAATGATTATTGCCTTATTTAAGAGATGTGTGATTTAATATGCTTTTCGGTAACTTCCTGTGATGTTTTTCTGGTTGTCTGGTTGTCGACCAATTAGGCACGGTTTTATTCCATATATACTGCTCAAAAAAATAAAGGGAACACAAACACAATGTAACGCCAAGTCAATCACACTTCTGTGAAATCACACTGGGGGAAATTTATCAAAACGTGTCCAGAGAAGAAGTTGCTGAGTTGCCCATAGAAACCCATCAGATAACTTCTTTCACTTTTAACAAGGCCTCTGCAAAATGAAAGAAGCAATCTGATTGGTTGCTATGGGCAACTCAGCAACTTTTCCTCCTACAGGTATTGATAAATCTCCCCCCACTGTCCACTCCGGAAGCAACACTGATTGACCATCAATTTTACATGCTGTTGTGCAAATGGAACCGGCAACAGGTGGAAATTATAGGCAATTAGCAAGTCACCCCAATAAAGGAGTGGTTCTACAGGTGGTGACCACAGACCACTTCTCAGTTCCTATGCTTCCTGGCTGAGGTTTTGGTCACTTTTGAATGCTGGTGGTGCTTTCACTCTAGTGGTAGCATGAGAGAGTCTACAACCCACACAAGTGGCTCAGGTAGTGAAGCTCATCCAAGGAGGAGCAGGAGGAGCACTGCCAGAGCCCTGTAAAATTACCTCCAGCAGGCCACAAATGTGCATGTGTCCACTCAAACGGTCAGAAAATCTCCATGAGGGGGGTATGAGGGCCCAACGTCCACAGGTGGGGGTTGTGCTTACAACCCAACACAGTTCAGACGTTTGGCATTTGCCAGAGAACACCAAGATTGGCAAATTCGCCACTGGTGCCCTGTGCTCTTCAAGATGAAAGCATGTTCACACGGAGCACATGTGACAGACGTGACAGAGTCTGGAGACGCCGTGGAGTATGTTCTGCTGCCTGCAACATCCTCCAGGATGACCGGTTTGGCAGTGGGTCAGTAATGGTATGGGGTGGCATTTATTTGGGGGGCCGCACAGCCCTCCATGTGCTTGCCAGAGGTAGCCAGCATGCCATTAGGTACCGAGATAAGATCCTCAAACCCCTTATGAGACTATATGCTGGTGCGGTTGGCCCTGGGTTACCCCTAATGTAAGACAATGCTAAACCTCATGTTGCTGGAGTGTATCAGCAGTTCCTACAAGAGGAAGGCATTGATGCTATGGACTGGCCTGCCCGTTCTCCAGACCTAAATCCTATTGAGCACATCTGGGACATCATGTCTCGCTCCATCCACCAACATCACGTTGCACCACAGACTGTCCAGGAGATGGCGGATGCTTTAGTTCAGGTCTGGGAGGACATCCTTAAGGAAACCATCCACTACCTCATCAGGAGCAGGCAGCGTTGTAGGGAGGTCATATGGGCATGTGGAGTCCACACACTACTGAGCCTCATTTTGACTTTTTTCAAGGACATTACATCAAAGTTGGATCAGTCTGTAGTGTGGTTTCCCACTTTGATTTTGAGTGTGACTCCATATCCAGACATCCATGGGTTGATACATTTGATTTCCATTGGTAATTTGTGTGATTTTTGTTGTCAGCACATTCAACTATGTAAAGACTAAAGTATTTCATATTAGTTCATTCATTCAGATCTAGGATGTGTTATCTTAGTGTTCCCTTTATCTTTTTGAGCAGTGTATATATCTAGTAGTGGCTGTGCCACATGCCAAAACTTGTCTTGTATCTGAAGATGGTTGGTTATATCCCAGAAAAACAACATTAGATTTCTTGCTTGCTCAGCACTCTCCCCTCCTTTTCACCATCTTAATGAAAATTCCCTGTCTAGATTTTTTCCCAATGCATTTCCATTTCTGGTGCATTTCCATATGATTTAATTTTCTGTGATTGGTACAGTTACTATATGGTTGCACTAAGTGTTTTAATAACACATACAGCATTACAGATAACAGTTTTATCTGCATATTGCAGTCTATAGAGGGTCTTTGTAATATCAATAATATTAAAATCACTTACTGGAAAATGATTATGGCTAAATGACTGGACTCCATAAAAAACTTTGTGGGGTCCACCCTTCAGAATAATTTCCACTCGCCCCCTTCCCCCTAATAGCATTGTTAATGTATGTAAAGATATGTTTTGTACTCCCCTCCTCAACAAAAACATATACATCTCACAACATAGCTAAAATACATGTTCTATGTATGGTGAGACTGTATTGTTTTAAATAATAAGTCAAATAATTCCAGTACATTACAAACAAATGTAGAAAGTATTCAAGAGAAAGAGGCTACATGCCATGTATTCCCTTCAGCAGACACACTTCCCCCTGCCTGCGGCAGCTAATGTAAAAGCGTGTGGTGGTGCTCACTGGTAGCAACAGTTCATGACAATATACCGTATTTATCGGCGTATAACACGCACTTTTTAGGCTAAAATTTTAGCCTAAAGTCTGTGTGCGTGTTATATGCCGATACACCCCCAGGAAAGGCAGGGGGAGAGAGGCCGTCGCTGCCCGCTTCTCTTCCCCTGCCTTTCCTGGGGTCTAGAGCGCTTCTGTCGGCCCTTTTCACCCCCTGGTTATCGGCGCCGCTGCCCGTTCTGTCCCCCTGACTATCGGTGCCAGCGCCGACAGCCAGGGGGAGAGAAGGGGCAGCGACACCCATTGCCGGCGCCGCTGCCCCGTTGCCTCCCCCCATCCCCGGTGGCATAATTACCTGAGTCGGGTCCGCGCTGCTCCAGGCCTCCGTCGTGCGTCCCCGGCGTCATTGCTATGCGCTGAACGGCGCGGCGCATGACGTCAGAGCGCCGCGCCGTGCATAGCAACGACGCTGGGGACGCACGACGGAGGCCTGGAGCAGCGCGGACCCGACTCAGGTAATTATGCCACCGGGGATGGGGGGAGGCAATGGGGCAGCGGCGCCGGCAATGGGTGCCGCTGCCCCTTCTCTCCCCCTGGCTGTCGGCGCCGCTTCTCTCCCCCTGGCTATCGGCGCCGGCACCGATAGTCAGGGGGACAGAACGGGCAGCGGCGCCGATAACCAGGGGGTGAAAAGGGCCAACAGCAGCACTCTAGACCCCAGGAAAGGCAGGGGGAGAGAAGCGGGCAGCGACGGCCTCTCTCCCCCTGCCTTTCCTGGGGGTATATCGGGGTATACACGCGCACACACGCACCCTCATTTTATCATGGATATTTGGGTAAAAAACTTTTTTTACCCAAATATCCTTGGTAAAATGAGGGTGCGTGTTATAGGCCGGTGCGTGGTATACCCCGATAAATACGGTATTCCATGCAGAAAATAGGAAATCCGGGCAACTCACAATTAATGCTTCAGTCTTCTTTATTCATGCAAACAAAGATACAAAACAGTGCACATGGGTACGTGCGGACGGACAATACAGGGATCCTTCTAAGAGGCGATAGGTGCCGTTTCACGCTACACAAGCGCTTCAGCTGGCCTTCTGAAGCGCCTGTGTAGCAGGAAACAGCACCCGTCCCCTCTAATTTTCTATTTTCTGCATGGAATATAGAAACAATTGCCATCTTATTCTTACTTTCAAAAAATCAGAATAAAGGGACCAATATTACCATGATGACCAAATAATATACGATTACCAAATAATACAGCCATGCCATGTCCACTTCTGGACTTCGTTATTATTCGTAGATTGTTCACATCTTAGCAGGGGGGAGACATGCAGGGGGTATGCAGACGAACGGAGGCTATGGTTTCCGTTTTGCACTAATTGTGCTTCATCGGGCCTCTCGTTTACTGCTGGTCACAGGTAAGAATAAATAGGGGTGTGCTTCACCAATCACATTAGATTACACCTACTCACGTGACTAAAAACAGAAAAAGATGTTCTCGGAGGCAAGTACATCAGGCAAATGAAATCATGTCCCATCTATCATTAAGTCCCAATGGGCCCAGAGCGTTTGTTCTAAAAATCTATTTGTTTCTTGTTGGAGGAGTTTTACATTTCTTTTTATTCCCGGTTCTGGGTTAACCCCTTTAAACCCAACAAACCTAAGAACTTCTGTGCTACCGTTGTGGACTTCCATTATGTGTTTAATAAGACGGGGAGCACCCCTACCAGTTGTGTATAGAAGTCCTCCCTAATCCTAATAAATAATTGCCGGATCGTCTTCCCCACATAAAAAAATCCACAAGGACAAAATATGGCATAAACTATATATTTATGCATTGAACTTTTTTAGACAGCGCACCGCCACACTTCTTATGCATCAGGCAACAATTTAGCATTTATTACACCTGTCATCCACTTAGTGGCAGTGCTGGACAGTAACTGCCTTTGTAGTATTTGGATTTTGTCTTGTTCATCTCTGAGCTGTTCAGAGCACACCGCGTGCCGCTGGAGAAAACAGCCACAAAATATGGAAGTGGATTTGAGTGATGTGGTGAATAACATGGAAGCTATGTTGCAATCAGGGAGGGAAGGCATACATATATAGAAAGGGAACAGAAAAAAGGTCAGAGGATGGCGGTCTGGAGAATCAAAAGGTATGGAGAGGTGTGACCCCTGACTGGTGTGGATCACAGTTCGGCGCTGCAAGATGGCTGCCTGTCACAAATGCACAGAGGGCAGCGGAGGGAAAACCAAACAGGTTTATTGGGTAAAGGTTCCCCTTGCTTCGTCAGGTCACCTATGTTTTTTACCGAATAAACCTGTTTGGTTTTACCTCCACTGCCCTCCGTGCATTTGTGACAGGCAGCCACCTTGCAGCGCTGAACTGTGATCCACACCAGTGAGGGGTGAACACCTCTTCATACCTATGAATCAGGGAGGGAAGACGCAGGAGGGTATTTTGTAGAATGTAATGATAAAGATGAATTGGAGGTATTGAGCATCAAGTCACTTGAACATCGTGTGACATCATTGGTAGAACGTGAAGCATCTATATTTTGGACAGTGAACACACTACAGTCTTATATGCAATGAGACCATCTACCCAGAGGTCTCCGAACATATAAAACACCAGCACAATTTCAGGATGACGAGACCTTTATGGAGGCATGGAAGCAAGCACACTTGGATCATTCGCAGAAACTGTTAGATTGTTCTGACAAGAAACTGTATTGAGTACGATAAAGTGGCCAATGATTTCAGTAAAGCCAAAAAAAGAGCTTATTAAATGTGCACCGGAGACACATTCTACCACTTTCTTCAAAAAACTAAAAAAAAGATTATTGATGAAGATGAAATGAAAATGAAAAAAAGATTAATTTATACGAGATCATAAGGATTACGAATCAAAGTTTTCTCTTGGCACATTTACAACAACCAGAATAAAAAAGGAAAACACCCCTACCAGAAGAACAACATTAATAAGAAATTGAATGAACTGACTACCACTACAGACTCTGATATGTCTGATGAAACAGAAGTTAATCCTGAAAGAGACAAGATAATAAAAAGGCCCCCTTTAGGATGAATAAAAATAAAAGAATAAGTAGGAAAAAGAAAATCACAGATTGAATTAAAAGAGGGGAAGAAGAGAAAATCTGTATCCTGGAGTAACCAGGACTGAAATCTAATGTCATTAATTTATTGGAAGTGACATTAAGTGAAGAATGTATTTCGCTTTTGTCTAAAGGACTGAACTATGGGGTACCTGAGAAATTTGACTACGTGCAGTTTGAAATTGATATGTCCAGAGCCATCAGGAAAATTAATCTGTGTAAGTTTTTTTGTAATAAACCCCCCACTCAGCATGATCCAAATGAGGGAGAAATTCCCACTACTATTGGTCCGTTGGGATTCATGATAGTACCTGAATTTATTGATGAGGATACCAAAATAGTAAAGATGTTAGCCTCTGAGTTTGAAGATTATGTAGAAAGACCTATTTATAATGTGAACAAGGAGTACAAAAGATTTTCGAAAGGGAACCAGTCTACCTTCTCACCACCTATTATGCAGGGAAGCCACCTAGAACCTCTTCTCACAGGCAAGAAAAAAAAAATAAAAGAAAAAAAAAAAAGAGTGGTAGAGAGGCTCCTATGGATCTGGCAACCTGAGACTCAAGCTGCCCAAATAACACCTATACCCACGGTGCCAAAAAACGTGAAATAGAATACAGAAATTGGGGCTCAGAGTCGTGAATATTAGGATAACGTATGTTTCTTTCAGTATATAATGTATAAAGTTAGTATACTTGTGAACTGTGAATCACAGGGCCCTTGTGAATCAACAGAAACACAAAATGGTTGTTCAATGGTTAATGCAATAAAATTAAAATCATGGCAAATAAAAAGGGATATTACAATAAAATATGGCTTTTAAAACAAAATAATCCTATAAATAAGTGTCCACATCTATAGGGATGAAAGCAATGGTTTAGCGATTTGTAAAAATGCAGTGATTTCTCTGATAGTCTTGATTCGCAATTTCCACAATTATTTTGTATTCAGTTAGAATAAATAGTAAATGTCTTGAGTAAAGAACGCAGCAATTTGTGCAAAGTTAGTTATTGGCAATTGTATCAATTGACTTTAGAATGTAACAAATCTGGATCCTCTATGCAGAGGGCTCGCTGTTGGAGACACAGCAGTCTCCCAATTGTGCAGCGACAGTGTTAAGTTCAATAAGAACAGCGCTATAAAAGTGTAGTCAGAATGAGTACCTTCTGTAGATTGCGCTGATTTCCGGACGAGTCCCAGTCGCTGGGCAGAGGATGCGCTGCTAGAGACTCTGCCGTCTCACATGTGCAGTGGCAGCAGTGGGCTCAGTCCGTGGATACTGCAGCGGTTCTCCGTTGTATTCTTGTGGAAAAGGTTGATGTGGCACTTGGATTGTTTGTGGTTGAAGCTGGACACATTTCAGGTCCTCCTTAGGACCTTTCTTCAGCAGCTAAACATATGGGTATCTTCTCACAGGCAGTTTTGAAAGAAGTTAGGTTATTTTATATCCATCTATAACACCTAATCTAACAAAAAAAGAAAAGGAAGCAATAGAATGGTTAAAGGGAAGAGATGATATTATGGTTACACGGTCAGACAAAGGAGGGAGTGTAGTTGTGCTACCAGTCAGTTCCTACAATGAAGAAGCTGAAAAGCAGTTGTCAAACACCTACACCTCCCTGCAATCTGACCCCACACATAAAATATTGAGTAAACTCAAAACATTTCTGAGAACACAAGTAGAAATAGGTATGTTATCCCAAAGAGATGCAGAGAGACTAATATCCGTATACCCTACTGCCTCTAAATGGTACTGTCTGCCTAAGGTGCACAAGTCACTGAGCTGACCCCCGGGCAGACCAATCGTCGCCGGGATCGGATCAGTGACCGAAACACTTTTCGCATTATGTGGATTGGTTATTGCGCCCACTGCTTAGCAGCATACCCTCATATATTAAAGATACGGGAGATCTTAATATCCTGTAAATTACTTCTATTTAATCCTTCCAGTACTTATTAGCTGTTACATGCTGCACATCTGTCCATGTCAGGAACTGTCCAGAACAGGATAGGTTTGCTATGGGGATTTGATCCTACTCTGGACAGTTCCTAAAATGCACAGAGGTGTCAGCAGCAAGCAATGTGGTCAGATGGAAAGGAAATTCAAAAAGAAAAGAACTTTCCACTTATACACGTATAAGTGTCAGGCAGACGAATTAGAGAATAGGTTAAAGGAAAGAAAACACCCAGAAAAATGAATTAAGGCGAGTCGGATAAAAGCAGATAAAAAAAAACAAAAAACAAGAGGACAGGACAACAAAAAACTGATAGGTTTACATTTTATTTAGCAAATTCACCTATGAATAAAATAATAGAGAAAGAAATTATAACAAATTGGTATATTATAGAAGGTGACCAAGATTATAGCTGAGAAAAAAACACTAATAGCCCATAGAAGAAACAAAAAAACATGCTATAAAAGGAGAAAAACTGGTTAGGAAAAGGTGCTCCAATAGGGAAATTTAATATGTGCAGCAAACCGATTAATATAGGAGGTGTTGAGCATACCTAAAGTTTTTTTTTACGTGGGGAAGACAATCCGGCAATTATTAGAATTAGGGAGCACTTCTATACATACTGGTAGGGGTGCTCCCCGTATTATTAAACACGTAATGGAAGTCCACAACGGTAGCGCAGAAGTTCTTAGTTTTTTTTGGACTTGTTGGACTGGAAGGGGTTAACCCAGTACCGGGAAGACAGAAATGTAAAACACCTCCAACAACAAACAAAATGGATTATTAGAACAAACGCTCTGGGCCCGTTGGGACTTAATGATAGATCTGACATGAATTCATTTGCCTGATGTACTTACCTTCGAGAACGTCCTTTTCTGTTTTTAGTCACATGAATAGGTGTAATCTAATGTGATTGTGATGGTGAAGCACACCCCTATTTATTCTTACCTGTGACCAGCAGTAAACGAGAGGCCTGATGAAGCACAAGTAGTGCGAAATGGGAACCATAGCCTAAGTTCATCTACATACCCCCTGCATGTCTCTCCCCTGCTAAGAAGTGAACAATCTATGAATAATAAAGAAGTCCAGAAGTGGTGAGTTTGACATCTCTTCATTTCTCTGTTCCGTTGGATAATATAGTAGTAGATACCAGCATTACACAGGCCCTACAGACCATAACAATGATTACCTAGTGACTCGCAGGTGATGACATCTCAAACTGAAGTCACTCTTTCCTTTTCCTTCTCAGTCCAGACCACCATAAAGACTTCTGCCAACCATGACTAAGCAGAATTTTCTGGACAAACATCTTCAGATCATTGCTTTTCTAGCAACCATCCTGTCCCCATAATATTGGCTCACATATAGTACCCCCATAACATTAAGGCTAGCTTCAGACTACGGAATTTCCAGACGGAAAATTGCCATTTGGACTGTGCAGACATTGCAGTCCCCAATAGACTGCAATGTGTTCCGTGAGTATTTCCGCCTGAAGAATGGGCACCGCTATTCTTCAGCCGGAAATGTTAACCCCTTAACGACGAAGGACGTAAATGTACGTCCTGGTGACTTGGTACTTAACGCACCAGGACGTACATTTACGTCCTAAGCATAGCCGCGGGCATCGAAGCGATGCCCGGATCATGCGTGACAGGTCTCGGCTGTTGATCGCAGACAGGGACCCGCCGGTAATGGCGGACACCCGCGATCTCGCGGATGTCCGCCATTAACCCCTCAGATGCCGTGATCAATGCAGATCAAGGCATCTGCAGCATCGCGGTCACTTAAATGGATGATCGGATTACCCGCAGCGCTGCCGCGGCGATCCGCTCATCCAGCACGGCAGACAGAGGTCCCCTCACCTGCCTCCGCTGCCTTCCGCTCTGATCTGCCTTCCCGCAGACCAGAGCAGAAGATGACCGATAACACTGAACAGGATTAGCAATTGAGTGATTTCTATAAATAGTCCCCTATGGGGACTATTAAAGTGTAAAAATAAATGTAAAAAAAGTGAAAAAATAAAAGTAAAAAAAAATGTGAAAATCCCCCAATAAAAACGTAAATTGTCCCATTTTCCCTATTTCACCCCCAAAAAGTGTTAAAAAAAATATCTTCTACACATATTTGGTATCGCCGTCTTCAAAATAGGGGGATTTTAAACGCACTAATTTGGTTAAAAAGTTTGTGATTTTTTTTAAGCGCAACAGTAATAGAAAAGTATGTTATCATGGGTATCATTTTAATCGTATTGACCCAAAGAATAAATAACACGTCATTTTTACCGTAAATTGTACGGCGTGAAAACAAAACCTTCCAAAATTAGCAAAATTGCGGTTTTCTTTTTAATTTCCCCACACAAATATTTTTTTGGTTGCGCCATACATTTTATGGTAAAGTGAGTGATGGCAGTACAACGGACAACTGGTCATGCAAAAAACAAGCCCTCATACTATACTGTGGATGAAACTATAAAAGAGTTATGATTTTTTGAAGGCGAGGAGGAAAAAACAAAAACGTTAAAGTAAAATTGTACTCTCATTAAAAAAATTTTTATTAAAAAGATTATGTAAAAAAAAAAATCTAATATATTTTATTAAAAAAAAAAAATCATGTTTTGTGTTTTTTTTAACATTTGTAATCCTGGCCACTAGGTGTCACCCTATACGGCTCAGGATTACTTTTCCTCCCCTCACGTTCAGCACGTTCGGACCGACGCTGGCCGGGCAGCATTCACATGAATGAGGAGAGGGAGATGCAAGGCGGGCGGGGATATTTAAATTTCATGCGCCGCGCGTGCACGAGCGCTGTGCTCATGCTCTGCCTGTTTCCTATACAGGCAGAGAGTGAGTACAGCGCTCATTGACGCGCAGCACGCAAAATTTAAATATCCCCGCCCACCTGCATCTCCCTCTACTCATTCATTGCAGCGCGTGAGCTGCAGGAGAGGGAGGAGATGGGCGTTAGCGATCCCCGACCAGGCTTCAGATGACGTTGTGCCTGCCGGGACCGCCCACTTCCTGTCCTCACCAGAGAGCTCAACTCTGAGTTCCTCCAGCCTTCTAGATAAGGTAATTTCATGGGGATTTGGGCAGACATAAAGACAGGGATAGATGTAGTTAGTGTCAGGGACAGATGGGGAGGGGGAATAGGGAAATTAAGTTTAGTGATAGCTACTCTTTAAGGCCCAAATGGGCTGCGTCCTTAAGGGGTTAAAGCAAATTTTCCGTTCACAAATTCCGCTTAAAAAATTCCAAAGTGTGAATTGGTGAACGGAAAACCCATTCACTAGCAGGTACATTTCATCAAGAAGAATTTCTGCCTGCAATTTCAAAGCGGAATTTAAGGCAGAAATTCTGTAGTCTGAACCTAGCCTAATAGTGTCTCATTTAGGCTGCACACAGTAAATAGTTCCCAAACAACAACTATCCCCCTTATATAAGACATTAAAGGGGTGCTCCACTGAAAATAATTTTTTTTAAATCAATTTGTGCAAGAAAGTTAAACCTTGCGTCGGAGTATATATTGCCCCGTGCATGGCACAGGAGAAACAGGCTCAACCTCGGACGGTGTATAGGCTAACCGTGGCATCACTGGAAAACATTTTTTTTTAAATCAACTGGCACCAGAAAGTTAAACAAATTTGTAATTTACTTCTATTAAAATATCTTCATCTTTTCAGTACTTATCAGCTGCTGTTATGATCCACAGGAAGTTCTTTTCTTTTTGAATTTACTTTGTCTGACCCACACTGCTCTCTGCTGACACCTCTGTCCATTTTAGGAACTATCCAGAGCAGAAGAGGTTTGCTATGGGTATTTGCTCCTACTCTGGACAGTTCCTAAACAGACAGACCGGTATCAGCAGAGAGCACTGTAATCAGGCAGAAAGGAAATTCAGAAAGAAAAGAACTTCCTGTGGATCATACAACAGCTGATAAGTACTGGAAGGATTACGTTTTTTTAATAGAAGTAATTTACAAATCTGTTTAACGTTTTGGCACCAGTTGATTTAAAAAAAGTGTTCCAGTGGAGTACCCCTTTAAACACAGTCACAGTTCAGCTTACCACACCTGCAGCAAATAGATCTTGAAACATGGATGGTCATAGCACATCGAACTTGTATATCTAAATAATAATAGGTATACCTCAACTAAGAGACATGAGAAAAAAAAAATCCATAAATCTCATAGATTTTTAAAGAATTTGCAAATTATGGTGGAAAATAAGTATTTGGTCACCTACAAACAAGCAAGATTTCTGTCTCTCACAGACCTGTGACTTCTTTAAGAGTTTCCTCTGTTCTCCACTTGTTAGGCTAGGTTCACACTACGTTTTGTAACTACAGTTCCCGTATATGGCTGGGAGGAGGGGGGGGGGCTTAATCGCGGCACCCACACTCAGCCGTATTCGTGAACCGTATTTAATGCATGTCTATGAGCCGACCGGAGTGAACCGCAGCCTCCGGTCGGCTGCTTTTTCGGCCGTATGCGGTTTCCCGATCGTTTGCAAAAACGCGGTCAACCACGTTTTTGCCTGCAGTCGGGAAACCGCATACGGCCGAAAAAGCAGCCGACCGGAGGCTGCGGTTCACTCCAGTTGGCTCATAGACATGCATTAAATACGGTTCCCGAATACGGCTGAGTGCCGATGCCGCGATTAAGCCCAGCCCCCCTCCTCCCAGCCATATACGGGAACCGTAAATACAAAACGTAGTGTGAACCCAGCCTTACCTTTATTAATTGCACCTGTTTGAACTTGTTATCAATAAACAGTCACACTCTAAACTCCACTATGGCCAAGACCGAAGAGCTGTCGAAGGACACCAGAAAAAAAAATTGTAGATCTGCACCAGGCTGGGAAGACTGAATCTGCAATAGGCAAACAGCTTGGTGTGAAATCAATTCTTGGAGCAATTATTAGAAAATGGAAGACATACAAGACCACTGATGATCTCCTTCGATCTGGGGCTCCACGCAAGATCTCACCCCGTAGTGTAAAAATGATCACAAGAATGGTGAGCAAAAATCCCAGAACCACACGGAGAGACCTAGTGAAAGACCTGCAGAGAGCTAGGACCAAAGTAAAAAAGGCTACCATCAGTAGCACACTAAGCCACCAGGGACTCAAATCACGCAGTGCCAGACGTGTTCCCCTGCTTAAGCCAGTACATGTCCAGGCTCTTCTGAAGACTGCTAGAGAGCATTTGGATGATCCAGAAGAGCATTGGGAGAATGTCATATGGTCAGATGAAACCAAAGTAGAACTATTTGGTAAAAGCTCAACTCGTGTTTGGCTGCAACTAAGCATACTTCCTCCTCCAAAGAACACCATACCTACTGTGAAGCATGGGGGTGGAAACATCATGCGTTGGGGCTGTTTTTCTGCTAACGGACCAGGACGACTGATCCGTGTAAAGGAAAGAATTAATGGGGCCATGTATCATGAGATTTTGAGTAAAAACCTCCTTCCATCAACGAGGGCATTGAAGATGAAACGTTGCTGGATTTTCAGCATGACAATGATCCCAAACACACCGCCTGGGCAACGAAGGAGTAGCTTAAGAAGAATTTCAAAAGGTCCTGGAGTGGCCTAGCCAGTCTCCAGATCTCAACCCCATAGAAAACCTTTGGAGGGAGTTGAAAGTCCATATTGCCCAGTGACAGACCCAAAACATCACTGCTCTAGAGGGGATCTGCATTGAGGAATGGGCCAAAATACCAGCAACAGTGTGTGAAAACCTTGTGAAAACTTACAGAAAACGTTTGACCTCCATCATTGCCAACAAAGGGTATATAACAAAGTATTGAGATGAACTTTTGTTTTTGACCAAATACTTATTTTCCACCATCATTTGCAAATACATTCTCTCTTTAAAAATCAGACAGATTTTCGGGATTTTTTTCTCTCCTGTCTCTCATGGTTGAGGTATACCTATGATGAAAATTACAGGCCTCATCTTTTTAAGTGGGAGAACTTGCACAATTGGTGGCTGACTAAATACTTTTTTGTCTCACTGTATTAAAATCCATAATGACTTAATCACAACTTTATTTATGGCCATTTTGTTTCCCCACACTATAGTAAGGCCTCTTGTGTGTCCCCACACTAAAAACAAGCACATTATTTATATAGCTATTGCTGTTATTTTGTTGACATTTGTACTGTATTTGTCAATGTGTATTTCATTTATTCAATTAATTTATATATTATCAGCTTATAGTGGTCTGATTAGATCCACAGGCTGTGACATTTTCTGCTCAACAATCTTACCATGGTTTAGCTAGTAGTGTGTTATATATCTTCTGTTTCCTATGTTTTTGTGTTCGTGGTTTTAACCGTTTTATATTCTGTCTGGTCAGAGTTATGATTTAGTTACTTGATCTTACATTTACCTGAGGAGGTGCACAAAATTTTTTTTGCACTGTCTTTTTACTTGCTTTTCATATCTTGGCAACATTGCAGCACCCACTGTTGTATTGTCATTGATGACCATACTTGGTTTTTATCTATAACTTCCAAACTAAGGTTAGGTTCCATTTTTGACGCAACAATTTAGTTATTTAACCCCCCTTAGTACTCCCACCTTACATAAGCCTCTTTGTGCTTGCACATTTAATTTACCACAATTTTAATGATTTTAATATTTCGGAAACAATTGTTGTGTGGGAATGCAAGTGAATAAAAAAGAAAAACTTTATAAAAACAAAAAAAAACTTAAAATAAAAATGCCTAAACAAATATAGGATGGCAAAATATATGGCTAACTTAAAGATTTTTTTTGTATTGTACTCTTTATATAAAAACATTTTCCTATGGGGATTAAATTATTATGGGTATAAATCAGCTTAGAAGGTGGGCATAGCAACTTTTTTTTAAATGGGCACGGTCACTTGGAAAAACTTTTGACATGTCCTAGCGACAAGAGTCTGAATGTTCAGACCTCCACACTGTGGCCTAACTATGGGGGTTTAGAGGTAGTAGTTGCACCAAGGCCCTGTGACCTAAAGGGCCCCAGAAGCAGACAATAGAAGTATAAATGACACATAGAAGACATGGGACCCTGTTACAGATTTTGCAACTGATCAGGAGAACGAGACTGAAAAAGTCTCCTGGATGTGCCACATGAGTAATACACATTTTCAAACTATGAATCGTGTCTTGATGGCATGACAGAGCAGGGAGAAGAATGTGCTACTTCTCCCAGCCCATTCTAATTGATGCAGGTAGAAACACTCACAGCCCAGCCGATCAAAACTTTTCATATGTCGCTAGGCCATTTTTAAAGTTGTTTTTTTTGCATGCTTCCTGACTCCGACACCCTGCACCAGTATCTAAGCCCATCTGTTCATCACAAGTGCCCAAGCCACATGTAGACCACCACCTTGTGCCCACTGCACCCTATAGAATATAATAAGGAATCTCATATACAGATAGCTTTACTCTTTTGGCCCTGTCACCAACAAAGATGGCAACTCCTTTATGATCAAGCTTCCAGATAACCTTAAATCTCCTTATATTGGACATTGCATGTCCCTTCATGGCTTCCTGTGCATTGTGATGCTGTCTTCCTCAAACCACACCTTGGATGGTCCAAGCAAAGCACAAGACTAAGAGAACCTTGTTTAGGCTTTCTAAAATCTGAGAACAGAGCTCTACTAAAGGAACTCTAGGGTCACCTGTTAGTTCCTTTTAACTTGATGGCTGAATCCTCAAAGGAGTTATCCAGGATTAGGAAAACTGCATTTGTTTCTAGAAAACAGCACCACACCTGCCCTCAGGCTGTGTGGCGTATTGAATTGAAGTAAATTGAGTCAAGTTGTAAGACCACATATGTAATGCTGCATATAAAATGGCTTCGTTTTTCTATTCCTGGATAACCCTTTTAAGTTTGAAAATGCTGGGCTGTTAATGAGCACTGTTACTGTTTGCCCAAAGGAGGCCCAAAAACACACTAGCCTGTGGGGAGGATAATTCCTTTTATCTTTCCTTATCAACAATAAAACAGGTGGTGGAAGGGTTTTTGCCTTTGCATACCCAACTTAAACCCCCCCCCCCCCCCCATCTTTTTTCACTCACTCCGTAAGAGGTTACCTTGTTCAAGGGAATCTGTCAGTCATCCACACTTACTTGTTGGTACAGGTGGGTAGTGCTAATGACTCATAACGATTCTTACCTATCCCCGATCAGTGGACCCGTTTATATGTTATCCTTATTCCAGCAGCAGGCTTGGTGCATGGCAGGAACACGCTGATGTCACTGCTACTGCTTCCCCAAGCCTGCTCGCATAGAGGCCCAGCAGAGAAGCATCAATGGTGACGTCCGTGTGTTCCTGCCAAGTAACAAGCCTGCCGCCGGAATAAGGAAGATAACAGACGAACGGGTCCATGGATCAGGGGTAGGTAAGTATCATTATCATTAGTGTCACAGCACTACCTGCTTGTACCAACATGTAAGTGAGGGTGACACTAAAGAGATTCCCTTAAAAGCGGTACTCCGCCTCAAGACATCTTATCCCCTATCCAAAGCATAAGAGGTCTGATCACGGGGGGTCTGGCCGTTGGGACCACCTCCCCGGCGTGATGGCTGTCGTCGCCCGTCATTCGCCATTGAGCGGAGTTAGTTCTGTGCACCGGATGACTGGGGGTGCCGCGCCTAAGACTAAAAGCTATTTGTACGTTCCAAATAAGTTCGAAAATCCAAATACAAATTCCAAATTGTAAGTTCCAAACAGACACATGAAAAGGCATTGATAAAACATGTCTAGTTGTTTTTTGTAAATATCTTACACAATGTGTAATGGATTGCTGGAGACACTAAGCAAGCTTTGTGCAGCACAGGTTTTTAGTAAAATATAAAGTAGAGATTCTTGTGTGCTGATATTAGTTGATGCTACATGCATGGATTATCTGCCATCTTGATTTCCATTTCCCCACTTACATGGTTTTCTAATGATGCCTACAGTTCACATGATGCCTCTGGCATTGCAGAGACAGAGGAGATGGAAGCTTGTCACTGCAGTTGCCCACAGTCCTGCAAGCAATCCAGCAAGCAATAACCTGTGACGCATAATTTCTTTATCATTACACAATAAAAGTATCATACAGAAGGAGGGCAGTGTGATCAGGGGATTGTTCTAACCCAGTACCTAAACACTTTTTGGACATACCATAAGAGTGCTTCTTTAAAAGATGTTATCCTAAGGAAACCCATAAAAAAATGTCTCAATACCCCTCAAAAACACAACTTTGTCTTAAAATAAATAAAAATGTAATTGTCAAAGATTTTGATCAGTAGAGGTCTAACATTTGGATCAGTAAGGTTTAACAAGTCAAAAGGTTTTAATGAATTTCAGGGATACAGTCGCATGAGGCAGGACCTACCTGCACCTTGCATTGCAAGTCTACTTTTGTTAAAATAAAAAAAACTAACACATTGTAAAGTATTGCACTTGTATATTATATGTCAAATATATGGTCAATGTTGTAAAAAAATATATATTGCTTACTTTTTATTACATTAGCGTAGACCTGGTCTCACTGATAGAGAATACAGTAAGTAATGGTATATAAGCAGTAACCTTAGGTTGGTGGTTTGCTCCAATTACTATTCATATCATCTTGAGAAGTCATTCACACACAGATACAGACACATGAAGAGAAAAAATCATTACTGCAGTTCATTTTATTGGATTGTGGATTACAGATATCAGGAAAATACATGTCTACAAGTTACACTTTACTGTTGGACTATAAAGCATAGAAACAAGTCGCTCCTGACATTGTATGGATGCAAAAGACACAAACACCATGGGACTAGTTCCATGTAAGTAGTCAGGTCCAATGGTGCGGCTGTTACTAATATTTAATAAAGACACAAAACTCCAGTTTATTTCTAATCTTCTGATCTCTGGCAAGTGATTTTTATATTCACACATTTATTACATACTGTCAACAAAGCACATTAAAGTTATAGTGCAAAATAAAACTTTTAATGTAAACATTTTTTAAAATCTGGAGACAATCCAGAAATAAAATATACATAAAAAAAAATCTAAAAATATGAATAATGACTTCCAAAGTCACATTATTTGTCATGTGCCTTCCATGAATATGACATGGGAAACACATTATTCTCAAAATAAAATAAATGTTAAAGGTCCCTTTAGAACCATTTTTTTATTGTACCAATATGTATTTAAAAGGAAAAAAAGGGGAGGGGCAATTTTATGCAGAGCTTTTTGTCTTTGTAGCAACATATTTAACATACTGTAAGCAAAGCCTGTGTAGTCAGATCTGATCAAATATACTGCCATAGTTCATGGTAGCACATACTTAACAGGTTAGTAAAATGTAGTGTAGAGATGATACGGATACGACTACAGGATCAGATTAGGCCTGCATATCAGTTGTACATGCAAATCTGATGATAAAAGTAATTCTACATTTAGATGCACTAGAACCAAAAATGATTGTGAAGATGTACCTATGCCTTTAACGGATGCCAGAAAAACTGTCTGTTCACTCTCTAACCCACAATGAAATGAAAATTAAAAATGTGACTGGGCAATTAAAATGCAAAAAATAAAACCAAAAGTCCTAAAAACATTGTACACTTTATGCCCAGTATTTAGCACAACACTATGTACTAATAATAAAACAAGCATTGGTTTAGGACATAAAGCACTCCTTGCCATTCAATGTCCTGAGGTGTTACAGAGCGGAGTTTGCAGCCATAGGACTTTTGAGTACTGCAGTATACTTCAAAGGCACACTATCCGACTTCAGAACCACCTCTAATAGTGTGAAGATGCTAATGACCTGTGAGACGGCAGAAAACAGTTCTCATATTAGTCTTGTGTCATAACATAATACTTACATAGCCCCAACAAATTCTAGAGAGCTAAGAATGCATTCCTATACAGTGGAGATCAAAAGTTTGGGCACCCCAGGTAAAAATTTGTATTAATGTGCATAAAGTCAAGGAAAGATGGAAAAATCTCCAAAAGGCATCAAATTACAGATTAGACATTCTTATAATATGTCAACAAAAGTTAGATTTTATTTCCATCATTTACACTTTCAAAATAACAGAAAACAAAAATGGCGTCTGCAAAAGTTTGGGCACCCTGCAGAATTTATAGCATGCACTGCTCACTTTGCAAAGCTGAGACCTGCCAATGTCATGGATTGTTTTTAACCCCTTAAGGACTCAGGGTTTTTCCGTTTTTGCACTTTCGTTTTTTCCTCCTTACCTTTTAAAAATCATAACCCTTTCAATTTTCCACCTAAAAATCCATATTATGGCTTATTTTTTGCGTCACCAATTCTACTTTGCAGTGACATTAGTCATTTTACCCAAAAATGCACGGCGAAACGGAAAAAAAAATAATTGTGCGACAAAATGAAAAAAAAAACGCCATTTTGTAACTTTTGGGGGCTTCCGTTTCTAAGCAGTGCATATTTCGGTAAAAATTACACCTTATTATTCTGTAGGTCCATACGGTTTAAATGATACTCTACTTATATAGGCTTGATTTTGTCGGACTTCTGGAAAAAATCAAAACTACATGCAGGAAAATTTATACGTTTAAAAATGTCATCTTCTGACCCCTATAACTTTTATTTTTCCACGTACAGGGCGGTATGAGGACTCATTTTTTGCGCCGTGATCTGAAGTTTTTATCGGTATGATTTTTGTTTTGATCGGACTTTTTTGGACTTTGGAATTTTTTTGCGTGTACGCCACTGACCGTGAGGTTTAATTAATTATATATTTTTATAGTTCGGACATTTACGCACGCGGCGATACCACATATGTTTATTTTTTTTTATTTTTTTTTTTTTACACGGTTTTATTTTTTTTTATTTTTTTTTTTTTACACGGTTTTATTTTTTTTATGGGAAAAGGGGGGTAATTCAAACTTTTTTTAGGCAAGGGGTTAAATGACCTTTATTAACACTTTTAAAAAACATTTTTTTTGCAGTGTTATAGGTCCCATAGGGACCTATAACACTGCACACACTGATCTCCTACGCTGATCACTGGCGTGTATTAACACGCCTGTGATCAGCATTATCGGCGCTTGACTGCTCCTGCCTGGATCTCAGGCACGGAGCAGTCATTCGTCGATCGGACACCGGGGAGGTAGGTAAGGGCCCTCCCGGTGTCCGGTCAGCTGTTCGGGACGCCGCGATTTCACCGCGGCGGTCCCGAACAGCCCGACTGAGCAGCCGGGTCACTTTCAGTTTCACTTTAGAAGCGGCGGTCAGCTTTGACCGCCGCTTCTAAAGGGTTAATACCGCACATCGCCGTGATCGGCGATGTGTGGTATTAGCCGCGGGTCCTGGCCGTTGATTAGCGCCGGGACCGACGCGATATGATGCGGGATCGCCGCGCGATCCCGCTTCATATCGCGGGAGCCGGCGCATGACGTAAATATACGTCCTGCGTCGTTAAGGGGTTAAGGACCAGACACGTATGTGTACGTCCCTGTGCCCTGGGTCTTAAGGACCAGGCACGTACTCATACGTCCGTGGGAATTTCGCATCCCACCGTGCAACGGGCGGGTTGCGAAACCGGACGCCTGCTGAAATCATTCAGCAGGCGTCCGAGGCAAACGCCGAGGGGGGTCCTGAGACCCCCCTATGTCGGCGATCGCAGAAAATTGCATGTCTGAATTGTCTCTGGTGACCCGATCAGCCCGGAAAATAGTGATGATCTGACCTGTCAGTGACAGCCCAGATCATCTTGCAGGGTAGGAGTGAGGTCGCAGTGCTGCGATCTCCACCTATCCCCTGCCATTGGTCAGAACTGATTCTGAAAGGGGAAATGAAAGTGAAAGTAATGTCATCTTTACTGTGGCAACCACTAGGAAGGCCAAACTGCAACTCCCAGCATGCCCAGACAGCCAAAGGCTGTCTGGGCATGCTGGGAGTTGTAGTTTTGCAACATCTGGAGGGTCACAGTTTGGGGACCACTGTTACAGTGGTGCCCGAACTGTAGCCCTCCAGATTTTGCCAAACTACAACTCTCAGCATGCCTAGACTGCCCAGGCATGCTGGGAGTTGTAGTTCTGTAACCTCTTTCCCTTCAGATTTTGCAATTTTCATGACATTTTTGAAAATTGCTGCTCTACTTTGAAGCACTCAAATTTTTTCAAAAAGTAAAAATATGTCCATTTTATGATGCCAACATAAAATAGACATTGTATTTGTGAATAAAAATAAAATTTATTTGGAATATCAATTTTCCTTACAAGCAGAGAGCTTCAAAGTAAAAAAATTTGGGGATTTTTCACAAAAAAAGGATGCAAGTAACGACGAAAATTTACCACCAAAATAAAGTAGAATATGTCACGAAAAAACAATCTCAGAATCAGAATATTCGGTAAAAGCGTTTTAGAGATATGAATTCTTAAAGTGACAGTGGTCAGATGCGCAAAAAAAGCTCTGGTCCTACAGTGAAAATTGGCCTGGTCCTTAAGGGGTTAATCATCATCATCTGGGAAGACCAGGTGATGTCAATCTCAAAGGTTTTAAATGCCCTGACTCATCTGACTTGACCCAACAATCAGCACCATGGGTTCTTCTAAGCAGTTGTCTGGAAATCTGAAAATAGTTGATGCTCACAAAGCTGGAGAAGGCTATAAGAAGATAGCAAAATGTTTTCAGATGTCAATATCCTCTGTTCGGAATGTAATAAAGAAATGGCAGTCATCAGGAACAGTGGAAGTTAAAGCAAGATCTGGAAGACCAAGAAAAATATCAGACAGAACAGCTCGTAGGATTGTGAGAAAAACAATTCAAAACCCACGTTTGACTTCACTATCCCTCCAGAAAGATCTGGCAGCCACTGGAGTTGTGGTACACTATTCCACTATAAAGAGATACTTGTACAAATATGGTCTTCATGGAAGAGTCATCAGAAGAAAACCTCTTCTACGTCCTAACCACAAAAATCAGCGTTTGAACTTTGCAAATGAACATATAGACAAGCCTGATGCATTTTGGAAACAAGTTCTGTGGACCGATGAGGTTAAAATTGAACTTTTTGGCCGGAATCAGCAAAGGTACGTTTGGAGAAGAAGGGGAACAGAATTTAATGAAAAGAGCCTCTGTCCAACTGTTAAGCATGGGGGTGGATGAATCATGCTTTGGGGTTGTATTGCAGCCAGTGGCACAGGAAACATCTCATGAGTAGAAGGAAAAATGGATTCAATAAAATTTCAGCTAATTTTGGATGCTAACTTGATGCTATCTGTGAAAAAGCTGAAGTTAAAGAGGATGGCTTCTACAAATGATAATGATCCTAAACACACCTCGAAATCCACGGGGGATTACATCAAGAGGCGTAAACTGAAGGTTTTGCCATGGCCTTCACAATCTCCTGACCTCAACATAATTGAAAATCTATGGATAGACCATAAAAGAGCAGTGCGTGACAGACAGCCCAGAAATCTCAAAGAACTGGAAGACTTTTGTAAGGAAGAATGGGCAAAGATACCTCAAACAAGATTTGAAAGACTCTTGTCTGGCTACAAAAAGCATTTGCAAGCTGTGATACTTGCCAAAGGGGGCAGTACAAGATATTAACTCTGCAGGGTGCCCAAACTTTTGCAGACAATTTTTTTGTTTTCTGTTATTTTGAAAGTCTAAATGATTGAAATAAAATCTAACTTTTGTTGACATAATATAAGAATGTCTAATCTGTAATTTGATGCCTTTTGGAGACTTTTCCATCTTTCCTTTGCTTCTTTATGCACATTAATACAAATTTTTACCTGGGATGCCCAAACTTTTGATCCCCACTGTAGGTAGGGATTTTATAACGGTTCAACTTCTTGCTTCAACTCCATAAAGCAAGATTTTCAAGATGGAGGTCAGATTAAAAGTAGACTAACCTTTTGTTTGTATGGACACACAGAAGATGCATACATGTCACCTTTACTGAAGTCAAGACATTTCTTACAAACCACCCATATGACTAAACAATAAATGTGTTCCAGCTTTGTTATATTACATATTGTTCCAAGTGAAGACCTTTAGCTCTTGCAAAGAGAATGGTGATGCGGGGTACGTGCTACAACACTTTTTTTTCTTCTTTTACAAGATTATATTGTGTGTATATATGTTTTAGCCCCTTAAGGACATAGCCCATTTTGCCTTTAGGACACAGTCAAATTATTTTACATTTTTAAGTCCGCGTATTGGGCATTTTTATAGATATTTTGAAGCTTCGGGTTGCTATGACAACTGTTCAGTACTATGCCTAGGTGTAACACTGATCAGTGATATTGGTGATCTACTTTTATTGTCTACAGACTTTTCAAGATGATCCCCTTAGATCATTAGAGCTCTGGCCCATTTTTTAATCCTTGGACCAATGTGATGGTGCTGTGGGTGATCTGATAAGTGAATACAAGCGCCGCAATTGCTTTAGATGGCATGATCAGTATTGATCATGTAATCTGAAGATTGTAGGATTGTAGGATTCTATTGTGGCACTTGTAGTCTGTTGCAGGCATCCTCCATTGTATGAAGGGCAGGATCTGCTCCCCCAGTATGAATGCACAACTGCATTTGGGGTTGAGCACCTCCAGCCATTTGAGACCACATCTTTGTTGTCGTTTAAACGTTCTACTTGGAGTTGTGTAAACTCCATATGTAATGCGCCTTGAATATCTTCCAGGCAGCATTAAAGTGCACCTGTGAGACCTGCAACTATATCAGCCAACTTAGGTGGGGCTTGTAGTGTGCCTCCCCCCTCCCATTGTATGTGTGCTCAGCCACACTGGAGGGTATCTGGGAGGAGGCTGTGAGTCGGCCGAGTGCTGCCGTAATTGCCCACTGGCCCCTGGTTTTGCTTATCACGCACAGGTAGGTTAAATGTTAGGTCCCGTGACACTTGAGAAACCTTGGCGTTTGTGTGCGGGCTCATGTATGTCTTTCATATAAGGATATAATGGCTAAGGTCTCAATTTTAACATCAGTGTTGAGGGTTAGCCAATGTCATTGTATACATCTACTACAGTATTCATCTGAAGAGTTAATAGCATTTCTACAGAAGTTTTTTCAATAAAAGTATGGCTGGTATTTTCAGCTGTAAAAAATCTGACAAACATTGTGTTAACATGACCCTATTGCTTTAGAAAATACACAGATAATTATAATTGTTCTATTGTTGCAAGTCTGTGTTTTAGACAAAAAAAATATTAAAAAATACTTAAAGGCTTGATTCCCAGTATCACAAATACTGCAAGGAAGGCAAAAAAAACAAAAAAACACAACTTACAGAGCTTTCCTCTACTGAGAAAGCAATCACTGTTGCTCTTTGGCACTCCATGTATCATAGAAAACAGACAAAGGCCAAGTTGATAAGCAGAATGATGTCTCAAACACTCAAACAGTGTAAGGTTGTAATTGGCAAATCATTATCCTGCCCTATTTCATAGTAAATCAGTTACTACATTGGTTTTGCCGAAGAACACTGCCCTGGGCAAAATCAAGGAAGCGAATCTGATATATGCAACTTGCCTACATTTCTTTCTTACAATTTCTGCAGCTTTTTGGCGTGATAAAAATAGTAGTCATTTTTTGGAATATAACTTTTGCGGTTGTTTGTGGCTCAAAATAAGCACCATACAACCGTATTTTGTCATGAAAATGGCTGAAAGGGCACAACACTTAATTTTATTGCCATAACAACTACAGCTGTAAATTAAACTTAAAGTAGTATTCCAGTATTGAAAAATGTATCCCCTATCCTTAGGATAGAGAATAAATTACAGATTGCCGGGGGTCCCACCGTTGGGACCCCCCCGCGCAGACTGCCGAAGCCCCAAAAGGGGCAATCTCTGGCTCTGCCATAGCGCTGGATTGAGGGGGCGTGTCAGCCACCACTACATGTGGTGGTCAACACGCTATCTGGCCGGAGAGCCAGGGCCCCGTACAGGAGATCACTGGGGAACCCAGCAGTCGGACCCCCCACGATCTGAAACTTATCCCCTATCTTTAGGATAGGGGATACGTTTTTCAATACTGGAATACTCCTTAAAAGACCTGCCCTATCATACGTGAGAAAAAAAATCCATAAAAGCTTACCCTGCCTGCCATATTAATCACTGCTGTGCTGTTTTTTGACTAATTAGGCAGTTTTCCCCGGTACAATGCTGCTCACTCCTTTGCAATCCAGCAGAGAGAAAGGGGTGTTACTTTAGCAGCAGTGTAAGGCCCGACCCTTCAGAGTGGAGCTGTGCCGTGGGAGCCCTGCAGCCAACTGGCTGTTCCTACTCTGTGTTGCTCTCCTCTGTACATTTTTTAGCTCTTTGTGCTTTTTAGGGGCCATAAGTCTACCCTTTACTCTTCTCAGTGTGGAAATCTAGTTTGAGCAATATTTTGATTGAACTAACATCCATTCTTACCTGTTCAACAGGTTCATCTTCATCATGTTCTGGACTCCAAACAAGTGTCAACTCAGGCTTCTTCCCCACCTGTTGGAAATGTGAGCTTTGGAGAGGTAGAGCCTAAATGGGATACACAAGAAAAATCTTAAAATGTCATCTGCAAGTGTCAGAGTCAATGTTAGCAGTGGGTCACTTGGCCTGGTGCCCCAAATAAGCCCTACCTTCAACTGTATCCACACCCTTAGGACATGGATCCAGTTGAAGATTATGACAAAGCAGAGGATCACACAAACTGTCCTGCCGCTTTTATTCATAACCTATAGGCTGATTTGGGCCAGTGGCATATGAGAGGTCTACAACACTGTACAAGCAATGGGATGAGGTCACTGCATTGGAGCACCTGTTTCAGCCTGTGGATAGCTTGTCTTGCAAACAGATAAGTGATTACATTTTTTTCTCTTTTCTTTTAAATATGTAAATTTATACTGATGGAAAGGGACCTTGTATGGAGCCTCAAGAAGTAGTATGTGGGTGTGTGTGGGCACCATTACATTTTAAAGCAAAACAAGGAGTACTATTCTGTGTGGTATGTAAAAGGGGTACTAGTACAATTTGGCAGGCTCTATTACAAATACACAAAATGAGGCACTATGGATATAGATGCAGCATTTAGCTCTTTTTTTATAGTCCACAACAGTATGTTGGTAGTATTCAGTCACTGCAGGGTGGACATATTTGGCTATCTTGAGGTGGTATTTTTTTTGTCCTTGTATAGTTTTACTATTGGAACATTAATATTGTCCTTTGTGTACTGAGTTTTGTTTAGTAACAGTATGATTATATGTAGTCCTTGTATAGTGGGGTTATTTGGTAATTGTATGACTTATTTAGAAGTTTTATATTTCAAGGACTGTGTAGGGATCAAATTTACAACATGATTTTACATAATACTGGTATTGTCAGGAACACACGCAAGTGAAGGAGACGCACCATTCCTATCCCTGCAGCAAGGTTTGGCAAGCTTGTTTAGGAAATAAGATAATGGAGTAGGCACTATCACAGCCTACCTGCTGCATCAATCACACATATTTACAAAAAAAACAAGAAAAAACAAACATACAGCATCCCTACTGTATTCAATAAACACAGGCTTGCATTGAAGAATTACATTTAAATTAAAGTAAATCTTTATGGCTCTATATGGCAGACAGGGTCATGATTGTAACAGACTAATGAAACGGGTGAGGGCAAAGTTGTGCTATGCGGTTTTTATACAGCGTGTAATAGAAAACATGGGAGGCCACATTACAAATCTAATCCTGCCTCCTATCAACATTAAACAGAAGTGTATAGTTTACAGCAAATTATAGTCTGTAAATGTGACACTTTGTGAAATAGGTTTATGCCCTTGTGTGTTATAGCTGACCATTCACCACACTGCAAGCAAGTCCTGAGTGCTTTTAAATGCCAAGACTGAATTTCAGCCCCAATATAGCCTAGTCTACAACTTATGTTCTATATTACTCCACAAACTTACATTACAATAAATTCGCTTCTGAACACCAAATCTCAGAATCAAGACATCAAATGCTTCATTTAAGACTCCCATAACCATAGCTTCAGACTCCAATGGACCGCACTCCTGCAGAAATGATAAGAGAAAAACATTTTTTTCTATATAGTTACAACTGATGTTCTATAAATAAATACAGTTGCAGTCTCTCACCTTTACAAATACAGAGAAAAAGAGTTCTGCACTGAGTTCCTGCACCCTCTTGGATGCAGTTTTGCGGTCATTACAATGGTCTGCCTGCTTCTGTATTGCTTCTTGCTGCAATTTCAGCGGTGGTCCACACCCTAATAAAAAAATGTAATTAAAAAAGGAAAAGGGGAAACTTCTTATATCACTTGTTTCTACCACATCAAGCTAAAGAAGATGTCATTTCTGCTACATTACTGTAAAGTGCTTTGTGTAAAGTATATATGTGTATATACACATACACACAGACCTTATATTATATATACACATACACACACACAGACCTTATTTTATACATACACACAAACCTTATATTATATATACACATACATATATTTACACACCTACCTGAATTACAGCGGCATCTAAACAAATAATATCCGGCAAGAGAGATTGCTCTGTGCCAGACAGCCCTCCCCATACACTCACGGTGGCAAAATTACAGACATGTATGTGATTTTCTGGAAAGGGGTTAAAACAAAGGTTCTGATTCTTGGTGTTAAAACTAGATCAAACTCATGGCTTTTGCCTTAGCAAGAGCCTTTAAAAAACAGCGCTCTCTAGTCAAACTGCAGTAAACAGAACTGTACCAGTTGCCAGAGTAGAACTCTGGATAAACAGTAGGGGGTTAGAGCAAATTTGGTTTAAAATTATCTTGTGCAATTGTCATATTCTAGTCAATGAGACCCCTCTTAGATTGGCATTGGGTCATACACCTGATGTCATGTTGAGGCTTGAAAATTTGCCTGCCCAACTCTAACATTTCAGGGTACATTTACTATACCTGTGCCTGGCGTAAACTACAAAAAGTTTAATACGTTTTGCACAAGCACCTGCTACGCTAGCAGTGGAAATCTACATTTTAGAGCGGGCATAGATTCCAGAGGCATGTCTCGTAATAAATACAGTACAACCCTGCACTGACGGGAGTATACTGTAAACGAGCATATAAAATGCCAGCCTTGGTTAATCCCACCCCCTTTTAGTAAAAAAATAAATAAATACAACAGGAATTAGCCTAACCCATAATGGCTTGTGTAATATCGGGAGCCATAATACCAGTATGGACAGAGCCTAGGCTAGAACATAGGTATTGACCAATGAGATGGACACTTAAGTGTGTTATGCAAGTGTGTTATTCAGTCTTATTTGATTATAGAAAACTCACCTATAGCAGCAGCAAGAAGCCTGTGAACTATTATGTCAGCATAGCGTCTTATAGGAGAAGTGAAGTGAGTATATAGTGGAACATTCAGTGCATAATGGCGGAATAGGGTTTCATTCTTGAGAATTCCGGTGCAGAAATACACTGCCATCTGTAAGAAATAAAACTGGTCTTTACCACAAACAAAAACCATACAGAGTACTGTAACCGTGCAAAATACACAACACAAGATCTGCAATTTTTACTAGAGCTATGTTTCCGCTTTGATTTTGGGCTGTTTTGGGAGCTGTAAATGGCCACAAAAATGGACCAAGGGCAATAAAAACTACTGCAAATAGACTGTGTGAAAACAGTCAAGCAAAAAAATAAAAATAAAAATTTGCGGGAACATAGCTTAATGCTTTTATTACAAAGTCCATCATAAACCATTAAAAAATACTTCTGGTGTTACTTTTTTCACAAACTAGCTGGGATATAAAAAAATAAATAAATTGTGGAAATATAAAGTATTTGGCTATAGAACCATATGCCATTAATGGACACAGAAGAGATTAGGGCTGGTGTATCTACAGATCTGCCACTGCCACTATCACAGTCTATGTCTAGTTCCTATACTTAGGTAGAGTTGTGGTCCTGAGAAGGACAGCACTAGAGATGAGCGAACTTACAGTAAATTCGATTCGTCACAAACTTTTCGGCTCAGCAGTTGATGACTTATCCTGCATAAATTAGTTCAGCTTTCAGGTGCTCCGGTGGGCTGGAAAAGGTGGATACAGTCCTAGGAAAGAGTCTCCTAGGACTGTATCTAACTGGAAGCAACCAGAGGGAATTCCTGCCATCAGCATTTAGCTCTAAATTAATTGCACAGAAACTTGAGAAAATAAAAAACTTTCCTGGTAGTGTTGGGTCAATTTTTTTTCGATGTCGCTTGGTGTATCGGCAATTTGGGTATGGCTTATTGCGGGTGTGGTTTGGGGTGTGTGGCTTGTCACACAATAGTTATTTTTGTGTTTTCAAATGTATTGTCCCCCAGCTGTAAGGGCTATTTTAATTCAGACCTGCATAATACAGACCCCAGAATCCCCACCCACCACAATACAGACCCCAGAATCCCCACCCACCACAATACAGACCCCAGAATCCCCACCCACCACAATACAGACCCCAGAATCCCCACCCACCACAATACAGACCCCAGAATCCCCACCCACCACAATACAGACCCCAGAATCCCCACCCACCACAATACAGACCCCAGAATCCCCACCCACCACAATACAGACCCCAGAATCCCCACCCACCACAATACAGACCCCAGAATCCCCACCCACCATAATATAGACCCCAGAATCACCACCCACCATAATACAGAACCCAGAATCACCACCCACCATAACAGACCCCAGAATCACCACCCACCATAATACAGACCCCAGAATCACCACCCACCATAATACAGGCCCCAGACTACCCTCCGTGTATATTACAGACCCCAGAATCAAGCAGCTGCATAATCTGTAGATGCGAATGAAAGTAGGAAAAAAAATCCCCCCCCCCCCTCCCCCTGTAACGGCTATACCCCAAAAGTCAGTAAAAAGTAACAGTATATTTTTATTAAACACATGAAACTTTTACAGGATTATGCAAGACGTGTTTCGAGGGTAAGCTACCTCTTTTTCAATTGCTAAAAGATCATCTTGTGTATGGACATACAGTGATGGTTTAAATAAGTATTTCAAACATCAAATACAGGGGGTCAAAGGTCAATGTGGGCGGTGTGGAGTACAGGGGTTAAAAAGCACTTTCAAAATAATGTTTAGAATAAAATACACAAATTGCACAAAATACATAGTAATGTCTGGATGTGGCGGTTACAAAGTGTATTGTTGATAACACATGGGTGTTTTTGTTAACTTTCAGTAACTTATTGTAGCTGAGTCTTGGATGTTTGCCTCTGGAATTAAGGCTTGAGGTTTCAAACCAGTATTTGTTTTGAAAGTCCCGCTGAATCATTCATAAACTGGAGTGACCAATCAGCTCGGTTTGCTGGTGTGATGTCAGACTATGGTGGTACGGGATGTTTAACTCTGTGCGGGTCACATTGTCTATAAGCGACCAATGGCAGTTTCCCAGGGTGGGTTTCAAATTAGTTCTCTGAGAATTCATTGAAATCCACCCAGGGAAACCACCGTTGGTAGCTCATAGACCAAGTGACCCGCACAGAGTTAAACATCCCGTACCACCATAGAGTCTGACGTCACACCAGTAAACCAAGCTGATTGGTCGCTCCAGTTTATGAATGATTCAACGGGACTTTTCAAAACAAATACTGTTGTGGACACAAGTCTTGTACGATCCTGTAAATGTTCATGTGTTTAATAAAAATACACTTTTTACGTGGACTCAATCTTAGGAGGCAGTGCCACACAGTGGAATTTTTTTCCTACTTAAATTTGCATTGGCTCACTACCAACCGCCCTAGAGGAGACAGTCTGTTCCTACAAGATTCCACAACTGTACCCCACAAGGAGGGGTGATGAACCAAGGTTCACTAAAGGTGGGCATATTTTCAATTTAAGGGCATTAGCCCAAAGAATTACGCGAGGTGCCGTCGTCCTTCTCTTTTCTCGTATTCATCCATCTATAATCTGTAGATGACACTTACAGAGGGATCTGTGGACAATGCACTGTTATGGGGGGGGAGGGTAATCTGTAGATGACACAGTTATGGGGATCTTTAGATCACACCCTGTTATGGGGGATCTGTAGATGAAACACTTGTGTGGGATCTTTAGATATACTTATGGGGGGGTGGATCTGTGAATGACACTTATGGTGGATCCGTGAATTACCCACTGTTATGGTGGATCTGTGCATGACACTTATGAGGATCTGTGAATGACACACTTATGGGGATCTGTGAATGACACACTTATGGGGATCTGTATGGCCCACTGTTATGAGTATCTGTGAATGACACACTTATTCACAGATCCACAATAACTGTAATTCACATCATTCACAGATCCTCATAACTGTGTCATTCACATATCCCCATAAGTGTGTCATTCACAGATCCCCATAACACTGACAGACTTATGGGGATCTGTGAATGACGCACTGTTATGGGGATCTGTGAATGATCCAGTGTCATTCACAGATCCCCATAACAGTGTGTCATTAACAGATCCCCAAAAGTGTGTCATGAGGATTTGTGACGGACGTGAATTACAGGTATGGTGGATCTGTGAATGACACACTGTTATGGGGATCTGTGAATGACCCACTGTTATGGGGATCTGTGAATTACACACTGTTATGGGGATCTATAGACTGACAGACACCGTCTCTGGGGCAGGAGAACTGTTAGAGCCAGGAGCTGAGTGAATTACACAGAATAATTTAGGAAACTTACTGATTTTAGCAGTGACCCCCGACCTGCCCTCCTCCAGCCACCTCACCGGTGGCCAATACAGAGCACAGAATGATCCTACTCCTCCCCCCATGCTGACGACAGACCGTGGAGCACGGCAGCTGCATGAGGTGAAAGGAGGAAAGGAGAGAGTACTCTCCCTGAAGATGTTCTCGGTCTGCCCAGCAAAAACTAACCAGGCAGGGAGAGAGGGGGGGGGGGGGGGGGGGGGGGCAGGTACAGATCATCTGACATCCCAGGCTCCGTCTTCTAGCACTGCTGGTAATGGACAAGCTGCATGCCGGCACATCTCATACCACCAGCCAGAGCGGTTTTAAAGTGATAGTGCCCCGGGACTGGCCCCAGAAATTTAGTAACTGTGCCACCAGTCGGCGCTCCCTTGCATGCCACTCAAATGCACCCTGCATGCCATGAGTTGCACGTGTGCCAGGGGTTGCTGACCCCTGCTCTCAGATGACCACTCAAAATTGCACAAGAATGTGCACAAGAAAATAACGCACACTAAATGATGGAATCAAAATTCATCACAAGAAATCGGGTCTTCTCAAAGAGGTGGACTTTTGAAGAGATTTCATTGTATTTTCTTAACCCTCATCTGATATGACTTCCATGGTAAAAGAGGAACAGTAAATCCTCAACCATCACAAAACTATAGACAGAACCAAAACAATGAACAGAAAGTGGTGCCATGTAAACCAGGTCTTTTTTTAGCAGTAAAGGGGTCTTCCTATTTCTGGAATATCTGATATTTTACCTGCATAGGCCTGGAGCACATGTTTGTTAGAACTTCCTTGCGTGCTGCAGAATACTCATCTGCCCCAAACTGATCATTCAAGCTTTTCTGTATGGAAAAAAAAAAAAGTCCTATATAAGTTACAAATAGAACAAATATTAGGAAGCACTTAAGGAAACTGTGTTGCTCTGGAGCCCCAAGCCAATTTATTTCACATTTACTCACATGCAAAGTTCCTGAATTGGTAAAGTCCAGACTAATTCCCATTTGGTCACAGAATTCGACCAAGTCATTCAGCAACTTTGTCTGTGGTGGAGGGTGTCGACGAAGCAGTGCCAGTTCTGGAAATCGACGGTAAATTTTATGAGCAGCTGCCATGTTTGCCAGTAACATGAACTCTTCCACCAGCCTGAAAAAGAAAGCATATTAAAGACTGTAAAATGAGGAAATCAATTATATTGTCACTCGGTCATTACTTTTACACAAATTAGAAATATAATAAGCGTGAAAGGCAATGAATACATTTAGTCTTATTGAGGCTTATGATTCAATAAATGCTGAAATCAATTTGTCTCATTTAAACTTCAAAACTTTGGCTAGATGCTTAAAGAGTACCTAACTATTCTGTCCCTAATCCCCCCCCTCTCCATCTGTCCCTGACTATCCCTGTCTTTATATGTACCCAAAACGCCATACAAATACCTTTTATACATCCCCTGTGGCTACTCAAGATACTGCTGTGAGCGAGGGAGGAGGGGGGCGTGGCCCAGCAGGCGTGATTTCATCTGATGCCTGCCAGGGCGCACTTCCGCCCTTCCTCTTAACGCAGATTATAATATATAATCTCTAATGCCCATTGAAATTTAATCTAACCTTGCTGCTCCCTGAAGACATTGATTGGCGTAAGACCTCGATCAGACTCAGGAGAGGCAGACCCGATCCTCTTCTGTGCAGCCGTGTGCTACAATGACATTTGGCCAGTGCCCGATGGCTCTCCTTGCAAGGAGGAGCAGCCTGATGAAGCGGCTGGCCAGGCGGGGAGCTGCGCTGTGCTCTTCAGTGTCCGGCTGAGAGATCGGACTTATGCTGCCAGGCCGGCATAAGTCAAAACTATGCACCGGGACATGAAGGGAAACCCTGACTCTGGTCATTTTTCAGCCTTATGAACTATGTTACTATGTTACCCCTAGTGGTCGTTTAAAAAATAAATAAAAAAAAGATAAAAATACATTTTTGTTAATCACATGTAATTAGAAAGTTGTTTCTAATACATTGATTCAAAAAATATAAAAAGTTTTTTTGGTGAGAGGTACTCTTTTGGGAAAAACAAAATACAAAAAATACAACCACCCAAAGTTGTACAAACCACCAAAAATAAAATGGGTAGCAAGAGTGATCAAAAAACACAAAGTAATAAGTGGCCAAGGACAACAATGTATTCCCCTTAACTCCACTTGAACTTTTTTTTTGTGCCAGAAAGTTAAACAGATTTATAAATTACTTCTATTTAAACATCTTAATCCTTCCAGTAGTTAGCTGCTGTATCATTTTTTATTTTTTTTGGAGTTTCCTTTCTGCCTGACCACAGTGCTCTCTGCTGACACCTCTGTCCAGGTCAGGAACTGTCCAGAGTAGGAGCAAATCCCTATAGAAAAGCCTATTCTGCTCTGGACAGTTCGTAAAATGGACAGAGGTGTCAGCAGAGAGCACTGTGGTCACGCAGAAAGGAAATAAAAAATAAATAAAAACTTCCTGTCGATTATAACAGCAGCTGATAAGTACTTGAAGAATTAAGATATTTTAATAGAATATAGCATGTTGTTGGCCAGACAATTTAATAAATGAATGTGAAAAAGTAGGACACCAGATTTTGGATAAGTGTCGACTTTCTTGGAATAAAAAAAAAAAAAAGTTAAAAGGTAACTCAGGTGAATTTTTTTTTTTTTAAATCAACTGGTGCCAGAACGTTAAACAGATTTGTAAATTACTTCTATTAAAAAATCTTAATCCTTCCTGTACTTATTAGCTGCTGAATACTACAGTGGAAATTCTTTTCTTTTTGAAACACAGAGCTGTCTGCTGACATCATGAGCACAGTGCTCTCTGCTGACATCTCTGTCCATTTTAGGAACTGTCCAGAACAGCATGTTTGCTATGGGGATTTCCTTTTACTCTGGACAGTTCCTAAAATGGACAGAGATGTCAGCAGAGAGCACTGTGCTCATGATGTCAGCAGACAGCTCTGTGTTTCAAACGGAAAATAATTTCCACTGTAGTATTCAGCAGCTAATAAATACAGGAAGGATTAAGATTTTTAAATAGAAGTCATTTACAAATCTATTTAACTTTCTTGCACCAGTTGATTTAAAAAAAATAAATGAAAAAAAAATAAAGAGTTTTTCACTGGAGTACCCCTTTAATAGAGTGAAATGCAGTTTCCTACCCTTTTTACCACAATTTATACAGAACTCAAATAACATTTTTAAAAATATATATTTATAATATATAACATACAGAAGAAGAAGATTTTCAAACATGCTGCACAAACTCAAAAGCATTGCCCCAGGATCATCATCTGGGTTCAAGTAGTTTTATGCGTGTACTTCTTAAGGACATCACCAATTTTACCACAAAAACTATGGTGAAGCCAAAAGTTCTATTTTCGAGACAACAAAGAAAAAAAAATGAAAAGCAATTTTGCTAATTTGAGGCTGTGGTCACTTCTATGCAGTGCACTTTTAGGTAAAAATTAAGCTCTCTTTATTCTGTAGGCCAATGTGATGCTACCGGCGTTGCCCGGTTTTTCCTTCCTAATCCTTGTTGGGGAGGAAAATAAACAAAGGAGGAAGCTTTTGACTTCATATCCCATCCTCATATATTGTTGTCCTCCCATCCCGTCCTCATATCCCGACCCGTAATATGTGTACCAGTTATTGAAATATCTCCAGCCATACAGAAGTTATGTGAGAACATACATTTCCTATTGATTTGAATGGGACTTTAAACAAAAACCCCGACCCTCACAAATGGGGGTAGTTAAGGGTTAAATTAACTATCCTATATTTTAAGTGGACATAAGTAACATGTAACCAAGTATTATCGAAATATCTCCAGCCGTTTGGAAGTTATACAGTAACATATTTCCCATTGACTTGTACGGGACTTTAAACATAAGCACGCCCCTGGCAAATGGGGGTGAGTAAGGGTTAAATCACCTATCCTATGTTTGTTGTTGACATATAAGTTTCATGTTAATATCTTTAGCCGTTTGGACGTGATGCTGGAACATACACACACACATATATATATATATACATACACTATATATATCACACACACACATATATATATATATATATACACACACACACAAACGCTTGGTTTTACTTTACTGTTATAAAATTATAACATTTTTGAAAGAAAAGGAGTATTCTGACCACTATCACAGACTTTTTCATATCAGGAGCTGTATGAGGACTTGTTGCCCCATAATCTGCAGTTTTTATCTGTACCCTTTTAGTATTGATCAGACTTTTTGATCTTTTCTAGGGCATGATGTGATTTGAAAAAACCAACACAATTCTGGGGTGATATTTACGCCATTCACCATACAGAAGAATTAACGTCATATTTTAATAGTTAAGACAATTATGCACGCAGTGATATGTTTACATATTTTTTATATGGAAACGGGGGTTTACGCATGTGTTCAACCTTCACAAATCTTACTAGCATACTGCCTATATAGGTGATGTTCTTTAAGCCAAGGTGCACAGAGCATGCAGGAAGAGAAAAGCTCCTTGACTAGTTTATGTAACTTCTACAATACTAAAATGTCTTTACAAGAACACGCCTGGTCTATTTTTGTTTTTTACATTCACCCCAACCATCATGTATTTTTCACATACAAACATTAAAGTTCTTTCAATTTAAAGTCATGCTGTGGCCGTAGAAGTCAAATATATATTTAACATACAGTGACAAATTTGCTTCCATCACCAAATGTAGTGCATACCAAGCGCACACCATCATATAGCAGGTTGCAGTCACTCTTAATAAAGAAATACATCCCAATAACATGTGCGATCCGGAGAACTGAGCATGCATAGTGCCAGCTTCTTAGAGATAGAACCTATATGGATACTAGGACAGGTCATTCAAAATTGAGGAATCAGAGGAAAGAACGTAACCCTTCCTGGACATAAATCTGTAAAATTACCAAGTCGTTCCGCAATACAATTACTATGAAAGGTCAGTCATAACATTCGTAACTGTCTGAACTTTCCTGGCAGGTTTTCTAAGGTTTGTTGCATTTAAAGTTTTTTAGATCCCCCCCCCCCCCCCCCCCCCTTAAAAAATCTTACAACTTTTATTCATTCCAGTTACATGGATCAAATTATAGACTTTGTGGTCACAGAGGGCAGTCCTGCAGTGATGGGGTAAATTAACAAAATGAAAAGAAAACATGCCCGAGAGTAATCTCCATCTGTTCTTACATTCCCATAGAGGTTACACACAGAGGGTTATGTTAAATAGACTTGAAATTAATTCTGCGGATACGTCTCTCATTAGACAAGGGGAAGACACAGGGTTCCTCAGATCTTGTACCTTGCCCATTTTCAGGGAAGGAAATCACATTTGAAAAAGCGAACTACATTTTTATGTGGTTACTACTGTTCTAAAACAAATATTTTAGAAATCACAAAGTAAGCAAAGAAAATTCAGAACTCCTTGTAAGTTTTTACTGTCAAAGAACATTATTCCCCTCCCAGACCAGATTTCCTTTTTTTTATATTAGTAACAAAATGTAGTTTTAACCCCTACTCCAGTGGAAAACTATTATTTTCAAATCAACTGGTGCCAGAAAGTTATACAGATTTGTAAATTACTTCTATTTAATCATCTAATTCTTCCAGTACTTAGCTGCTGTACACTACAGAGGAAGTGGAGTTCTTCTTTTCTGTATGACCAAGTGCTCTCTTCTGACACCTCTGTCCATGTCAGGAACTGTCTGGAGCAGGAGAGATTTGATATGGGGGATTGCTCTTACTCTGGACAGTTCCTGACATGGACAGAGGTGTCAGCAGAGAGAACTCAATTTCCTCTGTAGTATACAGAATCTTACAAGTTCTGGAAGGATTAAGATTCTTAATTAGAAGTCATTTACAAATCTGTTTCACTTTCTGTAGCCAGTTGATCTAAGAAATTTTTTTTCCCCACCGGAGTACCCCATTTTGGTCTTGAGGACACAGCCAATTTTCATGTTTTTCCTTCACTCCCTTTAAGAGCCAAAACTCTTATTTTTCCACCTAAGGACTCATATGAGGGCTTTTTTTTGCACAACCAATTGTACTTTGTAACGACACCAATCATTTTACCATAAAATGTACGGTGAAAAAAAAAATTTGTGGGGAAATTGCTAAACAAAACACAAAAAACACAATTTTGCAACTTTGGAGGGGTTTTCACAGTGCACTTTTTGGTAAAAATTATGGGGGAGATTTATCAAACAATTTAGACTGGTTTTTCCTGTCTAAATTTGTCGCACAGAAAGTCGCAGTCTAAATATGTGCGACTTTTCTGCGACTTTTGCTGTAGAGGATTTTTAGAACATGATGCATGCAAGTCTATTTTAGACGGAAATGCATTGGAAAATGCATTGGTGCTGAATTTATCAAGTGCGACTTTTGTGCAACAAGTCGCATCTGCCCAAAATACGCTGAAATGTCAGACCATGTTGGAGCAGGTCTAAATGCAGTTTAAGCTGTAGACCCTGAAGTCTGAGCACAGAATTTATCAAGGGCTGTGAGACCTTTGATAAATTAGGAGCACAATAGACAGGAGACTACCACATACGCTGGTCTATAAGCATACCCAGAATAGACTAGATTAATAAATGTCCCCCTATATGTTCACTTTATTCTGTACGCCATCACAAATAAACGATACCAAATTTCTATAGTTTTTCTATTTTACAAAAAAAAGCCACACTAACGAAATTCCTATTCTGACCTCTAACTTTTTATTTCCATATACAGGGATGAATAAGTGCCCATTCTTTGCGCCGTGATCTGTATTTTGGACATTACCATTTTTACTTTGAGGGAACTTATTAAATCCTTTTATATTAATTTATTTCTGATTTATATGATTAACCCCTTAAGGACCAAGGACGTATGAGTACGTCCTTGGTCCCGCTCCCGTGATATAACGCGGGGTCCCACGGTGACCCCACATCATATCACGGCGGGCCAGGTGTCATAGTGAAGCCGGGACCCGCCTCTAATAGCGCGCGACACTGATCGCGGTGCCGCGCGCTATTAACCCTTTAGCCGCGCGCTCAAAGCTGAGCCACACGGCTAAAAGTGAAAGTGAAAGTGCCCGGCTAGCTCAGGGAGCTGCTCGGGATCGCCGCGGTGAAATCGCGGCATCATGAACAGCTGTACTACAGGAGGAAGGTCTCTTACCTTCCTTTCTGCAGTCCGCTCGCCGATTGAATGCTTCAAGCCTGAGATCCAGGCTTGAGCAATCAATCGCCGAAAACCCTTTGAATTATCCCTTCCCCTAATAAAAGTTTGAATCACCCGGCATTTCCAATAATAAAATAAAAAACAGTGTAAATAAAAACAAAAATAAACATATGTGGTATCGCCGCGTGCGGAAATGTCCTGTTTAAAAAAAATATACCGCTAAGTAAACCGCATGGTCAATGGCGTACGCGCAAAAAAAAATCCAAAGTCCAAAATAGCGTATTTTTGGTCACTTTTTATGTCATGAAAAGATTAATAAAAAGTGATCAAAAAGTCAGATCAATGCAGCAATGGTACCGACAAAAACTTAAGATCCCGGCGCAAAAAATGAACCCTCATAGCGCCCTGAACACGGAAAAATAAAAAAGTTATAGGGGTCAGAAGATGACAACTTTAAACGTATACATTTTCCTGAATGTAGTTATGATTTTTTACTGAATACAAAATCAAACCTATATAAGTAGGGTATCATTTTAATCATATGGACCTAGAGAATAAAAATAAGGTGTCATTTTTACCGAAAAATGTACTACGTAGAAACGGAAGCCCCCAAGAGTTACAAAATGGCTGTATTTTTTCAATTTTGTCGCACAACGATTTTTTTTCCCGTTTCGCCGTAGATTTTTGGGTAAAATGACTGATATCATTACAAAGTAGAATTAGTGGCGCAAAAAAATAAGCCATAATACAGATTTTTAGGTGCAAAATTTTAAGAGTTATGATTTTTTAAAGGTAAGGAGTAGAGATGAGCGAACTTACAGTAAATTCGATTCGTCACAAACTTCTCGGCTCGGCAGTTGATGACTTATCCTGCGTAAATGAGTTCAGCCTTCAGGTGCTCCGGTGGGCTGGAAAAGGTGGATACATTCCTAGGAAAGAGTCTCCTAGGACTGTATCCACCTTTTCCAGCCCACCGGAGCACCTGAAAGCTGAACTAATTTATGCAGGAAAAGTCATCAACTGCCGAGCCGAGAAGTTCGTGACGAATCGAATTTACTGTAAGTTCGCTCATCTCTAGTAAGGAGGAAAAAACGAAAGAGCAAAAACCGAAAAATGCCCGGTCCTTAAGGGGTTAAGGACCACGGGTTTTTCAGTTTTTGCACTCTCTTTTTCCTCATAACTTTGTAAAAATCATAACGCTTAAAATTTTGCACCTACAGACTCATATGAGTGCTAATTTGTTGCACCACCAATTGTACTTTGTAATTACATCAATCATTTCAACAGAAAATTTACATCGAACCCAGAAAAGATTTTTGTGGGGCAAAATTGGGAAAAACTTAATTTTGTAACTTTTGGGGTCTTCCGATTCTAAGTAGCGCACTTTTCGGTAAAAATTACACCATATATTTATTCCATACAGGTCCATACAGTTACAATGAAAATATATTTATCGGTGTATAACACGCACTCCCATTTTAACAGAGAAATTTAAGCAAAAAAAAATGTAAAAAATAACTGACTAAATGCCTCATTCCCCCACCCCGTCTCATCATGTCCCCCATCATTCCCCCTCATCATCCCCTCACCCTGTCTCATCATCCCCCCCCTCATTTTCCCCATCATTCCCCCCCTCATCCCCCCACCCTGTCTCATCATGTCCCCCCAACCTGTCTCATCATCCCCCCATCATTCCCCCTTCTAATTTCCCCTTGTCTCATCATCCCCCCCCCCTGTCTCATCATCCCCCCCCATCATGTTCCTCCTATGAGTGGTCTTCAACCTGCGGACCTCCAGATGTTGCAAAACTACAACTCCCAGCATGCCCGGACAGCCGACAGCTGCCCGGGCATGACGGGAGTTGTAGTTTTGCAACATCTGGAGGTCCGCAGGTTGAAGACCACTCTTCCCCTTTACATATCTGGCTGCGCTTCGGCAGGTGGCAGGTCTTGCGGGCTGCAGTCAGTGAAGCAGATGAGTGACGTCCTCTCCCGACTCCTTGCGCGGCATCAGGGATGTCCCTTTTCGGCGGCGACTACAGGAAATGAAAAGTGACGTCACTGATGCTGTGCAGAGAAGCCGGCAGAGGACGTCACTCATCTGCTTCACTGAGCGCAGCCCGCAAGACCCGCCGCCTGACCTGACCTGCCGAAGCGCAGCCAGGTAAGGAAAATAAAAAAAAAACTATAAAAAAGCGGGGAAAAGGGGGAATGATGAGGGAGGGGGGAGGTAGGGAAAAGTAAAAGTAAAGCGGTCACTTGTTTTCTCCCGCACTATCCACAGGTACTGGTGGATAGTGCGGGAGACGCTGATTAAAAGGTAGCGCAGATCCGGAGAAGGTACCTGTGGATAGTGCGGGAGAAAACAAGTGACAGTTTTCCAGAGCAGGGAGGAGACGCCGCTGGTCACGGATTTAAAGTGGCCGTGCTGCTAATACTTAACAAGCAGCTGCTGCTGCAGCCGCTTTAAGTCAGTGACCAGAAGATTTGCCTTAAATTTAAGTTTTAAAAGTGCGTGTTATACGCCGATAAATACGGTAGGTTTTTCTTTTTCACTACTTAAGTTATAGGAGTCAGAAGAGAACCATTTTAGACATACTAATTTTGGTAAATTTAGTTATAATTTTTTTTATTTTTCATATACGGGGTGGTATGAGGGCTTATTTTTTGCGTTATGATCTGAAATTTTCATTGGTACCATTTTTGTTTTGATGTGACTTTCTGATTACATTTTTTTTTATACAGTATACTAAGTGATCAAAAATACGCAATTTTGGACTTTGGATTTTTTATGTGTACACCATTTGTGTGTGGTTTAATTAATGTTATATTTTTATTGTTCAGATAGTTATGCATGCGGCAATACCACATATTTTTATGTTTTAATAGTTTTTTATATGGAATTTGGGAAAAGGGGGGTGTTTAAAACTTTTAATAAGTAAGAGGTTAATTTTTTTTCTTTTTTTTTACTTTTACTAAATTTATTTATTTGTTTATTTATTCTTTTAACATTATTAGTTCCCTTAGGGGACTTTTAGGAGGAATCATTAGATTCCTTATACTTCCATAAAACCACATTGATCTGTGCGATATGCGCTCCAGCTCCATTGATAAAGACTAGTCAAGCCAGGCTTTATCAAAGCGAGAGCCGGGACCTGCACAGAAGCAGAGGTACACCCTCCGGCTACCTCCACAGTGGATTGCCCCCCGCAATTGTGCTGTGGGGGGGGGGGGGGGGCATCCACCCCACTGGACAACCAGGGAGCATTAACAGGGTTCTTAAGATGCTGCTGTCAACATTGACAGCAATGATCTAAAGGGTTAATACCGGCCACGGCAATCGCTGCAATTCAGCTATTAATGCTGGCCCTCAGCTACAAGAATCAGCGGAGGGCGGGCCGGTATGACGCGGGCTCGAGTCGGGAGCCCGCACCATACCCGGTTAATGGCACATGGACGAGTATACATGTCCATGGTCGTTAACCAGTTAAAAGTCAATAGTTTGGATAATTATGTATGCTGCAATACCAAATATGGTTATTTTTATTTATTGTATTTTTTGTAATATGGAAAATAAGGGTGATATTAGGGGAGGGGTGTAACATTTTAGAGACTTTCTATTACATTTTTTAAGCCCCTTGGTATATCATTACTATGGTATAACATTACTCATCAGTAAGTCTGATCGGCAACAGGTAAGGGGACCCTCCTCCACCTCATGTAGTTGGGGGTACGATGAGCTCCACTGAGCAAGTCGGGAATTTTTACTTTGACTTTAGATGCGGTGATTGGCATTGATTGCAGTGTCTAAAGGGTTAATGATGGGCAGCAGCAGAATTTTTGGATTTGTATTAGACAAAATGATTTTCCCCATTCCTTATACACCGTACACAGAGAAAATATTGTTCATTGTTTCTGATAACACAACCTCTAGTGGTAAATTACCAAATGTAATATCTGACTTGTACATGCATTTAAACAAATGGTATGCATTTAATGTATTTAAGCCTCAGACGTGACTTAGTATTTAGAAAATAAGCTTTGGGATAAGGAAATAAAAAGGTCTGATAGTACAGATCATACACTTCGATTATACTGAGTGTGTAACATGCAGATTTTACCCCTGTATATTAAAGTGTGTGGATGAGAGTCATTAAAGGAGTAGTCTCATGGATAAACACGTATCTTTTATCCTGCGGATAGGGGATAAGTTTTAGTTCGTGGGGTGTTTGAGCGTTGAGGCCCCCCCTGCGATCTCCTGTATGGAGCCCCAGAGCGGCGCATCACAACCTCCACCCAAAACATGGGGCTGCCACAAGAGATATATGGAAAGAGAACAAAAATTAATAACTTAAAACAATTCCTCAATACAAATATTTCATTTACTTAAGGGGGAAATTTATTAAATTCTTACTTGTTTTTGGTTTAATTTGTGTATTTTGTGAATTCTGATAACTTCTCTATGTAGGCAACTTTAAATGTAGTGGTCATTAATCTATCATTTGCAATTTAAAAAAATATGCAAAACAATGCCGCAATAGTTGAAAGATGGATGAAAAAGAAAGCAGCACCGTTATGGTGGACTCAACACATCCGTTTAGCTGCCATACAAGCACGGATCCTACCTAAGCATGTCCATTACTGTCAGGCAGGTAAGTAATAAAATCACCTAATGGAGGATAACCCTTTTTACTGAGGTCTCAACATTAAGCAAAATTCAATCCCATGATTCAAGTGTAATTTGCCCTGCATGCTGTTCCCATCTTTGTCTGGGCCATACATAAGGCTTCACACAACTTATTGTATAATCATTACTGTATATATAATGTGCCAAGTGTTTTACATTTTTTTTTTTAATTGGCATTAAAGTGGAGCAGTCACTATGAAGTATACTCTATTTTACAATAGGGAGGAGAGAAATATAATCAAACATGAATAAAAGTCACCTTTGGATGCATTAGGGCTATAAATGCTGTCATTAGGTCTTAAAAAAAAACAAGCATAGAAAAGCGGCCATCTTGGGTCTGACAGCTGTACACAGGACGCACCCGCAAATTCCAAACATGTATGCTGAAGGTTTTCAAGCTCTTGTGCACTGCGGACACAGCCTCTTATCAGCAGGGTTCATATTTTGGACTGTACAGTGTGTCTAAGCCTTTTATTTGTTGGCTTATACTTATTCATAGAATGTCTTAACCCTTAATTGGGAGAAAACGTTTTATTTGGAAATGTTCTATTTACATTTTTGGTTTAGTCATTGACCTATATTTCCAGTACATCCTGTTAAATCTTTAACAATTTACATACACCTTCCTCACAGTAAAATTAAAATACATTTCTGTAAAAAGGGTATTTGAAATGTCTGGAAAGGATCTATGGTTCTTGTGGCATTGTTCAAAAGAAACAACAGGAACTTAGCCATTAATACTATTTTTTCCATGGATGTGTTGCTTTGCTTTCTTGGAGAGATCTTACAATGTGAAATATTTATGTGGAGTAATGTGGACTAATGGCCGAGAAAAAAAACAAAAACAAGAGGTCTCTGCTTAAAGACAACAACAATACGGAAAAAAATGACAAGAAAAATTAAATGCCGATATCCAAACAAAAGAAAAAAACTGGGAAATGTACACGATTGCCAAATGTATAGTAAGAGCATTAGGTCATTAGCTACTTAATGAGTCACTAACTTTCAGGTGTCAAATATTAGGTCTTAAAACGTTAATGAGGCTCAAGTGGTAAAAGCATCAGCGAGGCAAGAAAATTTCAAGTACACCGTGCGTAAATCCACACAACTTCATGACATGGCTGCAAGTTACAATATGGAAAATATGGCTCAATTTGCATTACCATTTGGGAGAAAACATACATAGAATGGACTTTGAATGGTGTATGCTAGAACTTTCACTTGGAAAGTGCTGGGTTAGTATAAAATGATGAGCAATGTGGCCCTGTGGTTATGTATGGCCTACATGAAAATACATATATGTAGAGGACATCTCCATATCAAGACTGCAACCTGATAACTGCAATTCCCCATAGAGCATAATATTCTCAATTTAGGGAACAGAATGATGTATTTTCAATGTGGCGTTCTAAACACCTGTTCAAAGTCTAAGTGGGATTTGCAACTTTGTTATTAGAAGATCACATTTGCTGTTTGATGTGCAAACCATTCTCTGTGCTCAGAACTGGATGCAGCAGAGATAAAAGGAGGGCCACAGGAAAAGGTTCACTAATGTTATTCTATAAACTGGTAAAGGACAGGATAAAATATAAAAGAACAGCAACTATTACAACTTACAGACTGAGCCCTCTAAGGGATTCACTGTTCTTTTGCAGAGTAAATATTAATGAGGGTAAAGGAAGTCTCTTCAGCCTGAAAAAGCGCCATGATTTCTGGAATTTACAATAGAATATTTATCTGGAACATCCTGACCTAGAGTTAAATCTCATAGCCCAAATGGCCATGTGTTTATTGAAGGATTTCACAATTGGACTTTTCCCATATATTAAAACTCTTTGTTACCATGTTTTTATCATATTAAAAAAGGCAGGACTTCTGTTATGAAGTTTTGATTTTGACACTGGATGGGAAGATTAAAAAGATAAAAAAGGTTTTCGTTCAACACTGATTTTTGAGGAGTTCGTACCATTTGATTTACACAACATGCCTACCTTATATTTTTAATAACTTTTTTTTTCAAATTGATTTGATACCTAGTTTCTGTTGATAAGCCATTTTGTTCTTAATAAATTGCAAAATTTAAGTAACAAACTAAATGCCTAGGTGAATTTACTTAAAGGGGTAGTCCAGTGGTGAAAAACGTATCCTCTATCCTAAGGATAGGGGATAAGTTTCAGATCGCGGAGGGTCCGACCACTGGGGCCCCCGGGATCTCCTGTACGGGCCCCGCCAGCCCGTGGGAAGGGGGCATGTTGACCACCTAACGAAGCAGCGGCTGACACGCCCCCTCAATACAACTCTATGGCAGAGCCGGAGCGCTGCCTTCGGCATTTTCCGGCTCTGCCACATCTGGCCAACGAGCTGGGGCCCCGTACAGAGAGATCGCGGGGGGCCCCAGCGGTTGGACCCCCCGCGATCTGAAACTTATGCCCTATCCTTCGGATAGGGGATAAGTTTTTCACCACTGGACTACCCCTTTAAGTGACTCAGTATGTATGGCCCGCATGTGCCTTTATGCACTCCTGACCATAACTCATTCATCTACAGATTCATATGAGGGCTTGTTTTTTGCGGAACTAAATTTTACTTAGTATATTTTTGGTGACCTGAAGGATGTAGTCACAGAAGATTGTTATGCACATTCATAATATCTATATTACAATGTTCACATTTTTGTACTTTATTATATGATTGTGTTTAAACGGTTTTAAACATTACACTTCTTTCTAACGATTATTTAAATACTCATAGTATTTGAGGATTGAGGTCATATTGGTAGTACTCAAAATGCGTCTAGGGCTTGAAATACTCATGGCACATTGGTGTGTTTTTTAATGGACTAAATATAGCTAAAGTTTTATTAAATTACTGGATTGAGAATTTTAATTTCTGCAACACATCACATATCAGGTTAAGTGAAGATCAATGCATCAATATTGTTAAGGAAGTAAGTTGGATATTTTGTATGTTTGCAATGCAATGAACTGATTTACTGTGATTGGCCAATACAGCCTGCCTAAATGGATGCACACTTTAAACATTAACATTCTAACATTTCCAAAATATACCATTCCTTAGCAAGGATACCAAACTTCTAGACCAGACATATCTTTCTGCCGTCAGTATACTGGAATTGTATCTGTAGCTGCCACTTGTAAAGAAGCAACTGAATGGTGGCTATTCTAACCACTCAGCCAATATAAAACCACAAAAATGGCAGATATTAATAAAAGTGTAATAATTGGAGAAAGCCCTTTTTCAGTAGGCTGTTACACTTAGGACACAAAGTACACTTCTTGGGAATGTAAACTGTGCAGGTTTAAAATGAGACACTTTGTGTTTAATGTGGGCAGGCTTTGTATTAAGAGGCAACATTAGATCCAGCTGGCACCCAGTTTGTTATCTCTGGTCTCTGGTTAATTCACAAGAACAACATATGAAACCTTTAATAGCCTGAACCGTTATTGATATAGAGAGAAATGTAGTTCATGACCGGAAAAAAATTTAAGGGAGACAAAGGGTAAAAAAATAGAGCAACAATACTTGAAGACCTTGGAAAAAAATTAAATCTTTCTTTTAGTCTCCAAAGCCTAGTACACATTTCTAAACATTAAAATAACACAATGGGGGGGAAGACACACAACAGTCCCAGAAGAGACTACATTTTACATTAACAACTAGCAAACAAAACATAAAATTAATGCACCTAGCTTATTAGTAGGCCTAGCTAGGAACAGACGCAAAGCAGAGCTATGGTGGAAAGGAAAATGTAGACATGATATTCAGTATTTTTTCCATGAGCTTTGCACATATATGTGAGTGGGGGATATACATATCCTGAAGGTTCAGGTGTAATAAATATCTCCATCTCCATAGTGTAATGTGGAGCTGACACATTCATTACTTTCCTCCCTAGCCCCCCAGTGGCCTCTTCCTCTAATAGCGTTTTCATGACAACTAATTAGCCAGCTAATCTACAATGGATGCGGGTCGTTTCCCACATGGACACATATGCATGAGGAGCTTTGTCCAGCTATTAAATTGTAATTTGCAAAAGTATAAATAGCAACATTGTCAAGCAGCGCATGCCATTGCTGTCAGCGCTATGTAAATGAGATACTGTTCAACCTACTGAAGCATTAACCTCTTAAAATACCACTCAACATAACTGATTTCACCACTGCAATGCCTCAATGACAGCTTTGTCATTGTAAGTGTTGTAACGACACAGAACACTAAAGAGCAGGTAAACGTGTACACAGTGTGTAAAAAATTATTATTAAAGGGGTATTCCAGGAAAAATTTTATATATATATATATATATATATATATATATATATATATATATATACATACATATATAGAAAATCCAACAAGCGCAGCACTCAAATTAAATAAAGTGCATTTATTTGTTCATGTCTCAATACAGCAACGTTTCTGCCCCTATGGAGCCATTTTCAAGCCGTGAGGCTTGAAAATGGCTCCATAGGGGCAGAAACGTTGCTGTATTGAGACATGAACAAATAAATGCACTTTATTTAATTTGAGTGCTGCGCTTGTTGGATTTTCTACATTAAGAGGAACCCTGAACAGGTTGGAGCGCTGGCACCATTAAACGGACTGAGCTGAGTAGTGCTGCGGATTTTTTCTATGATATATATATATATCTCAACTGGCTCCAGAAAGTTAAACAGATTTGTAAATTACTTCTATTAAAAAATCTTAATTTGCATGTACTGATATTTCTATTGCTTATGTTTTTTATATTCACAAAGTATCTAAGGCTTTGTAGACATCCAATACACACTAGGGGTGTGAATCTGCAAGAATGTGGAGATAAGAAACGTATTGCGATACACGTATGACGATACGATATATATCTCGATTCTATTTACGAGACGCTATATCGCGATATATCCCGATTCTGTCTAAAAAACAAATGTCTTTTACACTTTTTTTTTTTACACACTATTAGACTTTTAGGAGGAATCATTACATTCCTCAGACAGATGAATAGAGTTATATTGAACTCCATTGATCTGCGATCCATTGATAGAGCCTAGGCTCTATCAATGACAGAGCCACGGGACAGCAGGAAGCAGAGGTAAGCCCTCCGTCTACCTCCACAGTGGATTGCCCGCCCGCGATCGCGCTGCTGGGGGGCGATCCACCCCCCTAGCACACCAGGGAGCATTCACAGATCCCTTTAGATGCCGCTGTCAGCTTTGACAGCTGCGATCTAAAGGGTTAATAGCCAGCGATCGCCCCATGCTGGCTATTAGCGGTTGCCCCCAGTTACTCAGAGACCTGCTGAGTAATGCTTTTGTATTTCTTAAATTGAGCCCATGCCTTGTCAGACCAGTGCTGTGCTTGGCGAAACAATACAATTGGTTCCAGGACAAAAATTGTATGTCAAAATATATTTTTCTTTGAGCCCAAAACTTTAAGGAAAACTACTTATTGCTTGTCAACCCAAAATAAAAATTTAAGAAAAATAACCAGATAACATACATTTATAACAAGCATTAACAGTACATATAAATGTGAGCTGCTCAAAGCTACAAATCACTTAATACATAAAAGGTTGGAGCTTCTTCAGAGTCAAGTATGTAACAGTATACCACAAAAACAGAACTGCGCTGCCATCACGTGGTGTACAATTGTACTGTAGAGGCACTACTAGGCAGCAAAATGTATTCATGTCAAGTATTGATTCCAGTAAAGACAATTTTATGTTGTAATACAACACAACTTTAACTAGAGGGGTCACTGTTGGGTGGTCCTTAAGGTTACAATGGCCTCATATTACTATATTTAAACATAGCAAGGGAAAGTAAGATATTTAAACATAGAATGGCCAACACTACATGTTGGGTACTATCTAATAAGACATGCTATTCTGGAAGTGGTCTGACACAGACTTCTAGCCATTAGAATCTGACTTGTCAAAGTCACTCAGATCCTCAATATTCATGTTATACTGTTTCAAAGGGATTGGCCACGTTTTATAAAGTTTTTTGCAAGCTGTACAAAAGGTAATAGGTCACTTTCTAATACCTCACAGCTTCACTTTGATAATGTTCTGAACAACAGTGCTGCTCCGCCACCTACTTTGTGGCTGGACTGCTCCTTCGCCCATATAATGGCCGGGTATAAAGGAGTATGGGATGAACACTTCCCTCTGCCGACTCCACTGCGCCTGCACTCCTTGGGTGCGCTGTGTGTACTCCTATGGAGGAGGCAGTTTGACGTGTAAGTCATGCTCTCTATAGGCAGCCATACGGTTTTATAGAACGGGGCCAAAATGACTTATTCTCTTATTTGATGCTTCCCCTACACAGGAATGATTGTAATGAGAATCTCAATGTCTTGGCTGGTGTGTATAGACACTATAAATATTATATATGTCATGGAATAAACATGGCACAAAGCTGCAGATCTCTAATATTTAGTATTTGGTGGCATTACATAGCAATGCAAGTATGTTCATTAATCATTCTCATTCAATACGGGAAATGAATCAAAGACACTAGTCAGATGAGAGATCCTGCCGAGGCCTCCCACGTTTCAGGCACTTTACATTGTTGTCAGTTGGAAAACTGGAATGATAATACTGACATTTACATTGTTCTTAATGAAGTCAAGAAAGTGAGGACGGAAAAACACACAATTTTTTTTCTGCTACGTAAGTAAGCAAGCAAATCTCTAAAGAGTGAGCTGCCATGAAATAAGATTACGTTTGTGTGATAACCATTGGCTAGACAAGGTTTTGTAACACTAGCATTAAAGACCTTGAGAATGACATATGCAGCAAGTCAAACTTTTTGTTGTGCAATTTCATAAATTATATTAACCCCTTATGAACATTGTCTATTTTGAGAACTTTTTCTCATTTTTATGCTTTAGCTCGGCACTGCGGAAGCCATATATTACTTTTTACATAGAAGTAGCTGTAGGAGAGCTTATTTTGTATAGGGTGTGTGAATATATATCTGTGAATTTATTTTAAATGGCACCATTTTTCTCTGGCACATACAGTAGCTGATAAGTACTGGAAGACTTAAGATTTTTAAATAGGAGCAATTTACAAATCTGTATAACTTTCTAACATGCCTGGAGCCAGTTCTTCCCTCTGCAGAGACACCTCAATTAAAAAGGTATCACAAAGTGGCACTGAACAAATAACATGGTATATATTTTTGCACACACACACATATGTATATATATATATTTTTTTTAAAGCATGTATATAGAATTATACGATCAGCAAATTAAGTGAAACACTGTTAACAGCTATGCAGGACTGTTACGTGGCAAAAATCTGATGTCTCCTTTCTGACTAAAATATGTTTCCTTATGGTTATGCCAAGTCTAACACTCTTAAACCAAACATTTGTTAAATTTGGCCTAGATGCTAATTGACATAATTGGAAAGGCAAGTCTAGGCTGCTCAAGAAGGACAGAACACAAAAAAAAAGACAAACACATTCAACTTGAGTTTTTTTTTTTTTTTTAATGGTTTAATATATAACAGCTTAATTTTGACATTTTCATAAAGCAACTTAAAGGGGTACTCCAGTGGAATTTTTTTAAAATAAAGAATAAAAAAAAAAGTTTGCCACCGGATGCCTGTATCAGGAACTGTCCAGAGCAGGAGAAAATCCCCATAGCAAACCTATGCTATTCTGAACAGTTCCTGACACTGACAGAGGTGTCAGCAGAGAGCACTGTGGACAAGACAAAAAAAGAAATTAAAAAAGTAAAGAATTTCCTCTGTAGCATACAACTGCTAAAAAGTACTTAAAGGATTAAGATTTCTTAATAGAAGTAATTGACAAAACTGCATGTCTGAAGGGCTTGACAACCTTACTACCTCCAGTCAGCAAACTGGCTAGCTAAAGATAGTAGAAACAAGTGCTTACCCTATCTGGGTGCCAAAGAACGAGGAGCAGAGTAAAAATTAAGATTAAGAGTAAAACTGGCCATAAAAATAAGACTGCTCTCCGCCAAATGTGTTTTTAGAAAACAAAAGGATAAGGCATGCCTGATCCAACATGCTCAATAATGGCTTCATATGGAAGCACACGGTGCAAAAACCTTTGGGGTATGAATCTATGGGAATGTCATGTGTGAAGACTTGCTTTGCACACAAGATTATGGACCTATACTGTACCTGTTTTGTCTTTGATAATGTATAGTTTTTTTTTCTCAGGTTTATAGATTATCGATATAGTCAAAGGATAGTCAAATGGCTGCACTATTCTACCAGCATTTACATGGAAGCAACAAATAACTCAAAGAGTCTGTAATATGGACCCATAGAGAACTGGAAACAGCAAGACCTTGATAATGCATACTAGTAATGGCTAAAGTTCTGATCTAAAACTGCAGTTTACCTGCAAAATTTTGTTAATAAATTCATAGATACTACAACTGCACGATTCTGCAGGTAAATAGCCCAGAAGAGCATGGCCACACATTTTGCAACTGTTACAGCCACCTTGGCTCTTACTATGAGAGATCACACCCTAAGGTCAGTTGCCCAGAAGAAGCTAATGGCAGCTCATTTTCCATCATAAAGGGTTCAAATTGATGCAACACTGACACCATAATCTTTAATAAACTAGAATTTCTAAGTAGCATTAAAAAAAAATGAACAATATAGATGTGGTAAATTGTTGTTCGATTCTCTATACAAACATAGAATATGGTCAGCACTAAAAGACTACCTGGTCCATCTAGTCGCCTCTATACTATTTCCTTTATAATTCTCTTAGGTTAGATATATGTTCATCCCAGGCATGTTTACATTCATTTACTGAGCATTTACCAACCACATCTTCTCGAAGTTTGTTCCAAGAATCTACTACACTTTGTAAAATAATATTTCCACATGTTGCTCCTTATCCCCCCCCTTACACACACACTTCTGAACCTTTTTTAACACTTAATCCTATGGAAAGGTTTGGATCATGTCCCCGCTTTCCTCTATACAGATTCAGTTTAAGTCTATCTTGATAAGCAGCACTAACCGCCTTTATTCTCAACTATATATCCATTAAAGCATCAGAATACAGCTATATGTACTGTGAGCTTCCACAGCCCTACATTTACAAAAGATGGTGGGGCAAAGAGTTAATGTTAACAGCTACAGCTAGGTCTGCCTAACTCTGCCATTCCAGGAAATGGTGATCTGAACTACAGAAAGCCATGAAGGAAGGTAAAGGAAAGGCTACAAAAATAACACCCTGCTGCTTAAATGGGAAACTGAGGCACTGGTTCCCATGAAAAGATGGGTTTGCCAAAACCACAGGAAGATAAAACACTGCATTTATGAGGCCTTTCGCGGTCCTGTGATCATTTCTGTTATCTCAATGGAGAACAGCAGTATACAACGCATTCAGAAAGTTTTCAGACCCATCACTTTTTGCGCATTTTGTTATGTTGAGAGGCCTTGTGCTGAAAAAAATTATATATAATGAAAGTGAAAACATAATTTTAGTATTTAAAAAAAAAAATTAAAGGAAAACTAAAAAAAATGTATTCAGTATTCCGATCTTTTGCTATGACACTTGAAATTCACATCTAGCGGCTCCCCATTTATTCATCTCGAAAATGTTTCTACACCTTGATTGCAGTCACCTGTGGTAAATTCAGTTTATTGAACATTAGGGAAAACCCATAAGTTCTCACAGCTGACAATGCATATCAGAGCAAAACGACAACGAACTGCCTGTAGATCTCAGATAGAGAGCAGATTGTGTGGAGGCACAGATCTGGAGAAGGATGCAGAGCAGAACAGCAGAGTTGCCTCCATAATTCTTAAATAGAAGAAGTTTGGAACAACCACTTCCCACCATACTAAAAATACTCAGGGGAGAAAGGCCTTGGTAAATGTGACCAACAACTCAATGGTCACTCTGGCTGAGCTATAAGAATGCTTTGTGCAAATGGAAGAAACTTCCCCAACCAATGAGAGCTATATGGTAGAGTGGCCAGAAAGAAGCCTCTTAATGAGACATGCAAAGGACTCTCAGACTCTGATAAACAAGATCCCCTGGTCTGATTAAACCAAATTTTAACCAGCCTCAATTCTTAGGTTCACACTACGGAATTTCAGACTGGAAAGCCGCTCAGGAATCTGTCGGGTGCACCAGAATCCCATTGCTGGCAATGGGATTCCGCTGCACAGTGCACTCTATGGAATTTCAGCGGCAGAGCATCAGCCATCAAAAGACATTGCCGTCTATGGGGACTGCAATGTCCATGCAGTCCAAGTGCGGACTAAAGACGTTGATTCACAGTGAGAACGCAGCCTAAGTGTTGTGTCTTAAGAACTGCACTGGTAGCAACACTGGTACCCAAAAGAAACCAAAACATCTCTGGTAATAAACATTGTTAAAAAGTCTAACCAAACACCTGCTTTCACTGGGGTATATCCAGTTTCACAAGTGCAGCCAAGAGTTTGATTCAACGCCCAGTGGCTTCCCAAGACACCGTATTTTCGTGGGGTTGGTTGGGAAGAGACAATAAAAAAAAAAAGTTTAGGGCAACTTTCGCAAAGTTTTTTTTTCAATCAAATCCAACCTGAAATGCAATTATTCTTTGAATCCAATTCCAATCTGCATCTCATGCATGTGAATAATGTTTCCATAGCCCTGTTCATATGCAATTGGGGGGGGGGGGGGGGGGATCTCTGAACACAGAGCAGGTAGTGTGTGAGCTGCTGTGATTGGCTGAGAGGAGGCCACACCCCCTCTGCAGCTCAAGTGAAGGAGAATGATACACCGCTTCATCCTCAGCATAGAGGAGAAGGAGCAGAAGTGTGACAGCATGTTCAGGCTTAAACAGCAACATGTACCCCAGTAGTAAGGAGATGGCAAAGGGAGGGGGGTTGTTACAATGTGCACCTCAGTAGTAAGATTAGGTCATGAGGAGGAGGTTTGCTACAGTGTCACAGTAGTAAGGAGATGGCAAGATGAAGGGGATATTACCGTGTGTTATCAGTGTGTCACCCCAGTAGTAAGGTTATTACATGAGGAGGTTTGCTACAGTGTTTCACTCCACTAGTAAGGAGATTACAAGAGGAGGAGGTTTGTTACAGTGTCACCGCAGTAGTAAGCTTGGGAAAGCTGGATAACATACATGTTGACAGCCATATTGCTTGTCATTCAGCTTTACTACATAGTGTATGAAGGAAAATAGCTGGCAAACTCCAGTAATTCTTCCTCTCTGTGTAACATATGCAGCATAAAACCAGAGAGGAAAGGGTTACAGAGCAGCCTGCAATGATTGGCTGACAGCTCAGTTACACAGTGAGGGAGGAAGTTTAGTCATGTACAGTGAGGGCAAGAGAGGGACAAGCCCCTGGTTTTAAAAGAAATGCAGAAGCTATGATATGACCGGTCCGCTTTAAGGTTTCAGTACAGAATATTGACATTACATACCACTAAAAATGTGATCTGTTTTCTAGACAATTAGTTTAGGTCATCCTTCTTATAACCCATGTATTATACTATTAATAACTTGTACTTCTAGATTCATGGAACATTGCATTGATGTATGCGCTGTATATAGGCTCTCTGCTTGCCAGAAAAAAAGTGGTAAAAACTGTCAGACATACCACTTACTGAATACCATTTTGCAGAATAGTTACTGGTGGCAGTCTAGTATGTGTGCTAAAACTGTTCTCTAGGAAATGAAAAAGTGATGCAGTAAAGGAGAGAACCACAAAAGGCATTATGGTAGTTACGCTAAAGCTACAAAAATTAGGTTTCTTTTTGCCCACCCACAAAATTACTTCAACAGTGCAGAGATGAGGGGACCACTAAACAGATAGTTTGGTACCCTTTTTTGGATTAACTTTGATCAAAGAAGACAGAAAGCACCATAAATAACTTCTTAATCAAAATGAATAATATCCAACATGTAGCTCTTGAACACCCTCAAGTTAATCTCGACGCAGGGTAAAGAGGGTTATAGTTCTGTTGAGTCATCAATGGAAAAACTATGACTGCACAATTGTCTGATAATACTTTATTAGTTAATCGCCACAGTACAAAGATCTCTCAGTGCTCAAAGCACTACCTGTTACTTCCTGAAAGTGGAGCCCCATGCACATAGCAAACACATTACATAAGCCATTATAAGCAATGCCATTTCTACAGCTCTTATAAAGTCAATTTAAAATTCAACTTCAGAGCACTCAAAGGCTGTGGTAACGTCTCTGGCTGCCACATGCATCCCTTAACCAGCACCTGGACTTGCCACCTTAAGCAGTGGCTATTCCCGATACTGCACACAGACAGTGACTAGCACTAACAGCGGGCAACTAAAACATGAGATTCACCATTATTATAGGAGACCCCTGCACTTTTCACAGCTGACAGCCAGGATTATCGGCTACATCAAGTGGCCATTGGTGAAAGAATGGGGGATTGGTGTTGAACGCAGCTTCCAACTGTAATTCACTCCTGTTTTTCCCCCTCACATTGTATTAGCCATAATGCTTTCAATTTTACACCAAAACAGACTCTTATGAGGGCTTGTTTTGCCCCACCAATTGTACTTTGTAACAACACCACTCATTTTACCACCATATCTTCCGTTCACGTCTATGCAGTGTACTTTTCTGTAAAAACTTCACGTTCTCCGTATTCCATAAATTAAAGTCATTACAACCATACCCATTTTTTTAAATAAGTTTTGTTTTCTTTTAAAGCAACAAACATGCAAGAAATAATCAAAAAGTCTGTTAAATCCAAAATACAATAAAATTTACATAAAAAAAAAATCAGCAGCAGTCAGAAAAACAGTACAACAATGTATAACCAAAACATCACAATATGCACAGGGCTACCCAGTTATAATATTCAGAGGACTACATAAGAAAAACAGGAGAGAAAAGGAATGCAATGTATAACATGAAAATGTCAATTGTTCAATGTGCAGACAGTTATAAGTAAGGAGATGGGTGAACCGGGGAGCTGCATATCAAAAATAAATCTGCTATTTGGAGGGTAGCAGTTTTTTGTTCTGCAGCTCCTCTGTTCACCCATCGCTTTACTTTTATCTGTCTGCACAGTAAACAATTGACATTCTGATGTTATACTCTGCCTTCATTTTCTCTTCTGTTTTTCTTATGTAGTCCTTTGGCTATTATAACTGGGTATCCATGTGCATATTGCAATGTTTTGTTTATACATTGTTTATCACAAATAAGCCCATAGTTTATATTTGGTCCTTAGACCAGATAAGTAATGATCTCCCTTGTGGCTCTGTGTACTGTTCTTCGTACTGCTGCTGATTTTTTATTGTAAACTAGCTGAGTACCCGGCATTGCCCGGGTTTTCCTTCCTCATCCTTCTTGGGGAGGAAAATAAACAAAGGAGGAAGATTTTGACTTCATATCCCATCCCCATATATTGTTGTCATATCCCGACCTCCTCTCTTTGTGAGATGGGGTGTGGCTTGAAGGCCGGATTGACACATTCACCAGGAGATGCAGAGCGAAGATTATGGAGTAAAGGTACTGGAAGTCCCATATACTCGCATGGGACTTGAAACAAAAAAAATATTTTATGTTAGGGTGTAGGTAAGGGTTAATTTAACTATCATATCTTTATTTGACATATAAGTAACATGTGTACCAGGTATTATTGAAATATCTCCAGCTGTATGGAAGTTATGTGGGAACATACATTTCCCATTGATTTGCATGGAACTTTAAACAAAAAACCCGACCCTTACAAATTGGGGTAATTAAATTAACTATCCTATATTTTAAGTGGACATATAAGTAACATGTGACCAAGTATTATCGAAATATCTCCAGACGTGTGGAAGTTATGCAGTAACATATTTCCCATATACTTGTATGGGACTTTAAACAAAAACCCCAACCCTGGAAAATAGGGGTGAGTAAGGGTTAAATCACCTATCCTATGCGTGTGTGTGCGTGTGCGTGTGCATATATATATATATATATATATATATATATATATATATATATATAAATAATGGTATTTTGGATTTAATAAAGATTTTTAGAATGTATTGCTTGCATGTTGGTGCTTTTTTAATTAGATTTCTAGTTTGTGTACCATGTACTGAACAGTTTTGTTCTGTAAGGTATAATCCTTAGGGTATCAAAGCAGACTTGGTGGCCACCAAGTGTCAAGAAGGCAGAGCTTCTCAAGTGCCACAGCCTTGCACACCTCCATGTTTGACCTCACTTCACAGCCCTTCCTTGGTAGACATACAGGACTGTACATATACATTACACAACATACATATATATATATATATATATATAACACATATTTATTCATACATACAAACCCTTTATAAATAAGAATGAACAAGTAGTCCATTCTTCACTCACTTTATAGAAAAATTCACCTGAAAGGGACTGAGCTGCAGTACCAGACAAAGGCACTATTAAAACAGACCTCCTCTAATCAAACATTAATAGTTTATACAAAGTGAACCTTTGAATAATATGCCCTGACTTATGAGCAGAGGTTGTGTGGGAAGGCTAGGAGTAACTACCATATATCCCAGCGTATAAGACGACTTTTTTAACCCCAAATTTTCTTCTGAAAAGTCAGGGGTCGTCTTATACGCCGGGTATTGGGGTCTGGCATAGGAATACTTATGATTATCTGCCCGGGCCGGCTCCTGTGTGCGGCTGAGGGCGGGGGCTGGCCAGAGCACGTACAAACTAATAACTGTATACTTAAAAACCTGGGTGCCTCCAGCTGTTGTGAAACTACAACTCCCAGCATGCCCGGACCGGCAAAGGCTGTCCGGGCATGCAGGAAGTTGTAGTTTCACAAAAGCTGGAGGCACTCTGGTTTTTAGTATACATGAATTAGTTTCTACATGCTCTGGCTGGCCCCCACCTGCAGCCTCACAGAGGAGCCGGCCCAGGCATATAATCATAAGGATTCCTATGCCGGACATCCTTGTGTCCCGAAATTTTTTTTCGGGACATAAGGATGTCCGCGGGTCACTAAGCATTCCCCGGCCGCCGCACGTCCTCCTCCGGTCCTTCTGCGCTTCTCCACCTCTCTATGGTCCCGTGCATACAACCAGAGGCGCAGGAGGACGAGCGCCGGTCGGGGCCTGGTGAGTGACCGGTGCCGCGTCATCTACAGTGTTCCGATCACCGCTCCTCTGGTCCCGGGACTGCTGCTATGGTCCATAGGCCATAGCAGTAGATTGTGACCCTGGGCCGGAGGAGCGGTGACCGTAACACTGTGGTGGGCAGTACACAGACATACAGCCTCCAGCCATACACACTATATGGCTGGAAGTTATATGTCTGTGGGGGGAGCTGCCTACTATTGTGTGTGTGTGTGGGGGGGGGGGGGAGATGCCAACTATTGTGGGGGGGGGGGGGGAGCTGCTGACCTAATGTGGGGGGGGGGGAGCTGCCGACCTAATGTGGGGGGGGAGCTGCCGACCTAATGTGGGGGGAGAGCTGCTGACCTAATGTGGGGGGGTAGCTGCCGACCTAATGTGGGGGGGGGGGGGAAGCTGCCGACCTAATGTGGGGGGGGGGGAGCTAAATTTATATCACTGCATTTATATCACTCTTTCCTGATGAATAAGCTCAAGGAGTATGTGCAAGGAGGAGCACTGCCAGAGCCCTGCAAAATGACCTCCAGCAGGCCCCAAATGTGCATGTATCCACTCAAACGGTCAGAAACAGCCTAACTGCCATTAGGTACTGAGTAGAGATGAGCGAATTCACAGTAAAATCGATTCGTCACGAACTTCACGGCTCAGCGGTTGCTGACTTTTCCTGCATGAATTAGTTCAGCTTTCCGGTGCTCCGGTGGGCTGGAAAAGGTGGATACAGTCCTAGGAAAGTCTCCTAGGACTGTATCCACCTTTTCCAGCCCACCGGAGCACCAGAAAGCTGAACTAATTTATGCCGGAAAAGTCATCAACTGCCGAGCCGAGAAGTTCGTGACGAATCAAATTTACTGTAAGTTTGCTCATCTCTAGTACCGAGATGAGCTCCTCAGACCCCTTGTGAGACCATATGGTGGTGCGATTGGCACTGGGTTCCTCCTAATGCAAGACAATGCTAGACCTCATGTGGCTGGAGTGTGTCAGCAGTTCCTGCAAGAGGAAGGCATTGATGCTATAGACTGGCCCGCCCATTCCCCAGACCTGAATCCGATCTGGGACATCATGTCTCGCTCCATCCACCAACGCCACGTTGCACCACAGACTGTCCAGGTTGTGGTGGATGCTTTAATCCAGGTCTGGGAGGACATCCTCCAACCTCATCAGGGGCATGCCCAGGCATTGTAGGGAGGTCATACGGGTACGTGGAGGCCACACACACTACTGAGCCTCATTTTGACTTGTTTTAAGGACATTACATCAAAGTTTGATCAGCCTGTAGTGTGGTTTTCCACTTTGATTTTGAGTGACTCAATATCCAGACCTCCATGGGTTGATACATTTGATTTCCATTGATAATTTCTGTGTGATTTTGTTGTCTGCACATTCAACTACATAAAAGGCAAAAGTATTTCATACAATTAGTTCATTCATTCAGATCTAGGATGTGTTATCTTAGTGGTGTTCTTTATTTTTTTGAGAATATATATATATATATATATATATATATATATATATACACACATACACACACTCATTATGTAATATATATATATATATATATATATATATATATATATATATATATATATATATATACACACATACATACACACACACACATACACACACACACACACACACACACACACACATATATATATATATAGCCATAAATGTTGGCATCCCTGAAATTTTTCAAGAAAATGAAGTATTTCTCACAGAAAAGGATTGCAGTAACACATGTTTTGCTATACACATGTTTATTCCCTTTGTGTGTATTGGAACTAAACCAAAAAAGTGAGGGTAGAAAAAAATTAAAATAAAAAAAAAAGCAAATTATACATAACGTCACACCAAATTCCAAAAATGGGCTGGACAAAATTATTGTCAACCTTAACTTAGTATTTGGTCGCACACTCTCTGTCCACAAGATGTTTTCCCAGAAGGATTTTGGTTTACTCAAGTTCATTTTGGCAAAATGTAGTCTTGCTTTTTATGTCTGTGTCAGCAGTGGGGTCCTCCTGGGTCTCCTGCCAGTGTTTTATTTCATTTAAATGTTGACGGATAGTTTGCACTGACACTTATGCTCTCTGAACCTGCAGGACAGCTTCAATATCTTTGGAACTTGTTTGGGGCTGCTTATCCACCATCCGGACTATCCTGCGTGGACACCTTTCATCAAATTTTCTCTTCCGCCCATGCCCAGGGAGATTAGCTACAGTGCCATGGGTTGCAAACTTCTTGATAATGTTGTGACTGTGGACAAAGGCAAATCTAGATCTCTGGAGATGGACTTGTAACCTTGAGATTGTTGATATTTTCCAACAATTTTGGTTCTCAAATCCTCAGACAGTTCTCTTCTCTTTCTGTTGTCTATGCTTAGTGTGGCACACACAGACAATGCAAAGACTAAGTGAACTTCTCTCCTTTTTATCTGCCCCAGGTGAGTTTAAAGGAGCATCACATGCTTGAAACCATCTTATTTATCCACAATTTTGAAAGGGTGCCAATAATTTTGTCCAGCCCATTTTTGGAGTTTGGTGTGACATTATGTCCAAATTGCTTTTTACCTCCTTTTTGGTTTAGTTTCGATACACACAAAGGGAATAAACATGTGTATAGCAAAACATGTGTTACTGCAATCCTTTCCTGTGAGAAATACTTAACTTTCTTGAAAAATTTCAGGGGTGCCAACATTTACGCCCATGACTGTATATACACACACATATATTTTACACATAGATATACATACACCCCCCTCACAGTTTAGTGTAAACTGTGGCACTAACATTTAAAACAATAAGGCATGCCAATTCTCTTTTTTTGTTCTTTGCTGTCAAGCTTTAGAAAACCAGAACAATGTGCAAAGTGAAAAAAATAACCCATCCAGAATAATATATTCAAGAAGTATAAACATTTTATAAAAAAAAAAAAAGTGGAAGTGCAAGTTTCCTTTAAGAGGTACTCTAGCAAATTTATTTTTTATCCCTATATGCATGGGCTTCTGCAAATAGAGGGAAAAAAAAACAAACCAACCTTACTTACCTTCTGCCACTACCCCGGTGCCGCCGATAATCACTTTGCCGACCTGCAGCTTTTGTCATCTTGCCAATAACTCACTTTGGGCTCCACTAATCGCCAGCTACAGTGATGCCCTGCCTCAGATGGTGATACGGTACGTGGGCACCAGGATAAAGCTCAAGCCCAATGCCCAATACATCACACTGCCACTCAGCCTATCACAGGGCACCATTTTTTATTTTATTTTTTGCACAGGGCTTATCCCTTTAAGCTCAGCATAAAAATGTAATTAGATATCAAAATAAAAATCCTCCTACAAGGTTATATAAAAAACACACAGAATCCCAGATTCTCCCAAGTCATTCTAAAATAAGAAGCTGCAATTCCAGAGAACACATCTTTCACAAGTTTAAGACAACATGAGCACAAGTTACAGAGAAGAGGTCAAGAGAGACGCAGGAAGCCTCACCACAGAGAAAAAGCCAGGGAAACTGCTGGAGATTGTGTCAGGGGGTTCAACCAGAGTACAGAAATTAGGTCAGGTATACGCACAATGCTACAGAGCACAAGACCAGGACTTCCACAGGGATAACCTGCCTTAGGCCTACTTGCCAAAAAGTAGACAATCCTAACCATAATCCTAATAGCTCTGTCAAAAACCAACGTTGTTTATCAGGATCAATGTAATATCACCTGAGAAGGTAAAAAGTCCAGCACAGTCACCCATTTCCTTAATGTGTTGGAAGGGGAGGGGGGTTGGTTGGCTGGGTGAGCACATACTTGTGACTATGCAACCTGCAACGTGGGGAAACAGCAGTTGCATCACTGATAAATGTGTAAAACACAGAGTTAGCTCATGGACGGAACAGAACAGCTTTCACTGCCATATACATCTCTAGACTTGCTCCCATGAGCTCATCCTTGGCACGCGACAGGTGAACATTGTACACAAGCTTAAAGGTTTATCAAGCTCTTCATTAACACAAAGGGCAATATTTATCAGTCAAGTGCACATGCAGAGATTTTATCAGAACAAACCGCAGCAGAACACAAGCTCCCTCCGGCAACTGCCGTGTAATGGAACTGTAGATGAAACCTGCTGCTTAAAACCAGGTGGTTAGGGCTCTGTTCACACTTAGAGTTTGATCTACCTTTAATGCATGTGCCAGAAAAAGAGCAGAATTTATGAATGGAAGACACCAGTGTGCTTGGGAAAAATTGTGCAGTTTTGTATTTTTATGCCAGGTGCAGCAATTTGTTTAAAAAAATAAATGAGGCATAGTGCACAGGGGATGCAGCCTTCTAGGCCCACCAGACTTACCACAATTTGTGCCAGAGAGTGACAAGTTAAAAAGTACCTGTCAAACCATATTTTCTAAACCAACTCAGATTATATTCCCTAACTACTCCTAACTAGGGATCGACCGATTATCGGTATGGCCGATATTATCGGCCGATAATCACGATTTTGGGCATTATCGGTATCGGCAATTATCTTGCCGATAAGCCGATAATGCCCCGCCCCCCGCACCGCCACCGCCACCCCCTCGACCCGCCGCACCGCACCCCCGACCCACTGTGATGCTAGGCGGTATACCGGTATGGATTTTTTCCCATACCGCTATATCGGTCGGGCCCCTCCCCCACCCTCCGAGTCAATAAAAAAATTAAACTTACCCGTAATGGGGGTGGTCCATGCCATCCTTCCTTCATGTAGTGTCCGGGGGTGTTCCGGGTGGAGGGTGGTCCGGTCCGGGCTGTCCTTCTCCCACAGTCTTCTTCTCCACTCCGGGCAGGCTCCGGCCTAGTACGCTGCATAGACGCCGCTACGCCGTGACGTCAGGTACGTCGCTGCGCACGGGCCTCACTGCGCAGCGACGTCTATGCAGCGTACTAGGCCGGAGCCTGCCCGGAGTGGAGAAGATGACCACCAGAGAAGAAGGACAGCCCGGACAGGACCACCCTCCACCCGTAACGCCCCCGGACACTACATGAACGATGGATGGCCCGGACCACCCGGACAGGTAGGGGAGAGAAGCGGGTGGTGGCGGCGGCGGCCTATGGCCCCGCAAAAGCCACTGCAGATCATTGATTTAAAGCGCCCGCTTTAAATCAATGATCTGCAGCGGTGTCGCAGGGGGTTAAATAGCCGATAACTTATACCGGAATATCTGTATAAGTTATCGGCTATCGGCCCTAACCTGCACCGATTATCGGTATCGGTATCGGCCCTAACAAACCGATATCGGTCGATCCCTGCTCCTAACACCCCTTAAAATTTCCGAGCTTTAAAAAGTTCTGTATCAAACCTTTCCCCTTGCTCACACTGTGTGAGCACACATCAGGAGAAAGTGGGCATTTCCAAGCAGGCACGACATTACTGAAGCCTGCGAGAGCTGTGCCTCGCGGTGTCCCACACGCACTTCCTGAGTTTGGTCTCCTGTCAGGCCTGGAGAAGATCAAGCTAACTGAGTTGCGGCAGGGAACAGAACAGAGACACCTAGTGGCTGTTTTCTCAATCACATTAAAAACTAAGGTTGAGAATTTTTACAAAAGCTAACAGCAACGTGTCTTATAATTACAAAAAGGATTATATTATATTAAAAGTTTAGCTTGGTGACAGGTACTCTAAAGCTGAGATCTAAGCCAGCTCTTAGCTGGCACAGATTTTACTTTGAGGTGCACGGGCAGACTCAGTCCAAATAGCCAGTAATTACCAGTAATTCTGTTTCCCAGAGCCATGATGGCACCACCTGAGAGAGGGACTCTGTCCACAGGGGCAGAAAACCTAGAGGATAAAAAGGAAGAGCCCCTCTCCATCCTAAGTGGATTTCCAAGAACAGAAGATCCTTCGTAATGATTAGCACATAAATAAACCGCACAATGTGACAAGAACACATACCAAACAAGGCTATAGAAATATACCAATGGCGAACATAACAGTGCAAGAAAAAACCCAATATGCGAAAAATAGTGTAGGAATGAACAGGTGGCCACCATATCTACACAAGCTCCCCCTCCTTTGGCCCAAGGGGAGGCCATCAACTTAGTAGAGTGAGCCCTGAGATCAGAAGGGGGAGCAAGCCCTGCAGATACATAAACAAGCCCTATGGTCTGTCTAGCCCATCTGGCTACAGAGCCCATACTAGCCTTCGACCCTGTATGTGGATCAGAAAACTGTATAAACTAGAGGATTTCCTAAACGATCTTGTCCTATCCAGATACTCTAGAACACAAGAGTCTTTCACTTACCGCATGGGAGCCAATGAAAACGATCATCCTCTGACAAATATAGTTTTGAGACAACTTTTGGCAAAAATGCCAGATCTGGTTTGAAGATTATTCTATGGTCCAGTATCTGAGTGTAAGGTTCTAAACTTGGAGGGCCGCTAACTTCCCTATTCTTCAAGCTGATGTTACAGCCACTAACAGAAAGGTCTTAACCAAATTCCTTGGGGAGTTGGAAGAAATAGGTTCAGTCCCGACGTGACGTTGACGCTGTCCGATGACGTTTTAGGTAGTCTCTTTGCTGCTCTAGAAAAAATCTTAACCTAGGGATGATCTGCTATCTTCTCATTGTAGAGAGCCTCCAAAGCTGACACCTGCACTTTTAAAGGTTGGTGGCTTCAATCCCTTCTCTAGACCCCTCTGAAGAAAGCCTAGAATCCAGGCTACATTAGGGTTGCCTAAATCAAGCTGCAGCTGATTAACAAACCTCAAATAAGCCTTCCAGATCCTAAAATCTATTTTTTAAGTGACTGTCTTCCTACAGGCCTGTAGGGTGGAAACTAATGAATCTGACAACCTTTTATTTTTTATGATTATCCCCTCAAATGCCGGGCAGTCAGATGTATACTACGGACCTGTGGATGGAAAAATGGACCTTGGGAGAGAAGATTCTGGGCAAGGATCTGAAGGAGATAGGCTCCTTAGGCACAGTGCTCAATTGTGGGTATTTGTTTGGATCTGCATCGTAGCCCCTTATGTTTGGGGGAAGACATACAGGGATCCTGTGGTTTATCACACTCATGTGCTATATGAGAATCACAAGTGTTTTGTTTTTGGTGGTCCTTTCTGTGCACATTTTTAGAGAATAATATTAACAGTTACATTTTAAAGTGTTTTTTTTCGGTGATAATTATATTGTTTAAAGTGTAAACAAAATTCTAATTCTGTGATTTTGTTTAGGCACAAGAACCATGTTCTCCGTAGTCAAAAGAGGGGTGGGGGTAGGGTTCGTGTGTGGGTGGGGGCATAGGCTAGATCCTAGGTCCATGGGTGCGATAGGGCATCCACTACTAAAGTAGCATCTGCTGGATTAAGGGTATGTTCACACTGAGGAATTGGGGCGGAAATCAAGCAGAAATTTTCTGCCTCAAAATATTGTTACTTTTTCACAAGAACTCAGATTTCGCGCGGAATTGGCGCGGAAATCGTGCGGAAATGCAGGTTTCATGCGGAGGAGGAGTATCAAGTATTTATATTTTTTTTCATGCGGAAATTCCGAGCCAATTCCGCACCAAAATGCTTCTGACTCAAAAAAAAACCAACAACATTGATCTCTATGGGAGAACGATGCTGATTCCGCCTGAAAGAAAGAACATGTTCTTTCTTCAAGCAGAACAGACTTCCTCGACAGAATTCTACTTGAGGAAATTCCTCAGTGTGAACTGAGGGGCAGAAATTCTGCACAACTCTATGGGGTTTTCACTGCTGAATGAATTGGAAAGGAAAAAGTGAGGAATTGGAGAGGAATTTCCACGAGTAATTCTGCTCTGTGTGAACATACCCTAAGACAGCAGAAGAGCTTTAGTAGGCAATTTTGCCTAAAGTCCACCTGTCCATTGTCCTTAAAAGGCTGAATGCGAAGGAAAGCAATTCACAACTAGTACAAAAGCTACAGGTTGTCAGAACATCCTCCATACCTGGTTTGCAACTTTTAGTTCAGGTGGATGTAAAAAAAAAAAAAAAAGAACTCTTAAATAAGAAAGTACATTTTCCACTGCATGTGCAGCAGAGAAACCACCTGGAGGTCTAAAGCTGTATGTAATCTATGATACATCTAACCCCACCAATAACTATTCTGATAAAAAGATTAATGGCCATGACTTCATTGCCATCATATACTACACAATAGTGATAGAATGAACATAAAACAACCCCTTGAGAATGACAAGACAACACATCACGTAATGTGCATTACACTTATACACAGTAAAGCCTTTCAATAGTGGACAGAATGCACACTGTCACTTGGGACTTGCTTCGTCCATTACATCATACATATTAAAACACTCTGCTTTTCTTAAGAAAAAATTTGGTAAAAATTCTACAGTTTTATTTTTTACTTATGAATTTGTCATGAACTATTAAACCCTAGAAGACTGAACATTCGGAACCAAGAACAAAAAAATCCCCAAAACGCATTTCTTTATCTGTATAAAAACAAAAATCTAAGTGGTTAGTAAAGAAAACCTATTATGAAACTGAAAGGCATTTGAACAGTTATAAGACAAAAATTTACATTTTCTTGTTGTAGGGAGCAGTTTTATTTTGCTGATGTATTCATTGCTCTTAGAATGTGCAGGCCATCAGTAGGCCACTCTATAACAAGTAGCCTTCTTTAAAAAGGAAAGGAAATTGAGACTTTATGAAAAAAAAAGCAGGAATGGCCAAGGGCCATTTGAAGATTCATAAAATCATTTGCAGGCCATACAAAATTAGCGCCCAATTGTGGTCCAATGTGTTCATAAAGCTTTCTGTTTCTTCCCAGGAAACCCCATGGTAATAAGCACAGACACTGCTGGATTTTTTATTTTTTTTTAATAAAACTGAACCATGGGTTTTATCTAAATAAAGTTTTTATTTATATATTTTTTTACTTGACTGTCCAGGGCGTAACATTAGCCCATAAAACTGCTAATGCATTGTTAGGCTGGGGAGGGTTAATGACTCCAGTCCGGTCATTTCGGAACATTATCCATTTTTATTGCAGGACTGAAAACCGCAGTAGACCACGGTTTTCAGTACGGAAAAAAAAAACAATACGGTCCGAAAATGGCCCGATCAAAGTCACTAGTTTGCTCTGTCAGGGTCATTAAAATGAAGATATGGCAGCAGCTGTTTTTTCTAATTATTTTGCCAGATCTAGTTGCCGTATGCCCTAAACATGATGTGAATGCAGGCTTAGATCTATCCAGGCATGCTTTAGGTAGATCCAAACAAACTGCTCACATACATCCAAATCTATACCTATATATTACAATCTGCCTTCTCTTGACTTTACTGAAATGTATAGGCATTCTTTGGTTTCAGAATTAAAAAACAACAGTACCTTGATAGGAAAACCTGCCCAACATATGCCAAAATGAATTTTCAACTATGTGTGCATCATAATGACGTACACACAGTTGAAGGTGGTGTCTGCCCAGGGATCCCCTGCTGCCTGTAGACAGTGTGATGCCATAGTGCATGGAGGCAGTGCAATATCACAGTGCTTCACGAGAACATCAGTAAACATCCAGGCTACCATAGGGACCTGGTCACAATTGTGACCCTTATTGATATGCCACTGCCTACAAAGCTCAAAAAGACTTTTCCACTACAAATTCCCAACTGATTGCCTGGGAAATCTGCAGAAAATCCACAACATGTCTTACATAAGGATTTTGAAATGGATTTGCGTGGATTTTACCCAAAGGAAATGGAAGCCAGCTCTCCGAGCTCCCCTGCTAATTTATTGTGAGGCAACTTTTATATGTTGCAATTTTAAAGATTAAGATCTTATAAATACCCCTTTATTTTTATTAGAGATTACAGTTCCAACAACAAATATTACTTGTCCAGAATACCAGCTGTGCGAATAACTTACTTGTTGCTGTCCTTGTACTGGTAAATGTAGCAACCTTGAGGCATCCCACTCTCTTTGTCTAAGGTAAAGGATAGTTTTAGCTGTGAAAGAGAAAAGTTAAATGTTAATGACTTGGGCACAATAGCTTGGCACACAAAATGAAGATACTTAGAATTCTTGTCATGGTGAAATACAGTGGTCCCTCAAGTTATAATATTAATCGGTTCCAGGACGACCATTGTATGTTGAAACCATTGTATCATGAGACCATAACTCTATGGAAACTTGATAATTGGTTCTGAGGCCCAAAAATATCCTCCAAAAATTAGGAAAAAGTGAGGAAGAAACAAAAATAAGTAGATACCTAATATAGATAAAGTCCTTACATAAAGTAAGAAAGAGCTGCTGGAAGCTGTAATCACTGTCTATGTAGAGGACAGGAGGTTCTTGAGGGTCCTGTACAGTACACCCAATGTCCTAAAAAAAAGTAAAATGGAGCCGCCTTCACCTGAACCAGCTATCCCTGGCACATGTAAAGCGTAGTACAGAACATGTAATACCTCCCCTGCTACCAGCCCACCAGTCAGTGCATGCACTTCAGTAATACAGGTGTTTTGCCAGTAAAATGCCCATTCTGATTGGTCAGTTCTTCCGGCCATTGACACGTTTCGCAGATCTGGACTGTCCTTAGCATTGTATGTCGAGTCTGGTTTCAAGTTACAATGGTCCAGAAAAGACCAATGTATGTTGAAACTATTGTATGTTGAGGCCATTGTAAGTTGAGGGATCACTGCATAGTTGTGATAATGCTTTCAATAACAAAAACCCTAAAAATAATTAAAAGTAATGTCATTTCTTAAGTCCCTACACAATTCTAAGCCACATTTTTAACCAAGTACTGAATGAATTTTGATAAAGATCAGATCCTTCTTTACAAACATTTGTGTGCTCTAGTTACTGGTATAATAGCAATCAGCTCACCCACTGCTCACCCATATATTGGCACGTACGCCATTGACTGTGCGGTTTAATTCATTATATATTTTTATAGATCGGACATTTACGCACACGGCATATATATATATATATATATATATATATATATATATATATTTTTTTTTTTTTTTTTTTTACACAGTATTTTTTTTATGGGAAAAGGGGACTGTGATTCAAACTTTTATTAGGGAAGGGGTTACAGGAAATCACATTCAACACTTTTTTTTTGCAATGTTATAGCCCCCAATCCCACTGATTGCAGGCACTTGATTGCTTATCTGTGCTTGATTGCTCAAGCCTGGATCTCAGCCTGGATCAAATGCCATTTGCACAGCGTGGAGCCTCAAGCTGTCCAGAACAGCTCCGCTGAGCTAGCCGGCATGGATTTCTCCCATTTTATAGTGGAGTCTAAAGGGTTAATACCGGACATCAGCCCGATCAACAATATCCGGTATTAACCGGGACCCCACGAAGTGTGCTCAGCTTCTGATCGTGCTTCACAGATCGGGAGCTGGCCACGGACGTAAATATACGTCTGTGTCATTAAGGGGTTAAAGTAGCTTTATTTTTTATCATGAATATAATTTGCACAGTGACATGTCTTATTGTAGATACATGTAAGTAATAAAAAAAACATGATTACCCCTAAAGTGCGAGGCTCAGCACATCAAAAAAACAAAACTTTTGTTTGTAAAGGATTTAAATAAAGTTTCAAACCACAATTGCTTCCAGAGAGAATATTATTCTGTTCAAGTTCTCACCAGTCAAATTTTTTTGGCACAAATGGCTGAGGTTACAGGAAGAAGATTTTTTTAACTAGGGTAAAAAGATTAGCATTTAAGTAAAACAGGAAACTTTCCTTGTAGTTTCCTTTCCCTTTACACTATAATAGACTACAGTAAGTAAATTCCATGAAAAAAAAAAAATCTCAGTAGCTACAAGCTAAACATCCAAAATGATAAATGGAACACATTTCAGACATGAAATACATATTTGAAATATATATATTTTTCCACACAATCATCTACTTGTATAGTTAAAATTAATATTCACCGTTTACACTGGTCATTGGGGAAACAATTTCACCTTTCAGTTGGTGCTGCATACACTGATAGGTACAGTGGTAACCCATTTATTATTATGAGCCAGAAATACTATACAGTATTCCTTCAACATACAATGTTAAGGGGTTATTCACCATAAGGGGATTTTAGTACATATCTGCCAGGCTATTGGGGTATTTCCTATTGTAGTTTGGTCTTAGACTATACATCCCATAGTTCCATGCTTGTAAGTGGTGATCATGCATTTACCACCTAATGATCATGCATTTACCACATATTCTGTGGATAGGTGATAAATGTTTTTAATGGGCCAGCCATTTACAGGGACCCTTATCTATTTTTTATCTTACATCACACGTTTCCTTTACCACTTATGTGCTGACTCAGCAGCCAATCAGCATTCACAATGTTCAGTGTAAATGCTAACGCTGATTGGCTGATGTCAGTGAGTCAGGGGTTTGTGCAATCACTGAGAAGCATGGAAAATTGATGCTGTAGTTCACGTGAGAGGCTATTGTAAGCTGAATCCATAGTAGGTGAGGCAATCACTGTACTTCTAATAATAGGTGAGACACATGAAAGTGACCAATGCAAACAAAACAAAATCAAAATACTTCCTACAGCATATTTTCTTAGGTCAATAAGTCTTAAAGGAAAAAAGTGTCACATTGATACTATAATAGCACCTCCAAACCACAGAAGGGGGGAACCTCCAAACCACAGTGGTATCACGTGATAATATAGTTTACGTATACATGAAAAGAGAGAGCCTTCATGGAAGACTAAGGCATTAGAAGGTATAACGGGACAAAAAAAAAAATAAGTCTTTTGGATTTTACCTGAGGGGTAGGGCCATATAAAGCCAGACAGAGGTCCTTTCAGATGCAGCCATATATGCGATACGACTGTACGGTTACTATACAATGCATTCTTATGAGGACACCTCCTTCCTCTCTTTACCATTACTTAGAGTTAGAGGTCTCACATGTATCTGGTAAGGTTCTTATTTAAGACCATTTTAATATGTGGATGAAATTCTATAAATTAGTATATAAGGTGTACAGTTCTTCCCCTAATCTCCAATTTGAGATTGTAGTTTTTGGAATATGAAGTACTCCACCTTCTGCAGAGAACGGGACATGATCTATGCATATTAGTGCATTCATATAATGCATAGTCTTATCCTTCACATCTAATTGACATAAAAATATATCCACAAGGAAAATTAATTAGGTAAAAGAAAGCTTTCCTAATCTTTAGGAAAAACACTTTATAGCAAACCATAAATACCAAAATAAAGAACGACTTAAAAAAAAAAAATCAAGTAACTAAAACTTGTAAGATTACAAGAAAGAAATAGACCTTTTGAACTCCGTAAGTTTACATTAAATTTCTGGCAGAGAGTTACCTAGTTACTGCACTTACAGTAAAGAATCCCCTTTGCTATGTGTGTACAGAAACTATCTGCACATGGAGAGGATGTCACCTTGTTAGTGCCTTGGCTATACAAAGATCACTGTATTGACTTTATTTCACATTTATTGAGCACTGCTGATCCCATTCCCCTTCAGGTTATCTGTTTACCAAGGGAAATAAAGAAACACGGTACAGTACATAATCTGAGAAAACTGTCAATACACCAACTATTTTATAAGAGTATATTTCTACTTTCATAAAAGGTTAATTTATTTCTAGCATTGTTACTAATACCATTGCCATGCCATTCATTGGTCAGAAAAAATAATGTGAGAAAACACAAAGCAAAAGCACCTTAGGACAGTATTAAGCTGGCAGCAAAGTTTGCAGATTTGTTACAAAACAAGCAAGCAGACATTCACGGTACATTACTTCAACTTAAGAAAGGGAAAGATCATAAAAATTCATTAGGCAGTATAAAAGTGCTATGTCGCCTCTTGGTTGACAAGTGGGAAGGGTAAAGTCTGATCATTGGAATCTGCATGACTGAATCACAAAAGAGAACATCACTCACACAGCACAAAACCATGCAAACACAATAAGTGTTATGTTCATGGGGTCACCTTTAATACAATTAGCCATGGGCTCTGGTATTCAGAGGAAAGGACTGCCAAAGGTGCATTGTGTCGTAACTCTGACTCCCCCAAACCCTCCCAATATGTTCCATTTTCAGGCTTTGAGAACTTCACCTCTGTAAATGGGATTTAGATGTTCTGTGGACAGGGTGTGAGAAGCAGTATTGAAACTGCAGGGCAACTTCCCAAAAGTGCCTTTGTGTTCCCTGTTTTCTAAGTAACAGCAGGAGGCTTCCTCTCTCTTCGATGTGTACAAATACACAAGATGCCATTGGATGATGGGTCACTTAGTGGGAAGGAACAGTCCTTTTTGTAATCCCCCATTTCTTACATCCAGCAGGCAATCTCAATGCTTTGATGTTCATTTGGTTTGAAGCTGCTCTCATCCATCACTGACATGAAAAGGTTCCATAAAGGCCTGGGAGTTGCTTCACCTCTTGATAAACTGTAGAGGGGAGCAGTGTGAACATAGAGTAGTTTTGGCTGGGGAAAGGAACTAAACCAAGAGCCCAAGCACACATCTTTGTTAAAAACCCTGAACATCCCTTCCAATACATACGGAGGCAGACTATTCATCCACCTTGGCTTTAGGTACAGTGTTTTTGATGGAAATGCATAACAGTTAGGATGCTTAAGGCCTGACATTTCTCTACACATCAAAAGTTTCACACAAACTGCACACAATAAAGAGCAGATACAAGAGGTAAGGAAATACATTTAAAAAGTTGCCTTGCTCTACATATACATCTCAAGTGAAGCCTGAGATATTTTCTAAAATAAAAAAGGACAAAAAGATATGGGACACCAAACCGTAAGACTTGTCAATATTCTTCCAGCGCCTCAACATCCAATATTTTCATCAAAAATACTTATACAGGAGGCTCTGGGTAAAACAACTCAATATGAGTGTCAATGCTGTATACTTTATTTTTTTTACCCTCTGACTAATTAAAGACACCATGAGATCTACAGTTAATGAAAATACATAGTATTGCAAATACCTGAGGCTTAAAATTAACTAATAGATTTCCCAAAACCTGTAACCCAATTTTCCAACTATTTGCGGATATTATATGGATGCTGCTGCTCTTCTTAACCCCCTGGCAACTTTAGCACATTGGCCCATGGTCTAGTTGGTCTGTGTTTACATTGGCTAAAGCTCTGCAGTGTAGTCAATAATTGATCAGAAGGCAATTCTACATTCTGAAATAGTTGCCATGACATGTAAGAGCTGTCTAAATTAACCAAATATTTTGTAGCTTTCATTTCCTAACTTAATGTAAACTGGAATCACACGTGCATGTTTTGAGGCATATATGGATACAAAAGTATCAGTCTTTCCTTTACATTATTCATTTTATTTGGATCTATCCCGACGAGCTCAAAACTGCATCACAAATGACCACTAAAACTGTACCTGTGATTTAGGTTAAATAGACAAAACATTAATACAGGAAAGGGCAAGGCCTTAAAAGGTACCTTTCATCAATCCATATTTTCTAAACTAACAGATTATATTCACTAACTTCTAACACCCCTCATGACCTTAAAAAAAAAAAAAAAAAAAATCAGCGCTTTAAAAAGCTGTGTATCACACCTTGGCTCTTGCTCACATTGTGTGAGCTCCCGGCAGGAGAAAGAGGGCGTTCCCCAGCAGGGGCGACGTCACTGAAGCCTGCGAGAGCTGCGCCTCGCAATGCCCCGCATGCACTTCCTGAGTTTGGACTTCTGCAAATTAACTGTTTGGGAACAGAACAGAGCCACCTAGTGGCCATTTTTTTCAATCACATTAAAAATATATAAAGGTTGAGAACTTTAACAGCAAGTAAATAGCAAAGTGGCTTATAATACCATAAAGAACAATATAAGAATATTGCATTCAAGAAAAAAATAGTTTTAGATGCACAAAGCTAATAAGAGACAACCTAAGGGCCATATAACATGGGACAATAATCAGCCAAACAGACTAATAACCCCCCTATGTATTAGGCCAAGCGGTCGGCCAACATGCGAGAAAACGTTTGTTAGTAGATTGCAGCTTTTTGACATGTTTAAAAATAATTTATCGGCCACACATTTCCCTCTTTAATTTGGCATGTACAGACGGCAAAGGACCGAAGCAAAAGGCCGCAAGAATCATCCAGCCATTGTTCGTGCATGGTCCGTTCACACGAGCGGACCCACAGCGTATTTTACGCTGCAGATCCACTGCATGGTGGCTTTACATGTGCCTGCTCGGAGCGGCAAAACGCCGCAACGAGCAGACACACTGCTATGTGCGAGTTGCCGCGCATGCGCGGTGTACTCGCACACATCGGAGCCACTTCCCCTGCTCCATAAGCTAGGCAGAGAGCTGCCGTGATGTGCGAGTATGCGCGCTGCAACTCGCAGTGTCTCTCTGCTGGTAGCGGCGTGTTGCCGCTCCGACAGGCACATGTAAAGCCACCATGTAGGGGTCCTTCAGGGGCACATCTGCAGCATAACATAAGCTGTGGGACCGCTCGTGTGAACGTACTCTAAATATGTGTAATAGGCCCGGTAAATAAGTGCCTGGAAGATCAGCACTCACATCGGGCAGGAGTTGGGCTATGTAAAAATAGGACAACAGCTCTGTCTGCCATGGAAATATATGCTCAAAATATATCACTTGCTCAAGGTTTTGTTTAAAGGGGTTATCCAGGAATAGAAAAACAGCTAATGTCTTTCAAAAACAGCTCCATGTCTGTTCCCAGGTTGTGTGTGGTATTGGCTCCATTCATTTCAATGAAACGGAGCTTCACTACCACACCCAACCTGGAGACCAACAGGGAATGGTTTTTGAAAGAAATCAGCTCTTTCTATTCCTGAATAACCCCTTTAAATTAAATGAAGATAAGCTAATAGGTCACTAGGTAAACTGTCCATGTGTATTACCAATTCAATTTCAGCTACAAAAGAATATATGTTTAAATGGGCACTGTCAGATCAAAACATTTTTCATATTTTGTTACTGATGTAAATGAAAGACCTTTTGTGATATGGTTGTTTACATTTTTTGAATATTTAAGAAAGTGGCTCCTGAAAACCCCACCACTAGGGGTCCCCATACCTACTGGGAAACTATCCAGTCCTGCAGCAACATCAGGTTTGTCCATGAGCCATGAGCAGACACACAGATCACCTCCCATTAAAACAAGGAGTGACACGCCCCCTTCCCAAAAACATTTCTAACACTGAGCTAATGAAGAGAGGCATTTTTATAATAAATCTAGGTGATAGGGGCATAAAAGTTAAATGTAGATGGTCAGGATTAGCTACTGAGTACTTTTTTGTGGGATCTGACTGGTACGCTTTAAGGGTGCGTTCCCACCTGGCGTATATGCAGCGTATTTCACGCTGCGCTAAATTTACGGCAGCAGCGGGAAATACGCTGCTTCTTCCTCGCTCACTATACACACAGGGCTTTTCAGCGGCAGCCCTATGCGCGTAGTGAGTTTTGGAGACGGGGCCGTGTGCTGGCGTGACTGACACGTGGCTCTGCTTCCAAAACTCACTGCAAACATAGGGCTGCCGCCGGAAAGCCCTGTGTGTATAGTGAGCGAGGAATATGCAGCATATTTCCTGCTGCTGACGTAAATTTTGCGCAGCGTGAAATATGCTGCGTATTTTCTGCTCTACAACTGACCTAAATGGAATAAAGATGAACCTGAAAAACAAAGCGCAACAAACACACACACAGTAACAACTCATGACAGACTATATGAAGACAGACGCCATCAGATACGAATACACATAAGTGTGAACTTAGTCTGTATATACCTTTACATGGCCAGGTTCTTATCGTGGAGCATATGGTACCTTGTTAAAATAAAAAGGCAGATACCTTTATTCAGCAAATAGATCGTTCTCCTAGCCCACCCAACATTTATGTTTCATGACGGTTTTAGAGATGAGGAGTATGTGTAGCACATGCATCGGATACCAAGTAGTATGCTTCATTCTGGATTTTCATGAATGCTAACTATGATGAAGCTGGCAAATATGGCAAAATGACAATGTGTTTATTTGAAGTCTTTGTAGATGAGAGGTGCCAGACACAGCATAAAGCACACGACGTTAATCTACCTGCCTGAGACTAAGCTTTTCAGAAAGCTCAAGGAAGTTAAATGTAAACGCTCAAACACATTTCATCCTAAAATCTGGCAAATCTACAAATGCCCCCTACATTAAATATATTGCACTTTTATTTCTAAAATGTAAAACAAAATTCTTTCTCATTTTACCTGTCATGAGATTACCCAGATGAGGATGGATTACACATGCGACCGAGCAGAGGTGGAATTACATCACTCAGAAATGATGGATTGTCCGTGCCAATAGATTACCTTTTCATTTCCAAATGAAAGGTACGGTAGTTGCTATGCTGAAGAGGCTAAATAGGGTGTATGTTCCTTGAACACATTGAAGGAGTGATGAATTTTCCTTCTTTAAAAAGTAGCACAGAGGCCGCTTTTCAGCAAACAAAAGGTTGGTAAATAGACATTTAACAGTCTTGCATATGTGCTACAATTGTTGCAGAAGTCCTGCACGAACAGGCAAGTCAAGTATTTAAAGTTTTTTTATGCCACAATATTAACCTTACATTAAGAGAAATTCCTGAAAAATGTTCTTTATTCACTCCAAGGTGTAGCTACGTTTCGGCAACCTCATGTTGCCATTTTCAAGCCAGGCTTGAAAATGGCAACATGAGGTTGCCAAAACTTAGCTACACCTTGGAGTGAAAAAATAACACTTTCTACTTATTGGAGTACCACCGCTTTCTCTGAATATACACACACACATATATATATATGTATATATCTTACATACATATATATAATTTGTGTCTAGTTTAATTCCAGCACAGCTGCATCTTTGTCATGTGATCAATAGTCTGACTCGCAAAAAGCTACATCTTAACGTGTCAGAGGAGGTCAGTCTTGGGTCACCTGAGTTCCAGGATGACATCACCACCTACTCAATCGCTTCTTATAGCTCACACTCTTAAAATAGCAGGTTTATCTGATGTTAAAGAATGAGAAAAAAAAAATGTCCTTTCAACAAAAAACAGCCCTCTGCCACATGTGAGGGTACCACAATTAAACGACAAATAACCCTGAGGGGTTAATAAAGCATCCTCATATATGTCAAAAGGTTAAAATATAACTTTATTCTAATTAATCTTAATACATCCAGTATTTATCAGCTACTGCATGCTCCAGAGGAAGTTGTGTAGTTCTTTCCAGTCTGACCAGTGCGCTCTGCTGCCACCTCTGTCCGTGTCAAGAACTATCCAGAGCGGAAGAGGTTTGCTATGGGGATTTGCTTCTTCTACAGTTCCTAACATGGACAGAGGTGGCAGCAGGAAGCACCGTAGTCAGACAAAAGAATTACATATTTTCCCCTGAAGCATTCAGCAGCTGGTAAGTACTGTAAAGATGTTTAGCCTCTTAAGGACCAAGGACGTCCTGAGTCCTCTCCCGTTCTATAACGCGGGGCCATGGCTGGGACCCGTTGCTAATAGAGCGCAGCACTGATCGCGGTGCCACACTCTATTAACCCTTTAGACGCGGCGTTCTAAGTTGGATGCCTCGTCTAAAGTGAAACTAAAATGTTGCCAGCTAGTTCATGGGGCTGTTCGGGTTCGCCGCGACGAAATCGTGGCATCCCGAACAGATGAGACAGCAGGAGGGTCCCTTACCTTGCCTCCTGGTGTCCGATCGCCGAATGACTGCTCAGTGCCTGAGATCCAGGCATGAGCAGTCAAGCAGCAGAATCATTGATCAAAGGTTTCCTATGAGATACCATTGAACAATGTAAAAGATCAGTGTGTGCAGTGTTATAGCCCCTATGGGAGCTATAACATTGCAAAAAAAATGAAAAAAAAAAATAGTCAATAAAGATCATTTGACCCCTTCCCTAATAAAAGTTTGAATCACCCCCCTTTTCCCATAAAGAAAAAAAACGTGTAAATAAAAACATGTGGTATCGCCAAGTGCAGAAATGTCCGAATTATAAAAATCTATTGTTAATTAAACCGCACAGTCAGTGGTGTACGCGCAAAAAAACTCAAGTCCAAGAAAGCGTATTTTCGGTCACTTTTTATATCATGAAAAAATGAATAAAGCGCGATCAAAAAGTCCGATCAATACAATAATGGTACAGCTAAAAACTTCAGATCACGGTGCAAGAAATGAGTCCTCATAACGCCCCATACGCGGAAAAATAAAGTTATAGGGGTCAGAAGATGACAATTTTAAACGCATACATTTTCCTGCATGTAGTTATGATTTTTTTCAGAAGTACGACAAAATCTAACCTACTAAAGTAGGGTATCATTTTAATCGTATGGATCTACAGAATAAAGATAAGGTGTCATTTTTACCTAAAATTGTACGGTGTAGAAACAGAAGCCCCCAAAATGAAAAAATTGCCTTTTTTCCCAATTTTGTGTCAATTCCTTTTTTTTCCATTTCGCAGTAGATTTTTGGGTAAAATGACTGATGTAATTACAAAGTAGAATTGGTGGCGCAAAAAATAAGCCATCATATGGATTTTTAGGTGCAAAATTGAAAGTTTCGTTTTTTTCCTCCTTACCTTTAAAAAATCATAAGTGCAAAAACGGAAAACCCCCTGGTCCTTAAGGTTTTAAATAGAAGGAATTTACAATTCTGTAACTTTCTGGCACCAATTGATTTGAAAACATTCGTTTTCCACAGGAATATCCCTTTAAATAGAAGTCATAACACATTTGCCATCATTTAAAGTGACCTCATAAACAAATAATGCTCAGCTGTTTTAGTAGGATTTTTCTGACATTTGCTTAGTTGCATGTTAGAGCAAAAGCCATGGTCTGCAGAGAACTTCCAAAGCATCAGAGATATCCTCCTATTGTTGAAAGAAATTAGTCAAAAGAAGGGTACAAAAGAATTTCCAAAGCATCAGATATACCATGAAATACAGTATAGACCTCATCAAGTGGAGCAAGTATGGCATAACAGAAAATACCAAGAATTGGACATCCGTTTTCTTATTGTGTTTTTTCATCCATTTTAGAGGGGTCAGGGAGGCTTCCAGGAAATCTACTGCAATATAAAATATTAAAGTTCTGACAAGTACTAGCTATAAGCTACCTGTGACAATCTCCAGTATTCTTCATATCATTAGGTTATGTGGCAAAACAGAAGCCTTTTCTTACAAAGAAAAATATTCAAGCACTGCTGAAGTTTGAAAATAAAAAAATAAAAACTCAAGTCTCCCTGGGAAAAAGTGTTGTAGGTTAAACCTTTTGGCTATAATTCCCAAAATTTTTTTTTTTTTTTTTTTTTTCAAACTCTGCACATCACCCATGAACACAGTGGTGGCCGCATCATGTATTGGGCAAAAACCTTCAGGCTTCTGTTAGAAAGCTGAAGATGGAAGAGGGAGTTTGCCTTTCAGCATGACAACCACCCAAAGCACACATCCAAATGCACAAAAGCATTAACGTTTTGGAATGGCCCAGACCTTAATCGAATTGAACATCTTTTGTGCATAGTTCTCTTCAGATCACCCCAGAGATGTCCTCACAATCTGACTGATTTGGAGTGCTTTGGCAAGAGTGGGTAAATGTTGCCACATCAAGACGTGCCATGCCAAATCACTTCTACCCAGAAAGGCTGATTGTTAAAGCACTTTTTTATTTTATTACAGAAAAGTAATTAGTCTTAGTTTAAGGGTGTGCACACTTCTGCAACCAGGTTAAAGTGTGGGAATGTTTCAGTTTGTTTTCAAATTGAATTGTTTGTGTAAATTCTCTGGTCTGATAAAACCAAGATTAAAGTGTTTGGCATCAATTCCAAGAGACATTTATTTAGTAAACCAGGCACTGCTCATCACCTGCCCAATGTCATGCATGGTAATGGGTGCTGTGGGGGGTGTTTTTCAAGGACTAGGACAGGGAAACTGCTCTATTCAGCTTTTCCTCTACTCTGGACCAAAGTAGACAGATATTCTTAATAAAAACCAGATCCAGAGTGCTTTGCACCTCAGATTAGGGTGAAGATTCCCCTTCCAATAAGACAATGCGGAAGAGAAAAGTGGAGTAGTTGTCCACAGCAACCAAACAAAATTGCTTCTATTATTTTCCAGAGGCCTTTTTAAAAATGAAAGCAGCAATCTGATAGGTTGCAATTGACAATTGCTCCACTTTTCATCTGGACAGGTTTTTATAACACAAGAGTGGCTAAGGGACAACTCAATGTCCTAGAGATGCCTAGCCAGAGTCCTGACGTGAACTCAAATGAACATCTCTAGATAGAAATTAAAATGGCTAAAGCATAACATTATGTTAATACCATTAGTCCTGTAGGTTTACCTTGTTTGCAAAGTGACACTAATATGAAAATGTGTACACTGACATAGGATTAAGTCTCTGCACACAATTTGGAGCAGACACTATTTCAAAGAAATTTAAAAAACAAGCTCTAATATCAACAATGCATTAAGACTAGATTGTTTTGAGGGCCATAAAACCATGTATTACCATATTTTGAGCATGTACAGACTCATACCTTAGACTTGGAATTCCATTCCTCACAGCTCTCCAGCATACCACTAAGTGGCAGTCTGTGCCATGTATATAAATAAATGTACTACTTACAACATATGACTTTGTATATACAGACTTTTACTCTGAAGTTATGTCGAAATTTTCAACGCAAAGAATTAAATGTATCCCTAAGCATATCAAAGGATATGATTTAAAACAGAATATGGCTTGACATACATACACAAGATGGTTGTGACCTGTTCAGGAATAGACATGCATGTAAGGAGCTCAGTTACACAACTTCACTGCCCCACCATAAATTCTACTAAATTTGTAGATTGGGTTAAGGGGAGTCTGTCAGCAGATTTATGCTGCCTGAGCCATGGGCAGCATGAAATACTCACATGCTTCCTTGGTCCTTAAAATTATATTTTGAAAGGCTGCTCTGGTTCATAAAAAATTCAAAACCAAGCCATGGCACCCAGTGAATAGTCTGAGGGACACACACACTCCCCTTATTAGGTCTCTCCTTAATGTATAAGGCAGGATTATTTAAATCAGGTGGCTTACTGATTTAAGTGGGCACAAGCTGCCTGTTCAAGATCAGCAGCACGGCCCCTGGCCACTTTAAATCAGTGAACAGCAGAGGCTGCCCCTGGAGTCACTCAAAAGAGGGAAGCGGGAAGATGTCACTTATCAATGCCACACAGAGCATGTTGCTCATCAGGGACACAGAGGAGGGGAATCAGAGGGACAGGCGATGTGGTTTAAAAAAAGAAAAAAAAAGAATTATGTGGCGGAGAGGGCGATAAGAATGGGGATGAATTGGCACAGTGAAGGATCAAGGGGAGTAATAATGCGGTACAGGGGATTTTAAAGGAGGGGTAATGATGTGGCCCGAGGGAGGTTCAAGAGGGGAGGATGAAATCCCTAGGGAAGGATCAAGGGGGGGGGGGGGGGGGGTGATATGGCACAGGGGCTGATAAAGGAGAGTATAAAATAGCACGGGGGGGGGGGGGGGGGGTAGCAGCCGCCTTTGTAATGCTGATACTGGTATGTTGTGCATTGTAGGACATGCAACTGTGCTACGGTGAGGGGTGTTTCACCAAACTATGGATGTGTAAAAAGGGCAGGTACAAAAGAAGCAGGTTAGTAATTCATTCTTCCTGTTTGTTGGTCTGAATGCATTAGTTTTAGATCACCCAGCCTTTATCTAGCAGCACAGTTTTTGAATGAAAGTTTTGTGCAAGAATGTTAAGAATGGCTGAAGAATCATCTTTATTTCCATGGACCTTAAAAAATAATGGCCTCCAATAGATATCAACCCTACTGAAGTACCTTCGTGGTTACTCATGCCTGACATGGAAATTCTACCTTCACTAACATAGCTTGAGCCTTGTAGAGCAGCCTTGTGGTCAAAGCCAGCTAAAGTGAATTAAATGCATTTGAAGGTTTTGCCATCTTCCACTTGAATTTGCTAGCAGCAAGCCTTCTCTTTGGTGCATTTGTCAATCGACCTAAAGATATATGGCACCAAGCTTTTCTTGAGGCACTCTTTGCCTTGGAAGTGGTAAGACTTCTGATATTTTATTCTTCTGTTCTCTTAGGTTTCTATGTTCACCACACTAAATACCTATTGGCAATAAATTGCATCAGTATCAGTTGAGTGTTTCACCTTTTTGAGCACTTTTGTATTTATATAAACCTACTCTGGAGGACTGTTTGTGATATTAATATCAACACTTTTTTTTTTTTTTTTTTTTAATAACCACTGCATTGTGGAGCATGCCTACTCTACCTCCAAGAGGAGACTATAGTATTCTGAGGTTATAATTTCTCTTCATTCATAACACTGTCTCCTGTAGACTTGTATCTTTAATGGTTGTTCTCATGCACAGTTGCACTAGTTTAATAAATCCTGAACATTAACTACACTATTTGTTTCATTTTGGTGGCTCCATTTTCATTCTTCCACTGCTTATGAAGGATTTTATTACTTACTAGGATGGTTACTATGACTAACTTAAGCTGTTTATTGTTCATTGAAATCCCCTGACAATTTAAATATTCTGGAATACTTTGCAATGCCTATTATGGTAAGTGTCCCACAATGTATTGTTTATTAGGTTATATTAGGCTTTTAGTTGGTTCTACTTTTGCCCTGCTATTCACCTGCACTAAATCCAGTAGACAGGGTACTGTGTAGGTAAATAGGATTAAAATTATGTATTACTCATCTAGATAAGGGGTTCGGATCTGGAGATACACAATGGCCCTCATTTACTATTGCAAACCCGACATGTTTTGTCGGGTTGTGCACCAGATTCTGGCACATTGTGCCATAAATTCTGTCTGTGCCAGAATTTGTGCCAGAATTGAAAAAAAAAAAAAGAAGACTAAGTCGAAAACCCAAAAAAGGGGTGTGGTCATCTGGAAAACGGGGCGTGATCACCAAAAAGGGGCATGTTCCTGGCATTTTCACAAAAACCCAATATATTTACTAAGGTTTCCACAGAAAATGTGGTGGATTTCAGCTGAGGAAAACCAGACAGATCAGAGCATGTGTAAGAAAAGCAACATGTAGGGAGAGTGGAAAATGTAGGGAAACCTTAGTAAATACCATGGAGAAAAAAAAAATTGTAGGGAATTAAAACCCACAAAGAAACCCACACTCCACTAGTAAATCAGGGCCAATATGTATGAGGACATTGCTAATATGGCCATTAAACTCTTTGCACACTGGAGCAGGTGTTCTGAACTTCCCTGCACCCATCCATCTCTGCGCCGATATGCCCGCCCACCTTAATAAATATCCATGGAGTCTTCACATGTGAATGCGAGTTGGGCAGGCATATCAGCAGAGGAGGATGGAGGCAGGGAAGCTCAGATCACCAGCTCCTGCCTCCATTGTGCAAGGGGGGTTAATTAACATCATAGCTCCAGATGAAACTTTTATAGCACAAAACGTTTGGTAGTTGAAGTCCGCTCTTACACCTTATACCACTTGGTAATAGATTTTGCTTGTTTTTTCTTTATTTATATCTATATTCTTATGACTTTTATTACTACTGAGCACCAACTAGTTTCAAGCTGTATTTTACTTGTGCCTAGCTATTTCTAGTGTATTGCACTTCATGCACTTTTCTGATACTGCATATTTCACTTTCCTCAGTCTAGTGTACTTTTATCTTTGCCACCATGGCTACAGAGTTGTGTCTCTCGTTGTATATTTATTTCTCTTATTAAGTTTTGTAATTTGACTTTTAGTCCTTTTTTGTATTTGTGTTTAATAAAGTATACTTCGATCATATATATATATATATATATATATATATATATATATATATATATACATATATACACATACACACGTTGGATTTTCTTTTTCGTGCTATGATCTGTAGTTACGCATGATCTTTTACTGTATGGACCTTTTGGGTATATTTCAACAGACATTAAAACAGAGTGTAACTTTGGAACCAGACTATATATCTGGGTAAAACAATTTTAATACGGCACAATAACCCTGTGAAGAACAGGTGAAACAGGTGTCAGATTCACTTCAAAACATTCAGCAGTAAATATTCTACATAGATTGGGCTGTAAATCTAAATAAGTAGTTCATATGAGACCCAGTATCAAAAGCACCCCACCTTTGTTACAACTTACAGTGGGGATCAAAAGTTTGGGCACCCCAGGTAAAAAAAATTATTAATGTGCATAAAGAAGCCTAGGAAAGATGGAAAAATCTCCAAAAGGCATCAAATTACAGATTAAACATTCTTATAATATGTCAACAAAAGTTAGATTTTATTTCCATCATTTACACTTTCAAAATAACAGAAAAAAAAATGGCATCTGCAAAAGTTTGGGCACCCTGCAGAGTTCATATCTTGTACTGCCCCCTTTGGCAAGTATCACAGCTTGTAAATGCTTTTTGTAGACAGCCAAGAGTCTTTCAATTCTTGTTTGAGGTATCTTTGCCCATTCATCCTTACAAAAGTCTTCCAGTTCTTTGAGCTTTCTGGGCTGTGTCACGCACTGCTCTTTTAAGGTCTATCCATAGATTTTCAATTATGTTGAGGTCAGGAGATTGTGAAGGCCATGGCAAAACCTTCAGTTTACACCTCCTAATGTAATCCCCTGTGGATTTCGAGGTGTGTTTAGGATCATTATCCATTTGTAGAAGCCATCCTCTCTAACTTCAGCTTTTTCACAGTTAGCATCCAAAATTTGCTGAAATTTTATTACATCCATTTTTCCTTCTACTCGCGAGATGTTCCCTGTGCCACTGGCTGCTATACAATCCCAAAGCATGATTGATCCACCCCCATGCTTAAGAGTTGGACAGAGGTTCTTTTCCTTAAATTCTGTTCCCCTTCTCCAAACGTACCTTTGCTCATTCCGGCCAAAAAGTTCAATTTTAACCTCATCGGTCCACAGAGCTTGTTTCCAAAATGCATCAGGCTTGTCTATATGTTCATTTGCAAAGTTCAAACACTGATTTTTGTGGTGAGGCTGTAGAAGAGGTTTTCTTCTGATGACTATTCCATGAAGACCATATTTGTATGTATCTATGTACCATATTTGTATGTATTTGTAAGTATCTCTTTATAGTGGAATATTGTACCACAACTCCAGTGTCTGCCAGATCTTTCTGGAGGGACTGTGCAGTCAAACGTGGGTTTTTAATTGTTTTTCTTACAATCCTGTGAGCTGTTCTGTCGAATACTTTTCTTGGTCTTCAAGATCTTGCTTTAACTTCCACTGTTCCTGATGACTGCCGTTTCTTAATTACATTCCGAACAGAGGATATTGACATCTGAAAACATTTTGCTATCTTATAGCCTTCTCCAGCTTTGTGAACATCAACTATTTTCAGTTTCAGATTTCTAGACAACTGCTTAGAAGAACCCATGGTGCTGATTTTTGGGGCAAGGTCAGATGAGTCTGGGCATTTAAAACCTTTGAGATTGACTTCACCTGGTCTTCCCAGATGATGATTGAGAACAATCCATGACACTGGCAGGTCTCATCTTTGCAAAGGGGGCAGTGCATGCTATAAATTCTGCAGGGTGCCCAAACTTTTGCAGACGCCATTTTTTGTTTTCTGTTATTTTGAAAGTGTAAATGATGGAAATAAAATCTAACTTTTGTTGACATATTATAAGAATGTCTAATCTGTAATTTGATGCCTTTTGGAGATTTTTCCATCTTTCCTTGGCTTCTTTATGCACATTAATACAAATTTTTACCTGGGGTGCCCAAACTTTTGATCCCCACTATCTACATAAACAGTAAAAAATGATTTGATAAAAAGATGTGGAATAATGATTAGTTGAGCCATTTACCCTACTCCACGAGCGGCAGGATGGAACTAACTGAAGACGTGATGAGTATTCAGTATAGGTCCCTCCCACTATATTGAGCTTCACTGTACATAAAAATGTGCCCTTTTCCCTGTGTTTTCCTGGGGGTTGCACAGAAATTTCTGGTGAAAGCATTGTTAAATTACCCCCCATGAGAAATGTTTTACTAAGCTCAGTCACAACCTGCTCTGTTTGTTCTTGCATGGAGCTGCTCTTCTGTCTTTACCTTGTCATCTGACAAGCAGAGGAAATAAGGCTTGGCATTTGTTTTCCTTAACATTTGGTGTCATTTTGCTGTATTTTTTTTTACAAGGCTTTTAAGCTAAAATTAGTAAGGCGTGAAAGTAATATCTGATCTTGTGTGTGCAAATTCAGTAAGAGTTAACTCCGCCTGCAGGCTAAAGCAGTCTGCTCACCACATCTGCCAGTCATAATTCATAACCCATTCAATGCTGCATTACACAAACACTATAAAAATCAGTACTTAGTGCAGGGAAAAATTGTAGTTCAGTTTTAACAAAAAATCCACCATAGTAAAAATGCGTACCATGATCCTTACGTCCAATTCCCTAACCACCACACAAAAATGTTTAAAAAAAATGCCATTTAAGTATATCTTTTTTGACAAGTGTCCAAACTATGAAAATAAAACAAACCATTATCCTGCAAAGTGATACTCAAACTACAAATTCTTTCCACCTTGCATTCCCTAAAACAGGGTATAAAATTATAAAACGTGATCAATGTGCCTGTCTACCACACAATGTAAATGGAAACATGTTAGTTACTTTCATCACAAGGTGAAGAGGGGGAAAGACCAAAGCCAGCAGTTGGACCCCCACTGATCAATTAGATAACTAATAACCATGGCATAACTCTCAATCTAGAACAAATGCACAAAATAACAAAGATGGTCCTAATAGTGCAGCATCTTAGGTATAGAACTGAGAAACTATTTGGGGAAGTAGCATTACCCAGCTGCAACGTGTTTAAAACTATTTACAAAAGCTAAAAGGACAATACTGATAAACTATCAGTACAAGTGACATTTCAAATTATTTCTGAAGGTCCTGCTTGTAAGCTTCAAACACAAACAGGCTCTGTCGCTTGAACCAACTTTGCATAAATCAATAGAACAAGGAAGTGTCAAACTTTGTAATATATCAGACAAAAATAATTCTCCAGTTCTCAACCCCCCCCCCCCACCCTCTTCTGCTGCTCAAATCTGGTTTTAAAAAACAGCTTTTTGCCCTCCCTGCAGTCTATGGAATGGGGAAGGAGAGAGCTCCAACCCTCAGCTCTGGGAGAACTGAAAATTAGAGATGCAGCCGGCAGAGCAGAAATCTGCTGAAAAATACCATATATAAGTCATATAATGGTCAAAAATAGTCCTGCTTCTCATGTACACCAAAGAGTCACCTGAAATGACAGGTAATGTAACAAATAATTGAGACAATCTGATAAACCTGCCAGTGTCCGTTTTGATAGATTTCATTATGGGCATCGATCATCATCAAGGATAAACATTATCCAATCTGCAAAAATGAACAGCAAGCCACAAACATGTAATGAGACACCTCTATTTAACCTTTTTTTTCAGCATTTAGAAAAAAAAAAAAACATGGAAAGACCCAACACTGATGTAAATGGCCCATAACAAAATAAAGTACCTGATCAAAGAAGTATTGTTTGCTTCATGAGATAACTGGGTGTGTTCAACTCTAGACACTTGCAAGACCAAATGCTACACAACCTTCCAGGAATGTCAATTTAATTCAAATGATATCAGAGTTATAATGCCATCAAGTCCCTTCTGCCAGTCATGAAGACAGTTGCATTAACCCTACCTCAAAAGATTTCATTAAACAACTGCTTTCAGACTGTTCCTCAGATTCCCAATTTCCTTCTTATAAGTCTATAACTTTAAGGTATTCAAAACAAACTGCCTGTGCGACAGCAAAAAGGCATAGGGAACACGTATTTGGTCTGTGGAATATAAGTCAAGTGCAAGTTCTGTCAGATTAAAATAAAAAAACAAACATGCAGACAAATAACAAATAAAAAAAATTAAAATTGTGTGCAGACAACCAATGGAAATAATTGTCCAAAGTGAATTTGTTTCCTGTGGTGGATGCCATGAGTGGAGATGAGCGAACTTACAGTAAATTCGATTCGTCACGAACTTCTCGGCTCGGCGGTTGCTGACTTTTCCTGCATAAATTAGTTCAGCTTTCCGGTGCTCCGGTGGGCTGGAAAAGGTGGATACAGTCCTAGGAAAGAGTCTCTTAGGACTGTATCCACCTTTTCCAGCCCACCGGAGCACCTGAAAGCTGAACTAATTTATGCAGGAAAAGTAATCAACTGCCGAGCCGAGAAGTTCGTGACGAATTGAATTTACTGTAAGTTCGCTCATCTCTAGCCATGAGCAGTAGGGAACAGGAGTGGTGTGGCATCAATTTTTCGCCTACACTCTAACAATGAGCATCTTCAGAGCATATGTCTGCATGGCTCCAAATCCACTTATTTGCATAGACTTCCAGACTAAAATTATTAGTTTTTATGCACCTTTTACCAATAAAAAGTTGACATGTGGCAAATACTCAGAGAATAGCCGTAATGACTATAGTCAAGGGGGCCACTCTTCCAAACGAATAATGACACATGCCTCATTGTGTGGAAGCAGCTTCATAATTTACATTAAGGCGCCATTAAATAACTTTATTTATGAAGGGCTCTGCAGCCCTATTCTGCTGCCAAATGTTTAGGAAAACGGACAGTTCACTATTCTTGTCCTAAAAGCCTGGCAGAGAACAGTGCCTAACATTTTGATTAACGTTAAATGAGCACTGTTAGAATCAAGAACGTTATATATGTCTTACATCTTGGCAAAACATTAATGTAACATACTTCATAAAAAATGTCCTCTCCTTTTTATAGAAATCATGGCTAGGGGTCCCTATTCTGGCCAGAAAATCATTCTGTCTGGCGGCAGCATCATCTTTATCCAAGCTGAAGCACAGGCAAGGACAAAGTTCAGAACGTGAGAACAGGACTAGCACTCCTCTATGCCGACTCCTGTCCTATCAGACTCCTGTATGAAAACAGCAGCTTGCAGTGAATGGATGTAGAGACCCAATCCAGCAGACTCTAGGAAGTGAATGCATGGTGAGAGCGAGCTCCGTGCTCGTCTGGGACTCTCCCCTTCCTGAGCAGATGGCATGTTTGTGTCATCTAACTTAACAGAACTACTTATTTTCAGCAAAATAATGTAGTCTTGAGCTACTAGACAAACATCAAACAATGAAAGTAAGCAGTTAATCAGCCACATATGAACAGAGCATTTACATGCCCTTTTTTGAATTTTTTTGTGCAATTTAAAATATACACAGTTACAAAATCAGAGGTTATCCGTGTGATGCATCCGTTCCATGTATAGTGGTACTGTGCAACACAAACAGTTGACTTTCAGAAACATCCCACTCCGTTTGCCATAAATTGCAGGGGACTTTCAACACATTTATTGGCTAATGTCTTTATCAGCTCCCTTACTACCCCCAGAAGAGCGGTGCCTGCCATCTGCTACAATAGCAGATTGGTAATGTGCAGCATATAGAGGAGACCGGAAAGTTTGACCAGCTCTCCATCTCCATTGTGCAAAGAGCAGTAGCAATACAGCAACAGAGGGGCCATATCTTGTGAATGCCTCCACCAATTTCTGTAAGTAAGACATTGTTTTACTTCTGTTCACCCACACTATAACCAAGTATATTGGGTTTAGTGCGAGTAAACAGCCAGTTTCCATTTAATTGTTGGTAAAACACATGCGGCACACTACTGCTTGCTCCTGACGAACTGTAAAGACACTTGTCAAATGTGGCGAGTTCCTACTGAACCATAAGCATGTCTTCTACAGGTAACTACTTTTATATAGGGAGATTGTGCAATATTTCATGCCTACTTATTTATACATGTATCACTAACACACATATATACATATAACCATTGCACTGTCTTGTGGATCGAGGTCGGTGGCCACCCTTGTGTTTTGGGGAGGTTTTTTTAAGGTGGGAAATTTTTAACATGGGAGGGTCTTCCTTATTGTTTAATAAAACACCCTGCTATAAATTAGAAGTGCTGTATTGGATTACATATTGTGTCTGTCAGTTTTTGTAGGTGTAGTGAACCATAATACATTTGATAATAGAAATAACAGATGCTCTTTTCTATGTAAAATTTCAATTAAATTGTTTTGCCAATAACTAGAGCATGTATTAAACGCACTGTTAACTATACTGTTAACTAAAAACAGCATGTTTTAAAGAGACTGTCACTACGTTTTACCTAATTACACATAATAGCAGTTAATATCATGTGTCTAACCTAGTCTACTGGCAAGTCTAAATGTGGAGCAAAATTTAATAAAATGTCACATGAAGTATGTAAATAACGCTAAGTAGTCAATGGGACGTGCAGTTTGCTGAACAAGTCAAAACGCAATGGGGTATAATCACACCTAGTCAGGCTCTAGCCATGCCTATCTAGGAGTGACTGAGCAGCACAAGCAGGGCCTGATGTCAGTGCGCACCACCAGATTGTCAATCCTGCCCGAATAGGCGTGATTACAGCACAGGGTGCCGTGACTAGTTCACACAGCTGCATGCCCCTGTGACTACTTAAATTGTCCCTGTTATTTGCAAAAAAAAAAACTTTATATAATTTAGATAACCTATGTATATTTGTAATACACGTTGATTAAACAATGTGTATATTTTTGGATGGGAAAGTCCTTGCAGCTATTGCCTGTGTTTCTGTGCAGAGAAAAATAAAGGAAGTGAGGGAGGGAGCAGCAGGGTTCTGTGACACGCCCCAGGCTCACAAAGTAGACTGATTGCCAAACCAGCACAGAGCCCTGCTTGTCCTGCCCACACTTCCTGTAGTTTGTCTCAACACAGACAATAGCCGCAGGGACACCATTTTTTTCACACAATATACACACATTTTAACCAATGTATTTGAGAAATATAAATAAAAATGTTATCTACATTATATAAAACGTTTTTGCAAACGACTGGTACCCTAAGCTTTGACTACATACTGCGTGGCATTTATAGAAAGATTTCTCCACATTTACAGACGTGCCAGCAGACATCCAGGCATAGTAGGACACATGATATCTCTCACAACTCGTAGTGCCAGGTAATACCACTGCACTTATACAAGTTATCTGTTGTATAAGAATGCACGTTGCACAATTTTCACAATTGTACAAGTTTCATAGCAGATTTTACACTATATACCTCAAGTTTTTAATTTATTATTCATTTGGAAATGATTCATAGAAACTCAATGCCACAGGAGTAAACCAACAGATTACATACGTCAACATCTTATCTAGTTTTCTGATTATCTTCTATACTACGATTAAAGCAAAGCTATACGAAAGGTTAAACATGGAAAATTTTACACTGTGCAGTGAAGGGAATGTGTCATCAGAAAATTAACTATTGTTTAAATAAAGTTTTTCATTAAAATTGGTGATATGTTTTTCTATTATAATAAAATTCAATAAACTATTGAAAGGAAAAATAAGAATTCTTCTGTATTATCACGATAATTGCTAAAAACGCATTACTGAGTAACTGGAAAACTCCATTGGTCCCCTGTTTTGATATCATCCTGAATAAAAAATAAATACTACACATTCAAAAAGGTTATAGCTAGGGGTTCTGGAAAGTTGGATAAATTTAACATCAGATGGTTATCATGGTCTCTGTCCTCATTGTAGAGATATTTGAGTAACAGTGTTTAAGTATCATGTCAGTGGAAAAATCTTAGACATTATGTTACAAGAGGCACATTGACATCTATTATTAGAGTTAAACCTTATCTTGTTTTATAAAATTGGTGATATTTTTTAAATTTTTCATTTTACCATCTAGATTTTTTTCAATAATCCTGAAATTTTTCAATAATCAGTCCAATGTCCAGCTAGGCCAAAAAAATTAAGATGAGATTTCCTGTTTAGTCTGTCATGAGAACAAAGTTGCTGATAAACTGATATGTACAGCATAATAGTGAAAGGTGACACCATTGTTCAGATGGCTAAAGATCAGAGCCCAGCCTCCCCCTCCACGTTGAATGTCCTCATTAAATCCCAGCTTTTATTGAGCCTCTTTTCCTTCATGGTGCAGAGTTATTTTTCATTCTCTCCATTTTATGAGGCAGGACCAGAGCTGAGCTATTTGGCAGTAGTTAACAGTTCTTACCTCCCTTACTTCTCTAGAAAATCACAGCAAACCACAACACATCACACACAAGTAATTCATGGAAGAGTAGAGTAACGAAATAAAGAGAAGCAGCAAATCAAGAAAAGGGTTACACTAAGCACCACAGAGAAAACCCTTGATTTAACTTTCATGTACAGTCACTGATGCAGACATAATCGGGAAAGATTTATCAAAACCTATGCAGAGGAAAAGTTGACCAGTTGCCTATAGCAATCAGATTGCTTCTTTCATTTTTCAGATGCCTTTTTAAAATTTCCTATGCACAGGTTTGATAAATCTCCCCCATTGTCTCTCGTGTCGCCAACGCAGAGCATATGCTAAGCCCCTCCCTTGATTCCTGGAATCAATCTTCCTGAGGCTGTTCCTAGAGATGGATTTTCCATGCCAAGAATATACTAGGTCTATCGTGGCTGCACGAAGTTCACACCCCTGTTGCACAACCCTGGCCTGTGTGAATTTTTTTCTTTCCAGGAAGTGTTTTTTTTTTTTTTTTTGGAGCAGAAGGGGCTCTGCAGAGTAGAACAGCTGAGTACAAATGTATTTAAGGCCTATGGGGATCTCCAGACTGAACTCGGGCTGACGCATTCCTCTTTTTATAGATACCGTATTTATCGGCGTATAACACGCACTTTTTAGGCAAAAATTTTTAGCCTAAAGTCTATCTGCCTGTTATACGCCGATAAGCCACTGCAGTTCAATGATTTAAAGTGGGCGCTTTAAATCAATGAACTGCAGCGGCTTTGCAGGTGCAGAGACCTGCCGTCGCTGCCGGCTTCTCTGCCCCTGCCTGTCCTGGGGTCTAGAGCCCTGCTGCTGGCCCTTCTCTCCCCCTGGCTATTGGTGCCGCTGCCCGTTCTCTCCTGCTGACTATCTGTGCCGCTGCCCCATTGCCGGCGCCGATAGCCAGAGGGACGGGGTGTTATGAGGGCTAATTTTTTGCCCTGTGATCTGAAGTTTTAATCTGTACCATTTTTGTTTTGATCTGACTTTTTGATCACTTTATTTTTTTTTAGGATATAAAGAGTGATCAAAAATACGCTACTTTGGATTTTTTTGGTGCTTACGCCATTGACCATGTGGTTTAATATATTTTTATAGATCGGACATTTACCACATGTATATTTATGTTTATATAGTTTTTATATAGAATTTTGGAAAAGGGGGGTGAATTAAACATTTAATAAGGAAAGGGTTAATGTGTGTTTTTAAGCTTTTTTTAAAAACTTTGTTTTTACACTTTTAGTCCCCTTAGGGTACTTTTAGGAGGAATCATTTGATTTCTCATACAGATCAATGAACCACATTCATCTGTGTGCCAGGCTTCATCATTCCGAGCACCAGAGCCGGCAGTGAAGGAGAGGTAAGCCCTCCGGCTATAGTGCTGCGTGGGGAGGTGGGCTCAATCCACCCACTGGACCACCAGGTATGGAATAAAGGCACTTTTAGACGTAGCTGTCAGCATGTCTGCTATTAATGCCGGCCCCCAGCTACAAGAATCAGCTGGGGGCCGGTCGGTATGACGTGGGTTAGAGTCGGGAGCCCGCGTCAAAGCCCCTTAACGGCACATGGACGAGCATAGATGTCCATGTTGTTAACGGGTTAAAAAAAATTACCTGTCATCAAACCATATTTTCAAAACCAACTCAGATTATATTCCCTAACTACTGCTAACACTCCTCCTACCCTTACAGAGCTTTCTAAAGCATGGAAATTTTTTTTTTGTATCATACCTTTCCCCTTGCTCACATTGTGTGAGCTCCAGCAGGAGAAAGTGGGTCTTCCCCAGCAGTTGTGACGTCACTGAAGTCTGCGAGAGCTATTCCTGAGTTTGGTCTCCTGCCAGGCCAGGAGCACACCAAACTATTTGACTTCCGTAGAGAAGGCAGTTTTTTCTATCACATTAAAAACATACAAAGGTTGAGAATTTTAACAGCAAGTAAATAGCAAAGGGTCTTAGAATTACATAAGGAACAATATATTAAAAGTTTAGTTTGGTGATGGGGGAAATCCACCTTTTTTTTATCCAATTATTTTTTTTTATTAAAGAGTACCTAACAGGCAGTGGACCGCATATTACAGGAAAAGGAGACTTCTGGAGGCTAAGGGTCTGTTCACACTAAGGGAATATCAAGAACATTTTCATTGCTTAAATACAGTACTTTCTGCTCAATGGTAAAATAGAGGTGGAATTGGCACTTGAGTGCAAAATTTAGTGAGGAAACTCAAAGGCCCTTGACTTTATAGAATTTTACTCGTGGATTCAAGGAGTTCTATTTTTCAGCTCCACCTTTCAAAAGCCATAACACGCTGATTTTTTATGCACAGCCAGGGCTTAAGGTTACTAATAGAGATGAGCGAACTTACAGTGATTCGATTAGTCACGAACATCTCGGCTCGGCAGTTGCTTGCTTTAGCCTGCATAAATTAGTTCAGCTTTCAGCTGCTCCGGTGGGCTGGAAAAGGTGGATACAGTCCTAGGAGACTTTCTCTGTATCCACCTTTTCCAGCCCACCCGGAGCACCTGAAAGCTGAACTAATTTATGCAGGAAAAGTCATCAACTGCCGAGCTGCGAAGTTTGTGACGAAACGCTCATCTCTAGTTACTAACCCATTCCTGTTTGAAAGTTGGAAATTTCACTTCAGGACTACATACATTTTTGGTGTGTTATGTAAAAAAATCAGTCTCAGACGCTACGCCACTCAGTTCAACAGGAATTAGATGGAGCAGGAGTCGGACAAGCAGTCTGACCACCACCGATACTTGACAGGCAACAAGCATCCATTAGGGGAAAAACACTATGGGGGAGATTTATCATTGCTTTTGGAGCATTTTTTTTGTCTATGTTTTGGCGCAGTTCAGGCACAAGCAGCATATTAAGGGACTTTGTGTCTTTTGATAGACAGTTTCACTCTTTTTGCCTACCCATAGAACTTTTTCTTTTTGACCATGCAGTGGTCACGTATTTATCGTTTGCGACTTTTGTCATAAGTTGCTATTTTGTGCGCAAAGGTCCCTTTTTTTTAGGCGCAACGCTACACCACCTACCAGTAGGCGTGAGAATCACATCTACCTTTCACAATTCAACCTTTAACCTCTTGCGGATGACAGCGTCCCACTCCCCTTCTATGACATGCGCTCAAGAGCTGAGCGTGGGTCATAGCTGGGTGGTCCTGGCGGCTATCTGCCACCAGGACCCATCTCTAATGCCAGACATCACCGATCATGGTAATGCCCGGCTTTAACATATTAGACAACGCAATCAAATTTGATAAATGCAAGTAAAAATGTCCCGGCAGCTCTGTGAAAGTAAGTAAAAACACCTAACCTGCCAAATTCAGGACCCGGGAAAGTGTCAACTTCCCTCCCTCACAAGCGTCTAGATAAAGTGTATGTGGTAGAGCTTTTCCCACCACAGCAGAGCTGTGCAAAATTCATCACCCTGCTGCACCTTCTTGATAAATAAGATCCACGCTAGTCAAACCCATCACCCAAATAAACGTGGGAAAATAGCTCTACCGTAGACATTCTTTGATAAATGTGAGCCTATGTGCATATACTCTTGACACTCTGTCTAAGGTCAGAGATTATATTGTCCTCCTATTTTTAATATTCCAACATCAAATTACTCTTTAGTTCTTTAGTGTAAAGAATAAACTTTATCCCCTAAAGACAGACAGTGGTTACGTCATTCCCAAGCACAGAACGGCAGAATTTGCAGAAAGCAAACTTGTGTAGACGTGTGCTGGATGAGGCACCGATAAACCCATCACAGAGATTGCATAGCTGTCACTATTCTAGAAGAGATTCAAGAGGGTGAATGTATTGAACCATGCAGTGCTTTCATGTGGTAAAGTTTGAGCATTTTACATTAAATCTTTGTTTTATAATGGATGACTACCACTCATAAAATACAGAAGCTCAGACCTTAATAATGCAAAAATAAAACCATGATTGTTTCTACATTAAATGACTTACATAAAAATGAGACATGGGTCAGAAAATTAGAAGAATATGCAGCAAGTAATGCAAGTACGTAAATCTTTGGAGAATAAGCTTACGCACACTTTTTTGGATAAATATGAGGAAGCCCCTTCACCTAATAAAATTTCAAAATGTTGTGTTTGTGTGAATACTTTCAGCTTTTTTGTGTGGTGGCAAAATTGCTAAAATTTTACAACCTTTTAACCCATTACAACAAAATGTGCGACATTTTACCAAAAGTCATACATTGTCAATTCCTTACCACTGAAAAAAGCTACTTGATTTTGACATACCTTCAGAATCGAGAATACAAGTCTATTGTTAAATTGACAAAACAGAGCTAAAGACTAGAATATACTATACAAGTTAGGTGAGTGAATTCAGCAGCTCAAATCCATGTTCACATCTGTAAAGTACCATTCATTGGTATGTGTTGGCAGACCTGACTTACAACTCCAGCAGAAGGCTATAATGCCTCAATATTTGAGCAGATGTGAGATTTAACTGAAGTAGTCTTAGTGGTATCTGTGCTTGTATAAAGTATTTTAAGTCCATGAATCCCAAAAATTAGGAAGAACAGCAGGCATTTACCACGCTGCTGAAGATAAAATTGTAGGACCTGCTGCACGTTTGTTGGACTGAATAAAACTTTTCAAAGTGCCAAGTGCAATAAATGGCAGCAGTAACAGCTGTTTCATGCTGCAAGAACCCTCCCTAAGCCAAAATTGAGGGAGCATTCTTGCAATACAAAACAGTTGTTTCCATGAATTGCACTTAGCAGGACCTGCTGCATTTTATTGGATTGAATACAACTTTTGGATTTTCTCTTCATAAAGTGTGTTGAGTGCCCTTTCTACTTTTTGGGGTTCTCTCTAAGCTCTGATGTTCTGTCCAGGGACCTGAATGGAGGAGGAGGGCAGTGTTACTGTGGTGGAAGCAGTGGTGGGGTTTCTACTCCTAACAGGTTTCCATCCCTAGCCACTTCCTGCAGAATTTGTGCCCACTAGCACCTGGAGCTCCCCCTACTACTGCTAATCCCATCACCTGCCAAATGTCGGCAAAAACAGGTCTCACATCATATACAGTACACACACTATCAGGGGCATGACAAATTTGATTTGAACTTAGGAGCCAGCAATGGCCATTGTGGTTTTTCAGTTTGTGCTGTGAGCAGTAGTTTTTATTGGTAACACATTTGCATAGTATTTGACATTTTGATCCATTATATTTTTTTGTAGGAGGTGATTAAAAAAGTCTGCAATTTTTGCCATTGGAATTTTGTGTCTTTGTGCCATTGACTGTGCAGCATCAGGAATGTGATTATTTATTAGTGTGGCAATATTTGTTATGTTTTTACTTTATTTGGAAAATGGGAAAGGGGGTTATTTAAAAACTTTCTTCAACTTTCACACTTTTTTGGAGGGAGGTGACTGAGGTGACAGCAGGTGCAGCAAAAAGGAGGTGACAGCAGGTGCAGCAGAAAGGAGGTGACAGCAGGTGCAGCAGAAAGGAGGTGACAGGGGTGACAGCAGATGCAGCAGAAAGGAGGTGACAGGGGTGACAGCAGAAAGGAGGTAAAGGGGGTGACAGCAGGTGCAGCAGAAAGGAGGGAGGGATGAAAGCAGGTGGAGCAGAAAGGAGGAAGGGGGTGAAAGCAGGTGCAGCAGAAAGGAGGAAGGCGGTGACAGCAGAAAGGAGGAAGGGGGTGACAGCAGGTGCAGCAGAAAGGAGGAAGGGGGTGACAGCAGGTGCAGCAGAAAGGAGGAAGAGTGGCAGCAGGTGCAATAGAACATATGACCTGGGGCTAGCTGGGCAGAGTTGTTACATGTGGCAGGCTGCAGGGCACAGGTAAGGGAAGGGCTCCAGGCCGTGTGTACAGTCCCCCTCCACACACACACACACACACACACACATCACAGTGCTCCCAGCACCCATCGGCTTGGCTGCGGAAATGTAAGGGGCTTACCTCCAGCCACCTCCTCTCTTACCTGGCCTCCTGATGACAGTCATGGAGACCAAAGCGAGAGGGAGGCAAGCACCCTCCCAGCTTCCTCTTTGGCCAGGCTGTAGCCCCGTCCATGTGGAAACAAAAAAGCAGCAGAGAAATTGGAGCTTGAGGAGGAAGATAAGGCAGCACAGGAGCCTCTGAATGGGAGGAGTTACTGCTGGCCAACTTCAGGGGCAGCACAGAATAGCACTACTGCTAGTATAAGTGGCTAAGCGCAGAATGCAAGGTAATCAGTCGCATGGTGTAAGCTATTTACGTCACTGCTAGGATTGACAAAGACCTAGGCACCAGAAGGAAATTTTTAGTCACAATGGATTTATCAAGCCCTGCACTATATACATATATACACACACACAAACTACAATAAGGAAAAAAAACATTTTTCACCTGGTCAAGTCTTAAAGCGCCATCATCAAATCTTTGTCGACGTAAATTTTTTGCAATAAGATGAAGGTTGAGAACAGCTTGCTGAATCTCTTGAACTGTATGATCAGAGGACACAGGGGGCAGCTCCTCAACACCAAGCAGTTTGTCTGGACTCTCAATCATACTTTGTGCATGGTCATAGCTGAGCTTCACACAGGGACAGATAACACTTCGGCCAAACCACTCTTCAAGGATCTAAAATGTGAAAAAAGTATATAATTAGGTAATACGAAAATAAAAAATATAATTACGGTAACTGCACAGGTAAAGTTGGATAAAGGCTTCCTGTATAAAAAATAAAAATAAAAAACACAACAAGACACCCTGTGAGAAGAACTTCTAGCCCTTTGCAGCCACCAAAAAATAAATAAAATAAAATGTCCCTCTACATCAGTCCCGAGACTGCAATCATGATGATCCAGTCTTAGATTTTACACCTTAAAAAAAACTTACTTTTCCTTGCGGAGTGATTTTCCATATGACCGAAAAAGTCAGTCTGTCTGCCATTGGGTTTAAGCTGCAAAGTTCTTCACATAGCAGCCTAGGCAACATGGGAATGACCTGCAATACAGCAAAAAAAGAGATCACATTGGAATGATAGGAGAACAGTACATTTTGTAATTTTGGCTGAATTTAAATATAAGAAATAATAAAAAGTTTTTAGGAAATTGATAAGCCATTTAAAATGTAATTACTGCCAACAACCAAGGAAAAGATTTCTAAGAAATAGTTTCCAAACAAGATGCAAAATTCAAAACGCAGTCCACATTTCAGAAAAGCGAATTTGTACAGAAATACGACTCTGAGCTTCGTAACAATTCAATCCTTGTGTTTCAGACAATGTGGATGCTACAACGCTTTCCTGACACTTCAGTGCTGGATCACACTATTGTTGGGGGGAAGGAATTTAGCCTAAATGTTTCCATGTTGTGCCCTTACTTCTATGCGTCATAGATCACACACATACATAGGCCCAGATTTATCAAACTGTGTAAGAGAAAAAGTGGAGAGATTTCCCCACGGCGACCAATCACAGTTCAGCTTTCACTTCATAAGCTGAGCTGGGATTGGTTGCTGTGGGAAAATCACTCCACGTTTTCTCTCCCACGGTTTGATAAATCTCCCCAATTATTTTTTATTGGACATTGTCCTGATTTAGGAGTGAAATCTGGGCCTGAATCCTCATAGTGTGAACATGGCTTAGATATATGAAAAACAATGAAGGCTGCATCCTGTAACAAAATAAATACAGTGGTCCCTCAACATAGGATGGTAATTAGTTCCAAACGGACCATCGTTTGTTGAAATCATCGTATGTTGAGGGAACCGTGCAATGTAAAGTATAGGACAGTGGTTTACAACCTGCGGACCTCCAGATGTTGCAAAACTACAACACCCAGCAGGCCCGGACAGCCGTTGGCTGTCCGGGCATGCTGGGTGTTGTAGTTTTGCAACATCTGGAGTTCCGCAGGTTGTAAACCACTGTTAGAGAAAGTTGTACTCACCTCTCCCCGCCGCTCCGGACCGTCACCGCTGCCCGGGATGTCGCCATCCATCGCCGTCGCCGCATCCCCGAGGTGTCCCCGACGCTCCGGCAAGGCCTCTGCTTCCCCAAAGGATAGGGGATAAGATGTTAGATCGCCGCGGTCCCACTGCTGGGGACCCCGGGGATCGCCGCTGCGGCACCCCGCCATCATTACTGCACAGAGCGAGTTCGCTCTGTGCGTAATGACGGGCGATACAGGGGCCGGAGCAGCGTGACGTCATGGCTCCGACCCTCATGACATCACCGCCCGTCCCCTTAATGCAAGTCTATGGCAGGGGTCGTGACGACCCCCACGCCCCCTCCCATAGACTTGTAATGACGGGGGCTGGCCGTGACGTCACGAGGGGCGGAGCCGTGACGTAACGATGCTCCGGCCCCCTGTACTGCCCGTCATTACGTGCAGAGTGATCTCGCTCTGCGCAGTAATGATAGCGGGCTGCTGCAGCAGCAATCCCCAGCAGCGGGACCCCGGCAATCTGACATCTTATCCCCTATCCTTTGGATAGGGGATAAGATGTCTAGGGGCGGAGTACCCCTTTAAGGCACTCATGACTATTCTTGGAATTACAGTATTAGGTAATGCAGCACATGCTTCAACAGAGGACGTGCACCTTTACACAAAGTACACATAGGAAGCAAGATAAGCCAATACTTCATAAAAAGGCTCCTGGGTGTGCTAAGGATTACTGTAAAACTAAAACCATATAATGTATCTTTTACAGGTAGTGAATTACCCTATCAAATGTACTCAACGCTAAGAAACACTACCAAGCCCTCAGAGTTGAGTAATCTTACTACCCAGCTTACAGTGGAAGCAAATCCACAAATAAACACAAAAGATCAGTGAGCTAACCACATAGATGCATTCGAGACAAGTGAAGATTGCAAAACTATACAGGAGCCATTCTTCACCTATGGTCACCGTTTAAGGCTGATTCACACTAAAGTGCTTTAGCAATTGTATTATTTCTCCAGCATTTTGCCAAGGAACTAAGAATTTGGCAGCTGGTGATGGAAAATAGCAAATTCTGTGTTAATAATAATAATACAAGCGTTGGCTCCAGTGCCTGTTAAGTGAGCACAAGTGAAAGGTTTCTATAAATCACTGCATCATACGAAAAAAAAAAAATTATTCTCCTTCTGTCCACCTGATACAGCAGTAAATGTCCATGACAATATAAAAATATTTATAACAAAAGCACTAAATTAGGTTAAATTATGAAAAATATATATAAATAAAGAAGTATATATTCAAAAGTAGACCCCAGCTGATCGTTTTTGCAAACATTGGCAGAGTCTGTGAGAAACTAGCCAACCATTTCAAATAAATGACAAAATATCGCTGTTAAACTCAATGGGGGAGATTTATCAAAACCTGTGCAGAGGAAGAGTGGTGCAGTTGCCCATAGCAACCAATCAGATTGCTTCTTTCATTTTCCACAGGCCTCTGTGAATGAAAGAAGCAATCTGATTGGTTGCTATGGGCAACTGCACCACTCTTCCTCTGCACAGGTTTTGATAAATCTCCCCCAATGTTTATTAGCAGTGAGTCGTGCAGGTAGGTAAGAAAGAAACTGCTGACGTCTCTGTGATGCTCGGATATCATTTTGAACCTGGGGGAGAAAAAAAAAGGAGAAAAAAAAAAAAAGGACCCACCTAAAAGGAACTATTTGGGCAGAACCGATGAGTTCATACTATATCTCATTGTTGCATGGAATGTCCCTTTAAAAAAAAATTTAGAACTGAAAGGAAATTTGTTGCCTAGATTCCCTTCCCTTTTACATAATGAGGGCTGCCATCTTGACTGAGCTGTTTTAGCAGCATTTAGGGATCTGCTTTCCTGCTGTGGACATAGCAGAAAATAGACAGGGCATGCATGATTTAGATGAATTGAAGATGTTAACGGGCATTACCCGTTTCCATTGCAATGGTCAGTCTACAGGGAGGGGGGATGCTGCTGTACCCTCATTATGTAATTTCTCTCATGACACATTCCCATTAAACATAGGAAGTGTGTCATATTTGTGTTGCTTCAAGTCCTTACCTGGGTTCTTGCAAAATAAATATCAGATATTCTTTAAGATTTACTTGAACCGAACAGCATGAATTCCCAAAAGGTTCCATAATTACAAACAACTAAGCTTTAAAAGGGGTCCTCCGCTGGAAAACATTTGTTTTTTAAATCAACTGGTGCCAGAAAGTTAAACAGATTTATAAATTACTTCTAATAAATCTTAATCCTTCCAGTACTTATCAGCTGCTGTATGCTACAGAGGAAGTTCTTTTCTCTTTGAATTCTTTTCTGTCTAACCACAGTGCTCTCTGCTGACACCACTGCCCATTTTAGGAACTGTCCAGAGTAGGAGCAAATTCCAAAAGCAAACCTCTTGCTCTGGACAGTTCCTGACATGGACAGCGGTGTCAGCAGAGAGCATTGTGGTCAGAGAGAAAGGAAATTCAAAAAGAAAAGAACTTCCTCTGTAGTATACAGCAGCCGATAAGTACAAGATAGATTACGTTTTTTTAATGGAAGTAATTTACAAATCTGTTTAACTTTCTGGCACCAGTTGATTATCCAGTTATCCTTGGTTATTAACATTTCACTATTGTGCCTGTGATGCAAAGTTCTGTCTTAAAGTACATTTACTTGCCTTACTTTTATTTGTGATTTCATGGCTAGTGCAAGGCTAGTGCGAGAAACACTTTAGAGCTATTTGCGATGGCTGAAATTCATACACGTGTGACTGATATCTAAGATAAAATGATAGGTTGGCTACTGTAATGTACCGTATTTTTCGCCGTATAAGACGCACTTTTTCTTCCCCAAAACTGGGGGGGAAAAGTCGTGCGTCTTATACGGCGAATACACCCTATCGCGGCGGTCCCTGGGGCCATCAACGGCTGGGACCCGCGGCTAATACAGGATATCACCGATCGCGGTGATGCCCTGTATTAACCCTTCAGACGCGGCGATCAAAGCTTACCGCCGCGTCTGAAGGGAAAGTGACACTAACCCGGCTGTTCAGTCGGGCTGTTCGGGACCGCCGCGATTTCACCGGGAGGGACCTTACCTGCCTCCTCGGTGTCTTCTCCGTTCAGGGATCCCCTGTATGGCCGGCGCTCTCCTTCCTCGTCATCACGTCATCGCGTATGTGCGTCAGCGTGCGTAACGACGTGATGGCGGCGGAGAGTGAGGAAACCCAGCCGACAGCAGAGACGTTCCGGAACGACGGGGACACGGCGACAGCGATGGAGCAACATCCAGGGCAGCGGTGACGGGTCCGGAGCGGCGGGGACACGTGAGTATTACCTCCTGTGCAGTTGTCTTCAATCTGCGGACCTCCCGATGTTGCAAAACGGCTGTCCGGGCATGCTGGGAGTTGTAGTTTTGCAACATCTGGAGGTCCGCAGGTTGAAGACCACTATTGGGTTCAAAATCTTTATTTTTTTAGATTTTGCACATATAAATTGGGTGCGTCTTATACGCCGGTGCGTCCTATAGGATGAAAAATACGGTAAATATAGCAATGTTGCAAGGTTTGGTATTCCCTTTAGCTAGTGTTTCTACTTTCTGAACAGTGGCAACAGTTCCCACCTTTTGTACGAGATAAACACTTGTGGCTCTCTCACTTGCTACTAAATCGAGAGCGCTCCCTTCTTCAACAAAATAGCTCACATCTGCAATATGGACTCCAACTTCAAAGTTTCCTGCAAAAAAATAAAAAGTAAAATGAGTTTTATATATAATTGTAAACTCCCTACAATAAAGAAATAAAAAGGTCAGCACCTCCAAGCAATAAAAAAAATATATGCACTGATGCACGCAGTCACGGTTTCAATGCAAATGCAAACACACTTAGCAAGCACTAGAAAGCAAATGCTATAATGTTATATTTTAAAACTATGTACATGTAGGGGAATCTAAAATCTTGCTGTTTTCACACTGTCCCCTATAGCCATAATAAGGCTCCTTTCACACTACCGTTTTTTGCCCAGTAGGTAACGTCTGTTAGGAAGACAGCGGGAGAAAAAATTGTGCATGACATGTCTTTCTCACGCTATCTTTGGCCGCAATAACTGGAGTTATAACAGACCAGAGTGGAAACACATTCAAGTGAATGGGATCCTCTTTGCCTGTTAACTCCATTACAATAACTGACGTTAAAGGAGGTCAAAGTGAAAAAAAATTGCGCAACTTTCACACTTTCACTACAGGCCATGTTTGTTTAATCTTTTGTTTACACTGTGTATATGTACCTTCATCTCTGGGCTAATTTTCAGGATGCATTTCTTTTTCTCCCTAATTATTTGGGGCTCTCATTGCATAAGATTATTTACAGTGCCTGTTAGTATGCTTAAACCACATTTACTGTATAGAGCCTTCCACATGTATCTGTATATACGGTACATGCTCCTACCTTCATGATTTGTCTATTTTTATGTATATATTTTTATTTTGATTGAAAAAAAAATTTATATGGTATTTTTGACGTATGACGACATTTTTGAGTTTTAAGGTAGGTAAGATAGCAATATTACACACTAAGCACACAAAAAGCCCTGATATGGTTCCGATATAAGATAAAGCCATCAAAAGGTTTTCATGTTAAACTAAATTGGAATTAAAAGGGTGTAAATTGACTTCATAAAAAGGAAGGATCTTCATCCCATCAGCTTTCTAGGAAGCTGTTAATAGAACATAGTCAAATTTGCTTGTCTCTGTTCTCTAATAAGGATGGAATGGGTTGCTTAGGGCTAAGAAAGCTGGGTTAAACTGAAACATTGGCTTTCTGACCTGTGAGACAACAAATGATACCATCCTCTGCATAAAATCTTGATATAGAGGGCTGCAAAACCAATGGTGTATGACAGAAAAACAAACCTTTACGTATAAGACTGTCAAAACCATTTAACTAGAAGATTACAAATGCTGCATAGTCAAGAACAGCTGACAATATGTTATCTTATTTATGTGAATTAGTAATCCATCAACAGAGGAAAAACTATAAATTCATACTGCATTTTTGTATATGACATGTGCCCTTCTAACCTCCTCCTTGCTTCACGAGATGCATGTCTCCCTGCAGCACTGAACTTCTTAGCTTGTGTCAGCATTACACAGAAACCTAATTTAATAAGTCCAGTGTTATCCGCCTGAACTTTAAATGCTGGGTTATACAACCGACAAACTGAGAACGATCTCATGACATGAGATAACAGGAGCAGGGAGCCAATCCAAACAAACTGTTAGAAAGTTCAGGATATCCCCCACGGTGGGGAGCCTTTAGCAGACCCCTCGAGATCTCAGGGCCTTTAATGGAAGCCCCAAGTAAATATTTGGTTACATATATTTACATAATGTAAGCGGTCAGAACTCAGGACGGGATGGCTACGCCCGAAATTTAATGAAAAAAGGAGAGGAAACAATTTTTATTTCTATGTATGAGGTTAACTATTTTTACAAAGAAAAAAAATGCCCTGAGATCAGCTTTATCAAGGTGGATCCCACACATCTAAGGTTTACAGACCATCATACAGAGGAGAAAACCGGGCTCACACTTTGTGGCTGGTGCCTGCAGATGATTTTGCAGGTAATGTTGGCAACTCGAGTGTTTAAGGCGTTATCAGGTAAGGAGGGGGTCAGAAATAGTAGTAGAGTAGTAAATAAGTAAACATCCAACGCTCCCAAGGTGTCTCTGGTAAATGCTCTGGTTGTGCTGCAGCTTGGCTAATCGCTGTCTGAAATTGCAATCACTGCAATGTGAGGTAGCGCGACATATTGGGCCCGGACACCAGGAAAAAGACAGGGCACAATACATTACACTGATGGGGGGGGGGGGGGAGGAATTTTAATGTACAGGCTCAAACATTATAAGAGGTTATTTCATGTCCATGAAATCACATACAAAGCTTCTCAACAAAAATGTATCTCATGTTCCTTTTTAAGAGTTTATTTCAAATTCGGCCCTTGGTTGCAACAATTACTACAGTTTTCTTGCACTTCAGCAGCCAATGTTTGCTATCCCATTCAGAAAATGGGCCTGGTCTACGGTGTGGGACTGACTGTCTAAAAGGAATCTATTTTGCAACCCATAGTTTAAAATTGCTTAGGTGCATCCAAAATAGAAATAACCAGGCAAGTCTGTAAAATGTTTGAACTGTTAATGGTCTTCCATTCTGTGTCCACACATTTGCAGCTTTAGTGAACATTCTACATTGCAAAAGTCTTATCTTTGTATTTACCTACAGTAAACTACAAGTCAATAGAAAGTAACAAGTTATTGTAAAACTCTTTCTAAAAAAGTATCTAAAATATAAATAAAAATAAACCATTATATACCCAACTGATTAAAAATTGCATTTATAGAGATTCCTATATGTGCACGTACATGTAGGCTACATTTGCTAACTCTAAAGCAACCATAGCCGACACGGTTACAATCACTCTATGAAAGGATTAAGAGAACATACAGACAGACTCTTCAGGGGTATAATTCCGATTTGGCAACTGGCCAAATTACACGTCACATAGTAGCTGTCATGTGATGTCATGTCACTGGCATCCCTTTGTACTGAAAGTAAGCATCTGGGGTGCAGCACATAAAGAAATTACATCACTGCTGGGCAGACTGCATTAGAGGCATCAGAAGCAGATGGTAGCTAACATAAAAAGCAAGAAACGTTCAAACAGTGCTGACTCTGCTTTTTCACTTATGTTGGTAGCCTGGCAGGATATTCAGCTAACCCTGGAGCTGGCACATAAGGCTCACTTCAACTCCAAGTTCCTCCAGTACAGCTGTCTAAGCCCGGTGTTAGAAATCTCAAAGCTGTGCTATTTTTTCTTCTTCCTTGGATTCTCTTTTGTTTTAGGCAAATTAAATTTAGTTTACATATAATCTTATCCACTCAAAGCACACTTTAAGATTAGACTAATAAGAGGATTTTAACTCAAATGGTGAAAAAAAAAATAGATACCTACATCAGATTCAAATAAATATGCAACAAATGTTTGCAGTGTTTTCCTGTATATCCTGTGACAACAAAAATGAGGCAAAATGCTCAACTGATGCTGAGGTATATAGCGGTCATGTGTGTACATGAAGTGTAGCAGTATTTCTGGCCAATAATGGAAGGATATTTTCACATGTGTTTCACATTCTACAGGTAATAGTTTTCGGTGGGCTCTGCTCCAGGATAGATGATGACTATATGCTATGATATCTGCCAAAAACTGGACACAAACTAGATCCTATGCCCCTCTAGCACACCCTCTGAAGCAGTAGCAGCACAGGAGATATTATAAAGTAGACCCCTATAAGAAGCAATTGTAACTTCATCCCTCAGTGTACTGACGTGTACATACTTCAGTGAATAATCAATGCAAGAGAACGGAGGATATGGTAAGGTGGATAGAGTCAATTTGTGTGTAAGCTTCTTATCTTCATTTGAACTATTGATTTATGGAAAATAGTAACTTTAAGGAGTAAAAATCAACATTACTATCATTGTTTAACTTTGCGTTGCCCTTTCAAAAGGAAATTATTATTAGTAAGTCATAAGTATGGACATCCTAACACACTTCAAGTTAGCTATTTATAAAGCTAAAAGGGCATACAATATGACTGATAGGATTTAAATCTATTTAATTAAAGAGTACCTGTCACCAAATAAAACTTTTAATATAGTGTTCCTTGTGTAATTAGCAATGTAGCTGGTGCTGGGTCTAGACGTCAAGGTCTCCGGTCCAGCATGTAAAAATGGATGCAGATCTAGGCGCCTTGGGATGAATCTCGTGTGTCCCAGAGGAGGATATGGGACAGTAAGGAAGCAGGAGGCGTGAAATATTGTATGCTTTTCTTTATTCAGCTTAAAAGACTACGCGTTTCGTGAGGGGTCCCTCGCTTCATCAGATCATGTACATAGATACAGCTTCATTACTTTTATACATGTAACAATTTAAAAAAATACGGGAAGGGAGAATGTCATAGTGACGTAATCTCAGGACCGGAAGGGTCATGTCGGCACATATAACAAGTGATACAAATTATATATTATATATATATATATATATATATATATATATATATATATATATATATATATATGCTTTCTTAGGACAAAAAATACAATAAAAGGAGTGTTAAAAAGACTTGTGTGGAGTATTATTCTGTGTGCATATATGTTATTTCTGTTTTTCAAATGTATGCTCATGGGCGCCATTTGGTATAGTAGTCACGGCGCTTTGTATCTTCTAAAGTCGGCAAATGTCTTCTATTCAATTGTTTAACATCCAAAAACTTATATCAGGCTCTGGTGATATAAAGAAATCAATTGTTGTTGGTTCGTATGTCAAAATCTTAGGTGGATGAGGATTTTTCACAGTGAATATGTAGGTGAATGTTGATTTGTCAATGAAAGTTTTACCCAATATATAATCAGGGTCACATGATAAAGTAATTTCATGACTTAGTAGCGAATGACACCTACTCTGGACACAAAGAAGGAAAACAGTCGAAGAACTAACAGCAAGCATTAAAGGCACTTAAAGACAATCCTGATATTGTCATCAGGTCGGCAGATAAAGGGGGCAGCATTGTCATTCAGAATTATAGTGATCATCATAAAGAGGCGTTGAATATTCTGGAACATGCCAAGTATTACAGGAGATTAGAAGAGGATCCCTATCTAAGCCTGAAGACTAAAATAAAAATTCTAATAGAAGAGGCTTATAATAAAATAATAACCAAAAGAAGAAAAAAAAAAAGATTTCTTATTATTAACAATGCCTCAAAACCATATTACTACCATCTCCCAAAAGTGCACAAGGATGCACAAAACTCCCCAGGAGGCCCAATCATTTTGGGCATTAATAGTCCTACAAACATCTTCCAGTTTTTAGCCCTCATATTACAGGAATATGTGCAGACCTTGCCAAGATTTTAAAAATATTCAGACAATCTTATTTTAATATCGAGTGGAAACCGGAATTTGTTTTTATCATCATGGATGTCTCCTCGCTGTATATTTATACTGTGAGTGAGAGAAAACAAAAAGACAGAGCTTCCCATTGAGCAATATGTTTGAGCACTTTTAGAATGTGCAAAGTGAGCGTGATAAAGTGGCTGCTCACCGTTTTGGATTTTATTGCAGACAGGAGGCTCACATCAGAATGCATTATCCTTCTTTATTTTGCCCATTAGCAGAAAGAATGACAGTGTTAAACATAAAAAGAAAAAGAAAACACAGGTGTCCAAGCACCTAGTAACCATAGCAACTCCCTCCTCCATCCCACCAATCCAAGCATAGACTGCCCTATATAACCAAGCTGCAGCCCCTCCTCCTCCTCTTTCTTTCTGCTCGTTAGCAGCATCAGTGTCTAACAGATAAGTGCATTAATAATTCTCATTCCTGTCACCCACACTGTAATTTCTCCCTTTACCCTGTACTCCCAGGGTTGGGGGACTTCTGCCCTCTGTGGCCAGCTTCTGAGGGAGCGAGGGTCCCTCTCTCTCTCTATCTTTATCTCTCTCTCCCCCCTCTCCCCGTGTTTTTCTATCTATATACATCTATATATCTATTTCCGTTCCCCCCCTTTTCTGTCCTCTGGGTCGGTATTTCAGACCCAGGGAACTGTACCGTTGTTCTGTTTCACTTATTTTTTCTCCCCTTTGGCGCTCCGCCATTTTTCCTGACTCCGCCCCCCTTCTTCTCCGGCTTTCAGTCTGAGATCTCCTGAGCGCTTCGCGCGCTGCAGGGGGGCGTGTCCGCACGTTCGCTTCGCGAGCGTTTTGGCCTGTTACCTCGCCTACGTGCGGGGCCTTCTGTGTGGTGCCCCGGCGAGTCCCTTGGTTGCGCGGCCCGGCCGTTTCGTCGGTCGCCGACTCAGGGATTCCCCGCGGCCCCTCCGTTCATCGTTCGGCGCTGGCGCATTAATATCGCCTTACCCAGTTCGCAACTGAGTGGGATATTTTTCGCTGCGCATTATTGCGAACATTATTGCGAACATTTTTTCTCTACTCTCTCTTATTGTATACTCTTGTATATTTATATGTTATTTATTCACTGCAGTTAATGCTAGTCCCTCTGTCTGTTCTCTCCTTACAGCTGGGACTGCACACTTATATTGTACATCCATACATATTTTAACTACATCATGTCTGATGATCAGCTATCTCCACCTAATGGTGGGCTGACTCATTCATCTCAGGACCATCTCCTAGCCCCTTCTGAATTATTGCAACAGATGGTGTCTACATCGGTCCAATCCGCCCTGGCCTCCGCCATGTCATCTGTCAATGACAGCATATCAAAATCTGTTTCCATGGCGTTGTCACGGCAACACCGGGAAGGGCCGGCCTCTTCAGATACCCCCTTGGTCGCCTCCCACATACAATCCCAGGCTTCCAGCCTACTAAGACCCGGCAAGTCGGACCGGAAGAGACGCTATTGCTCCGACTTAGATACCCACCTTACCAATACACCTACTATTGGAGGTGGTTCTAAACTAACTAAGACCTCAGTGCCTCCTGAGGATACCAATGTGAGTGCTCAGAACCCCACAGATGGGGATGACGTGCCCGGTGGAACCTCTCGGTCCTCCAGGCGTAATAAACCCGACTCTTTTGTTGAAGATTCAGATGGCACCTCAGACTCTGGGGATGATGATTTATATGAGTTGGAGGACGAGGATCTGGAAGGGAACGCGAGTCGTTCTCCTCCACATGGCTCCGCTGACACAAGCGCCCCCGGGGCGATCTTGGATTCCATGGGAATTCCATTCTTCAGCCCGGAGAATATCAAACACCCCCGTTCGGGGGAGTGGACGCCCATGTCACAGGTGGCTGATTATGTTTCGGCTTGGCTGCGCAAATCTTTAGATGGTCGCAACCGCAATAAACTGAGGGCGGAGTGTCCACGACCGTCACTGCCCAATAATGTTGCCACGACGCCAGAGTTGGACCCCATTCTGGTGCGCTATCTGGTTAAGACCGGTAAAAACCCTAAAAAGGGTATTGACAAATCTTTCAAAACTGTTCAGGACAAATTGTTGGATGTCCTTGGGCCTATGACTAAGATTTTACAATTGGCCGAACATGCTGTCGCTTCAGGTGAAGTAATTGATGCAGACATTTTACGGGGCTGGGCATTACGAGCAGTTTGCTTGCTCGGCAATGCAAACACTGCGGCGTCTACGGAACGCCGGAGATCCATCCTTATGCGGCTGGATCCCCAACTTACTCACCTGGCTACCGACGAACCTGGTCCGCCAGCGGACGGTTTACTATTCGGGGAGGCCTTTCTTAAAAATATAAATAAGTATGTTGGCCTTTTCTCGGGCCTTGACAAAGCCCAATCCTCTTTAAAAAAGGTGGGCGCTAACAAGGTTTTCCCCAGGGCTGGAAGGGGTAGGGGTCGCCCTTCCGGCCGTGCCACCAACTATAGACCCTATAACAGGGGCCACTACATGCCTGACAGACAATATTACACACCAGTTCCCCAGCCACCACAGCCCTCGACTCCATTCTTTCCACCTAGAGGACGTCCGTGGAGAGCGAGGGGTGCCAGCCGCGGATACCCAAGATCCAGGGGCACAGGTGAGACTGCCTATTCTGTCATTAACATGGGTTCCTGTGGGGGGCAGGCTGGGGTATTTTTTCCGGACCTGGTCCCGGATCACATCCGACCCGTGGGTCTTGCAAACTGTAACCGGCTATCAAATAGAATTTCTCTATCCTCCGATACAGACTTGTTGGCCACCAGCGATACACTTCGCGGACGCCGACAAGGCCCTGATCCGCTCAGAATTGATGGATCTGCAGTTGAAGCACGCCATTCAGGAGGTGTCTTGGGACGCTCCGGGTTATGTGAGCAATATTTTCTTGGTCAAAAAGAAGGACGGAGGTCACCGCCCGGTCATAAACTTGAAACATTTAAACGAGTACGTTTTGTATCGCCACTTCAAGATGGAGGGGATACATCTTCTCAGAGATCTTTTGCTACCAGGAGACTGGTTGGCGAAGATAGATCTGAAAGACGCGTATCTGACCGTGCCGATACACCTTTCTTCCCGTCCATATCTTCAGTTCTGTTGGGAAGGTCGCAAATGGGAATTTGCATGCCTCCCGTTCGGCCTTTCTTCAGCACCATGGTGCTTCACCAAACTGCTGAGACCGGTCATGGCTTTGCTCAGGAGCCGGGGGGTACGCCTGATCGTCTATCTCGACGATATTCTGATCATGGCGTCCACGTATGCGTTGGCCGTGCAGCATGTCCAATGGACGGCCGCTCTGCTCTCGGAGTTGGGTTTTTTGCTCAACGAAGAGAAGTCGGTACTCACGCCGTCTCGACGGACGGAGTTCCTGGGGTTCGAGGTGGATACCCATTTGGCCACCCTGAGTCTGCCCACGAGGAAACTGACTACGATCCGCAAGGAGATCCGGAAGCTTCTCCGTGCAGAGGTGGTCTCATTGCGGGCGCTCGCTCGGGTGGTCGGTCTGCTGACAGCCTCCATCCAGGCGATCTTCCCTGCCCCCTTACACTACAGGGCGCTGCAGAGACTGAAGATTCGGCACTTGAGGGAGGGTCTGCCCTACTCAACCGAAGTGCCACTATCCGCAGAAGCCAAGGGAGAACTCCTGTGGTGGCTACGTCATGCCCAGGTTTGGAATGGGAAGACAATTTTCAATTCCAAACCGGACTTAGTGATAGAATCAGACGCCAGCCTGCGGGGTTGGGGTGCCCGCTGCGGGGCATCGACGTCCGGAGGCAAGTGGTCACCATCAGAAATGTGTTTGCACATCAATTGCCTGGAACTTCTCGCGGGCACCTTTGCCCTGAGGAGTTTCGCTTTCCACAGGTCGGATTGTTGTATCCTGCTGCGCATGGACAATGTAGCAGCCGTTCAATACATCAACCGCCTGGGAGGCACGAAATCCAAGATCCTCGCAGATCTCGCGACGGTCCTTTGGCAATTCTGCCTTCAGCGGAATATATTGTTGACCGCGGAGTATCTTCCTGGAATTTCCAACGCCATTGCGGACTGGAACTCCAGGTACCTCACGGACTCCAGCGATTGGATGTTGGAACCAACGGTGTTCCAGGCGATCCATGCCCTGTGGGGGCCATTGAGTATCGACTTATTCGCATCTCGTCTCAATCGACAGCTGCCACGATTTTTCAGTTGGCGACCGGATCCGGACGCCATGGCGACGGACGCGTTTCTTCAAGTGTGGCCACAGAGCACTCTGTACGCCTTCCCGCCATTTGCCATGATCCCCAGAGTATTATGGCAGACGGTGTCCCAAAAGGCGACGCTGGTGTTGATCACCCCCTGGTGGCCGACTCAGTCATGGTTTCCCCAGGTCCTGGGGATGGCCATAGATGTGCCGAGGTTGTGTCCGCCTCTACTCACGTTGCTTCGAGACCCCTCAGGGAATCTTCATCCCTTGACATCGGACGATCAACTGCCGCTATTGGCATGGTTGATCTCGGGACACCTTCGCTTGGGGGCCGCATTTCGCAATCGGCTTCTGACCTCATCAATGACGCTTGGGCTCCAGGTACCAGATCGGCTTATCGATCAGCCTGGGGACTTTGGCTTCGTTGGTGCTCACGACGGGATTTGGATCCCGTACGTGCCCCTGTAGCGGAGGTCATTAATTACCTCTCGGAGTCTTTTGAGGCGGGGAAAGCTTATCGCACGATCAACGTTTATCGCTCGGCTATTTCCGCCTCCCATGGGTTGGTGGATGGCTTGCTGGTTGGACAACACCCTATTGTCTGCCGTCTTATGAGGGGGATGCGGTTTAAGAGACCGCCTTCTTCGCGATATCTCACCACGTGGGATGTTAGCAGTGTATTACGCATGTTTGAGACATGGGAAGACAATGACGACTTGTCTCTTAAACTCCTGTCGTTTAAATTGACAATGTTGTTATGCCTGGTCTCCATCAAGCGTGTGTCAGACGTACGGGCCCTGGATATTTCCAGGAAACAATTTGTTCCCGATGGGGTTCGTTTTTCCATTTGTCGTAGGACCAAAACCGATCTACGTTCGGTTTTCTTCCCATTTTTTCCGACGCGCCCGAAATTGTGTGTCGTGCGATGTCTTCGATCTTATGAGTTGAGGACAGCTACGCGTCGTCCGACGGGTTCGGCGCAGCTCCTCATCTCCTATTGTCCGCCATATTTACCGGTTTCCTCCCCGACATTGGCTCGGTGGGTGAAATTGACAATGTCCTTAGCGGGTATTGATGTGTCACTGTTCACGGCTCACTCCACTAGGAGTGCGATGTCGACCAAAGTCCTTCAGACGGGTGGCTCCCTTTCGGAACTCTTGAGGGCGGCCGACTGGTCGTCCGAGGATACATTCCGTACGTTCTATTTTAAACCTACTGTACATGTGTCTATGTCTGTATTGTGATGGATTTATGATGCTTCTCTATGTACTGTGCTTTGAACATGCATTCTGATGTGAGCCTCCTGTCTGCAATAAAATTGAGGATTTTCCTAGTAGAGTGACGGAAAATATTGATTTTATTAAGACAGGAGGCGAATATCATCCCACCCGTTTCCCCTACCCGTTATTATTTGTAACCTTTGTTGTTTTCAGGATATTGAAGAATGGTTCTGCCTTGCCACGGTTCTTTGTTGGGGTCAGCTGCGTGACCTATCCGGTTGATCGTTCCTGTTTGAAGATTGACGTTCTGCGTTATTGGTTCAAGATCCTCCGTGTGGACGCCGCCGCGCGAGTTCTGCAGTTTCGATGCTGGATTTCGTCACGGCATAAAGAAAGAGGAGGAGGAGGGGCTGCAGCTTGGTTATATAGGGCAGTCTATGCTTGGATTGGTGGGATGGAGGAGGGAGTTGCTATGGTTACTAGGTGCTTGGACACCTGTGTTTTCTTTTTCTTTTTATGTTTAACACTGTCATTCTTTCTGCTAATGGGCAAAATAAAGAAGGATAATGCATTCTGATGTGAGCCTCCTGTCTTAATAAAATCAATATTTTCCGTCACTCTACTAGGAAAATCCTCAATTGTGTTTGGCACACAGCAATCCTACGAGCCTTATGTCCAGGTGGAAAACGCGGTGCAGCCGTCCAGATTATCTCAAGTGGATAGACTTCTCACTTTATTTGTATGATTCTCAGGGTAGGCAATGGTTAAAAAAAAATACTGGATAGGCAGCGCAAGCCGTGTGTAGAAATAACTTGAAGGTAGATTGGTAAATGTTTCCATAGTATTCTTTATTGGCCTCGTCAGATGCGTTTTGAGGTGTCAACTCTTTCTCAATGACCACGGCATCATAAGTCATAAGTCGTGCTCATTGAGAAAGAGGTGACCCCTCGTAACGTGTCTGACAAGGCCAAAAAGAATACTTTGGAAACCTTTACCAGTCTAATCGAATTTACTGTAAATTCACTCATCTCTAGTAGTCACGAACTTCTCGGCTCGGCAGTCGATGACTTTTCCTGCATAAATTAGTTCAGCTTTCAGGTGCTCCGGTGGGCTGGAAAAAGTGGATACAGTCCTTGGAGACTCTTTCCTAGGAATGTATCCACCTTTTCCAGCCCACCGGAGCACCTGAAAGCTGAACTAATTTATGCAGGAAAAGTCATCAACTGCCGAGCCGAGAAGTTCGTGACAAATCGAATTTACTGTAAGTTCGCTCATCTCTACAATCTACCTTCAAGTTATTTCTACACGCGGCTTGCGCCGACTATCCGGTAATTTTTTACCATTGCCTACCCCGAGAATCCTTGCTGTATAGTAACATCCAACACCAAATTGGACTGGCATGTGTTACTGACTGACTAAGTAATGATCCATCTCTCCCTATCCCTCAAAAACAGTTTTTACTGGATTGCATGGAAACTAATACTAACCAACAATTTTTCTTTAGCTACGACGGTACGTTGTATGCCAATCTGATGATGGGTAGGTTTGAGGAACTGTTTATGACCTCCCACGAATTATACAAAAAATATGTCATCATATACAGAAGGTATATTGATGACTTCTTCTTTCGGAGTGGACCCCAAGACCTCATTCACTCATTTCTTGAGGCCATCAACAAGAATCCGTGGGGAATTTCTCTCACCTCCCATCATTCAATGGAAAAAATAGAATATTTGGATGTGGAAATCACCAAATACTTACGGCCACATATTTTAAGAAGGTAGACTCAAATATTTACCTTGCTTTTAATAGTGCACATTTAAAAAAATGTAAGACCAACATCCCCTATAGTCAGTTTAAGAGGTTAAGAAAAAAAACTGTACTAGAACAGAAGTTTTCCACTCCCAGGCAAAACAGCTTACTCAACGCTTTGAAGCGAAGGGAAACCCTAAACAACTAATTAGAGAAGCCTTCGAGAAAACCAACCTTCTATCCCCGGAAGAATGTCTAGCAAAACCTAAAGAAAAGGCCACCTCTCGTCCAACCAAGGAGCCTCCACGTCTAAATTTCATTACAACTTACAACCTGGCACATATCCTGCAGGCAAACCAGGTTCTTGCCAACACCTTACCTCCTGGCCCAAACATTACATTCAGGAGAGCTCACTCTGAAATCTATATTAGCACCGAGCAAACTGAAACAGCACAATAGATAGAAAAAGGAAAAAGGAGAACGGAAAAAAGAAAATGGAGTCTATAAATGCAATAGTAAAAGATGCCTCTGCTGTAACACCATCAAGGCAGGCATAAAAACCCATACAAGTAATACCCTCAGGAAAAACCATTACTATTAAACATCATATGGACTGCCACTCAAAATACGTTATAGAATGCATGTGCGGACAATACGTCGGCCATACCACTCAAGAATTACACTATAGATTGAACAATCACAGGGCAAATATAAAAAGAGGCTAACTCTTACACAGCTTCTCTCGCCACTGTCAAGAGAAACATGCAGGCCATAAGGATCCGATACGGATTTATTCAATCGACCAGATAAATGAAGAAAGTACCAACAGATTTGAGGAACTTGTGAAACGCGAGACATTTTGGATTTTCCGACTTTGCACTTTGATCCCCAGGGGACTCAATGAGGCCACCGTATTAATTCGGTAACCACTCAGCTACATAGCCATGTACTTGAGCACCATGCTGCCCTCCTCCCCCCCCCTTGTATTAGTGCATTATACTAGTGACCGTCTAACAATATAGAGCATAAAATAAAATCAAAAAACAAAAACTACTCATTGGTCTACACTATCTCTTCCTTTCCAAAATAACCCCAACCAGCACCTATGATCATATAATTATCATTATTCATTTAATCAATTTTTTCTATATATTTTTCCATTATATATATATATATATATATATATATATATATATATTTAGTTTTAAATATAAATATAAATTTTTTTTATATTACCTTTCCTATGAAGATAATACCCTTTTTTAAAAATAATATCTCTCCTCATCCTAGCGATATCCCCAATCAACCACCAGAGGGTCACGCCTCTTATGACCTTCCCCATTAATTATCAAAGGGTTACAAATTACCTTATATTTTTATTATTTTTCACCTTTTAATCGCAATATTCATCAACATCTTTTGCATTATATTGATAATTCAAGACCCCCCTGCTTTATCTTAGCATCCTGGAAAAACTGCATGTCAGCTCTGTTAAAAATATTCTCCCGAAAAAAAACCAAAATATCTTTTATCGATTTCCTCTGCTAATCTATGTGCCCATCCATAGCCAGATGCAATTAAGCCGGCATCCAGTGTACGGACCAACCAGATAAAGCACATGTGAGAGGCATAAACATAAAGTGCAACAAAATAATGACAATCATAGGCGGACCAATCATTGAGCCATGTGCTTAATGTAAACAAACTAGGGATCGACCGATTATCGGTATGGCCGATATTATCGGCCGATAATCACGATTTTGGGCATTATCGGTATCAGCAATTACCTTGCCGATAAGCCGATAATGCCCTGCCCCCGCGCCGCGACCGCAACCCCCCCCCCCCCTGACCCACCGCGTCGCACCCCCCCCCCCACCGTAGTGCTGGGCGGTATACCGGTATGGATTTTTGCCCATACCGCTATACCGGTCGGGCCCCTCCCCCACCCTCCGAGTCAATAAAAAAAACAAAAAAAAAAACTTACCCATAATGGGGGTGGTCCGGGCCATCCATCTTTCGTTCCTGTAGTGTCCGGCGGCATTCCGGGTGGAGGGTGCACTGGTACGGGCTGTCCATCTCCGGGGGTGCTCTTCTCCACTCCGGGCAGGCTCCGGCCTAGTACGCTGCATAGACGTCGCTACGCCGTGACGTCAGGTGCGTCGCTGCGCACGGGTGTCACTGTGCAGCGGTGTCTATGCAGCGTACTAGGCCGGAGCCTGCCCGGAGTGGAGAAGAGGACCCCCGGAGAAGGACAGCCCAGACCAGTGCACCCTCCACCTGGAATGCCGCCGGACACTACAGGAACGAAGGATGGATGGCCCGGGCCACCCTGACAGGTAGGGGGAGAGAAGCGGGTGGCGGCGGCGGCCTATGCCACTGCAGTGCATTGATGTAAAGCGCCCGCTTTAAATCAATGACCTGCAGCGGTGTCGAGGGGGGATAAATAGCCGATAACTTACACCGGAATATCGGTATAAGTTATCGGCTATCGGCCCTAACCTCCACCGATTATCGGTATCGGCCCTAAAAAAACGATATCGGTCGATCCCTAAAACAAACCACCACCAATCCACTGCCCGTTAAAGGAATGAATAGCCATTACCCTCTTTACACAATCAATTTAAATATATGACCTAGCCAATCAACGTTTATCTCACTAATCAACTACCATCTACCCATATTCTCACAAAAAAAAAAAAAAAATCATCATCTTGCCGTACGAAATATATGGCACAGTGATTATTATAGGAGGACCAATCATCCAGTCATATGCCCTATGTAAACAAACCACCACCAATCCACTGCTTCTGCAGTATGAATCAAGAGCTATTACTCTTTACACACTCAGTGTAAATATATGGCATAGCCAATCAGCATTCACTTCAATGACCAATCAACATTCACCTACGTACTCAATGTGATAAAATCATCATCAACCTACGATTTTGACATACGAACCAACAACAATCGATTTTTTTATATCACCAAAGAAATAGGATTGGCACAGTTTTTGGATGTTACACAACTGAATATAAGACATTTGCTGACTTTTGAAGATACAAAGCGCTGTGACTACTATACCAAATAGCGCACATGAGCGTACATTTGAAAAACAGAAATAACATACTCACACAGAATAATACTCCACACAAGTCTTTTTAACACTCCTTTTATTGTATTTTTTGTCCTAAAAAAGCTTTTTTATATAATTGTGCCGGCATACCCCTTCCGTTTATGATTACGTCACTATGACGCTCTCCCTTCCCGTATTTTTTTAATAAAAGTAATGAAGCTGTATCTATGTACATGACCTGATGAAGCGAAGGACCCCTCGCGAAACACGTAGTCTTTTAAGCTGAATAAAGAAAAGCAGCATACAATATTCCACGCCTCCTGCTTCCCTACTGTCCCATATCCTCCTCTGGGACACAGGAGTTTCATCCCAAGGGGCCCAGATCTGCATCCATTTTTTACACACCGGAACTGAGACCTTGATATTCAGACCCAGCACCAGCTACATTGTTGAAACAGACGTCATCGATTATCGGGACTGATGCACGGCTGCCACGGGAGATCTGACAGTGTATTATACACTCCAATGCTATAGCCAGTGTTGTGCCTGTAGCGCAACAATAAAAGGTGAGCGTGCCCATCCCACTCCACCATTCCTTGCCACAACCCACCACTTTCAGCAGACCACAGTAACAGCACTTAGATAATGCACCCTTTGTTCCTTTTCTTTCTCTTTTATAGCACCCCCTTTGCTAATTAAACAATATAAGAAAAAGACACTTTCCCATTCACTTGCTTTTAAAATCATCAACAACATAAATGTTTATAATGTAATAGAAAAAATGGCCACTAGGTGGCTCTGTTCTGCTCCCTGCCACAATTAATACAGTGAGTTTGGTCTCCTCCTGGCCTGGCAGGAGACCAAACTCAGGAAGTACTTCTCTGCACTGAACGTGATTGACAGCTGCACAGAAAAGTGAAAGCTCCACAGATTGCCATAAGAATCTGCATAGACTGAAGCATGCACAGAGCCTGAGGTCTTCCATTTGTCAGAGCACTGCAATCCTGTGAGGGCGGAAGTGGTCCCCCAGCAGGCTTCAGTGAGGTCATGCATGCTGGGAAACACCCACTTTCTCCTTCTGAGAAATTGCCTTATCTGAGCAAGAATAAAAGGTATGATACAGAGCTTTTTAAAGCTCAGAATTATTTTTAAGGTATAAGAGAAAAAAAAGGCATCATTAAATGGCTTGATCAAATGTATAATTTTTTTTTTTTTTTTTTTTTTTTATAGTTTATTGATACAACCTTCCATTCCCAAAATATATGCGTTTATAGTTTGCCTGACAATTCAGGGAATAAGTCCTATCTACGAGAACTCAATTTTAATAATGGGAGTGATGATCAGGTGATGTAGGAGCTAGAATACTCATTTAACTGCTTTAACCCTGGAATCAAACTAATTGACCTAGAACCCAATGGTCTCTGGCTGACCTACAAAGATCATGTGTGCAAATTGTAGAAACTTCCAGAAGGTCAGCCATTACTGAAGCACTCCAACAAACTGGGCTTTATGGCAGAGATGACCGAAAAGCCTCATATCAGTAAAAAACATGAAAGCCTGTCTGGAGTTTGCAAAAAAAAAACCACCTTAATTCTCAGATCGAGAAGCAATATTCTCTGGTCTGATGAAACCAAGACCTCATGCTGTTTTTAAGCAGTTTGGACAAGGATACTGCTCTATTCAGCTTTCCCTCAACTCTGATCAAAGAACAGATATTCTTAATGAAAAACTAATCCAGTTTTCTCTGGACCTCAAATAGGGCTAAAGATTTTCCCTTCAACAAGACAATGACCCGAGGCAACACATGAGTGACCTAGGGACAACTCTATAAGTCACCTTGAGTTGCCCAGTCAGAGGCATGAGTTGAACATCTTTGTGAGATATGACAGAAAAATGGCAGACACTCACCAAATACAGATGTGCAAATCCTGAAGTATCATACCCAAGACAATTGTAGGCTGTAATCTTTGCCAAAGGTGCTTCAACTAAGTACTGAGTAAAGGGTCTGAATATTTTTGTCAATGCAAGATTTTACCTTTTTCCCTTTCAATAAATTAGCAAAGCTTAACATTCTGTTTTCACTTATGAGATTTTGACTGCAAAATGTTGGGGAAAACCTTATGGAAGCAAAGTCAAGAATAGTCATAAAAGTTCAAGGCAATTAATAAAAATGGGTTTTTACGAGACCTAAATATGGATGGTCCAACCCCACAAATTCAAATCCCTGGTGAATCTACTAATAAGCAGAACAAAGAAGCCAGGATACTTATTGCTTACACATGACTTCTTGTTGGTGCCGCAGCTAAATACCATCAGTTTGAAAGGAGCCAAGCTACAGTATCAGGCAGTGCATTCTGCACGGACAAGATGCTGTGCTTGCATAAACAATGAAAAGGATATAGTCAGTTTATTCTGATTTTCCAGGGACTTCCACAAATGAAACATTTTCTTTCAGTCTATCCTAAGATCAGCCCCCCCCCCCCCCCCCCCCAAAAAAAAAACACACACAAATGCCTTTAACATCTAGAAATGAAGATAATAACATTAACATTAACATTTTACCAGTCATACCATCTGGGAGTAGTTTACAAGATAAGGCATCATCCAGGTCTCTAGCAGTGGCAGGATCAATGGTGAAGATACACTCCTTCCTATGGAAATAAAAAAAAATAAAAAAACATAAAACAAGTTGTGTGGAACTTTGGCATATGGACATATATCAAAACCTGTACAAAGGAAAAATTGCTGAGTTGCCCATCCCAACCAATCAGATCACTTCTTTCATTTTTCACAGGCCTTTTCAAAAATCAAAGTAGCAATCTGATTAGTTGCTATGGGCAACTCAAACGTTTCCTCTGAACAGGTTTTGATAACTCTCCCAATATGTCTGAATAATTGTCTACAAATCAAGAATTAGGCATGACCAAACTGTTTTACCACTACATCTCTGGACCCAGAGGAGCCCTTGTTTTTATTCACAGTATCCTATGTAACCTACACCTTATGACTTGAATAAAGGAATCTTCACATTTGCATCTAAGACTGGGTGAGTGCTCTGATATTGCTACTATTTGCAACCTTGTATAGGCATTTTTTTCTTTGGACCCATATCAAACACCCTCACAAGTACCAAAATAAAAAAAAGTTTAAAGTCACAATTTCCAGCACTGGATCACATGTAAATGTATCCACTATTGATTGCGGTTCTAGAAAGTCCCATGCATGGAAGAACAGATAAGGGAGGTGAGCTGACCACCTTGCAAAGGCAATGTAATAGACTACGTGGATCGATTCCAAAAAGAAGGACTTTCCATACAGTGTTTCGTCTCCCAGGAAAGATGCAAGGCAGCAGTTCAGAGTGTAAAATTAGCAAGTTTATTGCAACAATAGTTTTGATCCCGTACTGCTACTTACACAACTTGTGTACGTGTAAAAAAAAAAAAAAAAAAAAAAAAAAATTGAAATGGTAAATTAATACACATTTAACCCATTAAGGACCCTTGACATACGCGTACGTCATGACACCCTGGTACTTAAGGACCAATGACGTACGCGTACGTCATGGACAATTCCGGCCCCCGCTGCGCACCAGGTGGGGATCGGACCGGAATGCCTGCTGAAATCATTCAGCAGGCATCCCGTGCAAAGGCCCAGGGGGGTCATCAGACCCCCCCCCCCCCCCCCCCCCATGTCGCCGATCGCGGCAAATCGCAAGTGAATTCACACTTGCGATTTGCGCAATTCTGGTTCATTACGGGTCTATGGTGACCCGGAATAGAAGGGGGATCGCGGGTGTCCATGACACCTACAACCCCCCTGAAGAGAGTGAGGTGGCATGGGTGCCATCTCCTATCCCTGCTATTGGTGGTCTAGACACGACCACCAATAGCAGATCAGGGGCGGGGGGGGGTTAACTTTCGTTTTCCCCATCCTGCCCACCCACAATAGGCGGGGAAACGACGGGGACCGGCGCCGAAGATCCACTTACCGATCCGGAGGCTGCGGGCGACAGATCGGCGGGCGGCGACTGAGATCGGCGGGCGGCGACGTTGTGCGGCTGGATCCTACGGAAGCCAGTGAGTTGCCTAGCGACATCTGGAGGGTACAATCTGAGACCACTAGATAGTGGTCTCTAACTGTAGCCCTCCAGATGTTGCAAAACTACAACTCCCAGCATGCCCTTTGGTGATCAGTAGATGCTGGGAGTTGTAGTTTTGCAACAGTTGGAGGCACACTGGTTGGAAAATACTGAGTTAGATAACAGAACCTAAATGAAGGTTTTCCAACCAGTGTGCCTCCAGCTGTTGCAAAACTACAACTCCCAGCATGCACGGTCTGTCAGTACATGCTGGGAGTTGTAGTTTTTTAAACAGCTGGAGGTTTGCCCCCCCCCCCCCCAGGTGAACGTACAGGGTACATTCGCACAGGCAGGTTTACAGTAAGTTTCTTGCTTGAAGTTTGGGCTGCGGCAAATTTTTTTCCGCAGCGCAAACTCCTAGCGGGAAACTTACTGTAACCCGCCAGTGCGAATGTACCCTAAAAACACTACACTACACAAACACATAATAAAGAGTAAAACACTACATATACACCCCCTTACACTGCCCCCCCAATACAAATTTAAAACGTATTGTACGGCAGTGTTTCCAAAATGGAGCCTCCACCTGCTGCAAAACAACAACTCCCAGCATTTCTGGACAGCCACTGACTGTCCAGGCATGCTGGGAGTTTAGCAACAGCTGGAGGCACCCTGTTTGGGAATCACTGGCGTAGAATACCCCTATGCAATCCCCAATTTAGTCCTCAAATGCGCATGGCGCTCTCACTTCAGAGCCCTGTCGTATTTCAAAGAAACAGGCTAGGGCCAAATATAGGGTATCTCAGTACTCAGGAGAAATTGCACTACAAATTTTGGGGGGCTTTTCCTCCTTTTACCCCTTATGAAAAGGAAAATGTGGGGGCTACACTAGCTTGTTAGTGTAAAAAAATAAAAAAATTTACACTAACATGCTGGTGTTGCCCCATACTTTTTATTTTCACAAGCGTTAAAAGGAAAAAGACCCCCAAAGTTTGTAACGCAATTTCTCCTGAGTACGGAAATACTCCATATTTGGTCATAAAATGCTGAGTGAGAGCGCACTATGTACATTTGAGGCCTAAATTGGCGATTTGCACAGGGGTGGCCGATTTTACAGCGGTTCTGACATAAACGCAAAAAAATAAATATCCACATGTGACCCCATTTTGGAAACTACACCCCTCACGGAATGTAATAAGGGGTACAGTCAGCATTTACGCCCCACATGTGTCTGACAGATTTTTGGAACAGTGGTACCTGAAAATGAAAAACTTAATTTTTCATTTGCACAGCCCACTGTTCCAAATATCTGTCAAACGCCAGTGGGGTGTAAATACTCACTGCACCCCTAATTAAATTCTGTGAGGGGTGTAGTTTCCAAACTAGGGTCACATGTGGGGGGGGGGGGGCGGTCCACTGTTCTGGAACCACGGGGGGGGGGGGGCTTTGTAAACGCACATGGCCCCTGACTTCCATTCCAAATTTTTTTTTCCCAAAAGCTCAATGGCGCTCCTCTTCTGAGCATTGTAGTGCGCCAGCAGAGCACTTGACGTCCACACATGGGGTATTTCCATACTCAAAAGAGATGGGGTTTCAAATTTTGGGGGCATTTTGTCCTATTACCCCTTGTAAAAAATTAAAATTTGAGGGAAAACTAGCATTTTAGTGGAAAAAAAAAAATCATTTACACATCCAACTTTCACGAAAAGTCGTCAAACACCTGTGGGGTGTTAAGGCTCACTGGACCCCTTGTTACGTGCCTTCAGGGGTGTAGTTTCCAAAATAGTATGCCATGTGTTTTTTTTTTTTTTTGCTGTTCTGGCACCATAGGGGCTTCCTAAATGTGACATGCCCCCCAAAAACCATTTCAGAAAAACTCGCTCTCCAAAATCCCACTGTCGCTCCTTCCCTTTTGAGCCCTCTACTGCGCCCACCGAACACTTGACATACCTCATGAGGTATTTTCTTACTCGAGAGAAATTGGGTTACACATTTTAAAAATTAGTGTAAAAAATGAAGATTTAGAATTTTCTCCTTCAATTTGCTGCTATTCTCGTGAAACACCTAAAGGGTTAACAAACCTATTGAATGTCATTTTGAATACTTTGAGGGGTGCAGTTTTTATAATGGTCATTTGTGGGCCATTTCTAATAAGAAGGCCCTTCAATTGCACTTCAAAACAGAACTGGTCCTTGAAATATTTCGATTTTGAAAATTTTGTGAAAAATCGGAAAATTGCTGCTATACTTTGAAGCCCTCTGATGTCTTCCAAAAGTAAAAACATGTCAACTTTATAATGGAAACAAAGTAGACATATTGTATATGTGAATCAATATATAATTTGGAATATTCATTTTCCTTATAAGCAGAGAGCTTCAAAGTTAAAAAAAAATGCGAAATTTTCAATTTTTTCATAAAATTTGGGAATTTTTCACCAACAAATGATGCAAGTATCGACAAAATTTTACCACTAACAAAGTAGAATATGTCACGAAAAACAATCTCGGAATCAGAATGAAAGGTAAAAGCATTCCAGAGCTATTAATGTTTAAAGTGACCGTGGTCAGATGTGCAAAAAATGGCCGTGTCCTACAGTGAAAATTGGCTGGGTCCTTAAGGGGTTAAAAAGTGGTGTGACAAGGCTAGGGCTCAGGGTTGTCAGAATAAAATAAAACCACACACCAACAGTAATTTAATCCTTGCCCCATCACCAGCACTGCCTCCATGGTACTTCCTGCTGGCTCTGTTTCGAGGGCTGCCCCAATGACAAGAACAAGTCAATGCGTAAGGCTAACATTTTTGTTGCTAAAACCAGACAAGAATAAAGAAGAAATAGAATCATATAGACCAATATCACTTCTCAACACAGATGCAAAAATACTTGCCAGGGCATTAGCAACTAGAGTACAGAAAATGATCCCCTGTTAATACATAAGGATCAATGTGGATTTAAACCTGAAAGAACTACCACTCTGGATATCCATGTGGATTTATACCAGAAAGAACTATCCACTATGGTTATTTTCACTTCCTGAAAATATCCAGAGTGTATTTATAAACATACAAATAACTGGAGGAATGGGGTCCAGCTCCATGCTGTCGCTAGATGCAGATAAGGCGTTTGACAGGGTGGAGTGGGACTTTGTGGGAGGTGTAAGAAAGGTATGTATTTGGTGGGGATTAGGTTAAAATAATTAAAATTATTATATACATAAGGGAGTTCTAAGTGATTTAATATGTCTAGAGGTACTAGGCAGGGTTGTCCTCTCTTCCCTCTTATTCGTGATGGTCATTGAACCTTTGGCGATAAGTATAAGAGCAGATCCTGTTATACAGGGATTTGGAGTTGGAGAGGGAGGACAAAATATAACTATATGCAGATGATATCCTGATGTTCCTGGAAGACCCCAAAAAATCCCTACCCAAGGTAATTGAGATAATAGGGGTATATGGAAAGTTCTCTGGTTTAGCAATAAATTGGGCAAAATCAGTTATTCTACCATTGGGAGATAAAGACCTGGGACAGACGTATGGATTGAAGTTATTGAAAAAGGGGGAGAATTTCTGATATTTGGCAATCCAACTGGCAGGGGACATTGGAGAATACCACGAGTTAAAATACCCAAAAATTATGAAATGATCTAAATATATTGAAGGCAGAAAAAATTACATAAACCGCTTCCCGCTATAGGACGTATGCATATGTCCTAGCACCCGACACGTTAGCGCGATGGGACGTATTCATACGTCATAACTATCTCTGGCACTGCCGCGGGCAGAGCAGGAGATCAGTGGCAGGTCCCGACTGTCAATCACAGCCAGAGTCCCGCCGCAGCCGCGATCACACCTGTCCCGGCAGCATTAACCCCGTAGATGCAGTGATCAATCCTGATCACGGCATCTATGGTGTTGACAGGGGGAGCGCTCTCCCCCTGTTCACCAACTGCGGTGCAGAGATACGATCGCGGGTCGTCGTTGGTTGCTATGGCAGCAGGAGGTCAGATTATGACCTACTGTCTGCTACGGAAGCCTGTGAGATCCAGCCACAGGCTGGATTGCCCAGGCTGTGCTGTGTGCAGCTGATCGGGTCCTACTGTGCTGCAGTACAAATGTATTGCAGCATAGTATAACCTGTAAAAAATTTAATAAAAAGTTCAATAAAAGTATGAAGTGTATAAAAAAAAAAAAAAAGCCCATTTCCCAATAGAAGCCCTATATTATCACAAAAAAAGATCAAAAACACAAATCATATACATAATTAGTATCGCCACATCCTTAATGATGTGTACTATAAAACTATAATGTAAAATATCCCGCATGGTGAACGCCATAAAAAAATAAAACAATTCGCCAATTTTGGTACAAATAGCGGAATTTCAATAGATGAAAAGGTAGCGCATATCGCAAAAATTATACCAATAGAAAGTACAGCTCATACCGGAAAATATAAGCCCTTAATGGCGCTGAACGAAAAATAAAAAAGTTACGGCTGTTGGAAAATGGCAGAAAAAGAATTTTGCTCAGAAAAGGAAAAAACATAGAAAGCTATATAAAATGGGTATCGCCATAATCGTACTGACCCAAAGAATATAATCACTTTTACCGCACAATGTACACCATAAAAATTTAATTGTAAAGAAAGCCACAAATTTCAGTTTTCATAATATTTTGGAGTTTTTCATAAAAAATGCTGCATGTGTAAACAAAAATGCCTCACTTATATAAAAGTATAATATGTCACGAAAAAATGATCTCAGAAATGCTCCACTCAGAAAAAGCATTCTAAAGTTATTACCATTTAAAACAGATACGTGTAAAAAAAAAAAAAAAAAAAAAAAAAAAAAAAGACTGGTCATTGAGGTAAAAAATGGGTCCGTCCTGAAGGGGTTAAGGCAGTAATGCTCCCAAAATCACTTTACATAGTGTATTTGGCTCCTCACCAATTTGGTGTGAAAACTGTTTGTTTAAAAGGTTGGCAATCAGCGGTGGTGGTGGCAGTAGCGGAAATTCAGGAGCCAAACGTGCCAGGGGGAGACCACCTGCTTCGTGGAAAGCTACCATTCAGGAAGGTAGTGGAACAGGGGTTCCTGGAGACCGCGCCAATAGCAGTGAAATAGTGCGGACTGCAGGTGGGGAAATCAGCTACTCAGTGTTGTGGTTCTTGATAAAGAATCCGGAGGACCTTAGCGTAGTCACATGCAAAATCTGTCGGCAGAAAGTGAAGCGTGGCCAGGGTCCCAATCTCGGCACCACGGCCCTGCGTCAACACATGATTCGCCACCATAAAGCGGCCTGGGATAACCGTGGCTCCGATGTAGTGGTCCAGCCTGCCGCATCACCCAGTGGCCATCCGCTCCCGTCATCCAGCCAAGCCTCCACCACCTCAGCCGAAGGGAGCATTGTGTCAAACCATCCTTCTTGCGCTCATAGTCAGCCATTCCGCCAACAATCGATCGGCGAAGCCATGTCCAAGAGACAACAGTATGCGCCCACTCATCCAACGGCGCAGAAGTTGAACGTGCTCCTGTCCAAGTTGCTGGTGTTGCAGTCCCTCCTTTTCCAACTGGTGGACTCTGCAGCTTTCAGGGAAATGATGGCTTGTGCCGAGCCGAGGTGGAGAGTCCCAAGCCATCATTTCTTTGCGAAGAAGGCAGTACCAGCCCTGCATAAGTTTGTACAAGAGAAGGTGGGCCAGTCCTTGAGTCCGTCGGTGTGTTCACAAGTGCACGGCAGCGCCGACGTGTGGAGCTGTAACTACGGGCAGGGACAATACATGTCTTTTACCGCCCACTGGGTAAATGTTGTTCCTGCACAGCCACAACAGCAACTTGGACAGGTCACACCGCTTCCTCCTCCACACTCTCGCTCCCAGGCAGTTGGTCCTTTTACAGTGGGCGCCTCCTCCTCCTCAGTGTCCTCGGCCTCCACTGCACATCCAAAGCTCGGTGGCCCTTTGTCACGATGCCGGCTGGCAGGAGGTGGATCCTCTGTGCCAGAGAGGGATGGCGAGGACCGTGCTAGTGGACCGGTTCTAAGACACTACTGGTTTTCACCAGAGCCCGCCGCAAAGCGGGATGGTCTTGCTGCGGCGGTAGTGACCAGGTCGTATCCACTAGCAACGGCTCACCTCTCTGGCTGCTGAAGATAGGCGCGGTACAAGGGAGTAGACAGAAGCAAGGTCGGACGTAGCAGAAGGTCGGGGCAGGCAGCAAGGATCGTAGTCAGGGGCAACGGCAGGAGGTCTGGAACACAGGCTAGGAACACACAAGGAACACTTTCACTGGCACGATGGCAACAAGATCCGGCAAGGAAGTGCAGGGGAAGTGAGGTGATATAGGGAAGTGCACAGGTGATCAGACTAATTGGAACCACTGCGCCAATCAGCGGCGCAGTGGCCCTTTAAATCGCAAAGACCTGGCGCGCGCGCGCCCTAAGGAGCGGGGCCGCGCGCGCCGGGACAGGTCCGACGGGGAGCGAGTCAGGTACGGGAGCCGGGGTGCGCATCGCGAGCGGGCGCTACCCGCATCGCGAATCGCATCCCGGCTGGAGGCGGTATCGCAGCGCCCCGGGTCAGTGGATCTGACCGGAGCGCTGCAGTGAGGAGAGTGTAGCGAGCGCTCCGGGGAGGGGCGGGGACCCGGAGCGCTCGGCGTAACACCCTTCATCGTACCACGTGTGTCAAGCCGTCCTTCACATGGTTTGCCTTGGCGAACAGATTCACACAGGGATGGAACTGCTAAAGTTCATTAGGGAAGAAAACCGAGATGGCTTACTCCACGAAATCTGGAAATGGGAACCATGGTGACCGACAATGGGAAGAACATTGTGGCCGCGCTGCCACAAGGAAGTGAGAACCATTCGCCCTGCATGGCACACGTGTTGAATCTGGTTGTCAAGAAGTTCATCAAGTCTTCACCCCATTTGCAAGACGTCCTGACAATGGCAAGGAAACTGTGCATGCACTTCAGCCACTCGTACACCGCCAAGCACACTTTGCTTGAGCTGCAGCGTCAGAACGGTATCCCACAACATAGTCTCATTTGTGACGTTGTCACACGTTGGAATTCCACCCTCCATATGTTGGACAGACTATACGAACAAAGAAAAGCAATCACGGATTTTTGATGATACAAGCAGATAGGAGTACTCCCCTGTGTAACTTCAATGTGAACGAGTGGCAGCTCATACGTGACACCTGCTGTTTGCTGAGGCCCTTTGGAGGAAGCCACATTTTTTGTTAGTCGCTCAAATTACACCATGAACGACGTAATTCCACTTCTACATTTACTCCATAAAATGATTTTAAACATGGCTGGTCACAGCAATGGAGACGTTGGGCCTACATCAGAAGGCTACATGAGTCCTGTGGGGGATGAACTGGAGGAGGATGATGAGGGGCAGAGCGGAGCACAGTTTAGGGTGGATGAGATGGCCGGTGTTTCTGGTCATTGTACAGGAGAGGAGGAGCAGGAGCAGCCAGAGGAGCTGGAGGGTTATTACGAGGGAGGCGAGACAGAGGACCCAGACACACCGTGGCAGTATGCAGTGGAGATGGAGGCAGGTAGTCCCAGCGAGTCACTGTTACAAATGGCACGATTCATGCTGAGTTGCTTGCGTAGTGACCCCTGAATTGTCAAAATTCGTCAGCGCGATGACTTCTGGATCTCCACCTTATTAGACCCTCGCTACCGGCCCAGAATGGGGGCCTTTTTTACACCCACTGAGAGGGAGGACAAACTGACTTCAGAGAGCTTCTACGTAGTCTGCCACATGGTCCATCAACTCGCAGGTCTGACTCGGTGGGCCCCCTGCGCTCACCTTCCACTACCATGGCTGCTGGGGAGGGGAGGGGTGGCAGGAGCAGTACCGGCTCAATCAGCAGCAGCCTGAGTCTACAGTCGCTGATGAGTAGCTTCCTTCAGCCACATAGTGAAGCTACTCAGCAGCAGCAGGTGGACATGGAGCAGGACCTGAACCAGCAGGTGGTGGCTTACCTCGACATGACCCTGCCAACAACCGTTGAAGATCCGCTGGACTTCTGGGCAGCCAAACTCGATTTATGGCCGCAACTAGCGGAGTTTGCCCTGGAAAAGATGTCCTGCCCGGCCAGTAGCGTGTCATCAGAGTGGGTGTTTAGTGCGGCCGGGGCCATAGTCACCCCAAGGTGAACTCGTCTGTCCACTAAAAATGTGGAGAGACTGACGTTTGTCAAGATGAATCAGGGATCGATCAGCCAGGATTTCCAGCCACCAATGACAGATGGGTCTGAGTAGATTGACTATGCTCCTACAACAAAATTTTCTCTATTGTGGTTATGAATGAAACCCTCTGGGGCAGACCTGGGCATTGTTCAGCCCAATTGCCACATATGGCCCTTTGATTGGCTCTGACCGGCCCGCGCTGATTGGGGGACAACTATGCTGCCTAATCTGGGGGACATCTATGCTGCCTAATCTGGGTAACATCTATGCTGCCTATTCTGGGGGACAACTATGCTTCTAATCTGGGGGACAACTAAGCTCCTAATCTGGGGGACATCTATGCTGCCTACTCTGGGGGACAAGTATGCTCCTAATCTGGAGGACATCTATGCTGCCTACTCTGGGGGACAAGTATGCTCCTAATCTGGGGGACATCTATGCTGCCTACTCTGGGGGACAAGTATGCTCCTAGTGTGGGGGACATCTATGCTGCCTAATCTGGGCGACAGGAACGGAGAGCCGGGGACTACGCAGCCCTCAGCCGGAGCGCTGCACAGCTCTGGATCAGACAAAGATCGGCCCTCTGCAGAGCCGCCAGAGCGGGAAAGGAGGGATCGCACAGGACGCGGGGAGGCCAGGCCGAGGAGGCGGCCTGGGAAAGCTACCGGGTGATTGTTCCGGACCAGAGGAAAGGGGTCAGGCAGGTAGTTGACGTCTTCTTACGGTGACGGGTGCCCATCAGAATCAGGAAAACCACTGTGGGAGTGCATTTAGAGCATTTATGGCCTCAGGGGTGTAGGAGCTCCTCAGCTAGGCAGCCATCCTAGTCCTCTGCTCTATTTAGAAGGACATGCATATTTGGAGAAATAATTGGGACAAGCACCGGTGCACCCTGTGCAGTTACCTCGTGGCGGCAGTGTATATAGGTTTGTAAAATATAACTGCTCACCTGGATGTGTTGTGCTCCGGGCACAACACCGTAGTCTGCTTTAAGGCAGAGGGAGAAGAAGCAGCAGCAGCCCGTGTCTCTCCGTACCCAGCATCCTTTCTCATGATATGCTTAGAATTGGTGCTCAATAACAATTTCTTTACTTACAACGGACAAATGTTCCATCAGACACGCGGGACCGCAATGGGGACGAGGATAGCTCCGGCTTACGCAAATCTCTATGGGACGGTTTGAGGACACCCACATGACAAACAACCCCCTTTTCAGAAATCATGCCATGCTCTACAAAAGATACATAGATGGACTTGTTCATCCTATGGCAGGGCCCAAAAGGGGACAATTGACCTGCTGGTAGAAGAAGTAAACGCCAACAACTGGGGGATCACATTGACCCCAAATTCCTCCTCTGTAAAAATTGAGTTCCTTGACCTAGAAATCACTCACAAAAATGGATCTATAGTCACATCTACATACTTTATTAGAATCTACGGATTTAACTACATCTCCTTTCAGAGCGGCCACTATAAAAAGTGGCGGGAAAACACCCCTTACGGGCAGTACAAGCATGTGAGAAAAAACTGCACCGAAGACGCCACCTTTTCCACTCAAGCCCGGACTCGAAGAAAGATTCTACGCCAAGGGCTACCCCAAACCTCTGATGAGGAATGCATATTCCAGAGTGAAGAAACTCACTCAAGAAGAATGCCTGGACAAAAAGAAGGATGTCCAGTCCCTGACCAAACACAGCAAGGGAACTACTACCCCCCAAAAAAATCCTTTCAGCTCAAATTTTGTGACAACATACTCGGCAGAACACCACGCCATAAAGAACATTCTGCAAAAACACTGGAATATTCTTCTGTCAGATCCTTATTTGAAGGACATCATTCCCAAAATGCCAGGTATCACTTTTCGGAGAGCTCCCACTCTGAGGGGGATGATTGCCCCGATTAAACTGAAACACTCGAAAAAACAAGATTTCGAATCCACAGCAAAGAAAGGGTCCTACAAATGCAATGCACCTAGGTGCATGTGCTGCCAGATGATCTAACATGGTGAAACAATCAAGAGCAACAGCCCAGACAAATCCCTATAAGAAAACATCTGACATGTCAATCAAGATACGTCATTTACCTGATAGAGTGCGAATGTGGAAAGCAGTACGTGGGTAGAACCATGCAACCCCTGTATATAAGACTCAACCAACATCGGGCAAACATCAAAAAATGCTATCAGCTGCATGGTCTCTCACGCCACTGCAGTAGATCCCACCCTGGGAACCTCAATCCAATTTCCATCCTTCCGATTGGCCAGGTATCCAAACATCTCACAAACAGATTCGAAGCTCTAACCAAGAAAGAAGTGTTCTGGATCTACAACATGGGCACACTCCAACCCCAAGGTCTCAACGAAATGATCGAACTCATTCATTAAGTCTACACCAATTTTTCTATAAGGATCTCTATCTGTTTCTAGTAAGCAACGTAGCAGGATGGAAAGGGGTCCATCTGAGAGAAAGTTTTTTTTATTTTTAATCACAACTCAATCTTTTTAACAATGAGCCTCAAAAGTTCATGATATGCTGTCACCTCCAGCTTCATCCATAGGTGTTAATATGTTGAAAAAATGTCACTCTGCACTTGGCTCTGACTAGGACCTGCCTAAGCAAGTAACTGACTTAAGCCAGCATTACACTGTCAAGTGACCTGTGCTGTGCAGCAACCATGGCTAGTCAATGGTATATTAATTTAGACCCTGCCAAACCTATCCATATGATGCACATACACCCCTAGTTTATATTTTAATAAAAAAAATAATTGTCTTTGCAAGTTACCCATCTATGAAAACTGTACTGTGTGAACAAGCCAAATTTTTAAGTTGATTATAGTGTTACTATAAAGTGCACGCAACAGAAATGTGAACATAGCCTTACTCCATGGATTTTGATTCACAAATGCTCCAGTACTACTTGTTTAGAATGCCTGCATAATAGCAATCTCAGCTGGAAAGCATACAGAGTAATTTATATTATAAAGAGGGTATAATTATTATAAACTAAATAAACCAAAATAAAAATCAACTGATGTTCAGTTAAAATGCCAAGCGTGAAAACAGTTGTGTCCCCGTTTCTAAGAAATAAAATTATAAAACCCAGGCTTGAAATTAAAAAAAAATAGACTGATCCTTTCTGCCAGACAGCCTGGTTGAACATTCTTAACATTAAGTCAACTAATATGTGATGCAACATTTTATCATTTGCCATAGGTTTCTGCCCCAAAAACATAGTACTTTTACTGCAATTCCAGGTATATGTTGAGATCTACTAAACATTGCAAGGTCGGCAAAGAATTACACTATTTACTAATTTTACTGTAAGGCTTTAAACTTCAGAATTGGTTGCGTAGTATCATTCCTTCGTCAAACTCACCTCTTCAAGAAACTACTGAAGTATGGATTGGCAGCAAGTACCATCTTGGCTGATCTTAAAGACCCGCTCTTAACCAAAACCTCTACTTATTAGATCTTCTGCAATGTGATCCAACATTCTACACTCCAAATGCTACATTTAAAGCTCTTTTGCCAATATCAACTGCTTTGATCTGAAATGAAGGATTAGGCTTTTGCAAAAGGCTCACTTGAGAAGGAATACAGGAGGATTAGAGGTCTGGTCCCCAGTATCTTCTTTCATCAAGATGAGAAAATAGTCATTTAAACTCAAACAGCATTCAAACTTTATATTTCATATTTTATTGGGAAGACTCCATGGGCCGAATGGTGCTTACCTGCCGACACATTCTACATGTCTATATTTACCAGAACTAAATAAAAGTAAAGTTCTCAACAAAACAAACAATTTAGGACATTTTTGCCCTTTTGTTATTTTCCTCCTCACCTTCTTACAGACCCTCCCAAGGGCTTGTTTTTTGTGCCACAAATAACTACTTTGCAAACAACAACACTAATTTTACTACCAAATCAACAGTGAAAAAAAAATAAAAAATTATATAATTTTGCGATGCAATTAAAACTATACAATTAAAACTAAACCCAATTTATATAGGTTTTGTTTTCTTTTACCACTTAAATATTTGCAAATTAGTATACTTAAGTGTACTTTTTAGCAAAAATATATAAGGTAGATATCCTGCAGCTATTGTCTGTGTCTCTAAGGAAATCAAATACAGGAAGTGCTGGTAGTCAAGCAGTGCTTTGTGCAGGCTCCTGGTTATTAATCATCCTGCTATGTGAGCCAGGGGCATGTCACAGAGCCCTGCTTTTCCACCCACACAAGTTATACACACTTTAACCATTGTATATCCCAAATTTACATATGTTATTTTCTACATTATATAAAAATTTTTTTGCTAATGACAGGTGCACTTTAAAATTGTCGTGTTCTGACTCCTGTAACTCTTATTTTTCTGTTTGCGAGTGCTCATTTTTTGCACAGTGATCTTTAGTTTTAATGGCACTATTTTTGTTATAATGGGACATATTGATAGTCTTTCTTCATTTTTATGGTTTATAAGGTGAGCAAAAAAACGCAATTCTGGACTTTGGCATTTCCTTACATTTATGCTATTGACCATGAAGTTTAAACATTACATTTTAATAGTTTGGATAGTTACATACACAGCCACACAACATTTATTTTTGTTGACATTTTATTTAGAAAATAGGAAAAGGGAGGTGATGTAAAAACTTTAATAGGGAAAGGGCTTATACACATATTAACATTTTCTTCACTATTAGTCCCAACAGGGGCTATTGCATGCAATCTATAGATCGTAAACTCACTTCAATGCTGTGCCACATCAAAGCATTGATCATTGTTATCAGTGCAACAATACATGGCTTCCTGCAGTAAGGGAGCCCCGATTGGGCAGGACAGAGCCTGGACAGAGCCCCGATTGGACCACCGCCCATTCTAACATAAATCGGGATCACACAATTTTCTCATGGGGGTTCGAATCTAATTCTAAACTAATTTAACAAGAGAGAGAGGGTGTAGTCACTTTATTATAAAACATTTTATTGATCTACATTAAAAAAAAATAGTATAAAATCTTACATAGAGGGGAGAACTCCACTGATTGGAGAAAAAAAAGGAGTCACTCCAGATTGTCCATATAACAAATCACCGATGGAGAGACTTCACCTCAACTCACGTTTCGGCATGTCCTTCCTCCTGGGGGTGGCGTCCTCTCAGCAGTAGATGTATCTTATACCAGGATTGGCCAATAGAAACCTAATTAAAATGATTCTCACCTGATTAAGTTTGTTTCCATTGGCGCATGTAGCTAGGAATGCGCGGAAGGCGCTGCTTCCGGAACTTGCGTCACCAGCCAGGTCATGTGAGCGGTCACATGATCGCATCACATGATCGGCTGTATGCGATACAGACTCGGAAGAGCGCCATCCCGCAGACCCGCTCATGCGCATTACAGACTGTCAGTGCAGCATCAGAGATCCCAACAACAGTCACCCATCTGGAAGGGATGGGGGTTGCTGAGAAATACTCTGACACTGCACTGATCCCGGACCTGGAGATAGACCATACACAGTATTAAATGGAAAACAACATAATTTGTTTTAAAAACAAAGTAGTGCATATATGATTATTGAGTGAACCTGGGGTGATTATAATTCATGGACCAATTACTACTATGTGCATTTGTAATAACCCATTTCATATATATGTATGTGTAGTGGATGGTTTTATATGTGTACACATGATAGTGTTTACCTATAAATATAATTAATTGTGTGTATATAAAGTGCATAAAAAAAAGTGCTGATACAAGATAATGAATAAATATAAAAGTAAAAAATTTGCAATTCATGAGAATTTTTTTTAATACTTAAAAGGGGTACTCAGCCCCTAGACATCTTATCCCCTATCCAAAGGATAGGGGATAAGATGTCAGATCGCCGGGGTCCCGCTGCTGGGGACCTCGGGGATCGCTGCTGCAGCACCCCGCTATCATTACTGCACAGAGCGAGATCGCTCTGCACGTAATGACGGGCAACACAGCGGCCGGAGCATCGTTACGTCACGGCTCCGCCCCTCGTGAAGTCACGGCCCGCCCCCGTCAATACAAGTCTATGGGAGGGGGGCGTGGCGGTCGTCACGCCCCCTGCCATAGACTTGCATTAAGGGGACAGGCCATGATGTCATGAGGGGCGGAGCCATGACATCACGCTGCTCCGGCCCCTGTATCGCCCGTCATTACGCACAGAGCGAACTTGCTCTGTGCAGTAATGATGGCGGGGTGCCGCAGCGGCGATCCCCAGGGTCCCCATCAGCGGGACCGCAGCAATCTAACATCTTATCCCCTATCCTTTGGATAGGGGATAAGATGCCAGGGGCGGAGTACCCCTTTAAGTATAAAATGTGCTAAATAAGTGGCAAATGTGTGATTTATATGAAAAAAATATAAATATATAAAAAAATATGTAAAAACATTGTTATGGGCAAAATTATATCATACGTGCAAATTATTAACTATGTGGATAGTGATAAATAGTGTTGGAAACCAACACTGGAAAGGGAGAGGAGGGGAAAAAAGGGGAGGAGGGAGACAGGGGGAGGGGAACAGGGGAAAGGAAACAGGTGGAAAGGTGAATGGGAGCAGGAAAGTATGGGAGTGAGAGGTAGGGAAAAAGCAAGTCCAATTAACCACCAGGTAACAGTCCGTCCTATACTGTAGATAATAGTGGTCAAATTATTGAGAAGTCTCTCAGTCCAAGATCCGGATATAAGCTGTCAATCCAAGGGAGATACAAGAAGGGCACAGTCTGGTTCTATGAGACAAAAAATACTGAAAAATACATTAATATACAGAGATTAAAAGCAATAAAAACTACATAAAAAGAAAAGCTGCTGAAAAAACGTCAGGTGATCAGAGAAATGGGGCGAATCCTAATACCTCATTTAGTCCATGAGGTTGTAACGTATGAAGCTGCCATATCCATCTACTTTCATGTTGAGCAAGAACTTTTGGTACATCTCATCCACGTATCCCCAAATCCACTTGATCAATGCCCTTCACTTTCAAAAATTTGGGTCACATCCATGTTCACTCAAAAAGTGACACACAATCAGTTTTAATTTTTCAGTATTCAGAAATGATGAAGCTTGTCTAATGTCTGGCATGTGTTCCATACACTGACTTTGAGGGCTCTTTACGTTAATCCAATATAAATCTTTGGACCTGGACAATAAGTGTAATATATAACTGCACGCTATTAGATTTCTAATTTCAAGAGTTTTTTGTCCAGTAGAGTCCACAAAATTACTACTACTTTCAATGTTGGGACACGCATATTTTCCGCAAGGGAAGCAACCATTTTTAGGACCAACAGAACCAAAAACAGTGGTAGTATACTCACTTGGCACCAAGATATCATCTTGCAGTCATCTGTAGTCTGGATGGTACATAGTATTGAAGGAGAGGGTCAGTCCTCAGAATGGGAAGATGTTTTTCAATGCACTTTCTGATGTCATCCCAATGTGCATTATATTCTGAAATATATCTCATCTGGGTTTTTTTTTTTTTTTTTTCATTTTTCCTGTGTAGAAGTTGGTGTCTTGATGTTTCTTTTGCACATTTATATGCTTTCTTCAGGCATCTTTGGCTATACCCCCTTTCCCTGAATCATCTTTGCAGAATTTTTGCCTGCTCTTTAAACATCTCGCCCGAAGAACAGATGCTTTGAATTCTCAGGTTTTGGCCAATAGGGACTGCATTTATCACAGGTTTCGGGTGGGCTGATGTCACATGAAGGTAAGTATTGATGGCTGTAGGTATACGGTTAACATTGGTTTGAATAATTCCATCCTGATCCCTGAACAGTGAGACATTAAAAATGGAATGGAGCATTTGTCAAATGAATGTGACTAATGTTTTTGTTATTATGATTAATTTTAGACATTAAGGTCTCCAATTCAACGGCCGTTCCCTGCCAGATCAAGAGGGCGTCATCGATGTACCATGCCCAAATAAAGGACACATTCCGTAGAGACATCCCCATGATCTGACGGGAATAGATCCCTCTCCCACAGCCCCAGATTGGCATACAAGGGCGCACAAGGCACCCCGATAGCCGTGCCCAGGAGCTGCAGGTAAAGGGATCCGTGAAAGGTGAAAAAATTATGCGTTAACACAAATTTGAGTAGTTGGCACAAAAATAGACATATAAGGTTTGATGTCACTCCTTCTCAGGAAAAAAACTCAGTTCCAGCCAGTCCATCATGTCGTATACACGTATATAAAGATTCAATATCAATTGTAGAGATGAGCGAAGTTACAGTGATTCGATTCATGGAAAAAGGTGGATACAGTCCTAGGAGAGAGTCTCTTAGCACTGTATCCACCTTTTCCAGCCCACCAGAGAACCTGAAAGCTTAACTAATTTATGCAGGCTAAAGTCAGCAACTGCCGAGCCGAGAAGTTTCTGTTGAATCAAATCACTAACTTCGCTCATCTCTAATCAATTGCCACCAGTAGTGTCTTCCCAAGATGGAGTCCCTCAATGTGACCGAATAAATCATATGTATCCCTCACAAAGGAGGAAAGGCACTCAACTAATGGTTTTAACTTTTGAAAAATAAATTATTGGTCTTCCGGGTGGTTTAGTGATGTTCTTGTGCACCTTTGGTAATAAATACAGTGTTGGTATTCTGGGATGTGGTACAGTCAAAGCACAATTACCGTATTTATCGGCGTATAACACGCACTTTTTAGGCTAAAATTTTTAGCCTAAAGTCTATGTGCGTGTTATACGCCGATACACCCCCAGGAAAGGCAGCGGGAGAGAGGCCGTCGCTGCCCGCTTCTCTCCCCCTGCCTTTCCTGGGGTCTAGAGCCCTGCTGCCGGCCCTTCTCTCCCCCTGGCTATTGGCGCCGCTGCCCGTTCTGTCCCCGACTATCGGTGCCGGCGCCGACAGCCAGGGGGAGAGAAGGGGCAGCGGCACCCATTTTTGTAGGAAATCAACTTTATAACTTTATATAATACTAAATATCCCGTCCTCACATATTCCGTCCTCACCTATCCCGTCCTGGTCTATTCATTCTCAAACCAGAGCATAAAACCCGTGGAAGGCGGCGGAGGCAGGTGAGGGGACCTCCGTGCGCCGTTCTGGATGATCGGATCGCCGCGGTAGTGCTGTGGGCAATCCGATGATCCATATTTCTGACCACACTCGTGCGCGGTTGTCTGCCATTAACCTCTCCAGATGCCGTGATCAATACAGATCACGGCATCTGGAGAGGTTAATGGCAGACAACGCGCGATCGTGGATGTTGGCAATTACCGGCGGGTCCCTGGCTGCGATCAGCAGCCGGGACCAGCCGTGCATTATCTGATGCTCGCAGTAATGTACAGGACGTAAATTTACATCCTTGGTCGGATGAGATAGATTAACCCCTTAAGGACTCAGCCCATTTTGGACTTAAGGACTCAGACAATTTAATTTTTACGTTTTCATTTTTCCTCCTCGCCTTCTAAAAATCATAACTCTTTTATATTTTCATCCACAGACTAGTATGAGGGCTTGTTTTTTGCGCGACCAGTTGTCCTTTGTAATGACATAACTCATTATATCATAAAATGTATTGCGCAACCAAAAAACACTATTTTTGTGGGGAAATTAAAACGAAAAACGCAATTTTGCTAATTTTGGAAGGTTTCGTTTTCACGCCGTACAATTTATGGTAAAAATAACGTGTGTTCTTTATTCTGAGGGTCAATACGATTAAAATGATACCCATTATTACATACTTTTATATTATTGTTGCGCTTTAAAAAAATCACAAACTTTTTAACCAAATTAGTACGTTTATAATCACTTTATTTTGATGACCCCTAACTTTTTTATTTTTCCGTATAAGCGGCGGTATGGGGGCTCATTTTTTGCGCCATGATCTGTACTTTTTTTTGATACCACATTTGCATATAAAAAACTTAATACATTTATAATTTTTTTTTAAAAATAAAATGTATTAAAAAAGTAGGAATTTTGGACATTTTTTTTTCGTTCACGCCGTTCACCGTACAGGATCATTAACATTTTATTTTAATAGTTCGGACATTTACGCACGCGGCGATACCAAATATGTCTATAAAAAAATATTTTTTACGCTTTTTGGGGGTAAAATAGGAAAAAACGGACGTTTTACTTTTTTATTGGGGGAGGGGATTTTTCACTTTTTTTTTAACTTTTACTTTTACATTTTTTTACATTTTTTTTTTACACTTGAATAGTCCCCATAGGGGACTATTCATAGCAATACCATGATTGCTAATACTGATCTGTTCTATGTATAGGACATAGAACAGATCAGTGTTTTCGGTCATCTCCTGCTCTGGTCTGCTCGATCACAGACCAGAGCAGGAGACGCCGGGAGCCGCACGGAGGAAGGAGAGGGGACCTCCGTGCGGCGTTATGAATGATCGGATCCCCGCAGCAGCGCTGCGGGCGATCCGATCATTCATTCAAATCGCGCACTGCCGCAGATGCCGGGATCTGTATTGATCGCGGGCGTCGGCCATTGCCGGCGGGTCCCTGGCTGCGATCAGCAGCCGGGATCAGCTGCGCATGACACGGGCATCGCTCCGATGCCCGCGGTTATGCTTAGGACGTAAATGTACGTCCTGGTGCGTTAAGTACCACCGCACCAGGACGTACATTTACGTCCTGCGTCCTTAAGGGGTTAAACCGACATAGCGCGTCTTTGTTGAGTTAAATCATTGGTCATCTTCCTTTGCCATTTATAGACAGTATTTTGTTATAAGTCATGTATATCACGTGACAATTTTTTAAACTTTTTTTCACGGAAATCTTTCTCCCATACCGTATGCTGTTTTCCCATTTTCATTTTAAAGCTCTGTTTCCTCAGATGTGGCCACATTTTTGAGCTGTGTTTGTACAATAGTGATTTCAGCTTCTACTTCTTCCAAAGTCCTTTTATGGAGACCTTCAAGAAGTTCCATAAGTTGGAGCGATGTTTGAGTACATACCTCAGCCCATCTTGTGGTAAAGGTTTCGTCGTTCACAGGAAAAGATGGAGACGCTTGTATGCGGAGGCCTCTCGGGACAGATTACTCCCTTTGATCATTTTACTTCCTTAAAATGACCTACACATTTTTGCTTGTTCATTCATTTTCAAGGAGGTTGTTATAAAAGACCATGGTGGTCCCCAGCGGCGGGACCCCCATGATCAGGCATCTTATCCCCTATGGATAGGGGATATTATGTCTTAGCGCCGGAGTACCCCTTTAACTAACAAAAATTAAGTTTTGAGAAACGGAAGCAGTTTGAAGGAGTTATTTTTAAACCAGACGATAAAGGCGGAAATTGTTGTGTGGCCAAGAGATATGCATGAGGCTGAAGCACGTAGACACCTATGTGATAATACATGTAAAAAAAAAATGTTTTAACCCATTGATTTCCTACAAAAATAGCCTGGAAAAAATCCTTGAATGAGCAGAATCTGAACTCATTTCACCCGAACTTCAGCGTACTTTGACTGTACCACATCCCAGAATACCAACACTATTACCAAAGGTGCACAATAATGTCACTAAACCACCCAGAAGACCGATCTTCTTAGGTAATGGCAACCTAAAAAAAAAAATCTCGAGGTTTATTTTTCAAAAATTAAAACCATTAGTTGAATGTTTTCCCTCCTTTGTGAGCGATACAAATGATTTATTGGGTTGCATCGAGGGACTCCATTTTGGGGAAGACACACTACTGGTGGCAAATTATATTGAATCTTTATATACATGTATAAGACATGATGATTGACTGGCTGCAACTGAGTTTTTTCTAAGTAGTGACATCAAACCTGATTTCTATTTTTTGTGTCAACTACTCAAATTTGTGTTAACGCATTATTATTTCTCCTTTCATGGATCTCTCTACCTGCAGCTCCAGGGCACAGGGCCTTGTGTGCCCTTGTATGCCAATCTGTTCCTGGGGCTGTGGGAGAGGGATCTATTCCTGTCAGATCATGGGGATTTCTCGATGGAACGTTTCCTTTTTTGAGCATGGTACATCGATGACTTTCTCATGATATGGCAGGGAAAGGCCGTTGAATTGGAGACCTTCATGTCTAATTTAAATCATATAGAAACAAACAGGATGGTCCAGCGCTTTTATTGGTGAAATAGTGAGGATTTTATTCAACAGAAATAAGTACAGGTACAGACAGTGACTCGTTTCGGCTGCTAGTTTACAGCCTTGGTCATACCAGACTATGACTAAGGCTGTAAACTAGCAGCCGAAATGCATCACTATGTCTGTACCTGTACTTCTTTCTGTTGAATAAAATCTGTGTTAATTCACCGATACAAGCGCTGGACCATCATCCTGTTTGTTTCTATATTGCTTGGAAGTGGTCTACTTCGGTCAGAGACGCTGTATAGGGAGAGCTTGACATTGCTGCACATTGGATAAATTAAATCATAACAACAAGTCACATTCCGCCCACCGGAAACATGTGATAAATGCAAATTGACCAATACCTGAGAATTCATAGGATCTGTTCATCAGAGGAGATATTTGAAGAGCAGGCAAAAATTCTGCAAAGAAGATTCAGGGAAAAGGGGTATAGCCAAAGATGCCTGAAGAAAGCATATAAACGTGCAAAAGAATCAAGACACCAACTTCTACACAGGAAAAATAAAAAAAATAAAAAACAGATGAGCGATATATTTCAGAATATAATGCACATTGGGATTACATCAGTGATTTGAAAAACACTATGTACCATCCAGAATACAGATGACAGAAAGACGATAATTTGGTACAAAGTGAGTATACTACTACCACTAATGTTTTTGGTTCTGTTGGGCCTAGAAATGTCTGCTTCCCTTGTGGCAAATGTGATGCGTGTCCCAACATTGAAAGAAGTAGTAATTTTAAGCACTTCTACTGTATATTACGCTTATTGTCCATGTCCGAAGATTTATATTGGATTAAAATCAAGAACACTAAAAGTCAGCGTACGGGAACACATGCCAGACATTAGATAAGCTTCCACATGTATGAACACTGACAAATTAAAACAGATTGCACAACACTCTTTTTTGACTGAACATGGATGTGACCCCAAATTTTATTAAAGTGAAAGGCATTGATCAAGTGGATTTGGGGATACGTGGAGATGTACCAAAAGTTCTTTCTCAACATGAAAGTAGATGGATATGGCAGCTTCATACGTTACAACCTCATGGTCTTGAGGTTTTACCATTCACCCCATTTCTCTGATCACCTGACTTTTCAGCAGCTTTGCTTTTTATGTAGTTTCTATTGCTTTTAATCTCTGTATATTAATGTATTTCAGTATTTTTTGTCTCATAGAACCAGACTGTGCCCTTCTTGTTTCTCCCTTGAATTGACAGCTTATATCCGGATCTTTGAGTGAGAGACTTCTCAATTTGACCACTATTATCTACAGTAGTGATTCCCAACCGGTGTGCCCCAGCACACTAGGGTGCCAGTCGGCACTGCCCGGGGTGTCACAGGATTTTGCAGTAAAAATTTTTTTTATTTTATTAATTTCCCGCCCTGGCCTGCATGCCTGAGACTCACGGCGCCGCAGCGGGGAAGGGAAGTATGTGTGCGTTTTGCTGTGTGGTGCAATGATTGAGTGCCCTGGTGGTGCTCTGCTGGATTCCCGTGCTGGTGTAAATAACCATTGCACCAGCGTCCCCCTCCCCCAGCGGCACAGTGAATGAGTGCCCTGCCAGAGTGGGGTGGAACGTGGAAGCTGCACTTGTGGCTGGAAGAAATTATGATGGCCGGCCAGATTGAGATGAAAAGGGAACAACGCTGATTAGAGAAGTAATTTGTGAGTTGCTGTCTAAAGCAGCAGTGTAGCAGCACCCCCACCCTGCAATGCTTTCCTTTTTTGCTTGTCAACTTCGGTCGGGGTGACTCGCAAATTTTTTTTTTTTTTCGGAGGGGTCCCCCGAGCCGATGAAGGTTGGTAAACACTGATCTACAGTATAGGACGGACTGTTACCTGGTGGCTAATTGGACCTGCTTTTTCCCTACTTCTCCCTCCCATCCTTTCCTGCCCCCATTCGCCTTTCCTCCTGCGTTTCCCTTCCCCTATTCACCTCTCCCCCCCTCCTTTTCCAGGGTTTGTTTTCAAACACTATCACTATCCACAGTTAATAGTTTGCATGTATGATACAATTTTGCCCATAATGACGTTTGATTTTTACACATTAAATTTAGCACATTTCATACTTTAGTATAAAAATGTTTGCATAATCTCATGAATTGCACATTTTTACTTATTTATATTTATCAATTATCTTGTATCAGCACTTTTTTTTTATTAGGTTGCACTTTATATACACACAATGAATTCTACTTATAGGTAAACAAGCACTATCATGTGTACACATAATCCACTACACATACAAATATATGATGGGTTATGAATATTATTGTGTATATACATATGAAATGGGATATTACACATGCACATTGTAATTGTTTGTCCATGAATTATTAACATCACCCCGGGATCACTCAATTATATATGCACTACTATGTTTTTTAAACAAATTGCTATCATGTTATTTTCCATTTAATATTGTGTATGGTCTATCTCCATGCCCGGGTTCCATTCAGTGTCAGTATTCCTCAGCAGCCCCCGCCCCCTCCGGACAGGTGACAGTTGTTCGGATCTCTGACGCTGCACTGACAGTCTGTAGCGCGCATGAGCGAGTCTGCGAGACACTGTTCTTCCGGGTCTGTATTACGTACAGCCAATCATGTGATGCGGTCTTGTGACCACTCACGTAACCTGGCTGGTGATGCAGGTTCTGGAGGCAGCAGCATCCGCGCATTCCTAGCTACATGCGCCAATGGAAACAGACTTAATCAGGCGGGAATCATTTTAATTAGGATTCTATTGGCCGGTCCTGGTATAAGAAGCCCCTACTGCTGAGAGGACGTAACCCCCAGGACAAAGGACATCCCGAAACGTACGTTGGGGTGGCATCTCTCCAGCGGTCCTCTGTGTATTGTTACAAAAGAAACACATATGGGTCGGCACTCGAGTCCCATGGTGGTGCACGTGGAATTAATGGCAATCTTAGAAAGAACAATCCCGGCACTCACTATAATCTTCTGCCAAGTGAAAAGTGTTTATTAGAAAACACGGAGCAAACACAATTGGACGCGTTTCGGCCAAAGCTGAAGTCTGATAAAGGCTTTGGCCGAAACGCGTCCAATTGTGTTTGCACCGTGTTTTCTAATAAACACATTTCACTTGGCAGAAGATTATAGTGAGTGCTGGGATTGTTCTTTCTACTCTGTGTATTTTTACACTGCATTGGTATGTATTTGCACCTTTCTATGTTTGCACCTTATATATAGTGGGATTTTCCACATGGGATGTTGCAATATGAGGAACAGAAATTTTATACTATACATGTGATTTGTTGTTATAAAGGACCATCTGGAGTGACACCTTTTTTCTCCAATCCGTGGAGTTCAACCCTCTTTGTGAGATTTTATACTATGTCTTAATGTATATCAATAAAATATATTCTTAAATTTGCATACCATGGAGTGCACATGGGCAGTAGATTTAATATAATATAAAAGCACTTGCAGTTACGCATTACATCAACTTTACTGTATTGCCTTTGGTTGAATATGAACCCTGAGCTAGCTGGCATGCAATTTTACCCCTTTAGGAAGCTGCTATTAACTTATATAGCACCATGTAAAGGACTAATGCTGGCCATCAGCCAGATCAGCGATGCCCAGCATAAGCTGAAGGTCTTGGTTGCCGATTGTTCATGGGCGTGCTTCATCCAGCCGGAGTGGACAAAGGATGTTCATATATGCCCTATGTCCTTAATAGGTTTAACCACAATCCAAAATCGTGTTCTAGGGCTAAATGAATATAAAGGCAAATAAAAATGGAGTAAAATATGAATAGATTTATTCCAATATAAAAACAAGCTATTAAAACTTCAATGTGTTGGGACCTTATACCAAAATGCCGAAAGAGGCAAGAGCCAAATAAAATGAAATATGTTCTATACAATATTAACCACCAAATTGTTCACTGCTCGCTGTAAAATCTTGTTACATTGTCCACTATGAGGTATGAACATGAACAAAGTCACTACTGATATGTTTTCTTCAATAGTCCATTCCTGTCAAGAGAAATATTCTGTACCACTTAATTGTACAATGGTCCCTCAAGTTACAATATTAATTGGTTCCAGGACAACCATTCTATGTTGAGACCATAACTATGGAAACCTGGTAATTGGTTCTGAGGCCACCAAAATGTCATCCAAAAATGGGAAAAAGTGAGGATTAAAGAAAAATGGGTAGATAACTAATACAGATAAAGCAAATCCTTACATATAAAAGTATGCTGCTGGGATCTTTAATCACTGTCTATGTAGAGGACAGGAGCTTCTTCAGGGTCCTGTACAGTACACGCAACGTACTAAAAAAGTGAAATGGAGTCGCCATTACCTGATGTCCAATGGAGCAGCTATCCCTGGCAAAGAGTAGTACAGAACATTAATACCTCCCTGTACTGTAGGAAGCGCTAACAGACAGCCAGTCCGTGCATATGCTTCAGGAACACAAGGTGTTTTACCAGTGAAATGTCCATTCTGATTGGTTGGTTCTTCCAGCCATTGACACATTTCGCAGATCTGGACTGTCCGTAGCATTGCATGTTGAGTCTGGTTTCAAGTTACAGTGGTCCAGAACAGACTATTGTATGTTGAAACTATTGTATGTTGAGGCTATCACCATATGTTCAAGGATCACTGTATATCAATTGAAATATGTTTTCCTGTACAAAATATATTACATCTGTCATATTAAAGACATGGTCTTTATTTTTAGTGGAATACAAATTTCAACAGATAAATAAAAAAGCGGTACAGAATACTTCTCCACAAAGATGGGATATTGAAGAAAAAAATTGTTATATACTCATAGGGGGATATTTATCAAAACTTGTTCAGAGGAAAACTTGAGCAGATTGTTTCTTTAATTTTCTAGAGGTCTTTTCAAAAAAGAAGCGATCTGATTGGTTGCTCTGGGCCACTGGTCAGCTTTTTCTCTGCACAGGTTTTGATAAATCTTCCTCATAGTGGACATGTTCATATTGCTATGTCATAGTGGGCATTGTAACAAGGTTTAAGGGCATGTTCACACTGCGGAATCTCCGCTCGCAGAATTCCGCAAGTGGAGATTCCGTCAGGTGGTAGGTCCACGAGGCAGTGCACCGTCACCATTGAAGGCTATGCAGTACGCATGGAACAATTTCAGCGGCGGAATTGTCCGCCGCTGAAATTCCGCAGTGTGAATGGGTCTTGCAGAAGACCCTTTCACACAGATTATGTTCACAGAGCGGAATTCTACTCACGGAATTCTGTGAGAATTCCGCAGTGTGAATATACCCTTACGGTGAGCAGTGAACAATTTGGAGGTTAACAATTATGTTGTATAGAATATATATTTTATATTAGTTGGTTCTAGCCCACATGGGCCCTGTGGTGTGAGGTTCCAATATATTAAAGTTATATGTTTGTATTGTGTTGGAATTCAATTAAGCCCTAGAGAACAGATCTACATTGTGGTTTATTGTCTTTTGTTTCTCATCTTGGATATTATTTGAAGTCCTATTGCTTGGACTATATTGATGTTATTTAGACTGAGCCTTTCCTGTGTTTTTTTTTTTTTTTTAACTATTTTAGATAGATGTTAAGATGTAAAAAGGCAAAGATTACAGTTAACGTAAGTTATAGCTATTTACTAGATGTATTTATTGTTCTATTATTCTAATAGGATAGGTTTTAGTATAATGACTGACACTGCTGTTTTTTCTGTTCCTATGGACTACATGACAGGCACCAGTTACAACCTAACTGACCAAAAGGCAAAACAAAATATATCTTCCTATACTTACCAGTAGAGGGCAATACTGCATACTGTTATTTATTACTAAGATCAATGTCCAGATAGTATGCAGTAGCCATCTTTCCAATAAAAATAAACTGTGCAAAATGTTATAACAAAACTTCCAAACATGTCTTCCATATAGTAACATAGTGACAGTTCATAAGGTTGAAATAAAGACCAGAGTCCATTAAAGGACATCTGCAGTGCTGGGCAAAAAAACTTTTTTTTACCTCATTTAATAGGTCTTTGAAAGACCTTTCCAACGATGTCTCCCCCATCAAAATTGGCCCAGTCGTTCTCCCGTTATCAGCACACGAATTACGGAGAAGTGAAAATAAAACTACATCTCCCATCATGCCTTGTGCTTACTTCCTGTAAGCTGCTGCCCTCCCCCTGTTCTATCCCCCGAGCAAATTATTATATTGTAACGCCCACCTCTCCCTTCCCTATGCATACACCCTCCCCTTCTGCTCATCTCCCCCTCCCCCATGCTGCTCCTGTCCAGTGATGAAGCAGCTGCCTCTGTGCTCACTGTAGTGTGGACTCTGGAGAGTGGGGAGTGAAAGTAAAAATGGTAAAAAAACATAATTGTTTGTCTATAAAACTGTCCTGATAGGGGTCCCTCCATCTTTTTCACAACTACAACTCCAAGCATGCCCAGTTATTTTATATGCTGTTCGAGCATGCTGGGAATTCCAGTGGTGCCTCCAGCTGTTGCAAGACTACAAATCCCAGCATGCCCTGTCACCTTTCTGCTGTATGTGCATGCTTGGAGTTGCAGAGGTGACTCCAGCTGTTGTAAGACTATACATCCAAGCATGCCGTGTCAGCTTTCTGCTGTTTCAGTGTATAAAGGAGTTGTAGTTCACCAACACCTCTACTGTATCAGGAGACTCCTGGGAGTTGTAGTTCACCAACACCTCTATTGTATCTCTGTAGTCTCCTGGGAGTTGTAGTTCACCAACACCTCTATTGTATCTCTGTAGTCTCCTGGGAGTTGTAGTTCACCAATACCTCTATTGTACCTCTGTAGTCTCCTGGGTGTTGTAGTTCACCAACACCTCTATTGTATCTCTGTAGTCTCCTGGGAGTTGTAGTTCACCAACACCTCTATTGTATCTCTGTAGTCTCCTGGGGGTTGTAGTTCACCAACACCTCTATTGTATCTCTGTAGTCTCCTGGGGGTTGTAGTTCACCAACACCTCTATTGTATCTCTGTAGTCTCCTGGCTGGGAGTTGTAGTTCACCAACACCTCTATTGTATCTCTGTAGTCTCCTGGCTGGGAGTTGTAGTTCACCAACACCTCTATTGTATCTCTGTAGTCTCCTGGGAGTTGTAGTTCACCAACACCTATATTGTATCTCTGTAGTCTCCTGGCTGGGAGTTGTAGTTCACCAACACCTCTATTGTATCTCTGTAGTCTCCTGGCTGGGAGTTGTAGTTCACCAACACCTCTATTGTATCTCTGTAGTCTCCTGGGAGTTGTAGTTCACCAACACCTATATTGTATCTCTGTAGTCTCCTGGCTGGGAGTTGTAGTTTACCAACACCTCTATTGTATCTCTGTAGTCTCCTGGGAGTTGTAGTTCACCAACACCTATATTGTATCTCTGTAGTCTCCTGGCTGGGAGTTGTCGTTCACCAACACCTATATTGTATCTCTGTAGTCTCCTGGGAGTTGTAGTTCACCAACACCTGTATTGTATCTCTGTAGTCTCCTGGCTGGGAGTTGTAGTTCACCAACACCTCTATTGTATCTCTGTAGTCTCCTGGGAGTTGTAGTTCACCAACACCTATATTGTATCTCTGTAGTCTCCTGGCTGGGAGTTGTAGTTCACCAACACCTCTATTGTATCTCTGTAGTCTCCTGGGAGTTGTAGTTCACCAACACCTCTATTGTATCTCTGTAGTCTCCTGGGAGTTGTAGTTCACCAACACCTCTATTGTATCTCTGTAGTCTCCTGGGAGTTGTAGTTCACCAACACCTCTATTGTATCTCTGTAGTCTCCTGGCTGGGAGTTGTAGTTCACCAACACCTCTATTGTATCTCTGTAGTCTCCTGGGAGTTGTAGTTCACCAACACCTATATTGTATCTCTGTAGTCTCCTGGCTGGGAGTTGTAGTTCACCAACACCTGTATTGTATCTCTGTAGTCTCCTGGGAGTTGTAGTTCGCCAACACCTCAATTGTATCTCTGTAGTCTCCTGCGGGGGTTGTAGTTCACCAACACCTCTATTGTATCTCTGTAATCTCCTGGGAGTTGTAGTTCATACACCAGTGTTTCCCAACCAGGGTGCCTCCAGATGTTGCAAAACTACTACTCCCAGCATTCCCTGGTTGGAAAACACTGGCATACACACACACATAACAGGGACTACAACTCCCAGCATGTGTCATTCAGTAGTCCCCCCTCTCACACACAGAAATCATCTCCAGTATGATATTTATTCCCTGTATACACCACCAGCCCGTGCAGTGTAATATGTCTCCTTCACACACACGTCCTCCCCTCCCTGCTCTGTGGTTTGCTCTGTGTTTCCCCCATGATAACTTGAATCCTCCCGGTGATAAGTGAGGTCCTATGTAGACAGAGCAGGGGAGGGGGGAGGAGCTGTGGACGTCCTCATTCTCCCCCTGCTTGAATCTTACAGATAGGGGCGTTTCTGAGGATGAGCCTATGGCTGCCTCAGAAAGCACCCGCTCATGCATATGCATAAGCAGGGAGGACCCGACAGAGGCTAGGGGGGGAGCACAAACACTGCTGGGAGGAAGAGATCTCCGTCCCCAAGATGGCGGCTGCAATGTAATGAATAGGAGACGGACGCAGGACTACTGGGCTATGCTGGCAACTCTAATATCTCAGAAACGGCTGCATATAGGTAAATAGGACTAATTGACTGAATTGTATAACTTTTGTTTGGGGAACATTTGGGCAGGGATTTTTGACCACTACAGTTGTCCTTTAAGTTCAACCTATATCCCTAATGAGTCCCTACTGAGTTGATCCAGGGGAGGGCGAAAAACCTCACACCAGGAGATAAAACTTCCTTCCCAACTTCAAATATGGCGGTCAGAATAAATCCCTGATCATCGTTCTGTCCCTATAAATGTAATTACTCTCCAAAAATGCATCCAGACCCCTTTTGAACTCTTTTTTTTTTTAAAGAGTTCCCAATGAACACCACTTCTGGCAGAAAGTTCCATTGTCTCACTGCTCTTACAGTAAGGAACCCCTGTCTGTGCTGGTGTAGAGGATGCTCCTATGGATACAGTCCTGGGTATAAATAGATCATGGGAGAGATCTCTGTACAGTCCCCTGATATATTTATACATAGTTATTAGGTCACCCCTAAGCCTTTTTTCTAAACTAAATACCTCCAATTCTGATAATCTCTCTCTCCAGCTCCACTATATCTTTCTTGTACACTGGTGCCCAGTACTGTACACAGATTTCTATGTGTGGTCTGACTAGTGATTTGTACAGGGGTAGAATTATTTCCTTGTAGTAGGCATCTATGCCCATATTGATGCACCCCATGATTTTATTTGCTTTGGCAGCAGCTGCCGGTGCATTGCCGTAGAATGAGATTTGCCATAGAAAGATGGTCCGCCTCCATCACATCCTATTGGCTCTCTGTTGTCACATGACATATTTAAACGTCACGCATCGATGCGCACAGCAGTGTCAGTTTGGCTATCACAGGGAGAGGATCTCCTCTCCCTGTGATAGCTGAAGCTGCACGGAGCTCTCATGGCCTCTGTGGCCCGACAGAAGTTCACATTCACGCAGCTCATACGGCTGCCTCATATACATTTACTGTTGATCCACAGCGCTATCGGGATCCCAATGCCCGATGGCGCTGTCATCAGTGTGCGTCCCCGCAAGCGCCCCACGCCCGCAGCTCTACTCCCCGTCCTCCGCCCCCCGCAGCTCTACTCCCCGTCCCGTTAACGCTCAGGGAGCGGGGAACAGAAAGTAGAGCATGGGGCGCAGGTTAAGTTATTCGCGTAGTGCTGTGCATTCGCAGTACTACTTTACCTGCGCCCGATGCTCTACTTTCTGTTCCCCGCTCCCTGAGCGTTAACGGGACGGGGAGTAGAGCTGTGGGGGACGGGGAGTACAGCTGCGGGCGTGGGGTGCTCGCGGGGACGCACACTGATGACAGCGCCATCGGGCGTAGGAATCCCCATAGCGCTGTGGATCGCTCCCTGAGCGTTCACAGGGGACGGGGAGTAGAGCTGCGTAGGACGGGGAGAAGAGCTGCGGGGGACGGGGAGAAGAGCTGCGGGGGACGGGGAGAAGAGCTGCGGGGGACGGGGAGAAGAGCTGCGGGGGACGGGGAGAAGAGCTGCGGGGGACGGGGAGAAGAGCTGCGGGGGACGGGGAGAAGAGCTGCGGGGGACGGGGAGAAGAGCTGCGGGGGACGGGGAGAAGAGCTGCGGGGGACGGGGAGAAGAGCTGCGGGGGACGGGGAGTAGAGCTGCGGGGGACGGGGAGTAGAGCTGCGGGGGACAGGGAGTAGAGCTTCGGGGGACGGGGAGTAGAGCTTCGGGGGACGGGGAGTAGAGCTGCGGGCGTGGGGCGCTCGCGGGGACACACACTGATGACAGCGCCATCGGGCGTAGGAATCCCCATAGCGCTGTGGATCGCTCCCTGAGCGTTCACAGGGGACGGGGAGTAGAGCTGCGGAGGACGGGGAGTAGAGCTGCGTAGTACGGGGAGAAGAGCTGCGGGGGATGGGGAGAAGAGCTGCGGGGGACGGGGAGTACAGCTGCGGGGGGGCGGGGAGTAGAGCTGCTGGCGTGGGGCGCTCGCGGGAACGCACACTGATGACAGCTCCATCGGGCATAGGGATCCCGATAGCGCTGTGGATCAACAGTACATGTAATAGAGTAAGTGTATATGAGGCAGCCGTATGAGTTGCGTATGTGTGAACTTCTGTCGGGCCACAGAGGCCAGAGGCCATCCTCTCCCTGTGATAGCCAAACTGACACTGCTGTGCGCATCGATGCGGGACGTTTAAATATGTCACGTGACAAGAGTGAGCCAATAGGATGTGATGGAGGCGGACCATCTCATTCTATGGCAAATCTCATTCTACGGCAATGCACCGGCACTGGTCACTACAGCTAAATTTACTGTTAACCAAGACTCCTAAGTCCTTTTCCACATCAGTCATCCCAAGTGTTCTCCCATTTAATACATAATCTCAGCCCAAATTTTTCTTCCCCACGTGCATTACCTTACATTTATCAGTGTTGAACCGCATCTGCCACTTCCCAGCCCAAACCTCCAAGCTATCCAAATCCATTTGTAACAGTGCACTGTCCTCTATAGTGTTTACCACGTTACAGAGTTTAGCATCATCTGCATCATCTACTTTACTATTCAACCCCTCTACAAGGTCATTAATTAATATATTAAATAGCACAAGCCCAAGACTGAACACTGTGGTACCCCCCTACTAACAGTCACCCAATCAGAACAAGTACCATTAATAACCACCCTCTGTTTCCTTTCACTGAGACAGTTACTTACCCCCTTACACACATTCTCCCCCAGCCCAATCCTTCACATTTTATGCAGCAATCTTATGTGGCACCGTATCAAACACTTTGGAAAAATCCAGATATACGACCTCCAGTCTGGAGCTCACCTCCTTATAAAAGCTCATCAGGTTAGTTTGACAGACATGATCCCTCATAAAGCCATGCTGATATGAGTCACATTTATTTATTTATTTATTATCAAGATATTCCAAAATACCATCCCTTAGGAAACCCTCAAACAATTTACATACAACGGAGGTTAAACCAACAGGTCTATAATTCCTGGAGTCACCTTCTGACCCCTTCTTAAATATTGGCACCACATTTGCCATGTGCCAGTCCTTGGGAACAGTCCCTGTTACTATAGAGTCCCTGAATATTAAAAGTAGGGGTCTGTCTATTACATTACTTAATTCCTTTAGAACACGGGGGTGAATGCCATCTGGGCATGGTGATTTGTCTATTTTGATTTTCTATGCGGCACTATACTTCCTGGGTTAGACAGGTGACCTGTACTGGGGAGTTTACCTTATCTCGCTGTATTTCACCTGACATTTCATTTTCCTCAGTGAATACAGTGGAGAAAAATGTGTTTAATATATTAGCTTTTTCCTGATCCCCAGTCTATAATTTCTTCCAAAATTTTTTAAAGGGCCTACAATAATTACAATTTTTTGCTCTGCTGATAAGCTTCACATCCACATCTCCGTTATTCTGTTTTCTAATACAGAAATTATTTTCTGAAGCTGCATTGCACAAGTTTCAAGCTTAAAATAACTGGAGAGCACTGTATGATTCTGGGAGAGGTGGCATCCTCTTTATACAATGAATTACGGTAACCATCACATCATGTGGCAGAGAGTTCCATGGTCACACTGTTCTTATAGTATAGGATCACCATCTGATTATGGTAAAAACTTTCAAGAGCAGTCTGTAAGAGCAGTCAAACTATGGAATTCTGCCAAAAGGATGCTGAGATGGTTGATTCATTGGACAAATTTTAAAAAGGGACCCAGCTGCAATTCTTGAAAAGTGAATTGAATGATGGGTACTAGATTTCTGTAGATAGGATGTTGATCCAGGTTTCTATTCTGATGTTTGGAGTCCGAAAGGAATTTTTCCCTTAGTATGTGAGGAACTGGAGTGCGCTTCGAAAAGGTTTTGCCCTTGCTCTGGATTAACATATTAGGGTTATAAGTTAAAAAAACTTTAAAGGATTCTTCATCCTTTAACTTTATTAGGTATTGTTAAAGGAGTACTCCAGTGAAATACAACTTATCCCTTATCCAAAGGGGATAAGTTATAGATCTTGGGTTGGGGGGTCCGACCGCTGGAGCCCCCCCTCGATCTCCTGCATGGCACAACGGCAGGGAGCGGGCGTGCCGACCCCTGCAGGAAGCCACAGCCAAAACAACCCCTCCATGTATCGCTATGGGATACATGGAGGTGGCATGTTGACCGCCACTTCATGCAGGGTTCGGCACGCCTCCTTCCTGCGGACTGCTGATGCGCCGTGAAGGAAATCACGGGGGGGTTCCAGCAGTCGGACAGACCCCTGCAATCTATAACTTATCCCTAAGCTTTAACTTCAGCTATCTGCCAATGTCTACCGCTATGAGCTTGAAATAGGGGGATAATAGGGGAGAAGATGTCTCACTGCGGGGGTCACAAACCCCTCCCATAGAATTGCATAGCGGGGTCGTGGGGTGACATCACACGGGGGCGGAGTCGTTATGTCCCGATACTCCAGCCCCGTGGTCGCCACCCGGCTGTTCGTGAGCTTGCACTGTGGCGTGCAGCTTAAACACGCCACGGTGGAAGGGGATAAGATGTCTCAGGGCCAGAGTACCCCTTTAATGCTCAAGATTTTAAGATGCAGATTTGCTGCGTAAAATCATTTATCTTACATTAAAATCTGCAGCTTGAAACCATGCATCGAATACTACTATATGTGTGAATACACCCTATGGGTTTAACCCCTTAGGCTAAGTTTCCACTTGGGTTTTTTTCTGGCAGTTTCTGGAAAACTGCCACTGCAGTTTTTGAGCCAAAGTCAGAAGTGGATCCATAAGGGAGGAGAATTGTAAGTCCTTCCTTTATATGTCCTATTCCTTTTGAATATATTTCTGGCTTTGGCTAAAAAAAACTGCCAGAAAAAAAAGCCAAGTGGAAACTTAGCCTTAAGTTTTTCCGTTTTTTTTGCACTTTCATCCTCCTTACCTTTAAAAAGGTCACAACTTTCAATTTTGCACCTAAAAATCCATAAGATTGCTTAATTTTTGCGCCACCAATCCTACTTTGTAATTTTACCCAAAAATTTTACCCAAAAATCTACGACGAAACAGAAAAAAATATTGTGCGACAAAATTGAAGCAAAAATACCATTTTGTAACTTTTGGGGCTTCCATTTCTACACAGTACACTTTTCGGTAAAAATTACACCTTATCTTTATTCTGTGGGTCCATATGATTAATGTTACCCCTACTTCTATAGGTTTTGATTTTGTACTTCTGGAAAAAAATCATAACTACATGCACGAAAATTTATATGTCTAAAATTGTCATCTTCTGACCCCTATAACTTATTTTTCCGCATACAGAGCGGTATAAGGGTTCATTTTTTGAGCAGTGATGTGAAGTTTTTAGTGGTACCATTTTTGTATTGATTGGACTTTTTGATCGCTTTTTATAAATTTTTTCATGATATAAAAAGTGACCAAGAATACGCTTTGGAATTGTTTTGCGCATACACCATTGACTGTGCGGTTAAACAATATATTTTTATAATTCGGACATTTCCACATGCGGTAATATCACATGTTAATTTTCATTTTTCTTTACACTTTAATGGGAAAAGGGCTATAACACTGCACACATTGATATTTTACATAGATTATTGTTATCCCATAGGATAACATTGATCAATGACTCTGCTGCTTGACTGTTCATGCCTGGATCTCAGGCACTGAGCAGTCATTCGGCGATCGGACACACAGGAGGAAGGTAGGCTGCAATTTCACGACGGCGGCCCCGAACAGCCCACTGAGCTAGCCGGGGGTAGTTTACTTTCACTTTAGACTAATTGAACAGCACGATCAACTTTGAACGGCACATCTCAAGGGTTAATAGTGCGCAGCACCGTGATCAGTGCCGCTCACTACTAGCCAGGCCCGACCCACGTTATAGAAAGGTACCCATAGAGGCAAGATTTTACGAAGACAGACACCTTTCTTTTTATTGGCAGGCTGAGCACATTACAGATGAAAGCTTTCGGGTCAACTACATTTTTTTCAAGCATGGCATGACGACATGATCCAATTCCCTAGAAGCAGAAATTAGGGTAGTGCAAAAGTTCTTCCCTTGCATGAGGAAAAAATGAAAGGTCTCAAGGAAAACCAAGAAGCAGTACGGCCTTATACGGTGGGGTGATTGTGTTTTATAAAAGAAACACCTCAAAAAACAAAATGTGGAAGGAAAATACATAATTTTACATGAAACCAGTCAGAGAAAAAAAGTTAAACCAATACCTCTTCTAATACTGTGCCTATATGTATCTTCAAGAGCTCATCCCGATCTCGTAATGTTCAGAGAACTAACTTAAACTCTTGGGCCTTATGCCAATATTCATGCCTACTGAGAGGTGACTGACACGCCAGAGTGTCATCTAAACTGCACATGCTTAGAGCTCTGGGGAAAGGCAGCATATAATGTAGTGCAGTATTAAGAGGTCTGTTGGTTTAGTACAGTTTTTTTCTGTAAATTTTTATTAAAGTGTCAAAATTTTTCAATACAAAGACAGTGTCGGACATTCAAGTAGCGAAAAATGCAAAGTATACTTCCAGGCAGACATGACAGCATCGCTAGGCATATCAGACAAAATAGGCATGACTGAAGTAAGAGCCCACACCAAACCCAGGGGTACGGACTAAATTAAACTCAAAGGGAGAACAAAAATAAGGGTAAAGGGAACCAATCCCAACATGACAAACCCGTCAAAGACACGACAACACCAAGGGAGTACGGAAGAGAAGGCACAGGAAGGGGGGGGGGAGGAAGGGGTGAAAGGGGGGTGGGAAGAGTAAGGAGGAGGCTAGGGGGGTTGCCCATCAACAAAACAGTCCCATGGTTTCCACACAGATAGGAAAAGAGGCAAGGTATTAAGAGAAGCAGTAAGATTCAAGGGGGCGACTCTCCCGAATCCTCGTCACCAAGTCCAGCTGAGAGGGAGGAAGGGTGTGCTTCCAGAATTTAGCAATAAGGGTTTTAGCCGCCAAGACAATATGCATTTAGTTTGAAAGGGTGTTAGGCTAGCAACCTAGAAGAAAGGAACAGTGAGTATACTAGGGGGTCTAAGGGGACATGAACCCCCAATACATCCGCCACCACCCTCCACACCATCTCCCTATAGGGGACTATCAGAGGACAGGCCCAGAATATGTGGAAAACAGTGCCGAGCCCCACCCCACCAACATTGAGGTGGAATGTTCGGGTTCAGACGGTTTAGCAGGGCAGGAGTGTGGTACCATTCCATTAGCATCTTGTATTGTGTCTCCTTATAAGCTGTGCAAATGGAGGCCTTAGAAGCCCCTTCCCATATGATCCTCCATTAGGGGAAGGTTAATAGTGGTGTTCAAGACCTCCTCCCAGCGACTCATGTAACAAATGGATGGCACACTCCCCTCCAAAGGGGCATTGAGAATAGAATAAATGTCTGAAAGGAGACCCTTCGTCTAAGGCCCCGAAGGGCATAACCGCTCAAAGGTCGTAGGCAGGGAAACCTTACAGGTACCCAATGCTGATTGCATGCATGTAGTGTGAGTTGGAGATAATGGAGGCACTTGGAGGAGGAAGACCAAGACTGGAGACTAGATCCTCAAAGGACAATAGGACACGAGAAAGGGGATCAACCAGGTCCGCCCAACAAAAGGTTACGACCTCCCCACTCCCTAACCACTTCAGACGCAAGACCCAGCGAAAAGTCAGGGTGGTACAGAAAGGACTGAAAGAGGGGGGGGGGGGGGGGGGGGGGAAGAGACCTGGGAGAAAAGCTTGAATTTCCTGGAGCATTACCCCCAAACATATTTTGAGAAGGAGATTGGGCCCCCTGCTGGGACCTAAAGGGGACAACCGGGGAGGAAGGACTCCAAAGAAACGTGTTCGGATGGTACAGAGCTAACCTCATCTTCTCAAGCTCCATCCAACGACTATAGGCACAGTGCGTAGTCCAATCCGCCAAGTGTCGCAGGTGCGCCGCCCAGTAGTGACGTCTGGTACTGACAAACCCGCCATGTTCCGACCCGCCGTCATGACAGACATCGGAAGGTGTCTCCTGCCATCCCAAATAAAACAAAAATAGCTGATTGAAATGCTTTCAAGGCAGACAACGGCACTCTGACAGGTAACATCTCAAAAAAGTAAAGCAATTTAGGAAGTATAATCCTCTTAACTGCCGCAATAAACCCGAAAAAAGCAATATATTGGGACTGCTATTTGTCCATGAGCAAGCGAAGGTGTTGGAAGAGGGGTGTGTAGTTAGAGTAACGAGATGAATAGCTAGGAGTAAGTCACACCCCAACATAGGTAACAGCTGAGGGAGACCATCGAAATGAGTAGGAAGTACGCAGCTGGGTAGCAAGAGAAGAGGGAGATTCAAAGGAAGGACTTCAGGTTTTTGAGAGACTGATCTTGTAGCCAGAGACAGCACCATAGTCATGGAGGATCCTATAAAGATTAGGGAGAGAAGATGCAGGTCTAGTAAGGGTAAGAAGAACATAGTCTGCAATGAGGCAAATTTTTAATTCCCTGTCATGTAGGTTGATCCCTGAGAGGTCTGCGCTCCTCCGGATCATAGCAGCAAGAGGTTCAATACATAAAGCAAAGATAAGAGGGGACAGCGGACATCCCTGTCTGGTACCATTAAACAAAGGAAAAGAGCGAGAAGACATATGAGGTAGTTTAAGAGAGGCAGTAGGGGAGGCGTAGAGACCCCGCAGTGCAGTGAGGAAGGGCCCAGCTATCCCAAATTTCTTGAGGGTGGCAAAGAGAAAAGGCCAACCCAACCTATCAAAGGCATTCTCGGCATCCAGACTAAGGACGACAGCCTGCTCCGACCGTCTAGAACAGCTTCAGGTCTGTATTGAGCAAAGCTATGGTTCTTTAACTGGAACAGTCATGTGGGTCGTCTTTACCTGGTTTAGGGATGAGTGTAAGCAGGGAATGTGAGAAGGACTGCGGGATTCCCCCCCTCCCCCAGAAAAGAGTTGAGCAGAGGAACAAGGTGAGGTAAAAGTAGGGAAGAAAAAGTTTTTGTAGTATAAGTAGGTGAACCCATCCGGGCCCAGGGAATGTCCAGTAGGAAGAGACTTCAGGACCTCTGAGATCTCAAGCGTGGTCGGGGCGTTCAAGGTTCACCCGATTGGCTGCAGTGAGGGATGGCAGGTGACAGTCTGAGAGAAAGGAGTCTAACCGAGAGTTATGTTCTCCAGGGAAGTTGGGAAGGAAGAGAGTATAGTTTAGAGTAGTAATCTCCGAAGAGGCGAGAAATGTCATTAGGATGGTAGTGCAGAGCACCGGAGGGGTCCCTCAAGGCCGAAGGAGTCTGGGCCACAGCACGGTCCTTTAGGCATCATGCCAGCTTAGAGTGGGATTTATTGTCCTTCTCAGAAGCGCTGCTTGGCATATAGAAGGTGCCGCTCCACTTTGTGGAGCGCAAGTTCCCCCAACTGAGCACATGCAACCAGACACCGAAGGACCCGAAGGGAAGCAACGTCCCCTCAAGGGCACGGATTTGTGCGTGCAGTTCCCGGGAGCGGGCCAAAGAATCAGCCCAAGGATATACAATGTCCTCTGACCACTAATTTATGTGCCTCCCAGAGAACCACCTGAGAAGAGACAGATCCCTGGTTGAGGGTGAAATACTCAACAATAGAAGCCTGGATTGACTCCCGGAAAGGCAAGGATTTAAGCATAGAATCGTTAAGCCTCCAGTGATAGCAACAAGTAGAAGTGGAAAAAGAAGAGAAAGAAAGAATTGCAGGGCTATGGTCAGACCAAGAGATAGGATCAAGAGAAGCAGAAGAGAGCATCCGAACCATGGGCAAGTTCCCGAAAAAATAGTCTATGCGAGTGTGAAGCTTGTGCCGGTGCACGTAAAACGAGAATGATTTGTCGGTAGGTTGATTAATCCACCACAGGTCGTACAGAGAGGAAGAACGAATTAACCGACGGAACAAGGTAGCGAGGTACAGCTGGGCAGGGGAACCCAGAACAGAAAAACGATCCATTGACTGAGAGAAAACAAGGTTAAAGTCACCACCAAAAAGCCATGCCGACGGGGGGTGTGTATTTGTTCAACTGAGCTAGGACCCGACGCAAAAAGGGTATCTGAGAGGAATTAGGGGCATAAACACTGCACAAAAGAAGGGGCCAACCACCCATAGAACCCTCCACTATCACATATCGGCCTAGGGGATCCGAGTAGGAAGAGGAAACCTGGAAGGGGCATGAGTGTGAGATTAGGATTGCTACTCCAGCTGTCTTCCTATGCGAAGCGGGCAAAAAAGCAAGGGGATAAAGATGGTGTAGGAATTGGAAAGTGTGTGGTGTGTGTGTGTGTGTGTGTGTGTGTGTGTGTGTGTGTGAACATGAGACCGATGAGGGGTCACTGACTACAATACACACCTGCATTCCGGAGATATTGCCTCTGAAGATCCACTTCTATTTTCTGTGAATTACACGCTGAAGGAAGGCCTCGCCAACTCCCTTTGAAAATAAATAGGCGCAAGGGCTCACGTAACCAGCAACAATGAATATTCAAATTCACCCATCAGACCCGCCTCCAGCATGCAATTCAGAGAAGATAGAAGCGGATCTTCGGAGGGACATATCTCCAGATCGAATGTATGTAACATTGTCAGTGACCCCTCATCTGTATCCTGTTTACCCAACCTATACCCAGTGTATTGGGATTGATGTGGGTGAACATGATGACCGTTTTTCTTTAAATACTGTAATATATGCACAAAACCCACTCACCATAGGAAAGGCAAATATGGTGAACATACCGCCAATGGATTTAGCCCTCAAATTTATACATCAAAATTTAAAGGTAACAGCTTGTTAATTTCAAAATTCAAAATCCTTAGAAGCGTGACTGCTCTGTTTAATTCCTTGCGCGTGTTTATTTTTTAGTGAGCAATCGCGCCTTGAAATTCAATGGCTGGTTCTGCTCCAGGTGAGGAAACTGACAGTGTCCTTACTAATGTATTACTCCACTACAATAATAAACCATTCCAAAAGAAGGTCCATTTGGAAGCCTGTGCAATCTATTCCAACTGCTTGCTTACAGATTTGCTGTCAAGGGGAGTTAACATTAAACAGATTTTTTGATATTTCGAAGACAAAAAGCTAAATTAACGTATAATATGGATCAGAACAGCTCGTTGTCATGAAAATCTCTAACAAACACAAAAATCATCGTTATAAAGTTTTAACATCTTAGTTACAAACACATTCCACACAATGTTAACATATACCTAATGGTAGACCAGATCATCTGGGCTGAAGGATTAAAAAAAACTACAGTGGTTAAAACAGCTACATTATAAAAACACTGTTTGGTTTACACTTGCTTTAAGTCTTCTTGGTCAGGCTACCTTTGATTCTAGGACAGTGATGCAAGGGCCACTACTCAAACCAGATCATCATATCTAACGTACCTATTATAATGCATTTGATAACTAATTCAACATCAATAAAAGAGATACTGTGAAAAAAAAGATTGCATCAAGGTTAACAGAGCATATTGAAAACTTATAACAATTTAAAGGGGTACTCCATCCCTAGACCTCTTATCCCCTATTCAAAGAATAGTGGATAATGTGCGATTGCGGGGTGTCTGGCCACTGGGAGCCTGGCACAGCGGCGTTCTTAACATGGAAGCTTGGAGCTTCTGAGTTCCTTATGTCAGAACACGCTCCCTTAATTCAAGGCTATGGGAGGGGGCATTACAGCTAGTTCATAGCCATCATGCCTCCTCCCATAGACATGAATGGAGGGGGCATGACAGATGTGGTCACCCGTCAGCACAGAGTGTAGTTCGCTAGGGTGCCGTGCCGGAGATCACGGGGAGTCTCATCAGCCACACCCCCATGATAAGACACCCTTTGGAAAGTGGATAAGATGTTTAGGGGTGAAGTACCCCTTTTGCAAAGTGTGGCCAGACAACATGACAGATGCACTTTAATTTCCAAACCAAAAGATATATAATTTTATGTTCTATATTTTATTTAACATTTGTTCCTCTTGTAAAACAGAAAGCCGGACTGATTATTATAAGTTGCTGTTAAATACTGACAACCTAAAAGTACAAAAAAGAAGACTTCGTATGTAGACTTGCCTTGTATCATAAGGGCAAGTTAACGCTTCCGTAGAGAGAACAGTAAAAATAAGTTACAAGACAGTCGAGAGCCATTTATGTGAACTCTGATGACATGGAAACTGACTGGAACTACTTCAAGGCTGCAATACAAACCAAGTACAACAGCTCGGAAATGTTAGGTGGAAACTACAATGACCTACGGAACCTGATGAGAATAACAGCATATATTTATCCTGATTGTGGCAGAAGCATCCAAGCCTTTATCATCTGTTAAGTAACTATGCTGAGAGCTGCAGAACGCTAGAAACTAATTGAAAAAAAGGCTACGATGCAATTTAAGAACTTTTGCCTTGAAATTAATAAATTTATGAGTGAAGACATCACAAACATTTCAAAACTCAAGGTGGCGCATCCTCAGTACAATCAAATGATCTTGGATAAGGTACCTACCAAACAAGTCCTTAAATTTTCCATTCATATTCACTTTTACAGGAAAGTTTTTCACAATGGGATTATTTAGTCTGCTATGCCTCACGTGTACTGCATATGTTTTCTGAACAGTTCTTCTACAAAATAAAACTGAAGGACAAGCTACCATAACCGTTACACAAAATAAAAATGGTAAATGGGAGAGGGATTAATGTAACAAAAATGTGCCAAGCATTATTTACAACCAAAATAATATTTTAGGGGAAATCAAGTATTCAATTAAAAGTTTACACACTTTATATTAAAGTGCTACTACAGGAAGTCTAGAGGTGGTAATCTCACATTAACACATCGGGGAACCAATGGTTACTGTCTCATAATAGATGTTTATTTTTATTTTATTCTTATTAACATTATTTTATAACCTTGGGCTATGCCTCACTGTGTGCATTATCTGCCTACGAAAACAGTATTAAAATTGTGCTGTGACATCCGTATCACTATCACTCTCCAGTGACTATAGTAGTCTGACATCACACCACAGGCAATTGTCCATTTTTCCCCTTAATGTGATACCAAAGTACTGCAACCAAAAAAAAATATTTTTGCTCTTTAATTTTCAGATTTATTTTTTATTTTATTTTTACTCAATTTACATGATTATGGGGCAGTCATTTTGCCTTAGCAGACGATCTCTGAACATCAATTCCAAATTACACTAGTCAACATCCATACACTAGCTGAGCTTTGGGCAACTCCATATCATAAAAACAGCAAGTATATAGAAGATTCAAGGCAAAGTTTAAATGCAAAACACTTCCTTTATGACAAAATGCTACATTTTGGCCATAGCTGGCCTTTTTATAATCATGTTATGGGTCAAACCTTGCCATAGGTTTTGTAATAAAGGAAGTATTTTGTATTTTAACTCCAGTGCCTTGAATATTCTACATGCAATATGCGAACAACAGTCCAGAGATCTATTTTACAGCAGCCACTTAAGCACACAAAACTAGTTGCTAGAGACATCCTACCTGCTTTAAAAAAATTTCAATAGGGCAACTAGGATTTTAGCCTACAAAAAAACTTTAAAATACTTTTTAAATATAAATCCAAAAATTATTTCCACAAATACAGCTTGGATAGTCTTTTACTGCCTAAAAGGCATACTGCCAGGGAAGTAAAGATTAAAGGATATGAGGAGTCAAACTACTGCCCCCCCCCCCCCCCCCCCTGGCATTCTGCTTGGGGACTAGCTTGAGTAACGGCCCATTCAGTTAATCACCAGGCTGAGATGGGTCCCTGACCGGCGATCACTTAAGTTTGTCCCCAAGGCTAGAGTGTACGAATGACTGATAAGTAGGCTGGCCCCATACAGGAGATAGAGGGGGCCCAGTGATCAGACACTTATCGCTTAATCACAGGATAGGGGACAAGTTTTACTTCCCAGTAGTTCCCCATTTAAAAAGCCTGTTGCACAGCATATGCAAGATGTGAAATATATTTTTTATCAAACATAAATTTTTAATTTGTAATGTTTTATTTAATATACTCTTTGCAATAGAGTAGCTAAAACCTGAACAGGCCACCGGCGGTCATGTGAACAGGCCACCTGTCCATACAGTTCAGAAAAGTAATACCCAGTGGGGTGTTCCAAAAAGCTACAAGTGAATATCCCCAGATTTATTAGCATAAGGCTTCATAATTTCCTCTTCTTGGATAGTTCAGCCCAAATCTTAAGTATGACCCTTCCCCTGGGGCCAAAAAAAGTTTAAAAAGTGTACCTCTGGCTTTGCCATCTTTCCTTGTTCTCCTACGCTTGCTATTTTTAGGTCATTGTTTTCTATTTTGGCAGCTGAAAAATAGCTGAATGTAATTTTACCTCCTGCCTCAGATTTCTCCTTAAAAAGCGAATACAATGTCCTGTTTATAATAAAATTGTTCACTGGCAGAGAAGTTGAGAAAGGAAAAAAAATAAAGTAAAAGAATGAACAAGGAAAGGCCAAGCAACTGGAAAATGTAAAGCAGGAAAACGTAAAGTAAGCACCAATTCTAACTGAGCAATGGTCCTAAAGAGGTCTCACATATTGGAAATACAATGGATAGGGAGTTGGGGGGGGAGGGTGAGGGGAAGGGCTATTGTCTACATTATACTCATCCTTTCATGCCCCATAATTAAGGCCCCAAAATAAATATCTACAATAATTAAATCATAGCGAGTAACACTTTGAAATTACTATTGAAAAACTATTTCATTGTGCTATGTTTAAGGCTCTAGTTATTTAAGGAAAAACTGTTCTCAGGGAGCTGCTCCATTCTTTTAGTTCTATGCTGAAATTCTTAACACTTATTTTCTTCTCCTTTCCCATTTTTTCTGTACTGTATCAGCAGTCATCCGTCTATGATCAGTCATTTCGTGACTGCTGTTTCACAGTGATCCTTGAAACCTCCTAGGTATTATGCAATAAACTGAGAAATGAAAACCGTACAAAAAGAGGAACAAATCATATACAGTTCCAAATCTATTTCAAATGAAGATTATAGGGGGATATTTATCAAACCTGTGCAGAGGAAAAGTTGACCAGTTGCCCATAGCAACCAGATTGCTTCTTTAATTTTTCAGAGGCCTTTTTAAAAATTAAAGAAGCAATCTGATTGTTTGCTAGGAGCAGCTGGTCAACTTTTTCTCTGCACAGGTTTGATAAATCTCCCCAATAGAGATTTATAAACAGCTACTGTGTGCTGAATTCAAAAGGTTTTTTAAAAACGCTTTATGGTGCCCAAGTCATCAGTTTATCGGAAGATTAAAAAAAAGCGCAAGAAGATTTCTATTAAAATAAAAAACTTTGATACTATTTCTGATTTACTACTTCACAAGGACATCATATACATATTCAATAGGTCTGAGAATTGAAGAACACCCCAACTTTTAAATATTGTAACAATGGTTATAAAGCTTGCTTAAAGTTTTAGAACACTCTTCATAAACAACCATTACTTTGTGGTTTTTACCTGTTAATCAAACTGTTTGTACTCCACTGTCTAAGATGTTATTACCCAAAAAGGTACATGGAGGAAAACAGATGCTGACAGAACTTAAAGGGGTACTCCACCCATTGACAAAGGATAGGGGATAAGATGTCTGATCGCGGGGGTCCCGCCGCTGGGGACCCCCGCAATATAGCATGCGGCACCCACCTGTTACTGCTCCGGAAGCGCTGGAGGGTCTGGTTCCCAACCCCGGGTATGGAAGATTTTGATGTCACACCGTGTCCTCAATGCAAGTCTATGGGAGGGGACGGGACGCAGACCCTCCAGCACTTCCGGAGCAGTAACAGGTGGGTGCCACATGCTATATTGTGGGGGTCCCCAGTGGCGGGACCCCCGCGATAAGATGTCTAGGGGTGGAGTACCCCCTTAATATAATAAACTTATAATACGTTCTAATATCAGCTTAGGGTTTATGACTCATTAAAGGGGTTATCCACCATAAGGCGATTTTAGTATGTACCTGGCAGACAGTAATGGACATGCTTAGGAAGGATCTGCGCTTGTCTTGGGGGTCTTGTTGTGATATTACCATAATACTGTGGCTAGCTTTTTAAGAACTGGTATTTCCTGATTGAGTTTTCTTTATTGCCTACAAATCCCATAATTCCATTTTCCTCCCTCCCACACATCAGCCACCCCACCCATTGAAACATAAATGAGCTGCATCCATTCAAAAGACCTGTGGTTTTCAATAGAGGTGCCTACAGCTGTTGCATTAGTTGCAGATTGATCTCTCTCCCACCAAGCGATCGATCCACCCATTGAAGCAGACAGGCTCCCTGTCATCAGCTGACTAGTGAGTCAGGTCTCTGCCCCATTGCAAGCTGGGAAAAATCTGAGACAAGTCATTTTGTATGCTGTTAAAAAAAAAATATTGGGGTGAAAATCACAGAAGAATTGTGAGAATACTGTCACACAAAAGGTACAGATACTATTATAAACTACACTAACTTTACAGCCCCTGTAGCATAGTCAAATAAAAAAAATCCTGGAATAGCCCCTTAACATTCAGTCTGGTTAATATACGGATACCTAATGCTTATATAGTCACTGTTTCAAACAACTTCATTCTAATTTGATTGATGAATTTACAGGAGATTTATCTCTGCCAAAAGGCCACCCTTTTGTGGTCTGTTCTATTACAATTTTTACAGAACATTGACATACTCACCTATTACAACTATTTATAATCTAAAAACAAGACTAAGTCATTGGAACGGCCACATCCAGCTCCTCCCCAACTCACAAGGCTTTGCTCCCCCCCCCCCCTATTTTTACACTGCTGGACATATTTAGGTTTGCAGCCATTCTTCACAGTTTGGCTAATGTGCTTTAATTCCTACAATATCCACTCATGCTAGTTTTGTGGTTATTATGAAGAAATAAGATTAGTTTTATATTTAAGTGATCACTACCCAATCTGTAACGTTTGTGGTAGACATTATGAATTGTTTCAGATTTTAGGAAACAATTGTCATCTCTTCATAGGTGCTATACCCTATGAAACTGCAGACTAAAATAAGTAACAATACTTAGTTTACAGAGTATGTGGGAAAAATGGACCATCGATTTCTGGCGCTGCTAGCTTAAACATCAGTGTCACAGGGTATCTTGCGAAAGAACCACATATGGATCACATTTATTGTAATAGAACAAAATAAAATTGATGATGTGTTTCGAGGGTAACTCCCTTTTCCTCAGAGCAGCATGATTTTTCTACTACAAAACAGCCCTCGTTGACCCCTGAAGACCTTCTGGCTGAGCAGCAAGCTACATCAGAATACCTATGCGCTATTTTGTCTACTTCAAGGTGAGCAGCCACCTATAAGGGGCTTGATTTCCTTACCACCGAATAGCTGCCATACCATTGGGTAATACACGAGGGCCCTACGCGTTTTTTTTCTACATTATCAGAAATACTCAGTTAGGATAAGATGCTAGGAAATCATTAAAATTGAAAACAAGGTTAAAATACACCTCTGAAGTGTTAAAGAAAAGAAAATTGCTTGAATTTACAAATGAACGATTGGGGAATAATGAACAATTGCAGTAGTCAAGAGTGGAGATTCACACAAATATTGGTTTTTACAAAGTTTGTTGCTTCAGTGTTTTTAGATATTTTAGTCAGATGGTATACTGCAGTACAATTAAAAGCATGCCATTATGTTTTCTTTTATTTGACAAAAACATCAAGTTTATGCAAATAAATATTTACAGTGCTGACCATTTTTTTTAAAGACTTCTGCAATTTGTCCTGGCGTGTTTGCAATCCAATCTTGCCTAATCTGGGATTTGTACTTTTATTTGTCCACCTGCTTTTTGAGGACTGAACACATGTTCTCAATAGGATTGAGAACTGGGGAGATTCCTGTTCAGGGACCACCAAATTCAAAGTTTTGTTTATCAACCCACTTAGTTATTACTTGTGCGTTGAGACATCGTCCTCAAATCATGATGAAAAAAGCATTTCTCCTACTCTGAATAGTTCCCGACATGGACAGAGGGGTCAGCAAAGAGCAATGAAATCAGACAAAGGAAATTCAAAAATAAAATATCTTCCTCTGGAGCATACAGCAGCTTATAAGTACTGGAAGGATTAGCATTGTTAAATAGAAGTCATTTACAAATCTGGCACCAGTTATAATAAATAAATAGGTTTTCCACTGGAGGGCAAGAAATGGGTTTCAATACAATTAATTGAAAGATGTGTCATCACTTCATTATCTAGAGTTAATGCAAAGTGCCACCTTAAAAGCTTAAACAGCAAAATTTGTGAAAAATAATTCGTCAGTCTCAAAACTTTTAGCCACAACTGTAATGCTATCTATACAAAAAGTCCCAATTAATAAAATTAATGTTTAATTAAAAAAACGTATTAAAAAGGAATGTGCCATCAGAAAATGACCTACTGTTTAAATCAAGTTATGTTTACCATACTCTAAGAATTATTGGGATTATTATTAGAGATGAACGAAGTTACAGTGATTCGATTGATCACGAACTTCTCAGCTCTGCAGTTGATGACTTTATCCTGCATAAATTAGTTCAGCTTTCAGGTGATTCGGTGGGAGACTCTCCTAGGACTGTATTCACCTTTTCCAGCCCACCGGAGCACCTGAAAGCTGAACTAATTTACGCAGGCTAAAAAGTCAGCAAATGCCGAGCCGCGAGGTTCATGACAAATCAAATCACTGTAACTTCGCTCATCTCTATTTATTATGTTAAGTGTCCATGCCACTCAATATTTTGAGAAAATATTGCAGTTTTTAATATGTCCACAAAGTTTAATAGCCCCCCAAAAAAAAATTCTGTAGAGATCACTACAGCATTCCCCCCATCCTCATAACAGACAGGAGTACAACACAGGATAACTTTGGAACATAGTATCCAACACACAATAGTGGTAGTGACCTCCTCCCCTCTCAGAGCTTATCTAGAACAGTCTCCCATAGAAAATGTTAACTACAAATCTACAGACTCCTAAGGTTAACATCTCTAAATGTTGTGAAAAGAAGCTCAGGAAGATGGCTGCTCCCATGATTTTGGAAATAATTTAATGGAGGGTTGGCCAAAGAGCCTCAACTGTAACAAAAAATGTATTATAACTTAAGTACAACTTATAAGAGCAGACAGTACAAGGAAACAACCCCAGATGCTTGTGATTACTTTCATGCTGCCTATACCATGAGTCATTGGTGCGGTCCCCAATGGCTCTTATCTGCCTCACTGGCAGCCATGATCGATAGATCTCTCCCTGTTTTAATGTAGGGAAAAATGAATCAAGGCAGTTGGGGTGAAGCTGTCGGGGACCACCCTAATGATTCTGGGTTCTGGCAAAAGAAAGATCAAAGGCTCCTTTAAAGACTACCTAATTCTGACCGGTTTTTCATAAATTGGGAAAACAAGGATTTACTGAAACAATTCTAACACATCATTTTGCGGTACCAGCTCAGTGTGCTCCCTTAAAAAGACACTGGTTGTATCAGAATGCTATTTGCACCGTTATCTGTGCATGCGTTGTACTAGGGTGACAATTGATGTAAAAAATAAATAAAATATCCACGTTTGTCTGGTCAGTGTCAGGAACTGTCCAGAGCAGCATAGGTATGCTATGGGGACTTTCTCCTGCTCTGGACAGTTCCTTATATGGGCAACAGGTGTCAGCGGAGAGCACTGTGGACAAGAAAAAAAAAATTCAAAAAGCAAAGAATTTCCTCTGTAGCATACAGCTGCTAATAAGTTTGTTTTAATACAAGTAATTTACAAATCTGTTTAACTCTGGCACCAGTTTAACAAAAAAATTAATAAAAATGTTTTCCAGTACCCCTTTAACTACACTGGACAATAAAAAAAAAAAAAAGCTGAGTAGAGGATTTTTATTATGTGTTTTATTTAACAATGCTAGTTATAGTGGTCTCAATTTGCCAACAAGCTAGGAAAAATGTTTCCAAACAACCCACAATTCACACGTTCTACTTTAGATTCAGTCATGCTAAATAGCTACATAAAATCCAAACAGTACAAAAACACTAAAGGTCAGGAAAAAGAAAAAAAAAAAAAAAAAAAAAACAAGATTCAAAGCATACCGAGCGATTGCTTCCAAACACGTATCAAACATTACAAATGTTAAAACAAAGTAGTAGCTATGAATCAAGTAATCATGTCTTTGCTGCAAAACAGTGGAGAGCCTCCTCACCAACACTGAACTGGAAGCTCTATTTTGTCTATAAAGAACAAATGTTCTCAAATCAACTGGTGCCAGAAAGTTAAACAGATTTGTAAATTACCATTTAACCCCTTAAAGGGGTTCTCCGATGCCTAGACATCTTATCCCCTATCCAAAGGATAGGGGATAAGATGCCTGATCACGGGAGTCCTGCCGCTGGGGACCCCCGGGATCTTGCACGCGGCACCCCGTTTGTAATCGGTCCCCGGAGCGTGTTCGCCAGAAGGCGTGTGACGTCACGCCCCCGCCCCCGTGTGCCTCCGCTCCGGGGACTGATTACAAACGTGGTGCCGCCTGCAAGATCCCGGGAGTCCCCAGCGGCGGGACTCCCGCGATCAGGCATCTTATCCCCTGTCCTTTGGATAGGGGATAAGATGTCGAGGCACCGGAGAACCCCTTTAAGGGGTTAAATGGTAATTTACAAATCTGTTTAACTTTCTGGCACCAGTTGATTTGTCTATAAAGAACAAATGTTCTCAAAATAGAGCTTCCAGTTCAGTATGATGTCTAAAGCACCGGAGAACCCCTTTAAGGACCAGGGGTTTTTGCACTTTCATTTTTTCCTCCTTACCTTTAAAAAATCATAACCATCACAAAAAATCCATATGATTGCTTATTTTTTGTGCCACCAATTCTACTTTGTAATGATAGTTATTTTATACAAAAATCTACAATGAATCGGAAAACAAATCATTGTGCAACAAAATTGAAGAAAAAAAACAAAACAACATTTTGTAACTTTTGGGGGCTTTGTCCATGTCAGGAACTGCCCAGAGTAGTGGCAAACCTATCCTGCTCTGGACAGTTCCTGACACGGACAGAAGTGTCAGCAGAAAGCACTTGTGTCAGATTACTACACAACTTTCTCTGGAGCATATTGCAGTTGATAAGCCCTGGAAGGATTAAGATTTAATAGAAGTAATTTACAAATCTGTTCGGCTTTCATGCATTAGTTTTTCACCAGAGTACCCCTTCAAGCACTTAGAGAAAGTTGTGTAGTTCTTTTCAGCCTGACCACGGTGCTCTCTGCTGACACCTCTGTCCATGTCAGGAACTGTTTAGAGTAGAAACAAATCCCCATAGAAAACCTCTCCTGCTTCAGACAGTTCCTAACACGGACAGAGGTGTCAGCAGAAAGCACTGTGCTCAAACTGGAAAGAACTACACAACTTATTCTGCAGCATACAGCAGCTGATCAATACTGCAGCTCTTTACCACAGCCCTCTCACCCTGCCTACTTCCCTCCCATAGCCCTTCTGTGGCAGCTCTGAGCGGAAAAACACATCTCACTCTTTACTGACCAAAAAAATATTTATATATGTATATGTGATAGGAGAGATAGGGATGTAGGTTATAGCGGTAGGTCAGAGGTGAGGACATTGCTCATGGGCAGGGCTAGAGTTCAGAGACAAGATACAGCCAAGCCTCAAGATGGATGATGCGTAGTCTCAGGAGAGAATGAGCAGCTGGAGAGCTGATGAGGACTACACAATTTCCTTTCAAGGGTATTTCAAGGAAACTCGCTGAAGCCAGTACAATTTATGATAACACTATTCGTAAGTTATATATGTTGTGGCAAATTAAGGAGTACCTGTCATCAACAAAAGCTTTATATGTTGTTCATAATTAATGAAGACATATTGTAATGTCTTCATTAAAAAATAAGAATATTTATACCAATTTTTTCATTTGATACTTTTGGCCACTAGGGGTCTCTCTATGCCTGGTCTGCAGGCAGCTTCCTATGCTTTTCATAGTTAGTGTACAGCTTTTAGGACTAATGCTGAAAGGGCACTGGTCCTTCCACAGGAAGTTCAGTAGTCTCAGCTCAGGACTCGCTCCCAGGCTGGAGCAGCACTGTGAGCTACAAGCCTGCACATGCCTCTCATAACAGAGGCTAGTCACCTCCCCCTCCCCCTGCTCTGTGTTCTCCCTGCCCCTCACCACACGTTATCTTATACATTGTATTATCTCAATGCACTCCCTGCTCTGTGCCCCCCCCCCCCCCGACATTCATCTTAAAGGGTTCCTTTCATCAAAAAAATCTTTTGATATATTATAGATTAATGTATGCAGAATAACTTTCCAATAGCATTTTATTAAAAAATATGCTTCTTTTTAATTTTCCACTTTGAAAAAATGACCACTAGGGGTCTCCCTACCAGTCTTATTTTTTTTTTTGTTTATTTTTTATAGATTTCAGACTCATGCAGGAGTCCTAAATCTCAGACTGCAGTTGGAACACAGACAAACTCACCTGCTCACTGCCAGGGAGCAGTGTTGAGCTTGTCTGTGTCCCGGATGCAGTCTGAGATTTAGGACTCCTGCATGAGTCTGAAATCTATAAAAAAGGACTGGTAGGGAGACCCCTAGTGGCCATTTTTTCAAAGTGGAAAATTAAAAAGAAAGAAGCATATTTTTTTAATAACATGCTATGGGAAAGTTATTCTGCATACATTAATCTATAATATATCAAAAGTTTTTTTGATGAAAGGTACCCTTTTATTACTGCCTCTGTAATTGCTCCCACTGCCCCTGGTTCTCAGCATTGACTTTAGTGCAGAGAGACACATGAAAGAGAGATATAGGCTGCCATCGATCCCCTGTACTTAGTCTGTATGCACACTGCAGAACAGTGTTTCCCAACCAGGGTGCCTCCAGCTGTTGCAAAACTACAACTCCCAGCATGCCCAGACAGCTGTTGGCTGTCTGGGCATGCTGGGAGTTGTAGTTTTGCAACAGCTGGAGGTACCCTGGTTGGGAAACACTGCTGCAGAGGGAGAGCAGCATACAGGAAGACTGGCAGAAGCAGAGTCCCGGCCAGGCTTCATGTGACATCATGCCTGCCAGGACCCGCCTCCTTCCACCCCTCAGAAAGACAGTGCTCCTGAGCTAATGAAGAGGGATTAAAAAAAAAAAAAAAAAAAAGTATTCCCACAGTGTTTTAAACCTCAAACACAGGGATAGGCATAGTTAGAGTAAGGGACAGATGGGAAGGGGGATCAGGGAAAGTTTATATAATGACAGGTACTCTAAATAAAACTATTTTCTGATACCGGAACACACCTTTAAAGACAGGATCTCCCATCAGAATTTGAGAGGTTCAGGTAGAATGTGTATGTAAATAAATTGATTCACAGCTATCTACCACTACAGCTTTTTAGTAGAAAACCATTGGATAGGCAATAAGACCATAAGAGTTCCCCAGTGGCTTAATCATAATACCAAACTTGATTGTGCTTTATTCCAAGAACCAGAATGAAATCCATAAATCTCATGTAAATTTGTTCCTGCTTGTGTATGTGCCATGAGTTCCAACTCATTTTTGTTCTAAAAGAAGCCTAAGTGACCTATTGTATCTCATGACAAATTTTCTGTGAAATGAATTATGACAAGTCATGCCTACTAAGAACAGACAAAAATGCTAGGGTTAACTGAATATGCACTGAATATGCAATAAAGAAAAATGATCATTCACATTTGAGTGGATCAGCTAGGAAATAAGGCAGTAGTAAGTGTCCGAAAGCTCAAACATGAATGGTTATAGTTTTTTCACAGATTTAGCAAAATAAACAGTCAAAGTTACAACTGAGGTCTGACAAGGGAGGAGCTATACTCTCTCTCCCCCCCCCCCCCCGACAATCAAAAAAGAGAAATCGCAAAATAGGAATTTTTGTAAAAAAAACATCTCTATAAAATGTCTCTGAATTCTGGTTAAATGCTATTCATTAACTGCAAAGCATTTGACTGTCTTCTTTGAAATCTACACATTGTGAAAATTTAAAGTAACAATAGAAATAGATTGGACGCATTGATTTGGGACACTATAAATAGATCAGCAAACAGTTCCGTTTTAGGATAAGGCATTGAACAGTACACAGATCAATTACTGTGTGAATGCAGGAAACGAGGGATTATTTTAAAATAAATTCTTTGTTCTAGGGGCTGCTATGAAAATGGCTTTTACAGAAATCAAACTTTTGTACAAATTGTTTTAACTTTCTCTTTCCATTCAGATCTCTAAATCCCCACCAATATCCTCATTTGTAAATCCTGTTCAATTTGGCAAGAATCTGAATCATCTGTAAGATTGAATAAAGTTGACAATTTTTTTTTTCCAGTAATAAGTCAACATTTGAACCAAATATTGCCAGGTCTTAACTACATTTTAAAAAGCATTTTTTCCTTCTATTTAATCGCAAGACAAGAGTGCATCATGGTCAAATCTAAACATAATATGTATCCCTAAGGGTCCGTTTACATTTGCAATGAGCAGTTTAAACAAGTGCCGATCTCATCCATTAGCACTGGTTTCAAGAGCCAATTACACAATACAAAACCGTACTAAGTTAAATGGGCACTGCCACCAACTTTGATTTAAATTTTTTATGTTCTAGTCCTATTGATTTTAAACAACTTTCTAATATATTTTATTAATGAAAAATCAGTTCATAAGTGTTTAATTTTGTTTAGAAAATCTGGCCCCAAAGGGATCATGCTCCTAGTTCCGGCTGTTGAGCAGATTGACGTTACCGCTGAATTCGGACTGATCCAGGCGGGAGAATGCAGTCAGCCAACGCTTGCTGCCTGTCGATAAGAAAGGCAGGGGGGGGGGGCGCGCTCTGAACACCAGGGTGGCACGCATTGGCTCCCCAGCCCTGCCTCCCAACATATACACGCGGCAGTGCGCACTGAATCTCAGTGCTGCGCTGATGCCTCAGGATGCATATGTCCTGTACTTGGGTATGTCTGATCTGAGGTCTTCTATGAAAGAAAATATAAACAAACAAACAATTATATGATATCAATATAATGCCTTCATTTAGGGGGGGGGGGGTGTATTCGCTGTCTGGGCATGCTGGGGGTTGTAGCTAGAGGCACACTGATGATTAGAACTCAGTGGGGGGGATTTATCAAAGTTGTAAATTTCCTGCATCAATATAGACCAAACTACAGAGCATTAGGCTGGTCAATTTATCAAAAGTCACACGGCTCTTGATAAATTCTGCGCATGGACTTTGGAATCTACGGTTTAGACTGCATTTAAACCTGCTTCAGCATGGTTTGACATTTCAGCGTATTTTCGCCTGATGCAAATTTTTGCCGAAAAAGTCGCAATTGATAAATTCAGCACCAATGCATTTTTACATCTAAAATAGACTAGAATGCATCATGTACTAAAAATTATCTAAAGAAAAATTTGCGAAAAAGTTGCACGTATTTAGACTGCAACTTTCTGTGTTACAATTTTAGAGACTGGAAAAACTAGTCTAAATCCTTTGATAAATCCCCCCCCCCGATGTGAGCGCAGCATAGAGGTGGTCAGGGCAGAAGTCGACCCCAAGCAGGCATCAGTGATGTCTCGCCGCTGGGGACCCCCGTGATCTTGCATGCCGCACCCAGTTTAAAATCAGTCCCCGAAGTCGCTCCGGGTCTGATTACTGTCGATCACGGGGCCGGAGCGCTGTGATGTCAAGGCTCTGCCCCGTGTGATGTCAAGCTCCGCCCCCCTCAATGCAAGCATATGGGACCCCCGCGATCAAGCATCTTATCCCCTATCCTTTGGATAGGGGATAAGATGTCTAAGAGCCAGAGTACCCCTTTAAATGAGCACTCAAACTAATTTTTGCTATTGCACTCCTTATGGTAAATAAAAAAAAAAATCTTTCTAATATACTTTGTTTAAAAAAAAAATAATCAAGTTTCTATGTTTTATTTGTGTTTAAAAAAGCTGCCACTAGGTCTCTCCCTACTTGTCCAGAGAAACATTTCCTGTCCATCTCATGCATAAACTTTGGACTCCTGCTGGCCTGGCAGAAGTCCAAACACAGGAAATGCAGTCTGTAGTGCTGAGGGGGTTGTGTGCAGCCTTATCAAATCATAGCTGCTCTCAAACAACTGCCATATGCAGTTGGTTGCTGAGTAAGGGAGGAAGTTCTCCCCTGTATGGCTTCAGATGATGTCACGCCTGCTGGGGGAACGCCTCTTCCCAGTCTGTGAACCTGAACCAGAGGCTGAGCAGAAAATACAGAGCAATATCAAAGTAGAAAAAAAACAAAATGTGTGAAAATAATGGCAGGGGGTGGTTTATGATAATGGGGGCAGTCAACTGGGTGGATTATAAGATTTTGAAAGTTAATGGGAGGTACTCTAAGATACTCTGGCGACACTAAACTATAAATATATTAATACACCTAGCCCCCCACCCCCAGGGGGGCTGGTGTGTTAATATTTCGTTTTTGTGCTAATATCTCTCATAATATTTAATGTGCTAGTTTTTCTTATTGAATATTTCATAAAAGTTCTGTTTTAGGTGGGGTATACAAGAGGGTAGAATGATCCAATTTCACTGGGATCTTGTAAAATTTGAAGAGCCTATTAAGAGGCACCAACCAGTGTGCAGGAAGGGCCAATGAACAATCACTGAAACATTTGTAAGGCCCTCTACTTCCATTATTTGTCACTCGCAATTTTCTATAAAAAAGGGGATATGCAGCCAATAAACGTACGTTTGCTCCTCTTTCTACTGATCTCTGGCCCTTTTATACAGGGCAATACTGGCCATTTCAGCTGATAATTATTCTAGGTAATAATTCTGTGTAGAGTACCGACATTGTTTTTAATCAAACTTAAAAATGTCCAAAACTTTCCTAATCCTTGGACAGGTTCCAGTGTTCAATCTCTTGAAAATACCAACATTATGCAGAGCAATGCAAAAAGATGTTCAGTACTTAATCGGTTATTCCAGGATTTTTTATTTATTTGACTATGCTAAAAGGGCTGTTAAGTTCGTTTACTTCATAATCTAGTGTCTGTACCTGTGTGTGACAGTGGTCTCAATTATTATGTTATTTTCACCCCAATATTTATTTTTAACAGCATACAAAATTACTTTTCTCAGATTTTTCCCAGGTTGCAATGCCGCCGAGACCTGATATCACTAGTCAGCTGATGACAGGGAGCCTGTCTGCATCAATGGGTGGAGCGACTGCTTGGTGGGAGAGAGATCAATCTGCAACTAATTGTATTTTTTGCAACAGCTGTAGACACCCTGATTGAAAAACACAGGTCTTTGAATGGATGCAGCTCATTTATGTTTCAATGGGTGGGGTGGCTGATGTGTGGGACGGAGGAAAATTGTAGAATGGGATTTGTAGGCAAAGAAGGAAACTCAAACAGGAAATAACAGTTCACAAAAAGCTAGCCACAGTGTTTTGGTAATCTCACAACATAGCCATTCAGCCCCAAGACAAGCGCAAATCCTTAAGCATGTCCATTACTGTCTGGCAGGTACGTACTAAACTTACCTTATGGTGGATAACCCCTTTAATCTTGATACACAGACTATGTGCATGGAAGACAACACATAATTTAAAGTTTACCTGTCGTTAACAAAAAGTTTTTCCTCTAATGTAGATAATACCATTATATGTATATTTGTAATATACATTTATTAAAAAAGGTTTATATTTTGGGGGTAAAAAAGGCTATTGCATGTGTGTCTGTGAGGAGACAAAATACAGGAAGTGAGGGCGGGAAAAGTAGGGCTCTGTGCAGGCTTCCAAATTGTCAATCATCCTACTGTATGAGCCAGGAATGTGTCACAGAGCCTCACCGCCCAGAGCCCAGTTTGTTCTCACTGCACAGAGCCTTGCTTGTCCACCTACACTTCCTGTATGAGACTTACATGCAATCGCTGCAGGAATAAAAATATACTAATTTTTTAACCAATGTATATTACAAATATACATATAATGGTATTATCTACATAATATAAAAAGTTTTTGTTAGTCACCGGTACACTTTAAAAGTAAGCATGATATACAGTTATTTTATCTTTGCCATGAGAGTTTTTGTTTGAAATTGAATCACTCTTCAATAATACTGTTTCAGCAACCAAGCTATCCTTAAAGGGGTACGCCGCTCCTAGACATCTTATCCCCTATCCATAAGATGTCTGATGGCAGGGGAACCCCCGCGATCTCTGTGCAGCACCTGGCATTTGTTTAGACTGCTTAGTGAGGTGCCAGGGGCTTGTGACGTCACGGCCATGCCCCCTTGTGATATCACACCTATGGGAGTGGGTGTGGCAGCTGTCAAGCCCCCTCCCATAGCCTTGCACTGAGGAGGCGCAGCGTGACGTCACAAGGGGGTGTTGCCGTGATGTCACAAGCCCTTTGCACTGCACAAAGCGTTCTAACTCCATGCCAGGTGCTGGGACCCCCAGGGGATAAGATAAGATGTTTAGGGGGTACCATTTTAACTTAATTTGAGCACTGTACAATTTGACCACAAAGAATATAAAACAGGCATAAAAATAATTAATGGAAGGCAGAAAAAACTAAAATCAACAGTGATCAGATATTAAAAGTATTTTGACAGACCTCAAATCTCTTCTCTTTCCCAACTCCTCTGGAGAGATAGTCCATGGTAGATTCTTAGGTAAACACTGTAGCTCATTATTGGAGAATTCTGAGAAATCCACTCCATATTCAGTTAATATTCCTTCTGTCTCTGGTTCAATATCACCAGCCTGGCCAAGGCTTTTCATCAACTTCCTGAAAACAAGGAAGAGGGAGACAGACAGTTAATGGTAAGACACTAAAATATATATCCCACATTGTGGGTATATAATGTTACAAGTCATTGGATGTACCGTATTTATCGGGGTATACCACGCACCGGCCTATAACACGCACCCTCATTTTACTAAGGATATTTGGGTAAAAAAAGTTTTTTACCCAAATATCCATGGTAAAATGAGGGTGCGTGTGTGCACGTGTATACCCCGATATACCCCCAGGAAAGGCAGGGGAGAGAGGCCGTCGCTGCCCGCTTCTCTCCCCCTGCCTTTCCTGGGGGTCTAGAGCCCTGCTGCCGGCCCTTCTCTCTCCCCTGGCTATCGGCGCCGCTGCCCGTTCTGTCCCCCTGACTATCGGTGCCGGCGCCGATAGCCAGGGGGAGAGAAGCGGCACCGACAGCCAGGGGTAGAGAAGGGGCAGCGGCACCCATTGCCGGCGCCGCTGCCCCGTTGCCTCCCCCCATCCCCGGTGGCATAATTACCTGGGTCGGGTCCGCGCTGCTGCAGGCCTCCGGCGTGCGTCCCCTGCGTCCTTGCTATGCACGGCGCGGCGCACTGACGTCATGCGCCGCGCCGTGCAGCGCATAGCAACGACGCCGGGGACGCACGCCAGAGGCCTGCAGCAGCGCGGACCCGACCCAGGTAATTGTGCCACCGGGAATGGGGGGAGGCAATGGGGCAGCGGCGCCAGCAATGGGTGCCGCTGTCCCTTCTCTCCCCCCTGGCTGTCGATAGCCAGGGGGGGAGAGAAGGGCCGGCAGCAGGGCTCTAGACCCCCAGGAAAGGCAGGGGGAGAGAAGCGGGCAGCGACGGCCTCTCTCCCCCCTGCCTTTCCTGGGGGTGTATCGGCATATAACACACACAGACTTTAGGCTAAAAATTTTAGTTACATACGGTACATATTTTGCTTAATAAACCTACACCAGTATCTCCAAAGGTGTGTCCATTCTTGAAACTGCATGCCCTAAACACACATTAATGGTGGAAAAACCCTCAGTACTTTTGGAGGACAGAAAAACTAAAAAGATAAACTGTTCACTAGGAAGGAGATTCATTAAGCTCCGTAGTAGATTTTGCGCAAGAGCAACTTTTCTATACATGCTGCGACAGATTTTTGCTTATTCCAAAGCACATTTCTGAAATCTGCTCACGTATTAATTTTTTTTCACACTTTGCAGTGGTCATGTATTTATTAAATGCGATAGTCGCTATTTAAAAGTCTCATATGTATTCTAGGTACAACCTGGCTTACAGAAAGTGCATACGTCTGCAAAAAAGGAAATTAACACCCACTTTAACAACTATTCTTGTTTTGCATCATGAAACAAAGCTACTATGTTAATGTTAATTATAGGAAAAACTTATGATATAACAAATTTTAAAGTTGAAAATACACACTGCACACCTTGTTAAAGTTTAGGACACGTACGTGCTGACATACCCAATACATTTTAAAATGAATGTTGTGTTAAACTAGAATAAGGCACAAAATGATTGTGTAAGAATTTTTAAAGACTATGTAAAAAACCCATATTTGGCACTAGAATTTTTCGTTAACCTCTTAAGGACGCAGGATATACCTGTACGCCCTGCGCCCAGTAAATAAGACGGGGTCACATCATGACCCCGCATCATACTGGGTCAGACCCGGTGGCTAATGGTAGCCGGGGCCCTGGGCTAATAGTGTGTGGCACTGATCGTTGTGGCACGTGCTATTAACCCTTTAGACGCGGCGATCAAAGTTGATCGGCGCGTCTAAATTGAAAGTGGGGCTGATCGGGACCGTTGCGATGTCCCGATCAGCTAGCACGCGAGCAGAGGTCCCCTAACCTGTCTCCATCGCGTCAGATCGGCGATTGATTGTTCCAAGCCTGAGATAAGCCTTGAGCAGTCAACTGCCTATAACACTGATCAATGCAAAGCTATAGCTTTGCAGGGATCAGTGTAAAAGACCAGTGTGTGCAGTGTTCTAGCCCCATATGCTATAACACTGCAAAAAAAAAAAAAAAATAAATGGTCATTTAACCCCTTGCCTAATAAAACTTTGAATCACCCCCCTTTTCCCATTAAAAAAAAGTGTAAATAAAAACAAACGTGGTATCACAGTGTGTGGAAATTATAAATATATTGTTAAACCCCATTGTCAATGACATAAGTGCAAAATGAAAAAATGAATAAAAAGCGATCAAAAAGTATGATCAGTACAAAAATGGTAAAAACTTCAGATAACGGCGCAAAAAATGAGCCCTCATACTGGCCCGTACGCGAAAAAATAAAGTTATAGGGGTAAGATGATGAGAATTTTTTACGCATTTTCTCTTCAATTTTGTCACACAATGAATTTTTTCCCGTTTAGCCGTGGATTTTTTGTTACAACAAAGTAGAATTGGTGGCGCAAAAAATAAGCCATCATATGGAATTTTATGTGCAAAATGTAAAGCATTATGATTTTTAGAAGGTGATGAGCACCTGCATTAATAGACCGAGTGTGCTCCATGTTGGGGAGCAGTATTACCTGCATTTAAGGACAGATAACAGCAGGTGTCACTCCTGACACTTGCTGCAATTGTCCTTCATCCCTGAAATGTGGAGCGGCTTTCTCCTCCTGCACTTGCATCTCTGCACTATACTTCACCCGGCCAGTGATGTGCATAGAAATTCACATCACCGATTCATATTTCTTGCTGAGATCAGTGATTGGTGCCACAATCCGGCCAATCCCCACTCTGGGCAGAAAATATTAATCAGAAGTGTGAATTCTACTCTCATCACTGGCAGGCCCGGGGTACAGAGCAGAGATGCGAGCGCAGGAGAAAGCTGCTCCGCATCTCTGCAATATAAAGGACAATTGCATCCTGTGTCAGGAGTGAAACCCGGGGCGATCTGTCTATTAGTACAGGTACTACTACTCACAGCAGTACTACCTAAAAAAAAAATGTGAAAAAAGAAAAAAAAAACGGATTAAAATTTAAACACGAACACACACTTTATTAACCCCATTAAGGTTACCTTCCTCTGGTGGTACCTACGACCAGAAGAAGCATCATTTCAGACGCAAAACTAGTTGTCAAGTGGTACGCCTCCCGCACCTGAGAGCTTCGGCTCTCGCTCTCGGCACATCCAGCTATATACATGCCTATGCTGTTTGGACACTGGAAATAAAGACATTTTCAGCATATACTTCTGGGTGGGTGCAGCTTTATTTCATGTCTTCATTGATCTTCTATTGCATCGTATTGCTTTTTCTATAAAGCTAGCACCCCCACTATATCAACCAGGACCCTTGATTCATAGCTGTGTTTAAACATTGCTGCAGTGCCTGATTGCCTTCACCTGCTTCAATAGTTTTTAACCCCCTTAAGGACTGAGCACTTTTTCACCTTAAATGGGCACTGTCAGATATAAAAACTTTTGATATGTTGTAAAGCATTTATAACCAATAGGTTTCGCAATTGCTTTCATTAGAAAATTTTCAGTATTTCATAGTGAAAAAGCCAGTCAAAGAACTGCCCCCTCTGCCTCCTGGAATCCATTCAGTGCTTCGGTGAACACTTCTTCGTCCTGGACTCCAGGACATTTTGGAGGGGGGGTGGAGGGGCTGTACACACTGCAGAGACTCATGTGAAGAGAAGGGGAGTGGGAGGGGCAGGAAGACTGCTGCCGTCTCTCACACAGCAGACATCAATGAGAGAGGCAGAAACGTGCATTACAGATAAAAAAGGAAGTGTCCAAGCATGTGTGTGTGGATGTGTGTGTGTGTGTGTGTGGATATATGTGTATATCAGTGTGTCTAATGTGTATGTGTAAGAATATATGAAGCCTGTGTGTGTGTGTGTGTGTGTGTGTGTGTGAGAGATAAAGGGGGACTACCTTCAGCTGTTGAAAAACTACAGCTCCCAGCATGCCCACACATCATTTGGCTGTGCAGGCATGCTGGGAGTTTTAGTTTTGCAACAGCTGGAGGCACCCAGGTTGGGAAGCACTGGACTGAGGTGAGGGAGGGGGAGTGGCTATCACAGTGAGTACCCGCCCCCCTGCTTCTGGGGGATAAAATTATGGTATTTCAGAAATAAAGCTAATTGAGAGAAATGTAGGTCACAGACACAAAGTACACGTACATGATCAGGATGAGATACTGAGCAACATATAACAGTTTTGTTTTTTGAGTGATCTGACTGGTACACTTTTTTGAGGACTGAGCCGTTTTTGCAATTCTGACCACTGTCACTTTATGCATTAACTCAGGGATGTTTTTACAGTTTATTCTGGTTCAGAGATTGTTTTTTGTGACATTCTACTTTAACATAGTGGTAAATTTTCATCATTACTTGCATCCTTCCTTCGTGAAAAATCCTCAAATTTCATGAAAATTTAGCATTTTTCTTACTCAAAACTCTCTGCTTGCTTTATATTGATTCACAAATACAATGTGTCTATTTTAGCAAAAAAGTCCAGAGAGACAGCACTGGACCACTCTGCTATGCCCGTGCCTATCCGGAGGGCCAATCCAGAGTCACAACAATCCAAGAAGAGATTTACAGCACAAGCCAGAGACTCCAATAGCAAAGGAAAGTGACTTTTATTGGATGCTACCCAGATGCAACGTTTCGGCAAACAAACTGCCTTTTTCAAGGCCCTTTGCTTGAAAAAGGCAGATTGTTTGCCGAAACGTTACATCTGGGAAGCAACCAATAAGAGTCACTTTCCTTTGCTATTGTAGTCTCCGGCTTGTGCTGTACATCTCTTCTTGGATTGATATGTCTACTTTATGTTGGCATCAGAAAGTTGACATGTTTTTACTTTTTAAACATTAGACATTAGAGGGCTTCAAAGCATAGCAGCAATTTTCAAAAATTCACGAAAATTTCAAAATCTGAATTTTTCAGGGACCAGTTAAGTTTGAAGTGGATTTGAGGGGCCTTTCTGTGAGAAATATCCCATAAATGACCCCATTATAGAAACTATGCCCCTCAAAGCATTCAAAATGACATTCAGAAAGTTTAACCCTTTAGGTGTTTCACAAGAATAGCAGAAAAGTGGAGGAGAAAAATGTAAATCTGCATTTTTTTACACCAACATGTTCTTTTAGCCCCATTTTTTTCATTTTCAAAAGTAGCCCAATTTCTCTTGAGTATGCTAATGCCTCATATGTTGACATAAAATGCTCACAACACAACATGGCTCAAGAGGGAAAGAGAAACTGTGGGATTTTTTAAAACAAATTTTGATGTCATGGTTCTTGGGGGCCATGTTGCATTTAGGAAGCCCCAATGGTGGCAGATCAGCAAAATACCCCCACATGGCATACTATTTTGGAAACTAAACCCCTCAAGGAACGTAACAAGGGGTATAGTGAGCCTTTACGCCTCACAGGTGTTTGACAACTGAGTTGAAGTTGGATGTGAAAATGGAAAATGTGATTTTTAACACCAACATGTTAAAAATTGTACTTTTTCACAAAGGGTAATAGATGAAAATGGACCTATTACCCCTTTTGGAACTGTGGGCTGTGGAAATGAAAAATTATGTTTTTCATTTTCACGGACCACTGTTCAAAAAATCTGTCAGACACCTGTGGGGTGTAAATGCTCACTGCACCCCTTATTACATTCCTTGAGGGGTGTAGCTTCCAAAATGGGGTCACATGCGAGTGGGGGGGGGGGGTAGGCACTGTTCTGGTACCACGGGGGGCTTTGTAAACACACATGGCCTTCAATTCCAGACAAATTCTCTCCCCAAAAGCCCAATGGCGCTCCTTCTCTTCTGAGCATTGTAGTTCACCCGCAGAGCACTTTACACCCACATATGGGGCATTCCCATACTCAGAAGAAATGGGGTTACAAATTTTGAGGGGCTTTTTTCCTATTGCCCCTTGGGAAAATGAAAAATTTGGGATAACACCAGCATTTTAATGAAAGAAATTACAAATTTCTCATTTTCATGTCCAACTTTAACGAAAATTCTTCAAACACCTGTGGAGTGTTAAGGCTCATTATACCCCTTGTTACGTTCCATGAGGGGTGTAGTTTCAAAAAAACGGGGTCACAAGTGGGTGTTTTTTTTTGCGTTTATGTCAGAACCACTGTAACTACCAGCCACCCCTGTGCAAATCACCTCAAATGTACATGGTGCTCTCACTCCTGAGCCCACAGAGCATTTTGCGTAAACATATAGGGTATTTCCATTATAAATTTTGGGGGGTCTTTTTTCCTTTTACTTCTTGTGAAAATGAAAAGTATGGGGCAACACCAGCATGTTAGTGTAAACATTTTAGTTTTTTTTACAGCATGCTGAAGTACAGACCAACTTTACCTTTTCATAAGGGGTAAAAGGAGAAAAAGCCCCCCAAAGTTTGTTAGGCAATTTCTCCCGAGTACAGAAATACCCTATATGTGGCCCTATACTGTGACCTTGAAATACAACAGGGCTCCAAAATAAGAGCACCATGCGCATTTGAAGCCTAAATTAGGGATCTGCATAGGGACGGACCCGAATGCAAGAATTACACTTGCCTCTGATACCAAAATTACCCTATGGCAGTGTTTCCCTAACAGGGTGCTTCCAGCAGTTGCAAAACTCCCAGCATGCCTGGACAGTCAATGGCTGTCCGGCAACACGGAGTTGTTTTGCAACAGCTGGAGGCTTCATTTTAGAAACCGTGCTGTACCAGACGTTTCTAATTTTTATTGGGGGGGGGGGGGTAAATGTTTAGGGGTATATGTAGTGTTTTACTTTTTATTTTGTGTAGGTGTAGTGTAGTGTTTTTTTAGCGTACATTCACACGGACGGGGGTTCACAGCAAGTTTCCCGCTGGGAGTTTGAGCTGTAGCGGAGAATTTTCTGCATCGCAAACTTGCAGCGAGACTCACTGTAGGGGGGACGCCAACATCCAGCTGTTGCAAAACTACAACTCCCAGCATGCCCAGACAGCCGAAGGGCATGTAGGGAGTTGTAGTTAAGCAACAAGTTGGGGAGAACAGTTTGGAGACCACTGTGTAGTAGTGTACAAACTGTAGCCCTCCAGATGTTGCAAAACTACAACTTCAAGCATGTTCAGACTGCCCAGGCATGCTGGGAGTTGTAGGTCAGCAACATCTGTCTTCTCAGGACCCCCCCCAGGTGTTGTCACGGGATGCCTGCTGAATGATTTCAGCAGGCATCCCAGTTCCCGACCGTCTAGCGGCGGGGACCAAAATTCCCATGGGCCTAAAATTATATTTCCACTCAAAGGCAAAAACGCAAGAAAAAAAGAAAAAAAAGAGTCAGGAAAAAATAAAATAAAACCAAAACCTAGCCTTAGAGTTTCATTGCCAGGATTGGACCCAAAGCAGCTGTAGGCCCATTTTGTTGTGGGTTCTTAGGAAGGCTACCCTCTACTCTAAGATTAGCAGTTCCTCCTAAGGTTGCAACAGCCATTGTGTATTGTTCTACAAAGAACCTCCCAAATTCCTCATGATCATCTCTTTCCCTACTTTGGAATTGCTCTCAAACCCCTCCAAAGCAAATACAGTAACTGCCCATGGTTCTTTCCTGCAATGGGCATTAAATATCAAAAGGGCCACTCTAAGAGCAACACCATAGGAAAATTCATTCCACGACCAATTTTAAACACAAGTCAATATTAGCAGACCAACGAAAAATAGGTCACAGGTTAGCTTCAACATGTAACATATGGATCACCAGTCACATTATCACTATATACAGGTGATTTTGTTCAGGCACAGAGACTTTCTATTCCCAGCCAATTAACTTTCACCGGGCACCCAGTTTTTTCATGATATAAAGGCCACTTGCTAATTTTCAGGACACAAGCCACTTGGCATTACTATAATTGTCCACAAGACCCAAGGTCTGACACTGAAACACAGTTAGTCCCTCCAGGACTGAAATTCTCACAGTCTGCACAATCTTGAAGTTGTTTAGCCTGACCCAATACAAAGAACACTTCCCTCAATGAGCTCACTAACTGCCTTTCTGCGACAATACTTGCCATGATGTTCGGCTCTGGTGATTCAACTCTGGGTCCTTGTCAAAACTTTAATAGACTCATCACATAGCAGTTACTCGGGCACATTATACCATCACTATTTTTAGCCAGGCCCCCAATGGTTCCTAAGCAGACATGGCACTGACATTTTATATCTGTTTTTATTTGGTTTTACTGCTTTAAAAAAAAACTATAACTTGTACAAAAGGGAGTATGGAAAAATAAGTGTTATAGGGGTCAGACATTTTAAGCATACATTGAGCTCTATGAAGGCTCAGTTTTTATCAATATAATTTGTCTGGGCCTTTTATCACTTTTTAGTTTTATTTCTTGTATATGAAGTGATCAAAATAAGCAAATGGGAAACGATGGTTAATTCAAACTTTTTTCAGGCAAGGGGCTTCACATTTAGAGGACTGTTACATGCAATCTTTCAACTGCATACACTAAATAATGCTGTGATCAGTGTGGCGGAGCCTGCCTGCACTATTGGATCACTGATGGGACAAGCTGGAGGCAGGAAGAGATTCACTGTCCACTAAGAAGATCGGACCCCAGCGATATCACCATGGTGGTCCTGATCAGCCCCCGAGCTAACCGCAATGGTTTTTAACACATTGGGGGAGATTTATCAAAGGATTTAGACTGTTTTTTCCTGTCTAAATTTGTTTCACAGAAAGTCTCAGTCTAAATATGTGCGACTTTTCTGCGACTTTTGCTGTAGAGGATTTTTAGAACATGATGCATGCAAGCCTATTTTAGACGGAAATGCATTGGAAAATGCATTGGTGCTGAATTTATCAAGTGCGACTTTTGTGCGACAAGTCGCATCTGCCCAAAATACACTGAAATGTCAGACCATGTTGGAGCAGGTCTAAATGCAGTTTAAGCTGTAGACCCTGAAGTCTGAGCACAGAATTTATCAAGAGCTGGGAGACATTTGATAAATTAGGAGCACTACAGACAGGAGACTACCACATACGCTGGTCTATAAGCATACCCAGAATAGATTAGATTAGTAAATGTCCCCCATTGAGTCTAAAGTGTTCATGTGAGACATCACTCTGATATGACATTGGCCACGGTCCTGGCAGGCTAACCTTTAACCATTTAAGGACCCATGACGTACCGGTACGTTATGAGTCCGCTCCCGTTCTATGACGCGGGGCCACGGCGTGGACCCGTGGCTAAAAGCGCGTGGCATGGATCGCGGTGCCGCGCACCATTAACCCTTTAGACGTGGCGTTTAAAGTTTATCGATGCGTCAAAAGTGAAACTAAACTAATGCCGGTTAGCTCAGAGGGCTGTTCGGAATCGCCGTGGTGAAATCGTGGCATCCTGAACAGCTGTAGGACACGAGGAGGGTCCCCTTACCTGCCTCCTGGTGTCCGATCGCCGAATGACTGCTCAGTGCGCGAGATCCAGGCATGAGCAGTCAAGCGGCAGAATCATCGATCAATGGTTTCTTATGAGAAACCATTGATCAATGTAAAATATCAGTGTGTGCAGTGTTATAGCCCCAACAGGAGCTATAACATTGAGAAGATCATTTACTTAACCCCTTCCCTAATAAAAGTTTCCATCACCCCCCTTTTCCCATAAAAAAAAAAGTGTAAAAAATAAAACGTGGTATCTCCGCGTGCGGAAATGTCTGAATTGTAAAAATATATCAAATTTAACTACACAGTCAATGGCGTACGCGCAAAAAAAAAAAAGCGATCAATAAGTCTGATAAATACAAAAATGGTACCGATAAAAACTTCAGATCACAGCACAAAAAATTAGCCCTCATACCGCCCCAAACACAGAAATAAAGCTATAGGGGTCAGAAGATGGCAACTTTAAACGTATACATTTTCCTGCATGTAGTTATGAGTTTCAGAAGTCCGACAAAATCAAACCTACATAAGTAGGATATCATTTTAATCTTATGGACCTACAGAAAAAAGAAGGTGTCATTTTCACAAAAAAAAATAAAAATAAAATTTTTCTAAATTCACAAAATGGCGTTTTCTTCAATTTTGTCGCACAATTTTTTTTCCCGTTTCGCCATAGATTTTTGGGTAAAATGACTGATGTCACTGCAAATTAGAATTGGTGGTGCAAAAAATAAGCCATCATATGGATTTTTAGGTGCAAAATTGGAGTTATGATTTTTTAAAAGTAGGAAAAAACGAAAGTGCAAAAACGGAAAAACCCCGGGTCCTTAAGGGGTTAAGGAGCATTTTGGTAAAGAATTAAATGAAAGTTGAGGTACACTTTAAATACATAGAATCTGTTTAAATTACTGAAAGTAAAGCTGTCACATATAATATATCTTTTAAAAGGTCAATTTTTCAAAAGTGTTTAAAAAAAATGCCCAATTCATACGGCATACTAGAGTAGTCGTGCAAAACCATTGATCCCGTAACACACAGTCAACAATCCTTAGCTTTTTAAAAATACTAAAGACACTCTGAACCAACTACCATGATTAAGAGCTCCTTCACTGCTTGGTCCAGAAACACACCCATCAGGCAACAATTCTGTGTGTTTCAATGTATTTTAAAATGGAAATAAAATGAATTGGTTTTAAACTTTTAACTATGTGCTGGACAATAGTTTCTGCGATGGATCGATCAGCTTTTGCGAAGTCTGTGTACACCACAAGAAAACACAACTAATCCCAATTCAGAGAACAAACAAACAAAAACTGGTGACCAGAACCCCAATATAGTACAGTGTTGTATGTTTTTATTATATAATTCAACTTCAATTCTATAAAACTGAAAGAGCCCTTAATTTTTAGCATCTTTGTATTTTTGTAATAAATCAAGTGCAGAATTTTACATCAGTGAATGTTAAATTGTGCACTAGTAAACCACTAAGCCCATTATACTAGATTAATAATAACCCCTTTTACCCTCTCCTTTCATCACTAAATGGCTGAACACTTCAGGAGCATAATTGGAAAGCAACATATTGCTACAATGAGTTACATAAAAAGTGTTATTGTAGGATGGATCAAGTTGAGAACACAAGTGTATAAACCTGGGGAAGGCTGATTTAACTAGTTGAGACTTATTCATTGCTTATGTCTTTGTAAACTTGAGATTTGACTCAAATCCTGGACAACGTGTCAGCAGTTTACATAAAGTTTGCCATGAGCTTGCAGGATAAGGCTGATATATGATTTCATCCCTTCTTAACTTGCTTGCAGTAAAACATTCCTGCCCAAACAAAAGCTTGTCAAGGAAATTACAGGCGTGAACGAAGGATCTGTATGTCATGATCTAGTTTTCTAAGGCCTCACCCAATTCTATCAAATATAAAAATTTTCCTGAGGACACACTTTTACCAATAGCTCATATGTTCCACAAATACCATCCAGTATGTTTGGAGTAATCTCCTATATCATATGGCTAAACAAATTACTCAAGTCTTTTTGCAAGAAAAATGACACCCCAGCAGGTTATTTTGAGAGTGGCCACCTCAAAGATTTTAGCTCCATTAGCTTCCCTGCCATAAAATTTATGATGCTCTTAATATATTTGGGAGATTAAAACTGTAAGAGGAAACTCCATGCCAAATCTTATTTCACGGAAAGAGCAAGAGTCTGCATTGAAGCAAAATTTAATTTATTCAACTTAACCTATAAACAAAATTTCCTATTTTAAAAGGTAGTGTCAGTACGTGAAAACCTATAACATGAAGCAAGTGTATTTTGGACTGCATTTTCAGCCAAAGATACAGTTCCAGTACATATACTTTCATTGGCAAAGGATGTGGTGTCAGCTATAGTATAAAGCTAAAATGAAGTCTTTAAAATAATGCAAAGGTTAAAAAAAAAAAAGGAGGCACCAAGTTTTTTCTGAAAGGAAAAAACCAAGTTCATTAGAATACCCTATTTAGGTTGGGTTTACACACACACACAGCAGGGATGTAGAAATCCTATCGCCTGACGCCCAGGCACCGGGCAGGTTAATGTCACTGACCTTTAGCCCTGCTTCGGGCTAGCAGAGCCGGACCGACAACCCAGTGGCACTCAAGGCGGAGTGGGCTCCTGACTCAAGCCTGCTCCATTCCCGGACAGCCACCAGCTGATTCCTGTAGCTGGGCGCCGCTGCTAATAGCCCGTCATGCAGCAGGCTATTAACCCTTTTGATTGCCGTTGTCAAAGTTGACAGAGGCATCTAAAAAAGACCTTTTAACCATCCCCTGGTGGTCTAGTGGTGTGGATCGCACCCTTGTTTCCTTTATTCGTTTTCATTAAAATTGGCATACAAAAAGTAAAGTGAAATGTGCAGCAGATATGACCATGGTGAGCCTGTCACCCAGTGTTCTGACAAGCCCTCCGGCTGGAAACATACCTCTGCATCCATTGCTGCAGTGGATCTGTATTTGATTGAGCCTGCCTTGCAGTTACTAGCCACATTTCTTCAAGGAGTCTGTCAAAGTAATGTTCCATCTGGTGCTGACATCTTGCAGCGGTTTATGTCCTACTGTACCCATCTCCTCCAACTTCAAGTCTTCAATGCACTATTATAACCAGCTGCAAAGTGTGGCCAGTGCAGTGGATACTGGACCATCCATGCTTCTCGTCCAGGATGTTTTCTAGTAGCTGTCCTGCAGCCACTGCATTGACTATATGAACAACAGACTAATGTGGCATTGGCTTCTGCATGGCTAGCCAAAAGGCACAAGTATCATGGGATCTATTCCAGCCATCACGTCTCTGCTTTGCACACCTTGTAGATGGATACCTTGCTTGAACTTTGTTCTGTTGCTGATTAATTTTTTTATGATGTTTTTAACTTGTTTTATTTGCCTAATATACATAGTTACAGTTAAACCCCCAAAAAATGTGTCATTTTGCAGTTTTTACTAATCAATTTTGGAAATCATCATTAGCTGCAGCCCTAATATATATGCTTTTAATTTAACACAAAGTTACACAATTTTATAAAGTGGTATATTCTTAAAAAGGTAATTCAAATAGGCTATAACAAATTTTATATTACTAGTGACAGGAATAATTTAAAGGGGTACTACCGTGCTGACAACTTATCCCCTATCTAAAGGATAGTGGATAAGTTGCCTGATCGCTCGGGGTCCCGCTGCTGGGGACCCCCACAATCTCGCACGCAGTACCCCGCTTTCATCAGGCCCCGGAGCGAATATCCGCTCCGGGTCTGATGACGGGGCCGGTGATTGTGACGTCACAGCTCCGCCCCATGTGATGTCACGCTCCGCCCCCTCAATGCAAGTCTATGGCAGGGGAGAGACAGCATGACATCACATGGGGGCGGAGCCGTGACATCACGATAATCCGGCCCCGTGAACGGCCGTCAACAGACCCGGAGCGATGTTCGCACCGGGGCCTGATGAGAGCAGGGTGCTGCGTGCGAGATCGCGGTGGTCCCCAGCGGCGGGACCCCGCGCGATCAGGCAACTTATCCCCTATCCTTTAGATAGGGGATAAGTTGTCAGCATGGTAGTACCCCTTTAAATGTTTCTTCAATGATATACAATAAAGTCTCCTAATAAAATTGTAAGGGAGAGTTTGGTAAAAAAAAAAATAAGTTACTAAATTTAAATTTTTGACTGCACTTGTATTTTTTATTTTATTTATTTTTTAATAATATTTTGTTCTAGTATATATGTATCAAGAAGCTCCTGCTTTTACCAACATAGCATTCAAGTAATGTAGCGATGAAAGTGCTCTCTTTTCCAAGTTTAAAGGGGTACATCTTATCCCCTATCCAAAGGATAGGGGGATGTCTGATCGCACTCTAGCATGCAGCACCCACCTGTAAGTACTGCCGGAAGCGCTGAAGGTTCTCAGTCTTGATCGTGACATCACGATTCCACCCCCATGTGAAGTCACGCCCCGCCCCCTCAATGAAAGTCTATGGGCCATAGACTTGCATTGAGGGGGCGGGGCATACCATCATACAGGGGCGGAGTCGTGACATCACGATAATCCATCCCTGTGGTTAGGAGGCAAAAGACTGAGAACCTCCAGAGCTTCCGGCAGTACTTACAGGTGGGTGCTGCATGCTAGATTGCAGGGGTCCTCAGCGGCGGGACCCCCACGATCAGACATCTTATCCCCTATCCTTTGGATAGGTTATAAGATGTCTGGGGGCAGGAGTACCCATTTAAGTAAATCAAATGGGCTGTACTAGTACATATAGAAATATCAAAAAATTGTGACTGTTAAAGAGTCCCAGTAGTCAGCATTTTGTTTTTGAGGGTAGCAAGAATAATCACTACTAAAGACGAGAAAAAGCCCATAAACAGCAATAAAATAAAATTCTACATTATAAACTAGAAAATTAAAAAGGCTCCCAAAAGGCTATTTCTTAAAGAGAAACCCAAAGGTCTAATTCCAAAGTGATTGCTGAAGTTGAGTAAACTCACAAAAAAAGAAAATAATTAAGCGGTTTCATAGCCAGATAACGCAACATTTTGTCTGTTATATTTTATTCTAGTATAGTGTTAGGAAAAAGTAGTATTCCAACATAAAAATAATTAAACTGTTCAATGGCGTAAAAAAGTCTATATATTACTTGTATATGAACACTAGGTAGCAGCACTTTAATTTGTACACGCTTTGCTCATGGTGTTTCATTCACAATGAAGCCTGTTTCGTGCTTTAAACTTCCAGTGAACCAGCCAGTAGAGAAGCCATGAATCCCTCTAGTGATTTCAGCAGATCGTGATTTTTGCCCAGTCTCCCTGTTTTCTGAGGTTTATTAGCCGCACCCAAGGTGCTTCCTCTGAGCAACCTTTAACCCGGCAATTACATGGATGTCGGATCCACTTACTTTTCCTAATCATCATCATAATTATTATTCTTTCCTCTCTTCTCAAATTCTCACAGTGCAGCTGTGACAAGCATGTCGGGCTCTCTTCAGGATCACAAGACTTTTTCCCTTCCAAATGGCTGATTAGTCAGTGTTACTCTTATTTTCTAAGAACAAAGAGACCCTGAATTGGTCTTTGTACATGGAACACACAGAGTGACTGGACCTGTGCTGCATTCATGTACAAATTGCATGTGATGCTGAACAAAACTCTCCATGAGTATATACAGATTTTGCACAGATAACTAAAGTAGCTACAGCATCGGATGATATTTTGTTAAGACCATTCAGTTCTAACAAAAGAAGTGTGATGAAGGGAGAATGCTCAGCAAAAAAACAGTTGCAGTTTGATACTCCACCAAATCAAACTAAAAAGTAAACTAGTGTCTATGTAGTAATACTGCATGAGGGACAGGTCTTTATGCAAACCTAAAAAAAAACTTCTAACAGCTTGTTCACTTCTAACAGCTATCTTGAGATTAGTGAAAATGGATCATTATGGGAAAATCTAGTCAAGTGTTATTCATCAGCGGTTTTTATCTAATTAAAAAGTGACAACCTTAAGCTAAATGTGTAAAATAAATCATGAAATATAATAAAACACATTAAACATTCATACATGAAAGCACTCAATTTACATAAAGCATTCTTACCCCTCAGCAAAATTGCTGTCTGCTTTCCAATCAGTGATACGGCAGATAAAAAGTGTGCTTGCAAAATCTTGCGGTCGGATTAAGAAATCAGCAGGGCAGTCGGCAAGAGGGACATATATTCGTGGAAGCCTATGGTCAACAGGCGAAAATAAGGCATACTTTTTAGCAAGATCCCCACTCTTGTCAGTCATTGGTTTAATGAAGCCAGTGGCAGCTCTCGAATGTTTTTTCTCCAATATGTAAACTACCTATAATAAAAAGAAAACGTTTATCCATAAATCTATACTGTGACCATAAAGATGCAGAGCCTAAACAGAAAATGTAGCATTAATACATAGAATCATACTAAAACATAATTGGGGCTTTTCTGCAATTCGCCACAAAGTCGGGTGGCAGAAAAGTACTGGAAAATCTTAATATAAATGGTTTTATTTCAAATGTGAAGTCAAGATAATATAAGTCAGCGTGCACTGCTTTAAAATAATACAAAAAACCACAGACATTCAGGATGTCACCAGATAACTAGTAGAGCTGGTGCATGATGATAATTTATAAATATATCAAGAGACCGTGCTTCAATACATAGGATGATTAAAAATTCACAGAAGATATTCATAAAATTATATCCTAACACAGGGCCCTTGTGAGAGGATACAATATAAATCATAATACTATAATAGGAAATATGCACTACTACTGCATATAATATACAATGTAGAATATTCACTTATATTCTATCACAAAACAATGGAGCATGTAAATGTCGACATTTACAGTTCACTATCATTCAAATATACAGAAAGGAACAGTGTTGCACAATCCGACATCCGCTAATCCAGCAAAATGATTAAAATGTCAAACAGGCAACTGGCTACCATCCCAATGATGTTGCCCGTCCTGATATAGTGGTAATGAAATAGATACTTAGTATCTATAGATGACTGTCGCAAATGCCACACTAACTGTGCCTCTTGTCTGGGGCCGATGATCCGGAAGAGCATATGTGGCAATTGTTGGTACTATGTACCTCTCACCTAACGGGCTCTGGATGTGTGGATATCTCCGACCTGGAAGTCTCAGAGATACCATGTTTGCGGCAAACACGATGATAGGTGATAGAAGCGGTTGCTCCTGGCAAGCCTGGAGCAGCCGTAAACTGCGTTTGATGTCAGGAATGCAGCAGGTAGGTGCTGATAAGATGGGATTCCGCTGCATTAGCCAGATTAGGAGCAGATCTTAGGCTATAAGAAGTCTATGTGGCGATAGTAGTGCCTCTAATTAAGCAGGTTTAGACTAGACTAGTTTCAGAGTATTAATACATAAAAAAAAATGACTCCTTCCTCAGTAGGCAAGCTAGTGGGAGTCTAGCTTCAATGACAGATCCCATATAAAGTATATACAGAAGGAGGGACCCTGCACATCTCTCTATAGTATATGCCCTAAGGAGCAAAAGCAGCAAGGAGAACAAAGGACATTGGAGGAGTATTTGAATCACAGTAAGCTCTTGTGTACTCTACAGTTTTGGCTTCCTCAACTAACCAACCCATCATCTCTTTCCTTGCACAACTCCTCTCCATAGACCTGTATGGGCAGCATGTAACTTTAAATAACTTTTCTTCAGGAAGAATGGCAATTTTGGAGGTAACCCAATTAGATAAAGCACATATTTGTTTGTACTATTGATGTATGCAAAGTTTGCTGAAACTAACTATTTCAGTAAATTGTTGCCAAAGTTTGCATTGTATCACTTTACTATATCAATAAGTGTAGACAACTTCACTTTCAAGTGAGTCCAAAGGGCTGGCATGCATTTGTAGAAATGGCTATAACCAATCTGATTTAGTATAAGTATGCTGTCAAATAACATGATAGCTTCTTAACTGCTGGGACTGGATGTCATCGCACCAATCATAACAGGTAATCTATCATATAATCCCTCTAGGAGACTTTTATAAACAATCAATAGAAGCCTCAGTCACAATTCTATTTGGAGGGATCTTAGAGCTGTACATTTTTGCCCTTGGTTGGATTCTATCTTTTGGCAATCATTGGATTTATGTCCAAGTCCCCCTGTATCTGTTAGACGTACAAGGTGGCTACAAAGGTGATGCTCTGGGCCACAACGTCCCATTACGGTTATTTTTGGCCTAGAGACAGGGCACTGAGCTATCAAAAGACACCCTGGTTGAGGGTATTAGCTCACAAGGAGGTAGAGCTGTTCTACTGCATCAGAAGAGCATGTGCTAGGGTTGTGTGTATGAACTGTGAGGACTCCCATCATCTCTGATGCAGACTGAGGGCTGTAAGTGTCTCACCATCCCCCATGGACACTCTACAAGGCAACAACAGATTAACAGCTGAACTTTAGCTTGTCCTCTACTGACACCGGTCCATCAGACGAGGTCCATGCACTCTGCAAACACTATCTGAATTTTCTAATAGTGGGATCAATCACACCACTGCCAACCAGTGATAACTGAGCAGCTCCGAGCTATCCTGAGATCATGCTAGTCCCGCCTGCAGCCCTGTCCATGACCCAGTAGGTATGGGGACCCCTAGTGGCAGATTGGTCAAATAAAGATTTCACTATTAGTGAAAATTTGATCTGACCAAACCTATTGCAAAATGTATTCTTTTTGCATTATTTATAACATATTGAAAGTTTTTTTTCGATCTGACAATGCCCATTTAACATGTCCTAAATGAAAAGGAAATTGTATGTAATGACCTGTGGGTTTTATCTGAAGGACTCAAAATAATCCAGAGAACATCTCTGTTCAACCAGTCTAAATCTAGATTAAAGGGGTATTCCGGACAAAAACATTGTATCCCCCATCCAAAGGACCACCCACGATCTCCCTGCAGCACCCGCATTCTATGCGGGAGCTGCGCCTCAAGTTTCGGAAACCTGAATGGAGGGCGTGTGGGGTGACGTCACGTCCCCAGTCCCTGAAACACTGAGGTTTCCGAAACTGGAGACGCAGCTCCCGCATAGAATGCGGGTGCTGCAGGGAGATTGCGGGGGTCCCAGCGGCGAGACCCCCGCGATCAGACATCTTATCCCCTACACTTTGGATAGGGATAAAATGTTTTTGCCCCAAATACCCCTTTAACAATTGTTTGCTTCACACCTTTGTGTATGAAACAAGACTGCCTTTGTAAGATTGTTGTGAATGGGTGTGTAAATAAAAGCTTATATCAACCTTACCTTTGCAGTCTTTTGAAGTCCATCATCTGTCGAGTTGCTTTGGCGAATTAGATTAGAATGCCCTTTATCTACTTTAACTTTTTCTGGCTTTTCTTTGGTTTCTGTATTTAATAAAGTTAAAACAAATCACAATTCTTGAATAGGAGGAATAAAAATATATATTAAAAAAAAACAAAAAAACTAAATGCTGGTCACTTTTGTGACCCACTGGTCAATGTTTATACTGTACACACAGACTAGATATTGCAGCATGAAATAAAGGACTAGGGAAATAGCATGAAGCAGTATAGGAGTCTCTCTTGGAAAGAGGGCGATGCTGTTAATGAGAATCAAGACATACAATAAATTACAAATACAAATCAGTCTAATGACATTTTAATTGCATTGCTTTCAAAAGCCTAAATTAAATTTCTAGGACACATTTCTAGGTCTTAACCATGTTCAATGACTGATGCTCAGGAATAAAGCTGGGGCCATGTCCTTACACTATCTAATTCATGAAGCCAAAGAAAGCATCCAAATACAGCTACACCTCATTCAAACAAAGCTCATCAAATGAATTCACATGTTCCACTGAAGAGCCAGACACTTAGTAACATTCTGGCTTTTCTGCCAAATGGTGTAAACCACCTTTGTAGTCATATAATCATCTTAACTCATCTATCAGGTTACAGCACAATTGGAAAAAACAGCCTCTCCTGTATAATCTTTTTTAATAGATAAAAACAACATTACACACTTAACCTTAGCTCTCTCACAAGTAGTGCTTAACTATTTCCAAACACCGCCATCATGTTCTGAGAACTGGAAAGATGCCTCAAAGTTTGTATGCCAGGTCTACCAGAGCTTCAGTGAATTAATATGTGTATATGGAGATAACATTGGAAAAGAAAGATGAGAAATGTATGTCAGTCAAATATGTTAACACTTGTTGACATCAGAAAAATGCAGCAAGAAAAGTAGAAAAGAATCAAACTATTGCTCACCAAGCCTAAAGTGCCCATATCAAGTCTAAACTAGTCTAAGCTAGTGTGAATAGGACCCTTGTGCATTGTTTTTATTGTTTGTTACTATGTAATCTTTGCATGTCACGTAAAATGCCCTGAATTTACAGTACTGCAGAATATGTTGGTGCCATATTATTGTTAAACACCAGCATCACATGAGATGCTGTTGATTCCCAAATAGCCAGGCATGCTTGGCACATTTTCTTGGTTGGTGGGGGTGTGAACATTGAGATTCACCATTGACTGCAATGCAGTCCATTTACAATACCTCTGAAAGAACATGTTTATTCTTTTGACAGACATTTCACTGGAGAAATTCAGCAGCAGAAATTCTGCGCACTGATCGATGTATACAGTAGAAACACTAACAGTTATTGGTCCAACCCTATGAACAGGCACACACGTTTGCCAGCCACAGCCAAACACGTTTGTCCTGGCAGAAATTATGCTTAAGGCTGTTATCTGGCAGCTGACAACCTATTATGTCTGTTTCTTATGAGGCCACCCTAATTGGGCAATCCCGTACCCTGCTGGCATCTCTACATTTCCTGACAAGCCACACCTTGGGCAACATGCCACTTCATTGTTTTATTATAAATGGTTCAGTTCCTCCATCGTGCATATACCATTTCTGCTGGAGCTGTTCCAGATCTATGAAAATTTATTTTATTACAGACACAGAAGCTACAGGCAGGATGGAGAGAAGGACTCCAAAGGAGCTTCACCACAGAAACACTGAGGAAAATATGTCATCTGCCCTAGCTCACAAAGGACGCTTACAATAAATGTATATCTGATACGTCAAATATTGGAAGTCCAGGAAGACTTCAGCACACATCCTCAACTTTTATGTTCTTTTACAAGCATCACAAATGTCAATTTCCACTATATTCTAATACAGTGTAAACTGGAAGCCACCCAAGGTGCCAGAATTCTAAAAAGGGTAAAAAAGCAACTGATTAAATAATAGTTTGACAAATGACCCATAAAGGTTTTACAGACATACACGGCATGATCTAGTTCCGAAAGGGTTGGTTGAGTAACACAAAGGAATCTGGAAGTTCAAACAACATCTGCATCTTTTTCACTCCACTTTTCTAGCACTTTTTTCAATATAAAACCATGTTTAATTTTAGCAACACGTGGAATTTGGTGCATTTTTTAATACACTCTTGCCTCAGATTTCTACACTACCCACCTAGTGGACTTAGATGTCGCAAAATTTAGCAACAATTTAAAAAGTCACAAATAAATGCATCTAAAAACCAAGGACGGTTAAAAACTGTAATTGTCTCCTAGAATAGGCTTGTGAGGCTACACACACTGTGCACTAGGGCTCCACAAGCCTATTCTAAACATCCCTCTGCTATAAAAGAAGACTGCTGTATGCAGTCTGCTGTATGCAATAGAGAGCTTGGGTTCTGCTCAGCTGTGCTACAACTAAGTGATGTAGCCTGAGAGGCGCTGCGGCACTGGAACAGTGCGGAACCCAAACCTCGCCTCTGACTGTCCATATGACTCCTGGATTACAAAGCTGTTTATTGTAAGTATAGTGCATCCTTTTTCAGCAGAGATATGCCTAGTGAAGCCCTGGTGGACTGTGTGCAGCTTCACAATTATATTCTAGGCGACAGTTGCACTTTAAACCATGCCCTTTTGCCAAACCCAGACGCTTGTAAGAAAAGGAGCAAAAGTGTCTAAAAACATGAAAAAAACAGCGGCAAGTCATGTAAGCCAGTGTTTGGGCTTATTTGCAGAAGTAAATCTGCTCCAAGGCCTGCTTCACATGAGCATATGTGAATACATCCTTAATATGGAAATATTCCAGATGAAATGGCATCAGCATGTCATCACTATTCCATCTATTTTTTCTCTCACAGTTTCACTGATTGGTGTCTCAGAAAATAAAAAAATAAAATCAGGAAAATGCTGATAACATATACCGGTAGATCAAAATATTTTAATCCCTTTCCATAGACTACAATGGGCATATTCTACCAACAAGACAAATGACAGTAGAACATGCTGCATTATTTAACAGACTGACTAAACAGATCTAATATGCTGATGTGAAGGCTATAGCTTTAGATTTGGAGGATTTAATTCAAGATATTATAGAGAAACTTCTAAAATTCCAACAGCAAAAGAAGCCGCCGTTGCAGGGGAGTCCCACGATACCAATGAAAATTACACTTAAACGATAAAGAGAACAAACAAAATCATTGTGTTATATTCTAGAGATGAACAGCCTCATACTTTTTATTTAGCATTGTGAGAAACTCCATTCGGTTATATTAAATGTGGGAAAGATGAATGCTCCCACTACGCAGCAAGATGCATTTTAGCCCCTAGGGTAAAATATTTTATTCATTTGTAGGTCTTGTTTCTGGGAACGTAACAGAAAAACTGAGGATTTCAGAGAAAAGTTAAAGGGGTACTCTGGTGGAAGACTTTTTTTTAATCAACTGGTGCCAGAAAGTTAAACCGATTTGTGCATTACTTCTATTAAAAAAATCTTTATCCTTCCAGTACTTCTTAGCTTTTTTTATGTCCACAGTGCTCTCTGCTGACACCCCTCTCTGCATCAAAAACTGTCCAGAGCAGCATAGGTTTGCTATGGAGATTTGCACCTGTTCTGGACAGTTCCAGATACGGACAGAGGTGACAGCAGAGAGCACCGTGGACAGAATAAAAACTCATTCAAAGTGAAGCTAGGTGGATAATAAAATTAAAAGCTCTAGGGCCAATGGGTTTAAATGACCGAAACGACTTAAGTTTGTTTTTATAAAAATAACTAATATCTTCAAATTCTAGGTATTTTTTGTACACAAGATACAATGCCGTCATCTCTGTTCTTACCTTAAGTAGATTATTTTCCCTTTTATAGGATTTTAGTATATTGGTGACGGGTGCACTATTCCCCTCCCCCTCTCCAATATATACCTGTGAGGTATCCCAGAGAACCAGGAACCGGAAGATGCGTGAATAACACGAAACGGTGCTGTTGTTCCTGACAGCCGCTCCTAGTCTCCTTGCCCGGAGCTGCTCCCCCTCCCTGCACTCGGGTGTTTTTGTCTTATGCTTTTTCATGGAAATCGGAAGAATCCAATAAAGCGAATCATTTGATATGGCATGGTGAGTGCGGACATTTTTCTATCTTCGTTCTACTATTTAACTATGATGGATGTTATTTTTAAAGAATAATAATGCATGTACTAATAAAAAATATGATAGATGTTATTTTTAAAGGACAATAAACCCCGGTAAGAGATCTCAGACACTAATCACCTCAATGTAGAGTAGAGATGAGCGAACTTCCAGTAATTCAATTTGTCACGAACTTCTTGGCTCAGCAGTTGCTGACTTTAGCCTGCATGAATTGGTTCAGCTTTCAGGTGCTCCGGTGGGCTGGAAAAGGTGGATACAGTCCTAGGAGAGAGTCTTCTAGGACTGTATCCACCTTTTCCAGCCCACCGGAGCACCTGAAAGCTGAACTAATTTATACAGGCTAAAGTCAGCAATTGCTGAGCCGAGAAGTTCGTGATGAATAGAATCACTAAGCTCACTTATAGCTTTGAAGTGGACCTTCTTAAGGCAACTTCGTGGATAACCACATTGACAGAACCGGTTGTAAAGATTATTGCTTTCTCTCACAAAGCTCATGTGTTCAGAACAATTTCTCCTCGCCCTGTGGTACTGGCCAACCGGGATACTCAGATCCCGGGTGCCAGCTACCCCAGTGCAAAAGAGAATTGGAGGAAGTTTGTTTACAAAAAGTGCCTGTTTGGATCCGATTGCCCTCGTCAATGTATATTTTCAGGTCAAGGAAATGAATGGTACGACCCCAAACTTCTGACGTAAAAGTCATACCAATCTGGTTATTAAGCTCAACAATAAAAGCATTAAATAGTGCAAGTGGCCCATCCCATAATATGAGGACGTCAACAATATAACATCCCCAAATAAAATGCTCGGTGAAAAAACTGAATTCATCAGAAAAACACGTGTCCTCCCACCACCCTAAAAAAAAAAAAGATTAGCAAAATTTGGTGCGCAAGAAGCCCCTATAGCAGTGCCTTGGGTTTGGTGAAAGAAAGTGCCATTAAATAAGAAATAATTGTGTGCGAGAATGAATTTCAGTAAAGATAATACAAGTAAATTGTCTTTGTAAAACAGTGTGCTCTTAGTGCTCAGGTATTGAGACAGCTTGAATGCCCAAATCATGGCATAAACTACTGTAAAGACTTTCCACGTCCAGGCTGGCTAGAATCGTGGTGCCCGTAATGGTTATGTCAGTCAGCTTCAGAACGGTGTCCTTCGTATACTTCAAATATGAAGGAAGTGTGGTGACAAAGAACCATAGCCACACACAAACTAGCACCCTGTGTCAAACAATCGTTGCCCGAAACTATTGTCCTTCCTCTTATGGGGTGTTTTTGTGGGTTTTAGGAAGTGCATAAAAAATAGTCACAATGGTAGGCCAGGGGTTAAACTAATTTAAATTCATCATCAGAAATGAGGCCATTGCCTTTGACAACAGCAGCATCTTGTATTCATTCAAATATTCCTTGGTAGGATCATTCTCGAGGCGTTCATATTTTGTTTGATCCAATTAGAGTCCTTATTCATCACCACGATGTTGCCACCCTTATCACTGGTTTTATGATAATTTCCTTATTTTATCAGGGAATTAAGGGCCGCCTGTTCCTCCTTACTGAGATTAGAACCAGCAACCCCCCCCCCCCCCAATCCCCTCCCTCCCCCCTGTGGATGGCACGCTCAGTTCTTCCGATAAAATGTCTACGAAAATTTGTATATTTGGAAAGTGAAAATAGAGATGTCATTTTTGATTTTGGTTTAAAGTCTGTAGAAGGGGCCTCAACCCCCATATCTACACCCTCATTTTCAAGCGTGCCTCACATTTTCCTCATGCTGTAACAGAGTTCTAGAGTCGCTCTCCCTCTGTAAGTGCCACTTGTGTAGAGCTAACTTCCGAGCAAATAGGCAGATGTCCTTAACCCATGTAAATAGGTAAAATTTGGGCACATGGGTAAAGGACAACCCTTTACTTAAGAATATTTCGGCCTCTTTCAGTACAAATGAAGAAAGGTTATGGATTTGTAAGGCATCACTTGCTAATGGATGATTTTCTATATTGGTCAGTGTCACCACCTGTCAACATATCGATAGATGAGGAAATTGGGGTGTGGGTGCCCAAAAAAAAAAAAAAAAAAGAGGCAGTGGGTATTGGAGTTGGTAGTTGCTGAGAGAAAGATTTGATTGTAATACCGGCATAGATATGTTAGGTACTGTCTGAGAATGCCCCTATGCCACTTGGGGGTACCTGTGGTGCAAATGTGGAACCCCCCCCCCCCCACAAAGCCAGGTGCAAAAGAGAAGAATGAAGACTAATTCCTGTTTGCATGGTAAGTTACCTTGTTGAGGTGTTCTATCGGATTATATTTGTCCCTGTGGAGTATTTTTGTGTGGAAACGACTATGGTAGATTTTCTGGACCCGGTATGTGTACAACTGATCTGTGGTGAAATCCGTGTAGTCCCTGATGTATTTCTTATGTTAGAGACTAGCGTTGCCTGGTTTTTCCTTCCTAATCCTTGTTGGGGAGGGGAAAAAAAAAAAAAAAATCAACAAAGGAGGAAGCTTTTGACTTCCCATCCTATTCTCAGGGGGGACCGATTTGTGATGAAGATATTGTAAGCGGAAAATAGAAGGGGACGTGGCTTTGTGGGACTGTATTTCCGGTGGGCTGGAAAAGGTGGATACAGTCCTAGGAGAGAGTCTCCCAAGACTGTATCCACCTTTTCCAGCCCACCGGAGCACCTGAAAGCTGAACTAATTTATGCAGGCTAAAGTCAGCAACTGCCGAGCCGAGAAATTCTTGACAAATCGAATCACTAACTTTGTTTATCTCTAGTAAGAACACTACTTCATACAACTTTGTTGATCTCTTTCTACGCTGTGTCTGGGTTGAAGTTCAATAGCGAAAAAAAAGTTTAGGAGGGAATCCAAATGCTAAAAAGGGACAAGAGCATATCGTCTGGAAATAATCTAAGGCCATGTTCACACGTCCGGAATTTCCATGCAAAAAAGCAGAGTCCCATTGAATTCAACAGGATTCTGCTTCACTGTACACACAGTGGAATACCAGATATTTCTGGCACAGAAATTACATTTTTCATTTCTGCAGGAAGATTGAAGCTGTTCATTCTTTCTGTGGACTCTGCACGAGAATGCGCCATCTCAGACCGCTATGCACTCCGTACGGTCTTAGGAATGTCCACACAGAATTTCTGTGTGGACATTCTGGACATGTGAAGATTGCCTAACAGTACAGGTATGAGCCTCTACAGAAACACTTCAGAGTGACTCTTCCATATAAAAGTCATAGCTTTGAAGTGGACCCATTAAGTGCTAAATGGGTAAAACAAATAAGCCCATGGAGAGTTAAGGTTTCTCATCAGCTTTAAAGGCACACTTATTTTTTTCACTAGGTACCATTACAGCTTTTCTTGGTAATGTAAATGAGGATCAAGTGCTCAGGAGCGTTATCCTGGCACAACAAAAGCCCAGTTATAGCTAGACCATCTGCTGTTCACTGCTTCTGTCTGCATAAAACTACTTTGAATTACGGCAGGCACAAAGGTGGCGACTAAGATGAGACTGACTCATGTAACACAGGGGAAATTCCCCCTGGGCAAAAAAAAAAAAAAAGGAAGAAACACTAAAGATAAAAAAAAAACAAAGGTATTCCTGGGACCCGAAAAGATAAGCCCTATTTTTACCTGTTTGGCTGCTGACAGCTACCCTAACTAGGTGGGGAAGAAGAAAACAAAGTCAGAAGCTAGAACAAAATCCCAGCAAAAACGGAATATGTAATCCCAGCATTAGGCTATCAATTACAAAAAGTTACGAGGGATTCAATGCACAATACTAAGAAGCTTTAAGATGTCCTTATAATGCTAAAGTTAAACATCTAAAACTCATTCAGATTTATGTTCATCTCGTTTAAAAGAAACAGTCCCTAACTACAATTCAGTGCATGGTAGAGTGCCATTAACTACAGAGGTTTTCCACCTCTAGCTTAACGTATGCTGACTTTTCTAAAGATACAACAATCTCATAATTTATTTTAACAGACACGATTGAAGAGATGAATACCTGAAAGCACAATTTGCTGGGAGGCCCAGATTCTGGCCGAGATGCTTCCACTCTGAAAGCGCTGCCAAAATCCAAAGTTCAGGCTTACATGAGCACAGGATATATAAGTGATCCAAACAGAAAAGCTTTTGGGAAGCTTTTCCAAAGAAATGCCAGAGATAATTAAGATGTATAGGATGGTTACATGGATGTGACTGTATTAACCTGGAGCAGTTTGCTTGGCTGTAATTTGTCACTACAATAACTGCAGTGCAAGGACAAGACCTCAGCAGTGAACAGATGTGCAATAAATACTACTACACAGCAAAGCCATCAAATCTAATTACATTTACACTTCTACATTATACAAAAGTGATCTAGTTATTAACAAACCATTATATATCTTATTATTGGGATAATTGTCTAAGCACTGAAATGAATGAAGGTAAAACTTCAACTCCTTAATGAACGTGATCGTTACCAAAATCAAACATTACAGTCATTAGTATGTTTAAACACGCTATTGACCAAGGACAGGTATACAAGTCATGGGGTCATTAGGGAAGTATGGTGCGGGCTCCTGACTCAAATTCTAACCACACCGGGTGGCCCCCAGCTGATATCAGTAGCTAGGGGCCACTGCTAATTGCAGCAAAAACAGATCCCTCCAGGACAGCACAGGATAGAGCTGGCGCACAAGACTTCAAGGTATAAACAGATTTATTTTACCCGGCATGCAACACGTTTCGCTGGATAACCAGCTTCATCAGGCCGGATGAAGCTGATTATCCAGCGAAACGCGTTGCATGCCGGGTAAAATAAATCTGTTTTTACCTTGAAGTCTTGTGCGCCAGCTCTATCCTGTGCTGTCCTGGAGGGATCTGTCTTTGCTTCACTTCATGTTGCCAGGAGCGGCTGCCGAGTTTCGCCCGCATAGGGTTTATGCCTACACCATTGTTGTACTTGGTCGCAGTACAACCTACATCGGTGAGCAATATTGCTTAAATTGTACGTTCCTTATTTACGGTATCACACTAGGAGCGACTTCTCCCTTTGTCTATAGTTACTGCTAGTTGCAGACATGCAGCGTTTGCTGAGGCCAGCTACCATTTAGATACCGCTTTGATCTGTACGATTCTTCATGCAAGTCCCCTAAGGGACTAAGTGTAGAAAAAAAAGCAAAAACAAAACAAGGTTTTACACATATACATTAATCCACACACAAAAATATATCTACACACACAGGCCCTTATTTACTAATAGTGTTGTGTAGTTTTCTTTGTGGGTATTAATTGCCTATAATTTATTTTCCATGGTATTTACTAAGGTTTCCCTACAGTTTCCACTTTCCCCTACATTTTACACATGCTCTGATCTGTCTGGTTTTCCTCAGCTCAAATGTGGAAACCTTAGTAAATATGTTGGGTTTTTGTGAAAATGTTGGGAAATTTCAGAGACACCGTCCCTTTTTCCGGTGGCCATACCACTTTTTTGGGTTTTCTTTGCAAAATGGAGTGTTAGTCAGGGTTTTTTCAATTCTGGCGCAATGCAACAGAATCTGGCACACAACCCAACAAATCAAGTCGGGTTTGCAATAGTAAATGAAGGCCACGGCATATAAACAGCGGCTGAAGAATTAAAGGGGTAATCCGGTGGAATTTTTTCTCCTGCTCTGGACAGTTTCTAAAATGGACAGAGGTGGCAGCAAAGAGCACTGTGGTCGTGACAGAAAAGCAATCCAAAAAGAAAAGAATTTCCTCTGTAGTATACAGCCACTACTAAGTATTGATATATATTTGTAATAGAAGTAATTTACAAATCTGTTTAACTTTCTGGCATCAGTTGATTTAATAAAAATTAAAAACTAAAGTTTTCCACTGGTGTACCCCTTTAACCTCCTGAGCGGTATTCCCGAGCGTGACTCTGGGTTAATTTTCCCTGCCAGGATCGGTAACCCCGAGTCACGCTCGGGGTAGAATTACAGAGTTCCCGGCCGGGCTGCACGATATATCGCAAAAGCAATGCGATATAGCGATGCGGCCCCCGGGAAAACATGCGATTATCTGCTCTGGTTGGCTCCCGTTGCGGGGGCCGGCCAGAGCAGGTAAAGAAAAATACTAAAAGTCAGTGTTTCCCTACCAGGGGGCCTCCAGCTGTTGCAAAACTACAACTCTCAGCATGCTCGAACAGCCAAAGGCTGTCCGGGCATGCTGGGAGTAGTAGTTTCGCAACAGCTGGAGGTACCCTGTCAGAAAAACACTGAGCTAAGTGTAAAAGGAAAAAGTAGTAAAATAAAAAAACCTTTTGCTCACCTAGTCCCGGTCCCTGAAGATGTCGTTCCCCTCCGTGCGCTCTGGTCCCTGCTCTATTCATCTTACAGGACCTTTCACTTTTCAGCCAATCACAGGCCGCAGTGGTGTAAAGCCTGTGATTGGCTGAAGGGGAAAGGGCTTGTTCTGCAGCAAATACACTAGGTTTGAAATCTGCCCGGCAAACCTAGTGTATGCTGCTGCAGAACAAGGTGACAAGGGGGGGATAGGAAGAATGTGACAGAGGGGGGATGTGACATGAAGGGGGGGGGGGATGTGACATGAAGGGGGGTGGGAATGTGACAAGGGGGGGGGAATCTGACATGAAGGGGTGGGGGGAATGTGACATGAAGGGGTGGGGGGAATGTGACAAGAGGGGGGAATGTGACAAGAGGGGGGAATGTGACAAGAGGGGGGGGAATGTGACAAGAGGGGAGGGAATGTGACATGAGGGGGGGAAATGTGACATGAGGGGGGGAAATGTGACATGAGGGGGGGAAATGTGACATGAGGGGGGGAAATGTGACATGAGGTGGGGAAATGTGACAAGGGGGGGATTTGACAGGGGGAGGGGAATGTAACATGAAGGGGGAGAATGTGACAAGGGGGGGGGAGAATGTGACAAGGGGGGGGAATGTGACAAGGGGGGGGGAATGTGACAAGGGGGGGAATGTGACAAGGGGGGGGAATGTGACAAGGGGGGGGGAATGTGACAAGGGGGGGGGAATGTGACAAGGGGGGGGGAATGTGACAAGGGGGGGGGAATGTGACAAGGGGGGGGGAATGTGACAAGGGGGGGGAATGTGACAAGGGGGGGGGAATGTGACAAGGGGGGGGGAATGTGACAAGGGGGGGGGAATGTGACAAGGGGGGGGGAATGTGACAAGGGGGGGGAATGTGACAAGGGGGGGGGGAATGTGACAAGGGGGGGGGAATGTGACAAGGGGGGAATGTGACAAGGGGGGAATGTGACAAGGGGGGAATGTGACAAGGGGGGAATGTGACAAGGGGGGAATGTGACAAGGGGGGAATGTGACAAGGGGGGAATGTGACAAGGGGGGAATGTGACAAGGGGGGAATGTGACAAGGGGGGAATGTGACAAGGGGGGAATGTGACAAGGGGGGAATGTGACAAGGGGGGAATGTGACAAGGGGGGGAATGTGACAAGGAGGGGGAAGAATGTGACAAGGAGGGGGAAGAATGTGACAAGGAGGGGGGAAGAATGTGACGGGGGGATGTGATAAGGGAGAGGGGGAATGTGACAAGGGAGGGGGAATGTGATGGGGGAGATGTGAAATGGGCGGGGGGGGGATATGTGAGATTCAGTGCAAAAAATTGTACCGCTTTTGGTACAAATTTCCAGAAAGAATCATACCGCCAGGGAGGTTAAACACTTAAAAAATGTTCTCACTAAATATATTTCCAAAGATGCTATTAACCAAAAATGTAACCAGATGTTGGTAACAACCCAATTAATCCATACAAAAGGTACCAAATCATATAAGATCAGAACTTTTGTGTAATAATTTGAAATGACACAGGAAAAAAAAGTATTAAACACATGAAGGGAGGTGCAAAAGGGCATGGGAAGTTAAGACAACTGCTAAACTATCATCTGTCTATACACACACAAATATTAATAGATAAATTATAATATACACGGTCATGGCCGTAAATGTTGGTACCCCTGAAATTTTTTAAGAAAATGAAGTATTTCTCACAGAAAAGGATTGCAGTAAAATTTTTTGCTATTCCCTTTGTGTGTATTGGAACTAAACAAAAAAGGGAGGAAAAAAAGCAAATTGGACATAATGTCACACCAAACTCCAAAAATGGGATGGACAAAATTATTGGCACCCTTTCAAAATTGTGGATAACTAAGATTGTTTCAAGCATGTGATGCTCCTTTAAGCTCACCTGGGGCAAGTAACAGGTGTGGGCAATATAAAAAGGACACCTGAAAGATAAAAAGGAGAGACGTTCACTTCGTCTTTGCATTGTATGTGTGTGTGTGTGTGTGTGTGCCACACTGAGCATGGACAACAGAAAGAGGCGAAGAGACCTGTCTGAAGACTTGGGAACCAAAATTGTGGAAAAAAACATTCTCCAGAGATCTAGATTTGCCTAGATGTTTGCAACCCACGGCACTGTAGCTAATCTCCCTGGGCGTGGACAGAAGAGAGAAATTGATGAAAGGAGTCAACGCAGGATAGTCTGGATGGTGGATAAGCAGCCCCAAACAAGTGCCAAAGATATTCAAGCTGTCCGGCAGGCTCAGGGAGCATCAGTGTCTGTGCAAACTATCCGTTGACATTTAAATGAAACAAAACACTATGGCAGGAGACCCAGGAGGACCCCACTGCTGACAGACATAAAGCAAGACTACATTCTGCCAAAATGAACTTGTCAGTAAAAATCCTTCTGGGTAAAAAAAAGTCTTGTGGACAGATGAGAACAAGATAGAGATTTTTGGTAAAGCACATCATTCTAATGTTTACTGAAAACAGAATGGAGGCCTACAAAGAAAACAGTACCTACAGTGAAATATGGTGGAGCATCAATGATGTTTTCGGGTTGTTTTGCTGCCTCTGGCACTGGGTGCCTTGAATGTGTGCAAGGGATCATGAAATCTGAGGATTACCAACGGATTTTGGGTCGCACTGTACAGCCTAGTGTCAGAGAGCTGGGTTTGCACCCGAGATCTTGGGTCTTCAAGCAGGACAATGACCTCAAATATACATCAAAAAGCACCCAGAAATGGATGGCAACAAAGCGCTGGATAGTTCTGAAGTGGCCAGCAATGAGTCCAGATCTAAATCCCATTGAACACCTGTGAAGATATCTAAAAATTTGCTAAAAATCCGGTCTCCCCCATCTCCACCACAGCTCGCCCACCTGCGGCCTACCGCATGTCTTTAAGATCCGAATAATGACCTGGTTTGGAGAGTGTGGCCTCCTTCTTTGCTCTCCGTTCTTTGCTAAAAATTGCTATTGGGAAAAGGCGCCCTTCCAATAAGAGAGACCTGGAGCAGTTTGCAAAGGAAGAGTGGTCCAACATTCTGGCTGAGAGGTGTAAGAAGCTTATTGATGGTTATAGGAAGCCACTGATTTGTTTTTTCCCCCAAAGGGTGTGCAACCAAATATTAAGTTAAGGGTGCCAATAATTTTGTCCAGCCCATTTTTGGAGTTTGGTGTGACATTATGTCCAATTTGCTTTTTTTCCTCCCTTTTTTGTTTAGTTCCTATACACACAAAGGGAATAAACACGTGTATAGCAAAACATGTGTTACTACAATCCTTTTCTGTGAGAAATACTTCATTTTCTTGAAAAACATTTATGGCCATGACTATTCGTATACATACAAACTGTGTGTACCTCACATAAGTATATATTTTCATGCCTTTTTAGGTGGTAACTTTGGAATGTGTTTGCTGATCAAAGAGATTGTGAATTTTTTTTACCCCATTACATATAGTGTACTTAATATGCAGCTATGAATACTTTTACACTGCCGTTGTGACCTGCCCATAACGGGTCTGTTAGGTTTTTTGGGCCTTTAACAGCAATAATCGGGACGAGTCACACCGGGCACTGCCAGATCCCATTGATTATAATGGGGTCCGTTGTTGTAGAGTAGTATAGCGGGAGAAGAGGACTGTGCATTGTGCACTAATTTTTTTCCCGCTATACTCCCGTCATTTTACAATGGACATAACAGCAGCTTAGAAGTAGCCTATTTGTGTCAAAATATTGTAAAAAAAAAAAAAAAAAATCTGGATCATTTCTAGCATAAATTTTTTTTAAATTATTTTTATTTATGGCGTACAACTTACCTTTATCTTATGTTGGTCGGTACAACCACGCCATTTTTGCAGGGCAGTATTCCAACATGATAACCACAGACACACCTCCATGACAAGCACTGCCTTGCTAAAGAAGCTGAGGTTAAGGTGATGGACTGGCCAAACATGTCTCCAGACCTAAACCCCATTGAGCATGTGTAGGGCACCCCCCAAACAGAAGGTGAGTGAGCACAAGGTCTCTTACATCCTCTCCTCCATGAAGGCATCACAGACCTGGTGGCAGAGGACTCCAGTAGCAACCTGTGAAGCCCTTGTGAACTTCATGCCCAAGAGGCTTACCGAAGTGCTAAAACAGCGCCAGCCACACAAAATATTGACACTTTGGGCCCAATTTTGGACATGTCCACTTAATGTTGCTGTTCTTTCAGAATACCTCACTGTTCTGCAGGCTGTGCACTCACTACTACAGTGTTTCCCAACCAGGGTGCCTCTCCAGGTGTTGTAAAACTACAACTCCCAGCCTGCCTGGACAGCCAAAGGCTGTCTAGGCATGCTGGGAGTTGTAGTTTTACAACATCTGGAGGCACCTTGGTTGGTTAACACTGCACTACTATATGCTGTAGCAGAGTAGATTTTTTCAGTGTTGTCAGATGGAAAGAATATATTTACAAAATGTGAGGGATGTACTCATGTTATATACAAATAAAAATAAATTCTGTTACTTACGAGTAGCTGTATTAGTCCATTGATGCAGACCAATACCACAGAATATTGCAGAACCTTTTAATATCTTTTTTATTGGACCACTTGTTTTTTTCAAAAAGATTGTGACTCCTAAAATCTTTGATACAAAATGCTCTTAAAGTTTGCAACAATTATGATTTTGCATAATACCCTCATACAAACATACAACTGTCCTGATATGCAAAACAGATCTCCTGCCATAGTGACGCCCCCTAGGAATGATTGACTGCCCGTGTCCTCACTTTGCACCCTAAGCAGACTGAGCAGAGCGGTGACATGGGCCGTCAAACACGCCAAGGGTGAGTCACTATGCCCGGAGCGACGGGACTAGGCAAGTATAGCTCCCAACCCAGGGGACATCTTATAGGGTGGCATGGGTAACTTACAAACTTCATATCCTCCCCATCCCTGGGGACAAAACAACCCTCGGAGATTGGGAGGATGAGATTTTCCATATATACTGCGTTGAAAATGTATCCACCAGTGTAACCTCTATTTGTGTTGATCTTAAGACTACTAGTGAAACATGATTTCCCTACCAAGGTAAAGTACTTGTCTTTAGCAAAAACGTATTATATAACGTAGATAATACCATTTATGTAATTTTTTAACCAATGCATATTAAAAATGGTGTATATTTTTGGGTGAAAAATGCTGCCAAATACAGAAAGTGAGGGCAGGACAAGGGCTCTGTGCAGGCTCCTGGCTTGTCGGTCATCCTGATGTGACCCGGGAGCCCTGCTTGCCCTCTGCGCACAGAGCCCTGCGTGTACACCGACAATTCCTGTATTTGGTCTTCTAACAGAGACACACAGGCAATAGCTGTAGGGACACAAATATTTACATTTTGTAACCAATGTATTTATATGTGTAATACATGTTATTTTCTACATTAAATAAAAATTTTTTGCTAATGACCGGAACACTTTAAGACCTCTAGGGATCTTAGTGTCTAAAGGGTAGATCCATAAAGCTTCTCTATCTTCGATCATCTCCGCCACACCCTGGGTGGCTTGTGAATTTACTCCACAGCTAATTTTTTGACCAACCTTAATGCATTTCTAAAAAGTATTTCTTTGTCTTACATGTTTAAGATCTGCCAGGTGATTTTTAATGGCCTACCTTGTGCACCCACATCAGAACACAGACTGCATTTAATATTGTACATGACAATTAAAAGTACAATTCATCAACCTCTTAATTGCAAATAGTTTACTTTGGTGAGAATTGTTAAATTACTCACAAATAAAATTTTTGCTTACACCACACAGGAGGGAATCACACCAAAACATCCCTGCATATCCAACCAGGTCCTTTGTGCGTTCATAAAGGGTTCATCAATGTACAGACTGTACCAGTGGATGTGATCAAGAAATTATTTAGGGGAGTGAAAATGTAAACGTGTTCATTTACATGACTGATGATGCCATAGACACTGAAAGGAGCAGGGTGTGTGCTTGATAGCCACTCAATTCAAACTCAGATCTTGTGGATGGTGGGGGAAGGGAAGAGTGAAAATAAGCTGTTTAGGAAGCAACAATAAAAATGTGGACATAAAGTGGGGATCAAAAGTTTGGGCACCCCAGGTAAAAATTTGTATTAATGTGCATAAAGAAGCCAATAAAAAAAATCTCCAAAAGGCATCAAATTACAGATTAGACATTCTTATATGTCACCAAAAGTTAGATTTTATTTCCATCATTTACACTTTCAAAATAACAGAAAACAAAAAAATGGCGTCTGCAAAAGTTTGGGCACCCAGCAGAGTTAGTATCTTGTACTGCCCCCTTTGGCAAGTATCACAGCTTGTAAACGCTTTTTGTAGCCAGCCAAGAGTCTTTCAATTCTTGTTTGAGGTATCTTTGCCCATTCTTCCTTACAAAAGTCTTCCAGTTCATTGAGATTTCTGTGCTGTCTGTCACACACTGCTCTTTTAAGGTCTATCCATAGATTTTCAATTATGTTGAGGTCAGGAGATTGTGAAGGCCATGGCAAAACCTTCAGAAAACCTCGTGGATTTCAAGGTGTGTTTAGGATCATTATTCATTTGTAGAAGCCATCCTCTCAAACTTCAGCTTTTTCACAGATGGCATCAATTTAGCATTCAAAATATGCAGAAATTTTATTGAATCCATTTTTCCTTCTACTCGCGAGATGTTCCCTGTGCCACCACTGGCTGCAATACAACCCCAAAGCATGATTGATCCACCCCCATGCTTAACAGTCGGACAGAGGTTCTTTTCATTAAATTCTGTTCCTTCTCCAAACATACCTTTGCTCATTCCGGCCAAAAAGTTACATTTTAACCTCATCGGTCCACAGAACTTGTTTCCAAAATGCATCAGGCTTGTCTATATGTTCATTTGCAAAGTTCAAACCCTGATTTTTGTGGTGAGGATGTAAAAGAGATATTCTTCTGATCACATCCATGAAGACCATATTTGTACAAGTATCTCTTTATAGTGGAATAGTGTACAACAACTCCAGTGTCTGACAGATCTTTCTGGAGGGATTGTGCAGTCAAACGTGGGTTTTGAATAGTTTTTCTCACAATCCTGCGAGCTGTTCTGTCTGATATTTTTCTTGGTCTTCCAGATCTTGCTTTAACTTCCACTGTTCCTGATGACTGCCATTTCTTATTTACATTCCGAACAGAGGATATTTACATCTGAAAACGTTTTGCCATCTTCTTATAGCCCTCTCCAGCTTTGTGAGCGTCAACTATTTTCAGTTTCAGATTTCTAGACAACTGCTTAGAAGAACCCATGGTGCTGATTGTTGGGGCAAGGTCAGATGAGTCTGGGCATTTAAAACCTTTGAGATTGACATCACCTGGTCTTCCCAGATGATCATTGAGAACAATCCATGACACTGGCAGGTCTCAGCTTTGCTAAGGGGGCAGTGCATGCTATAAATTTTGCAGGGTGCCCAAACTTTTGCAAGTGTAAATCATGGAAATAAAATCTAACTTTTGTTGACATATTATAAGATTGTCTAATCTGTAATTTGATGCCTTTTGGAGATTTTTACATCTTTCCTTGGCTTCTTTATGCACATTAATACAAATTTTTACTTGGGGTGCCCAAACTTTTGATCCTCACTGTATGTGTGCTAAAAAAAAATTGTATTCAAAAGTGATTAATTGGTTTTTGCTAATGTGAGCTATATTTATCAACCCCCGTGATAGTATGATAAATGTGCCATGCATAAGCAAAACTAAAGCAAAAAAAATGCCTACAGAACTTGCTTACCAAAGCAACAATGATAAATCTCCCCCCAAAGTGTTTATAACTACATTGTATGGTACCACTTAGATTCACTTCAGGCTTCATAGGCATGAGGTGTGAAACTAAAGCGGAATTAAATTTAAAAAATATGAAACTGAAGTCATGCAGAGGCGCCATAGTGACCCATATACTGAAGAGGTTGAACTCAAGCGGTGTGTTGATTGGCTAAAACATACAAAACCTGTGAACTCCTCTGAACTGTTTTTCAACAGTAAAGCGATCTCTCTGGACAATACTTTAAAATTTGCAAAAAATTTGCAATCAACCAGGATTTTCCTCCTTCATTTTAAGAAACCACATTGTATCTTATGCTAGAGTCATCTATCTGAGCACAGCAAATTAGCAGGCGCTGCAAAGTTAGCTTTCCAAGACCCATCTTTAAATAATGGACTTCTGACGAAAAGGAGATTAAACTCCCTTTTGCTGAAAGTTGATCTGTAGGGAGATTTCAACAAGTGTTTGTGGGCTTCCGGAATAGCAGGAAAAGGCCTATATTCAATTTAAAATAACATCTGCACAGCAGAATGGAAAGGGAGGTTATGTATGGTGACAAGCAGAGGGGGAAAAAAAATGTGATCAGGGCAGCTTTGTGAATCCATAATTTCTTCAAAACTGTTCCAATACAGTACATTAATGTTATACTGACAAAAAAAAAAATGCTACAGGGCCCAACACATTTTTCAAATCAGAATGCTGCATTAACCCCCTTCCCACTTGGGCCATTTTTGCACTTATGATTTTTAGAAGGTGAAGAGGAGAAAACAAACTCCATTTTCCACCTACAGACCCATATGAGGGCTTGTTTTTTGCACCACCAATTTTATTTTGTAATACCATTAATCATGTCACAAAAAAAACTACAGCAAAACAATATTTGTGTGGGGCAAAATTGGAAAAAAAAACAAAAAAAACGCCAAGTTTGTAAATTTCGGGGGCTTCTGATTCTACACAGTGCACTTTTCCGTACAAATGACCCCTTATCTTTATTCTGTAGGTCCATACGGTTACAAGGACATAAAATTTATGTAGGTTTTATTTTACTACGTAAAGGAGAGGTCCTGTATGGACTATTCCTACTCCATCCTGCCTGGGCTGAAGAAAAAGAACTTTCACTTACCTTCCTCCGTTCCCCCAGAGCTCCGCAACAGCTGATCAGTCGGCCGGGCTGCTTCCTACTTCCTTTAGCCTATCAACGGCTGCAGCCATGGCACTTAAGCCCATCACCGGCCGAGGTGGGACATCGCTGCGGTCGGCGATAGGCTGAAGCGCCGTGTGACGTCCCGGGCTAAAGGAAGTAGGAAGCAGGCAGCCCGGCCGATCAGCTGTTGCGGAGCTCCGGGGGAACGTAGGAAGGTAAGTGAAAGTTTGTTTTCTCTTTTTGCAGCCCAGGCAGGATGGAATAGGAAGTCCGTACCGGACATCCTTTAAATTAAAACTACATGCACCAAAATTAGTATGTTTAAAACTGTTCACTTCTGACCACTATAACCTTTTATTTTTCAGTATATAGGAATGTATGAGTTTTTATCTGCACCATTTTTATTTTGATGGGACCTTTTGATTCCATTTTATTATTTTTTTCTATCATATGAAGTAACTAAAAATACGCATTTTCTTACACTTGCGCCTTTGACTGTGCAGTTTAACTAACATTATATGTTAACAGATAGGAGATTTACGCATGTGGCAATACCACACATTTTTAGGTTTTAATATATATATATTTTTTTTTTATTAGAAAATGGAGAAAGGGGGGCGATTTCAATTTTTTATTAGGGAAGGGGATAATGCATACTTCCTTTTTTTAAATTTTTTTTAGTACCCATAAGGGACGATAACATGCAATCTTTAGATTGTGTACACTGATCAATGCTTCTCCATAGGAGAGCATGGATCACTGTTATCGGTGCTCCATTGCTTCAGACTGGCAAAGATGAATGCAAGGCTTGAGCACAGATCGGATGGCCAGGAGGAAGGCAAGACACCTCCCAACGTCCTCTTAGCTGATCTGGATACCGCAGCAGTCCCAATCAGTCCACTGAGCTGTCCGGGAACGGTATTAACCGCTTTTAGATACCGCAATCAACTTTGATCCCGGAGTCTAAAGGGTTAATGCCGGACATCAGCCGGCCAGACATTAGCTGAGGGTCCCGGTTGCTGATCGCAACCGGGACCCACCTGGTATGTTGCGTACCCACCTGCTTAGCGTGCACGCCATACAGCGGGAGTCTGCAGAGGGCGTACATATACGTCCATTTGCAGGAAAGGGTTAAAGCTCCGCTTTATGGTTTAATGTTCCCATTAAGACAAAAGCCGGGCAAGCCTGTCAATTTCTCCTGGGAGATAAGCCACCAGGGATGTTTAGTAGTGGCTTAATCCCTTTTCCCCTCAATGACCGTTTAAGATCTGTGACGCTGGCCCCCTCAACTGTATACAAACAGGATATATTGTCGAACAATCTACAATAAATCATTGTCTAAAACCAAAATAATCCATACATTGTACTCTGCTTTGTCTCTAGAATTGCAGGAAATATTTTTTAGTTACTATTGACTCCCTGCAGACTGGAAAATTGTATAAATGATGACAGGAATGCAATGAAGCCATTGTAAGAGCCGAGGTACAAGCTCTCAAGTCCCCAAAGTGAAAGTATAAAAGTGCAAGTGTTCACACAAAAAACTGCACGAGGATGCGGTCCAGTAGGAGCCCTTCTCAAAAAGGAGAGAGGCCCACCAATAAACCAAACCCTTCGCCTCCAGGCCAAAAGGCACCTGCAAGGCTCCAGGTACAATGTCCCCTTTTGCCAAAGTTACTCAGGGACTGAAAGTGCTTTTGCCTAACAACCTGGAAAAAAACAAGTTGCGGCCGAGGAGCCAGTTAAACCAGCCTGGCACCCCTGCTGAAGCAAGGGTGCCCAGGGCACGACAGGAATGAAGCCAATGTAAGTCATGTAATGGATTCACTTACAATACAAGGAATCCAACATTCAAACCATTCAATTTTCCCAGTCATCCACCATGACTGCACAAGCTGAATGTCAAACTTAAAAGGGGAGCTCCGGGGAAGAAAACTAAAAATGCCCCAAAGCCACCACAATACCTGTTCTGTGTCTTCTGTAGTTATCCATGTGATTTTGCCAGCTCCTGTGGCACCTGCTGTCTTCTGAATGTCTCCTGTATTTTATTTTTCTTGCTTGCAGCCCAAACTACAACTCACAGCAGTCAGTGCAGCTCTGTGTAATGGCTGCCAGCCAATTGCTTTTCCTATCTGTGTGCATGCTGTGTTGTTGTAAACACACTGTACATTTCTTTTCTTTCAAACTACTACTAGGACACTGCTGCAGCCAGTGATTGGCTGAGCCGCAATGTTCAGTAATGTCTGTAGCTTCAGAAAGTGCAGTGCAGCAGAGACTGTTAATATGTTTTTCACCCTGTTTGTAATAGATGCTGGGAAAAGCCTGGGCCTGTAAACATTTTTACTATACACACTGTGCTAATAGTAACATATCCTACACAGTGCCCATCCAGTGAGAAACCAAAGCCTTTCATTAGAGATAAACATTAGGCAACCCTTCCAAAGTATACCTCAGAAGGCAGACAGACTAAAGTCCAGTGGTCTTCATTAAGACCAGGGAAACATTGATAATGCAAATTTTAAACTCCATTCTCACAGTTGAACTGTAGAAAGACAAATATACTTGCCATTTTCAGCATTACAAGACAATCTGCTTAAGTCTTCTAAGTCACACTCAAACTGGGCCTCTATAATGAGATCTGGGCTCTTTGATCCATCCCGTACATGATGTGAAGCTGCAGCATGTTGTACCGTCTCTTTCAGAGTTGATACGCTTTCACCATCGTACACCTCCTGCTTTATAACCTGCGCACACAAAATATAAAGATACACGTTAACTTGAAATCTTTGTAATATTTCCCTCCGCCCAACACACAATTCCAATTGGACTATTGTGTTAGTCCCCTACACGAAATTGAAATGAAGTAAATTTGAACCTGTGTTTATAAGACAGCAAAATATAGAAAAACTGAAACATAGTATGGACCCTTTGGAGAAGGCAGACGGTCTCAGAATACATGCACTAAGTTATCCTGTGCATAACACTAAGTCCTGCTCCACTTTCTGTATTAATGCACATCTCTTACCATTGACTTTAAATGTTTTTTCTGCTGTCCTGTTCACACTGCAGAAATTCTGCTAGCAGAAGTCCGACGCTGAATTCCTTTCTGCTTGAAGAAAGAACATGTTCATTCTTCAAGCAGAAGCCAATAGAAGTCAATTGTAAAAATAAATACTGCCCGAGAGTATCAAACGGAATTCAAGCGGAATTCAGAAAAGTAGATTAAATAGCCTCCTCATATTCAAAAAGGAAACTATGGATACTATGTTTTATAGACCCAGTCTATTTTGGCAGCCAGGATCCCAACACATACTATGCAAATGTATAACTATATGTTCAACAAATAACCTGTTAAAAAAAAATCTACAGCACATTGAAATTATTCTCATTCACACAATACCGATCTAGTCAAGATTTTGCATCTTTTTAGGGCCTGCAATATTCTATGCAACAGAAACCCTGAATATCACCATCCTAAGTGATGCCAAAATGAGACGTAGACCTCAGATTTTCAATAGTAAATATAGATAAGTTTACTGTACATTCCGGGAGCTTTCCTTTCACATCTAGTAAATAGACATTACAAATGAAGTCTGAAAAGACAGAATTAAAGTGTTTTTGTTTACCTTCTACATGTGTAGTGCATCCATGTATAAATCCAGTACAAATACTACTGTTCTACCTTAAAAACAGCATAGTAATCAAGAATACAGATTAATAATCATTTAATCATAATCAGTCAGGACAGGTGTGTGAACACAGCCATCAATTATATACCCAGGCTACTAATTTTAGTCAGTGGAAAGTTGATGGGTGTTGAGAGCCTGTTTATTTACAGCTTAAAAAAGGTTTCAAAACCTACGCAGAGCTGCACATGTTGGCTGCCATGTGTTCACTGAACCTGTCTTACCTCAAAGATTTGGAAAGATTTGAAAAGCAAGGTGATTGTTTTCAATTCAAAATAGTGGAACATCTCTAAGAAGTAATCCCAACAGCCTTGAGAGGATCGGTAATTAACACCTAACCTGGAATTAAGTCAACTGGCACTAAGACTCTTTCGCCTAAGACTCAGCTGTCAGAGCAGGAGATACTACTGCAGACCGTTCAGGCTTTAAATAGTAAACGGTGGTTGCATCACTAACTTCTAGGAAGTCAAAATGGTCAAAGACCTAAAACTTTATTTTAAGCTCAACAATATTTAGAAGAAGCATTAAGTATACAATTGTTATACACAAGGACAAAAGAAAAAATTAGCTTGAACTTTCTCTTTTATGAAGCCGATCAATCGGAAAAACTAAATTAACTTAATATTTTTATGTTCAAATATTAACACATGCAAAAAAAAAAAAAATTATATATATATATATATATATATATATATATATATATATATATATATATATATATATATTGTACACACTTAACAGCTTTAAATCAACTAGAATAACTAATGTTCCTAAAGGTATGCTTCACTGCTGTCCATTTAAGAATAGCTTCATGTATGGTAGACAGGAGGAAGACATTTTATGTCCACACTTTTGGTTCATCTACATGCCTCTTCTGTGAGCTGTTGCAAGTCCGTCTGTATGTAATGTTGCCTATCATTTGCAACTGAAATGTGAATATTAAAGACATTCACCTATTTCCAAGAGATGGCATACAGCATTACATACATACATACATACAGAGAGCAGTGGAGAAAGAAAGGAGCAGGTGAACAAGTTTTCCTATCCCTGCTGGATGGAGAAGTCCAGTCGTGCTTGTGCCCAGCCCACTTCATCCAGCAGAGATGACAAGCCTGTCACAGTATCAACACATGTAAAATTATCTAGTAATGTGTATATGTGGAAATATGATTTAGAATATATGGAGCCCCCTCCAGTCTTACTTCATGTCCCAGACAGTCAAGTGCAGAAGAAAACCAAAAAATTTTCAATGCAACATATTACCTCTCACAATTATATGATAGCCTAAGTGGCATACATTAAAGCCTTCTGTCAGAGGTACCTCTAATTGGGGAAGTGTTGACAAATATATGTGACGTGCAAGGGTCAATCCATTTATTCTTGGCAATTGGCAACTCTAGGATGCTTTCCCTGATCGTCTGTGTATAGTATTTCTCTCTATGCGTATACTACGTACCGTATTTTTCGCCGTATAAGATGCACTTTTTCTTCTCCAAAACTGGGGGGGAAAAAGTCGGTGCGTCTTATATGGCGAATACACCCCTATCGCGGCGGTCCCTGCGGCCATCAACGGCCGGGACCCGCGGCTAATACAGGACATCACCGATCACAGTGATGCCCTGTATTAACCCTTCAGACGCGACGCTCAAAGCTGACTGCCGCGTCTGAAGGGAAAGTGACACTAACCCGGCTGTTCAGTCGGGCTGTTCGGGACCGCCGCGATTTCACCGCGGTGGTCCCGAACAGCCCAACTGAATAGCCAGGTTAGTGCTTACAGGACACCGGGAGGGATCTTACGCGCCTCCTCGGTGTCTTCTCCATTCAGGGATCCCCTGTATGGCCGGCGCTCTCCTTCCTCGTCATCACGTACGTGCGTTGGCGTGCGTAACGACGTGATGTCGGCGACGGAGAGAGGGGATACCCGGCCGGCAGCAGAGACGTTCCGGAGCGGCGGGGACACTGCGACAGCGATGGAGCGACATCCAGGGCAGAGGTGACTGGTCCGGAGCGGCGGGGACACGTGAGTATTACCTCCTATGCAGTGGTCTTCAATCTGCGGACCTCCAGATGTTGCAAAACTACAACACCCAGCATGCCCGGACAGCCAACGGCTGTCCGGGCATGCTGGGAGTTGTAGTTTTGCAACATCTGGAGGTCCGCAGGTTGAAGACCACTATTGGGTTAAAAATTTTTTTTTTTTTTTTTTAGATTTTGCACCTATAAATTGGGTGCATCTTCTACGCCGGTGCGTCCTATAGGGCGAAAAATACGGTGCATATATTAAATTTGCACCATAAATTGTTTAGAGCAAGTCCCTAAAAACAGGGCTCATGTTTCAGTTTGTGGCAGAGAGGTGGTCAGTGTTTTCACATTACCCTAAAGCTATCAAGTAGAGAAAATGTAGCCAGCCATGATATCTATTCTCAAACAGTATCAGAAAGGTAATAGGTACATTTCATCACACTATCAAAATAAAAAACATTAGCACATTGTTGTGTAATTTCTATTGTTAAATTCTAACACATGTATATCACATTACAGTAAAAGCTGACCAAAATATTTTACTATCCATATGTTTCACAAATTGGACCTTTCTATACAATAATACTCTATGCCATTGAAACTTAGTGTTCTAAACCAGATATATGAAAGAAATGTATGGAACAACAAGAGTATCATATTGGAGCTCTCCAAATGCTGAACCAGCCTGTCCAGAATGAATAGCAGCAATATTTTCTTGCACTGTTTAAAGGTCATGAAAAATATTATATCTGCATATTTATAAGACCAATAATGAAGACTCAAGAACAATTATGACAATTGCTGCTAACGTGCCAGGTACAAAAAAGGAAATAAAAAAAAATAAGAGAAACATTTATGGGTTGAAAACCAACATTCAGGGTAATATTCATTACTACATAATCTATTAACCAACCATTAATGTAATAACAGTAGAGTCTATCATGTATTCAGCAATTCCAATGTGCTATTAGCCTATTTAATAATAAAAAAGAGAAGATATGCACTTTAAAATCTAACATGACTTGCGCTGAGCTGGCGGCTATAGAGACGAAGTAGGAAGCTACGTCTGATTATAAAGCCAGGAAATCTAGCACTCTAAAGGGATTAGATGCCAATTTTTAAATACCTGTCAACTTGAAAAATTATTAAGCACCTAAAAAAACTGGCTACAAAATAAAACTGACACTGACTCGCCTTCCTACGTTCCCCCATTGCGCTGATATCTGCATCCCGGTCTCTGCTTCTTACACTCAGAACATCCTACTGCAGTCAGCATATAACCAGCCGCAGCGATGTCCCGCCTCGGCCTGTGATAGGCTGAGCGCACTGTCATGTAAGGAGATCGGGGCCCACTTTCTCCCTGCTGCCCAGGCTCCTTATATATTGTGCTCAGCCTATCACCGGCCGAGGCAGGACATCGCTGTGGCCAGTGTAAAGTTCCCAGCCTAAGAAGCAGGGACCAAAGCAGCGCTGGAGGAACGGGACACAATATTGGGGGAAGGTAGGAAGGAGAGTTCAAGTTGTTTTGTTCTTTTTTTGCAGCCCGGGAACAGGGGACATTACAAAAGTTTTCCACCGCATTTCTCCAGGGGGTACTCCGGAGGGAAAGAACTTTTTTTTTCAAACTGGTGATAAAGTTACATAGATTTTTAAGTTATTTCTGTTAACTCCTTAAAGACTCAGGGTTTTTCCACTTTCGTTTTTTCCTCCTTACCTTTTAAAAATCATAACCTTTTAAATTTTACACCCAAAATTCCATATTATGGCTTATGTTTTGCTGCACCAATTCTACTTTGGAGTGACAGTCAGTCATTTTACCAAAAAATCCACGCCGAAACGGGAAAAAATTCATTGAGAAAAAATTTGAGAAAAAGCCTTTTTGTTACTTTTGGGGGGCTTCCGTTTCTACGCAGTACATTTTTCAGTAAAAATGACACCTTTTCTTTATTCTGTAGGTCCATAGGATTAAAATGATACCCTACTTATATAGGTTTGATTTGGTCTTACTGGAAAAAAAATAATCATAACTAAATGAATACGGAAATTAATACGTTTAAAATCATCATTTGACCCCTAGGACTCATTTTTTGGACTTTGGAATTTCTTTGCGCATACGCCATTGACCATGCGGTTTAATTAACGATATATTTATAGTTCAGACATTTCCGTATGCAAAGAAACCACATGTTTATTTTTATTTACAGTTTTGTTTTTTATATGGGAAAAGGAGTGATTCTTTTATTAGGGAAGGGGTTAAATGTTCTTTAACCTTTTTTTTTTAACACTTTTTTTGCAATGTTATAGCCCCCTCTAGTGGCTTTAACACTGCACACACATCTACACAGATCACTGCCATGCATTAACATGGCAATGATCAGTGTTATCAGCGGTCGATTGCTCAAGCCTGGATTTCAGGCTTGGAGCAATCATTCGCTGATAGGACGTGCCGAAGGCAGGTAACGGACCCTCCGCTTGCATTCAATTTCACCAAGATGGCCCCGATTTTTGAAGTAGAGAGACTTTCAACGCTGCATCTAAAGGGTTAATAGACGGCACAAAATTGGTGCTGCGTGCTATTAGCCAGGGGTCCCACCTTTCATTTGCCGCTGGGACAGACCCACGTGACCCCGCGTTATAGACCGGGACCAGGGCGTACAGGTACGCCCTGTGTCCTTAAGAGGTTAAAAAAATCTAAGGTCTTGTAGGACTAAGGTGCTGTATGTCCTGAAGGAAGGTGCATAGCCTTTACAGTCAGACATGGTACTCTCTGCTGCCTTCTCTAGATGATCCCATTGTCTTATCTCAAGGTTGAGATAACAAAACCTCTTTCCATTTAACCTATTAGGGGACAAACTTTATAGAGGCCTACCCTCTAGGAGTCAGTGTGGCGAACACATGAGTGCTTTGTTGACCGGCCCACATATTACATAGAAGGCTAGTTATTTGAAGAGCCCTGGCGTAATGCTACATTTTCCCAAGTGAGGGTGTGTGGCTGACCATACCTTACACCAGGTTTAATCTGAAATGAGTTTTCTTGTAAGACTATTCAAGTACCTAATAAAAATATATATAATAAATGAATCACATACTACACTAGAGTTCTGTTATGGTTAATAACACTACTAAATATCATGCTGCAGCAGGATTAACTAGCCTAAGCTGCTTCCATGCTCATAAACCTTTTTTTCACCCGACAGGATGAAACACTAAATGAATAGTTATGAATGCCAATTTATAGGTATTGAGCATGAGCTCCATTATCACAAATGTATTAAAAAAAGAAACATTTTTATATTATAAAATTTTTTTTATATATATATATATATATATATATATATATATATATATATACATACATACACACACACATATATATATACACATATACATACATACATACATATACACACACACACACATATATATATGCATACATATACACACACACACACACACATATACATACACATACACACACTCTACAGGTTAATAGATTTAGTGTGCTTTAATGTGAAACGCATCATGTCAACATGAGATAACTTAACACAGGGGACCACCAAAGCAGTGTTATTGTGGGTAAAAGCTATTAAAATAAATGATTGAAGAAGAAAAAAAGCACAAAGCAGAAGAGGATTTATTAGCTAGTAGAAATCAGGTTGTGCAGATAAATTAAGCAAAGGAGATGAGGTAAAGAATAAAACAAGGTTTCAAAACAAGACGCTATTGATGGGAGCAAGTCACAATGCCAAAAGATCAGTAACAATTTAGTTTGGAAGTAAAAAGTCTGAAAATTAAACCGCCTCAAACATAGTTCTAAGTAACCTTCTAGAAATAAGAATTACAAACTCCTGGAACATGCAAGAAATCTGCAGACTGAGATAGGATGATCACCCTGTGAACTTAAGGGTTTCAGAATGGAAACAAAAGATTTGGAAAATTTTACTTTAAGTATTTGTACTTGAGCGTCAAGAAACTTATTGCCTTCCATGTTTTCCAATTCATTTCAGGTTTAGGGTCATACAAAGTGTAAGTGTAAATCAAAGCTGAAGGGGTCCATACTAATCTCCTTATGACAAAACAGCCTTGGCACAGCCACACAAGATGCGAGAGACCTGCCAGTAAAGTCTGTATACTACAGCACATGTTCTTCCATACAAATAAAAAACCTTCCATGTTACCATTCCAAAATCTTAAGTTAAGTGTATACAACAGATGGCACAGAGAAGTGTTGATCATTTATTTGGCTGCAGTATTAAATATTTCTTGTATAAAGTTTATAGATGACACTAGTTCTTGTACCAGAATTCGTGTTCCACAGAAATGTGAACAGCAGAGATCAAGGGGAAAATAAAAAAAAATAAAAAATGTACAAAAATACACTTGGAAAAACTGTTTGGCAGAAATGCTGTACACATGGGTAAATAAACCACTTTTCCACAATTTGAGTAACATGAAAGGTATTTTAGTTCTATGGAAGGATATGTGCTAGAGTATACAGCCTTTACTGACTGATCTCGAAGGAACTTGTGTAACTGTCAAGGCTGTTCAACTGCTGTCTATTTTAATGCATATGGTAGAGTACCATATGTAACGTTTTCCTCTAGTGCACTTACAAAACAATACAATTACTACAGCTGCCATGAGGTGGTTAAATAAGGATGGTTTCAAATCACATGCAAAAATAAATATCTGAAAAAAAAAAAAAAAGTGGTGTTGGGAAATATTTCTCTTCCCACATGCGCCAGAATTCATTTTAACTTTTGATAGGGAGAGTGGACCTCCTGAGAGGTGTAACCTTCTACTGCCATATAAAATATTAGAGAGTCCACACAGTTATGTGATTAAAGGGGTTATCAGGAATTAGGAAAGCACAGCTGACTCCTTGCAAAAATAGCACCCCGCCTGTCCTCAGGTTGTGTGCGGTTCGCAGCTCCGTTCCATTGACATGAATGGAGCCAAGTTGTAATACCAAACTGAGAAATCGGCATGATATTTTTTTGGAAGAAATTACCTTTGTTTTTCTTTTCCTGGATAACCCCTTCAAAAGGCGTACTCCTGTGCAGCTCTTCCACCCCCCCCCCCCCCCACTCCATCATCCAGACTCCCAGCATATAAAACAAAAACCTGGACTTAAGCAGGTGTATTCACCCTGCCCTCTTACCACACAGCCTCTTCAGCTGTCCTCGACAATATCTTCCTGGACATGCTGTATCCTGCTTGTTAGTCTAAAGTAGCAGTGTTGCTGCCTGACTGGTACTATGTAACCTTGTGGATTTGTGTAATTTGGTGGGTGCAAAGTGCTCCACACAGCAAGAATTATTGTGGCAACAATGAAACACATCTACGTTTTACAATGCCTGAGGGCCTATATGGATAATTTGGCCCCTTATGCACTTCACACAGAGCCGACGTACATCAGTTATCTGTCAGAATCACAGGTAGAACAGAATGCAGACAATCAGAGTACAGCACCAGGCCTGACTTTCAGTGGCCTAAATGTAGTCAGAGGGAGATCAAAACTTGTGCAGAGGAAAAGTTAACCAGTTGCCCATAACCAATCGCTTTTACTTTTAAGAAGCCTTTTTATAATTAAAGTAGTAATTTTTAAATCGTCTGAAAAGTAAAAGTAGCAATCTGATTGGTTGCTATGGGCAACTGGCCAACATTCCTCTGCACAGGTATTGATAAGTTCCCCCTAAGTTAAAGGAGATCTCCAGTATTGAAAAACCTAGCCCCTATCCTAAAGATAGAGGATAAGTTTAAGATCGCAGGGGGTCTGACCGCTGGGGCCCCCCCATGATCTCCCGTACGGGGCTCCGGCTCTCCGTCTGTATAGCGTGCGTCAACCACCATACAAAGCAGCGGCCGTCACGCCCCCTCAATACAACTCTATTGGAGAGCCGGAGCGCTCTCAACAATCTGAAACTTATCCCCTCTCCTTAAGATCGGGGATAAGTTTTTTTTAATACTGGAACACTCCTTTAATAGAACTGGGCAGCTTCTTGCTGGTATACACTTATTTACCAGGACTCAAAAGCATTTTCTGTTGCTCATTAGGGTCCAATTACAATCACAAAGCAGCCTGAACATAGTCACTACATTATGGGCCAATGAAATCAATGGGACCAGGTGTTGTATGCCACAGTTAACATGGGCATCCTGCTCTCGGCAGGATGCTAATGACTACACGTGACGTACAGCATAAACAGTCTGAACTTAGCCTTAAGCAGTTGACCTGGTAAAGTCTCCGTTTTATTTGAGATATTAAATACACAAAAAATAAAAATAAAAAATAAAGAGGAAAAAAAAAAGAAAATTGGACATCATGTCACACCAAACTTCAAAATTGGTCTGGACAAAATTATTGGGCCCCTTTCAAAATAGTGGAAAAAAAAAATAAGTAAAACATTGTTTCAAGCATGTAATGCTTCTTTAAACTCACCTGGGGCAAGTAACAGGTGTGCGCAATATAAAAATCACACCTGAAGGCAGATAAAAAGGAGAGAAGTTCACTTAGTCTTTGCATTGTGTATGTGTGCCACACTAAGCATGGACAACAAAAAAAGGGAAGAGAACTGTCTGGGGACTTTGATTTATTTTTTTTTCCCAAAAATTTTTGGTTTTAAACAATCTCAAGGTTACAAGTCCATCTCCAGAGATCTAGATTTGCCTTTGTCCACAGTGATCAACATTATCAAGAAGTTTTCAACCTATGGCACTGTAGCTAATCTTCCTGGGCGTGAACGAAATGGGAAAAATTGATGAAAGGTGTCAACGCAGGATAGTCCAGATAGTGGATAAGCAGCCCCAAACAAGTTCCAAAGATATTCAAGATGTCCTGAAGGCTCAGGGAGCATCTGTGTCAGCGCAAACTATCCGTCGACATTTAAATTAAATGCTATGGCAGGAGACCCAGGAGGACCCCACTGCTGACAGACATAAAAAAGCAAGACTATATTTTGCCATAATGAAATTGAGTAAGCCAAAATCCTTCTGGGAAAACATCTTGTGGACAGATGAGACCAAGAGAGATTTTTGGTAAAGCACATCATTCTGCTTTTTACCGAAATAGAATGGAAGTCTACAAAGACAAGAGCACAGTACCTACAGTGAAATATGGTGGAAGTGCAATTATGTTTTGAGGTTGTTTTGCTGCTTCTGGCACTCGGTGCCTTGAATGTGTGCAAGGCATCATGAAATCTGAGGATTAACAATTGATTTTGGTCGCACTGTACAGCCCAGTGTCAAAAAGCTGGGTTTGCGCCCGAGATCTTGGGTCTTCCAGCAAGACTATGACCCCAAACATATGTCAAAAAGCACCCAGAAATGGATGGCAACAAAGCGCAGGAGAATTCTGAAGTGGCCAGCAATGAGTCCAGATCTAAATTCCATTGAACACCTTTGGAGAGATCTTAAAATTGCCGTTTGGAAAATGCACCCTTCCAATAAGAGACCTGGAGCAGTTTACAAAGGAAAAGTGGTCCAACATTCCGGCTGAGAGGTGTAAGCAGCTTATTGATGATTATAGGAAGTGACTGATTTCAGTTATTTTTTCCAAAGGGTGTGCACCCGAATATTTAGTTAAGGGTGCCAATTTTGTGCAGCCCATTTTTTGAGTTTGGTGTGACATTATGTCCAATTTGCTTTTTTTCCCCTCCTTTTTTGGTTTAGTTCCAATACACACAAAGGGAATAAACATGTGTATAGCAAAACATGTGTTACTGCAATCCTTTTCTGTGAGAAATACTTCATTTTCGTGAAAAATGTCAGGGCTGCCAACATTTACAGCCAAGACTGTATATAGGCACACATATCACACTTTGGGTAGAAAGTGACACCCAGTATTACACTTATGTATTACTATGCTGATTGCAGGGTCATAGACAAGTTAATACAGGTGAAAGGAAGTTTTAATAAACATGATCACATCGTAGTTCAGGGAGAATGACAGTACAAACTCTCCCTCCCCTTTCTAAGAATTATGAATTTCCAAGCCCCAGGCTTTGAGCCATATAAACAGAGCTTTGTCTGAATCTATAAGCTTAGCATTTATAAGTACTTCACATTTTGTGCTGATCCATCATTGGTGGCTGCAGACAATAAAATCTCTTTTTGCTAAACAGAAATGGTTAAAAAAAAAAAAAAAAAAAAAACAACCACACCTCAAAACTGTATACAATAGATCCTTTAAACTTGAACTGTCATCTTTTACACATTAACCACATCCATGTTCTGGCGGTGAGACTAGTATGAGCCATATCTTGCCAAGAATTAAGATGAAGATAATCAGTGTAGTGCCAACATGTTCTGCAGTGTAAATTATATAGCTTCCTAGGCAACATGTTTTTTGCTTTATTTTTTATTTATTTTTTTCAGGAAAAAAAAAATTAGCTTCTCATCAGTAGTTACTTTAAAGCACAAATAGTTCCAGGGAACTGTGCATATGATAAGTGGTTAAACCCCCCCCCCCCCCCCCCCAATAGAGATACAGATATATATCTGTAAATGCTCAGACCACACAAAAACACCCTGCATCAAATTGGTCTGCATGGCTGTTGTCCAAGAAGGAAGCCTCTTCTAAAGAGGAATCACAAGAAAGCCCACAGTTTGCTGAAAACAAGCAGACTAAGGACATGGATTGCTAGTACCATGCCCTGCGGTCTGATGAGACCAAGATAAACTTATTTGATTCAGATGGTGTCAAGCGTGTGTGGTGGCAACCAGGTGAGGATTACAAAAGACAAGTGTGTCTACAGTCAAGCATGGTGATGGGAGTGTTATGGTCTTGGGCTGCATAAGTGTTGATGACACTGGGGAGCTACAGTTCATTGAGGGAACCATAAATCTTAACATGTACTGTAATATACTAAACCAGAGAATGAACCCCCTCCCTACAGGGACTGGGCCACAGGGCAGTATTCCAACATGATAATGATAAAGAGTTGGGGTAATGGCGATGGATTGGTCAAGCAGGTCTCCAGACCTGAACCCTATTGAGCATCTGTGGGACATCCTCAAACTTTGAGGGAGTGCAAGGTCTCTAACATCCACCAATTCTGTGATGTCATGGAGAAGTGGAAGAGGACTCCAGTGGCAAACGCTCTGGTAAACTCCATTCCCAAAATGCTTTACCTCTTAAGGCAGGGATGTGGAAATTCTATCACCTGACGCCCGGGACAAGTAGTTTTGGGTGCCGGGCAGGTGAATTGTTCATAGATTTAGCCCTGTATCGGGCTAGCAGGGCCAGACTTCCTCCTTATTTTTCTTTAATGCCGGTGTGAGGTGCAGGAGCAGATGCAAGTCTGCACCTCACACCGGCGCTCAGGGTGTATGGAGGGGGCGGTGGCCCCAGCTGATTTTAGTAGCCGCTGCTCAGAGAACCCACCCCGTGCCCCAGTCTGTCCTCCTTCACACACAGAAATCCTCCCCGTGCAGTGCAATCTGTCCTCACACATAGCAATCATTATGGAGGCGAGGAGCTCCCCCCTCCTGCTCTGTGTTTTCCCCGTGCAGTGCATCCTCTCTCCCCTCCCCGGCTCTGTGTTTTCCCCGTGCAAACTTGCAGCCTCCCCGTGGTAGATGAGGTCCTGTGGAGACAGAGCAGGGGGAGAGGGTAGAGCTGTGTGCGGGGAGGGGATTGAGCTGTATACCGAGCTGTGTTCGTCCCCGCTCTCCCCCTGCTTCCTGTGTAATGTAGAAGCAGATGAGTGTGAAGCTCATGTGAGGAGGCCGAGCATGCAGGCGGCAGGAAGGGTGGTTGTATATGTATGTAATGTATAATTAGGGGGTGTATCAGCGGTGGGTGTATGTATGATGTGTGTATATGTATGGTGTGAGTATGTGTGATGTGTGTATGATGTCTGTGTATGATGTGTATGATGTCTGTGTATGATGTCTGTGTGTAATGTATGATAGGGGCAGCGGCGGGTGTATGTGTGATGTGTCTATGTATGAATGTATGTATGATGTCTGTATGTATGTGATGTATGTGATGTATGTGATGTATGATATAGGTGGCAGTGGCCGGTGTATGTATGTGTGTATGTATGATATGAGTATGCATGAATGTTTTGTACAGGGGCGGACTGACAAGTGCTGCTGCTAGTTGTGCTAATTTTTTTTTATTTTTTTTTAGTGGCTTCTGGCCACCCACATTAAATTGCACCCTCAGAATCCCACCCTTCATACTCACCCGCCGACCAAGAGCCCCACGGATGCACGCAAACACGCCCGAACCAAAACTACAACTTCCAGCATATGGCACCGTAACCTAAACTGTAGAACTATAAAGTGCAACATGCTGGGAGTTGTAGTTTTGGTTCGGGTCAGCTGCAGAGCCATAGGCTGCATCAGGGCATGCTGGGTGTTGTAGTTACTAACTATAATTCCCAGTATTCCTTGACACAGCTTATGGCTCTGCAGCTGACACAAACCAAAACTACAACTCCCAGCATGTTACACAATAACCTTAACTGTACTACTATACAGTGCAACATGCTGCAATACAACCATAGGCTGTATCAGGGCATGCTGGGTGTTGTAGTTATCTAGTAACTAAATGCAACTTCCAGCATTTTCTGACACAAATTAGAGTAAATAAAAGGCACCATATAAACTGGAGAAGCAGAACACACAGCCCCCCCCCCCCCCCCCACCCCCCAGTAACGCAGCGTTGTTCAGTGTTTTCCAATCCAAAGACTCCATATTAGAAGTCCCTATGAAGACTGAAAAATTGTGAATATAAAAAAAAAAAGTGTGTATATATGTGAATAAGCCCCTTTCCTAATAAAAGTTCTGATAATAAATGGTTCCGATAAAAACTACAGATCACGGCACATAAGATTACCCTCATACATGCCTGTATACGGAGAAATTGGCGTTATAGGGGTCGATGGGGGGGGGGGGGGGGGGGGGGGGAGCTAGCTACCTCTAATAGTCTGGCATGCTGCGATCACCATTGCCACTATTAAACCATTAGATCACCGCTGTTAAAGTTGACATCAGTGTCTAAAGGAATCTTATATCCATCCCTGGTGGTCTAGTGGGGTGGATCGTACTATTTTGGTTGAAATTATTTTATCTACCAGGACAAGTGGATTGTGTTCCGCTTTAGTCCCTTGGACAAGCAGTTTTTTTTTATTTCCACACCCCTGCTAAGGACACAGCCAGTTTTGTTTTTGCATTTTCTTTTTTTCCTCCTCACCTTCTAAGAGCCATGACTCTTTTCCATCCACAGACCCATATGAGGAAATTTTTGTTAGAGCTATTCTTAGAAGATCAATGTATCATCCAATATTAGGTATGTATCCAAAAAGCTAGCTATAAGTGAATAATTATGAATTCAGACATATAAGATAAGGAATAATGGGATTCATTACCTGTGCAGAGTATGTAATAGGTAAGGATGCATTATTTCACTTGCTCTTCTATAAGCAATGGTCTGTAGGAAGAGGAATTAGTAACCACCACATTAACCTCACCACTTATCTGCAACCACAAGATTTCTCCTGTCCTTGTGATAACTGCATTTTTCAGTTGTCTAAAACATTTAGCCCACTGAAGCAGAATAAGAAATATGAAACCTCTACAAGGACCATTTGCTTAATTTCTTATAGAACAAGTGCAAAGCTTGAGATCCCTCACAGCCTTGCATGCAAATCAATACACAAGTTGTACATCAGTGAGACATTATAAAAGGCAATGTAAAAAACGTATAGCCTGAGCTACAACAAAAAAACTAAAATGAAAAACACCCTCAAGAGTACAGATCACAGTAAGGACATCAAAAATCAAGGGATGTATAATTCATTGTTTACAAGTGACGATTCCGCCATAACTTGCACATCTCTAAACAGGTGTCTAGGATGGCAGCTCAACCCCATGCAAACTTTGCCTACAAAACATTTTAAATGTATAAAAACAAGCAAACTAATGAAAAGTTTGCTTTTTATGCAAGTTTGGGAAAAGGTGAAAAAACCTAGATATCACTACTTTACCCTTCCTGACATCTGCAGGACCTCCACCCTATGGGCAATCCTGCACTAGAACCTCCTTGATACTCTAGTATTCCCTTCTCTGTGATAACAGTGGGGTACAAAGAGGTTTCTGTAAAATATATATTTTGTGGGAACCTACAGATATTGTACCTCACGGGTATTAGATATTGTAGAGAAGGGAATATTAAGACGAAAGTTACTAAGACAGGAGTCTACAGAGGTCTGTTAGGGAAAACTAGTTAATTAGAATATCTAGGTGCTGGCACCTTCTCACAAACCAACATTATTGTAGCTTCACCACAGTTTTATGTAGAAACTAGCTTTTTAATGAAAGAATAATAAAGTTTTAAATGGTTGTTTGTCAGATGTATACGTTTGGAAGGCTAATCCAGATAGTGTTCTACCTGTTAAGGCTTCTTTCACATGCTTTCTTTTCTTGGCCAGAACTGGGTATCACTTCCAATGTGACATTTCCCCACCCTTCTGCTTTAATAGCACCTACAGATGTAACAATTTCAGCCGCAAGGCTGATTGGATTGTCAGTATCATATCAGTAAAACAGCATTGCCAAGGATTAGCACCTGTGGCACTGCTCAAGATCATCTTCCAGTAATATTTACAAGATGAACAGATAAGCTTGACACCACTAGCATGTGTTAAGACATCAAAGTAAGCTTCTTCTGTTCACTGCTTGCCAGTATCCTACTGAACCCACTTCTATATAAGAAAACACACTTCTACTTCTAAAGTGGTAAAATAATTTTATGGCAGACAGGAGGCTCGTATCAAATCCATATTCCTTTATTAAGCTCAATAGCAGAAAGAAACATGCAATGTAAACTTGGTAAACTAAAGAAAAAATGTGCAGAGCACATAACCCCCTGCACCCCCCACTTCCAATCCATCCATTCCCGTTCATGGATGCTCCATATAAACTGACTCCAGAACCGCCGCCTCCTCTTACTTGCTGCTCATTAGCCAGAATGCAAATAAGTAGACAACTCCTGTGTGTGAGGATTTCTTACAGTGAGGGCCTCTAACAGATTGGGCCCCATTATCATTGTGTCCCTCTTGTTTCACTGTCCGTTTCCTGTGCTTGCGCTATTGCTTTTCATCCGGATTATCCTCCTTTTTCTTATATCTGGCAGCACTCTCAGTCTGTCCGCACTCACCTTGCATTGCTTTAGTGTCGGGCCAGCGCTCCACCATTGCAGGTGACGTCAGGCCTTCACCCACTCGCTCCCGCCCCTTCTCGCATCCCTGCCACGCTCTCGCATTTGCGCAGAGCGGCAGACGTCGCAAGACTTGCGGCCACGCGCTCCTATTCTGTGTTTTTTCTTATGGTGGATCAGCATAGGGGGTTTAGGGTCTCTCTCCTCTGCCTGTAGATTCATTGTAGTACCTGCGGTTATATACACGAGAGAGAACGAGCAAGCGAGCATGAGAGAGAACGAGAAAAAGAGAAAGAGAAAAAGAAAGAAAGAGAAAGACAGACACCACGACTGGAATCCAACAAGGCGAGTTTATTCCATGATGTGAGAGACGACTACGTTTCTCCAGCCTCACACTGGCTTTCCCAAGCACTTGAGAAAGGCAGCGTGAGGCTGGAGAAGTGTAGTCGTCTCTATCACATCATGGAATAATGGAATAAACTCACCTTGTTGGATTCCAGTCATGGTGTGCTGCCTGCATTTTTTCTGTGGATTGAGGAACCAGTGGGCCGAGGTTCAAAACATGCGTGCACCCCATTTCTTATTTTTCTATTTTTGTTTGGATGTGCTGTTTCTATTGAAGATTATATATATATATATATATATATATATATATATATATATATATATATATATATATATATATATATATGCACACACACATATATACACATATATATACATATATATATATTTTTTACATATATATATTTTTTACATATATATATATAAATTTTTTACATATATATATAAATTTTTTACATATATATATAAATTTTTTACATACATATATATACATTTTTTACATACATATATATAAATTTTTTATATACATATATATAAATTTTTTATATACATATATATATACATATATATATATACACACACATACACATACACACACATACACACACATACACACACATACACACACACATACACACACATACACACACACACACACACACACATATACATACACATATACATACACATATACATACACATATACATACACATATACATACACATATACATACACACATATACATATACACATACATATACATATATATATATGGCAAAAAGCGGCTGCAGCACACAAAATAAGTGAAAAAATGGTGGTAGCTTTAATCCATTATAAATATAGATGCAACATTTCAGCTGCCGGTGCAGCCTTTATCAAGCTATTATTTTTTTATTATTTATTTCTTATTTATTTATTATTTATGCTTGATAAAGGCTACATCGGCAGCTGAAACGTTGCATCTGTATTTATAATGGATTAAAGCTACCACCATTTTTTCACTTATTTTGTGTGCTGCAGCCGCTTTTTGCCTTCTACATTGGGGACCAGGGACCAGGGTCCATTTGGTTGCTTGCACCAGAGATATTTTCTATAAGGTGTGCTACTTTTCCCTATATCTTCATATTTATATTTTTATATATTTATATATTTTTTGATATATATATATTTTTTGAGATATATATATATATTTTTTTTTTAGATAGATATAGATATGCCTAAGCGTGTGAATAAAGCCATTGACAAGTTTTACCTGCATCTTCCTGAGTGCCGGACGTTTTCTTTTCTGTGTGACTTCTACCAAGCCGGGGGCGGTACCGGTGTCCGCAGCACGAGATAGTGCAGCAAACGCGAGAGTGGTGAGCAGCCTGACCTTATCTGCATCTAATAGCTCCCGCATTGGAGTGCTCCCACCACGTGGATTAACATGGCTGAATCTAATTTGGAAACGCCAAGGCTAGGACTGGGGGAACCTGCAACCGCTGATGTGAGTGATATGGACAAATACGGTCCGAGCAGAGATGCGAAAGCTCAAACAGTGTTTAATGATTTTGTAACACCCACAGTTAATGTGGTTCCCCCTGACATGCTTGCTATTACAAGACAGTTGGAGAATCTCATGATTAAAGAGACGAAGACCTGGTGGGATAATAAAACTCTCACTACATATTTAGAAAAGAACATTGTTCCAAGGGGTCTCAGATTGAAAAAAAGACCCATAAAAACATACTCACAGGGATTCATTACCAAATGGGACTCCGCATTGCTGGATTGCTCAGCTAAACTTATGACATATATTGTGGAGGAGGAATCCCTGGAATTAGCCAGTATGCAGCAAGAAATGGAGGGCCTTAGGACCCAGCTGGCTATGTATAAAGAGCACAAGGATTTTGCCAGCGTGGAACAAGCAGCATTGGAGAAACTAGACAGTGTGGAAAATTCTATAATGGATATTAAAAAAAGTAAATTCCAAAGAGATATTTTGGACTATAATAAAGACCAAGTGTTCTCGTGGCATCTAAATAAAGGAGACAATCCAGACACACCGCGCTCTATTTTACGCACCCCACGATCCAGATCCAAACGCAGAAACCATCCAAGGTTCCGATCTGCAAGGAAAGTGAGCTTTTCAGACCCTGAAAGTTCCCAAGAGGAAAATACAGGTGCACAATACTCATCAGTACAACAACAGAAAAAGAATTCAACATCGATTGCCGCACCATCTAAAGAACTTGGAGCTGTTCCAAAAAACCGTCTGGGCCAGACCGACAGCCTAAAGGGTCAAAAGCAAGGAGAGCTGGACGCAAACATAGAAGAAAGAAGATACCCCCTGCGCTCGCTACTGGTTCCGAGATAAATCCGGTAATGAACTTATCTGCATGCATCTTATCTGCTGACCAGATTACTGTACTTGGTAAAGGACTGAATTTTGTGCCGACAAGTAAGTTTGAACTTTTCAATACCATACTAGATGTTAATAAATTGGCAAGAGGACTCACTCTCAAAAGACATTTTCACAAGGGGGTTATGAGTCATGAGGAGGGGGAACCTTCAGGTATAGTTGTGGAAGGATCAGTAGCGAGCGATGGTGAGGTTAATGAAGTAAATGTTAATGTTACTAATTTCAAGGATCAAAATGTATTATTACAGCTCACTTGCTTGCAGAAAGAAAATGCAGTTGTTGATGATAGTCGGAATAATAACTACCGCTCGGCCAACCCTGGTTTCTATCCTGTTGCCTCCCGTTCGGAGGCGCTGGATAGATTCCAGGAGTTGGTCGAGCGGGACCTAGTGAAACTTAATGAACAGGTGTCTCGTGATAATGTTTATGATAATCTAAATAAAAATGAACGTATAGCATTGAAGGAATTATCTGAGAATAAATCTATCGTAATACGTAATGCCGATAAAGGTGGAAATATTATTGTTCTGGATTCAGGGTTATATAAACAACTCAATGAGGATATGTTATCAGACACATCAACTTACTGTAAATTAAAAAATGACCCTACTAAAACGTACCAAATGGAACTTAAGAAAATATTGGAAGAGGGTGTAGCCCTGGGGGCAATCAACAAAAAACTGGAAGAATATCTATTTGTAGAGAATCCAGTTACCCCAGTGTTCCACTCACTCCCCAAGGTGCACAAAGGTATATTTCCACCTCCCCTTCGACCAATAGTTGCTGGCATTGGGTCGTTGGGGGAGCGCCTTGGGGAGTGGGTGGATCACCATCTCCAACCCCTGACCAAAATCACCCCCACGTTCACACAAGATACTAAACATGTGATCAATATCTTAGAAAAAATTGCGTGGGATGAGCAGTTGTCATGGGCAACCTGTGATGTTATAGGCTTATATCCATGCATTCCCTGGTCTAAGGGCCTAGAGGCCCTGTCCGTCCATATGGAAAAATTCAGCACATACTCCCCTGGTCTGCGGGAATTTATCACCATCGCCACGGAGTTTTTGCTTAAACACAACTACTTTGTGTTTGATGGTGGTTTCTACCTGCAGACCAGGGGAGCATCAATGGGTGCCAAATATTCCCCGTCTTTTGCAAATATCTACATGTTTCATTGGGAGCAGCTCTTTATTTTCAGTGATAAAAACCCATATTATGATAATATACACTGGATCAGTCGTTACATAGACGATTTATTGATAATTTGGAGGGGTACGGAGACACTATTTTCGGAATTTGTTAAGTATATTGGGAACAACAACTTAAATTTGGGGTTCACCTCACATTTCGATAAAAATACAAAAAATTTTTTGGACATTTCGCTGATTAGTGGGAGTGATGGTATAGAAATTCGCCCCTATAGAAAAGATACAGCCTCTAACTCTATTTTATTGGCCTCCTCCTGCCATCCACGACATGTCCTGGATAATATTCCCTATGGCGAATTATGTAGAATAAAACGTAACTGCTCTAGTGAGAAACAATTTAAAATTGCAGCAGAGGAACTTCATACTAGATTGGAGCAGAGGGGTTATAGCGAAAAAATACTAAAAAAAGCAGAAATAAGAATAGAGGGACGGGGGCGCGAGGAACTAGTATCCTATTCCAGTAGGCATAAAAATAGAAGGGACTCACATAAGGTTGGAGGCAAATTAGCCAAAAATACAATTAAAAATGAAAATATAAATCCGAGTAAAGATAAACCACCATTTTTCGTGACTTCATACAGTACTCAATTTGGACAGATTAAGAAAATAATAAATAGATATATTCCGGTATTAGAAACAGATCCAATATTAAGAGACTTATTATCAGAAGGTATTTCTATTGTGTCCAGGAGAGGCCCCACTATTGGAACCAGAGTCTCACCTAGTCTATTTACCAGTCAAAAGGAAAGTGTAAAGGACCGGGACTGGTTGAGGAATATAGGTAATCGCAAATGTGGTCATACTAGATGCATTACATGTACACACATGGTAAATTCAAATACCGTAACGTCTTGCACAACAAATAGGGCATACAATATACACCAGTATATCAATTGTAACACTAAATCCATTATATATGTAGCAACATGTATTGCTTGTAATTTGCAATATGTAGGATGCTCGGGTAATTCATTAAAAGTGAGGTTTAGGAAACATATTACGGATGCTAAAAGTAGTTTGACTAGCATGTCCATGCTATCACGTCACTTTAGGGAGTCCCATTCAGGGGACACCACCCATTTACGAGTATTGGGGGTAGAAAAAGTCACCTTAGGACCTAGGGGAGGCGATCTTAGAAAGAAATTATACAATAGAGAGGCACATTGGATGTTCCTCTTGGGAACAAGATTCCCGCAAGGGTTAAACAAAAGATTGGATTTAATGTTAACGTGTGCATAAATTGAATAAGAGAATATAGTTGATGTATACAATTTATTATCAATCACGTATGTTTAGTTCCCGGTCCAATATGTACTCTTCGTTTCTTGTGCACATATAATAAATTTTGAATTGTCGCAAATTATAGGGGAATGTTCACACGGTGAGATGCACATTATGCGGTTATTGATCTATATATAAACATTTCGGATCTTGATGTGCAGGTATAGTTCAAATTGTCTATTTCGGTAAATATGTACCTCCAAATTAATATGAATATCGGTAGTATTGATGAACTAGTTTTTAGACCATTCGAGATTGAAATTTAAATGTTACTCAAAATTTGAAACCTAAAGCCGCATTGCCTGCATCCTTGTGTGAACTCTCTCCGAACGATCAAATGGTCCCGGTCCAATATGTACTCTTCGTTTCTTGTGCACATATAATACATTTTGAATTGTCGCAAATTATAGGGGAATGTTCACACGGTGAGATGCACATTATGCGGTTATTGATCTATATATAAACATTTCGGATCTTGATGTGCAGGTATAGTTCAAATTGTCTATTTCGGTAAATATGTACCTCCAAATTAATATGAATATCGGTAGTATTGATGAACTAGTTTTTAGACCATTCGAGATTGAAATTTAAATGTTACTCAAAATTTGAAACCTAAAGCCGCATTGCCTGCATCCTTGTGTGAACTCTCTCCGAACGATCAAATGTGATCATGATTCCCAATGCCATGTTTTGTAACCAACTGTTTTTAATTAAGATTCATGTGGTCATGTGACCAAACTCATGTGTATTTTAACCCGCATTATTGAGTGTATGTCTATCTACGACTAAGCACCTGAGTGCGAAACGCGTCAGATTGTGTCCTGCCTAAGCGTGTGAATAAAGCCATTGACAAGTTTTACCTGCATCTTCCTGAGTGCCGGACGTTTTCTTTTCTGTGTGATATATATATATATATATTTTGAGATAGATATAGATATATATAATATATATATAGATATATATAATATATATATATATATATATATATATATATATATATATATATATATATATATATATATATATATTTTTTTTTTTTTTTTTTTTTTTTTTTTTTGAGATTTGAGATAGATAGATATATACCGTATATACACTCGAGTATAAGCCGACCCGAGTATAAGCCGAGACCCCCAATTTCAACCCAAAATCCCAGGAAAAGTTATTGACTCGAGTATAAGCCTAGGGTGGGAAATACATCATCCCCCCGTCATCATCCAGACCAGTCATTAACATCCTCATCATCATCCCCTTTTCATCATCCCACACATCCCCCCTTCATCATTCCCTTATCATCCCACACATCCCCCCTTCATCATTCCCTTATCATCCCACACATCCCCCCCTTCATCATTCCCTTATCATCCCACACATCCCCCCTTCATCATTCCCTTATCATCCCACACATCCCCCTTCATCATCCCCTTGTCATCATCCCACACATCCCCCTTCATCATCCCCTTATCATCCCACACATCCCCCCTTCATCATCCCCTTATCATCCCACACATCCCCCCTTCATCATCCCCCCCCCTTCATCATCCCCCCCCCTTCATCATCCCACCCCCCCCTTCATCATCCTCTTGTCATCATCCCACACCCCCACTCCCCCCCCCTTCATCATCCTCTTATCATTCGCCCTCAGTGGTCTTCAACCTGCGGACCTCCAGAGGTTTCAAAACTACAACTCCCAGCAAGCCCGGGCAGCCATCGGCTGTCCGGGCTTGCTGGGAGTTGTAGTTTTGAAACCTCCGGAGGTCCGCAGGTTGAAGACCACTGCGGCCTTCGACATCATCCAGCCCCCTCTCACCCCCTTTAGTTCTGAGTACTCACCTCCGCTCGGCGCTGGTCCGGTCCTGCAGGGCTGTCCGGAGAGGAGGTGGTCCGGTGGCATAGTGGTTCCGGGCTGCTATCTTCACTGGGGGCGCCTCTTCTCCGCGCTTCCGGCCCGGAATAGAGGTGTTGCCTTGACAATGACGCAGAAGTACGTTGGCAATGAACGCACCTCTGCGTCGTTGTCAAGGCAACGTGACTATTCTGAGGCCGGGCCCGAAGCGCTTCGAAGAGGCCTCCCCGGTGAAGATAGCAGCCCGGAACCACTATGCCACCGGACCACCTCCTCTCCGGACAGCCCTGCAGGACCGGACCAGCGCCGGGCGGAGGTGAGTAGTCAGAACTAAAGGGGGGTGAGAGGGGGCTGGATGATGTCGAAGGCCGCAGTGGTCTTCAACCTGCGGACCTCCGGAGGTTTCAAAACTACAACTCCCAGCAAGCCCGGACAGCCGATGGCTGCCCGGGCTTGCTGGGAGTTGTAGTTTTGAAACCTCTGGAGGTCCGCAGGTTGAAGACCACTGCGGGTGGGGGAGTTCACTCGAGTATAAGCAGAGGGGGGTGTTTTCAGCACGAAAAATCGTGCTGAAAAACTCTGCTTATACTCGAGTATATACGGTATATATATCTCTCTATCTCAAAAAAAAAAAAAAAATATATATATATATATATATATATATATATATATATATATATTTTTTTTTTTTTTTTGATAGAGATAGAGATATTTTGAGATAGATATATATATATATATATATATATATATATATATATATATATATATATTTTGAGATTTTTTTTTAGATAGATATAGATATATTATACACACACATACATATATATATATATTTATTACACACACAAATATAATTTTCCAGTTTGAAAAAGTCAGTGAATTCCAAGGTTTTCGGCAGGGCCGAAAGGCGTAAGGGTCGTCCTTCTGGCCAAGGTCCCTCTTACAGACCCTATGGTAGAAGTACTGTACAATATGTCTACGACAGACCGCAGGTTCACGCAGTCACAGCACCCCCTGTCGCTACACCCTTCTTTCCTGGCCAAGGACTGCCCTGGAGGCAGCTCCCGTGGTTTTCCCAGATCTAGGGTTACAGGCGAGTCAGAATGCTCCAGTAGGGGCAGACTGCAATATTTTTTCCCTACCTAGTCAAGGATCACCTCCGATCCGTGGGTCCTGCACGTGGTGACAGGTTTACGACAGTTTGTAGCTCCGCCTGCGCAATCACAGTGGCCGAGAGAGATTTTTTTGGAATCCGACAAGGATCTGATCCGTTCGGAAGTCGGGGATCTGTACAACAAACCGGCCATAAATCCGGTTCCCATGGAACATCCAGGGTTCCTCAGCAACATCTTGGTGAAGGACGGGGGTCACAGGCCGGTAATAAATTTAAGAGATTTAAATAGTACGTTTTGCATCGCCACTTCAAAATGGAGGGCATATATCTACTCAGGGACCTGCTGCTCCCGGAAGATTGGTTGGCGAAGATAGATTTCAAGTATGCATACCTCACGATACCGATTTCCCCTTGCCAACAGTACCTTCAGTTCTTATGGGAGGGCCAGAAATGGGAATTCTCGTCTCCCGTTTGGGCTTTCCTCCACTCCCTGGTGCTTCACCAAACTCTTGAAACCGGTAATGGCGGTTCTCAGGAGTCGGGAGTCAGATTAATATTATATCTCGAAGATATATTGATTATGGCCCTAACCAAGTGTCAGGTTTTGCGCCATGTGGAGTGGACGACATCTCTGACAGAATTAGAATTTCACCTCAACGAGAAGAAGTCAGTTCTCATCCCGGCTCAGGAAATTTGGGTATTAGAGTCACTGCTCGGGTATTCACCAGAAACCCTAAGTCTGCCACACAAGAAACTGGTGTTGGTTTGCAAGGAAATAAGGGCCTTGCTACGCAAAGGTTTAGTTTCTTTGCGTGCCATTGCTAGGATTGTAGGCTTGTTGCTGGCCTCAGTGCAGGCAATCTTTCCAGCACTACTTCATTACAGGGCTCTGCATCGTCTAAAGATTCGACATCTTTGAGGGTTTGACCTATTCAGATCTGGTACCCTTATCCAGGAAGCCTGGGACGAGCTTCACTGGTGGCTCTGGCACGTCCAAGATTGGACTGGACGGACAATTTTCAACTCCAAACCGGATTTGATTGTAGAATCGGATGCCAGTCTAAGTGGCACATAAACTGCCTGGAACTCCTAGCTGGTTCCTTTGCACTCAGAAGCTTCGCCTCCTACAGGTCCGAGTGTTGTGTCCTGCTCCGTACGGACAACATCACGGCGGTTCAATACATCAACTACTTAGGGGGCACAAAATCGAAACTTCTGATGGATATCACGAAGGAAATTTGGATGCTTTTTCTTCAAAAGAATATTCTTTTGAAGGCAGAGTATCTACCGGGCATTTCAAATTCCATTGAGGATTGGAATTCCAGGCACCTGGTGGACGGCAGCGATTGGGCTTTACATCCATCAGTTTTTCGGGAGATTCAGTCCCTGTGGGATCCTCTAGATTTGGATCTGCTTGCTTCCCGGCTCAGTCGCCAGCTACCCAACTTCAGTTGGCGGCCACCGTTCACCATAATCCCCAGGGTATTGTTGCAGGCGGAGTCGCAGAAAGCGACATTCGTTTTGGTCACGCCATGGTGGCCGACTCAGTCTTAGTTTCCCCAAGTTCTGGGGATGACCATAGATTATCAGAGACTGTGTCCTCTCTTTCCCTCGCTCCTGCAATGTCCGACAGCGGAGTTGCACCCGCTGCTTCTGTCCGGGCAATTACCTTTGATTGCTTGGCTGATTTCGGGGCACCAGCATCTGATAGCTGTTTTTCCACAATAAACTAGGGACCTCATTCGGGAGGCATGGGCTCCAGGCACCAGATTGGCTTACAGATCTGCCTGGAAACTGAGTTCATTGGTGCTTACAGAGACAAGTGGATCCCATTAAGGCCCCTTTGTACGGAATTGTGAATTCTATGTCAGGGGCTTTTGAGGACATTGGAAAGACTTATAGGAATCTCAATGTCTATAGGTCTGCCATTTCAGCCCAACATGTTCCTGTAGACGGATTCGCAGCTGGTCAACATCCACTGATCTGCCGTCTTTTACGGGGTATTCCGTTTCGGCGGCCACCTGCCCCAAGGAGGCAATTTACTCCTCATGGGGTTGAGTTTGCCATTTGTAGGCGCACCAAGACAACTTTGTTCGGCATTTTATCCTTTTCCAACTCATTTTAAGCTGTGTGTGGTGCGATGTTTTAAGTCTTATGAGAGTAGGACGCTACGGTCTTTGCAATTTTCCACACTGTTGGTTTCCTTTTTTTCTCCCTATTGGCCGGTCTCTTCCCCGACAATGGCGTTGGCTGGCATTGATCTATGGATTTTCAGGGCGCATTCTACGAGAAGCGATATGGCTACTAAAAGGTAGCTCAATCTGGAGGCTCGCTTTTGGATATTTTGAAAGCGGCGGATTGGTCCTCAGAATATACTTTTTAAACCTTAATCTTATGTTTCTATGATGGTTTTGTGATGTGTATTTCTATATTGCTTGTTATGCTTTGAACTTTCATTTGATACGAGCCTCACGTCTGCCATAAAATTTAGGCTTTTCCTAGTTTCTATGAAGGAAAATATAGATTTTATAAAGACAGGAGGCGAGTATTACCCCTCCCTATTTCCCGCCCTATTATGGTTTGTGGGTTTTTTTCAGGATATTTATGGGAAGAATGGCCAAAAGGTACCCTTCCATAAATTTGTTTAATCTACAGCTGTCATGCACCACAGATTAAGATCTATGAAAGCTCACATTTCAGTTACAGCTTAACCAAAGTCAAGTCTAGTACATGTAGATGGTCAAGGGATGCAGTGCCCCCCTACCTGCTTAGCTCAACCCAATTTCTAAAAAGTGGCAAGCACAACATAAAACCACCAAAAACTCACATTTTGGATCAAATAAACCTTGCACAAATATGTTTAACTTCTGCACGCCAAAAAACTTGAGTAAAAGCCATAAATTCCCTTTAATATTTTGTAAATCAAATTTAAATAAGACAGAATAATTTGTCTACATGAAAGATGCCCCATTAGGAAATCCAAATGCAAAACAAATTACTTCTTTCCATGGTATGGCAACATAAAACACTAAGAAGTGGATGAATATTTTTATTGGAAAATGAAGAGAAAAAAAAAGTCTAATACAACTGTGTGCCATCTAACCAGAGAACATGAAGTTCTAAAGCCAAAGCAGTCATAGTATCACAAGGATGAATAAATGTAAACCAATATACTTCAAGGAGATTCAGATATTGTTCTTAGGCTAAGTTCTAAGCTATTTAATGACGCACTTGTGGGCAGAAAAGAATCTGACAGACTGCTCAGGTGAGGAGAGAAGTGTAAAAATATAACACTACTTTTCTCTTTTACTTGAAGCATTCGGAAAAATGTGAAGGCTTTTATGTATGCTTTTTGTGACAACTTTGTTTGTGTCCGGTTGTTCACCAGGAGCACTTTCGGTCCCCGAGAAGCTTCGGCAAAAGGGGACATTGTACCTTGAACCTTGCAGGTGCCTTCTGGCCCAGAGGCATAGGGATTGGTTTATTGGGGCCTCTCTTCGGAGAAGGGCTTGCGATGGACTGCATCCTCATGCATGGTTCTTTGAGAGAACACTTGCACTTGGAAAGGTATCTTTCCAAAGTCTAGTGTGCCTTTTGTTAGTCTTTATCAAGGTGCGACTCCTTAATAAAGGCTAGCAAACTAAATGTATGAAGGCGCACTATGCTTTACACACATGCCCATTATAAATTTCATCAGCTAGCTTTGTTTAGCATGTTTCCTATCCACTACATTTGTGAGTCTGGAGATCCTGTGGCCCTTGGTCTGATGCCTGCTGAGGCACATCATAGCCATACTTCTGGATTCAGCTTGTACACCCATGGGGTGTTTGGGAGAATTTAGAATAGGATTATCCTGGTGTTTTGTATACTATTACTCATTTAGTTGTGTGTATGTGTACTGTAGCCCCCCCCTAAGTATACTGGTACGTATTTGAATTTTTCCTCCAAGTTTTAGTCCTGTATTTGTAAGGTGATTTAATAAGTCATAAATGTAATTTTAAAAAGGACACTGTTCAAAACACTTTTAAATGTTCCTCCTAATATGTGTTCTAATAAAAATATATAATGATTTGTAGGCCTTTTTTGTGTATAATCTTTTTGCTCCATTTGCCAGGATTTGGGGAAAATCACAGGAAGAAAAAAAAAAAAAAAAAAAAAAAAAAAAAAGCAGCAAGAAATGCAATGTGTGATCTCATTACTATATAACTTGATCCCAGAGAGATGGCAGGAGATAGGAGGGGTCTGGAAGTTAGTAGGAGGGGATGTGGTAGGTGATTATGTCATCCTGAAGTCCATAGGAAGTCCGAGTTTGACATCCTGTTGTAACCATTATACACTGGAAGATTTTGAGTGTCCAACTTGTGATCACATGACTAAATATATGGAAGCAGCTGTGCCGGAATAAAATGGCGCTGTAGGATGCAGTGATAAGTGTGCATGATATAGGCAGCTTCTTTAATCCCTTAAGGACCACGTTATTTTCCACTTGTTTTTTCCTCCTCACCTTTTAAAAATCATAACCCTTTCAATTTTGCCTAAAAATTCATATGATGGCTTCTTGTTTGCACCACCAATTCTACTTTTCAGTGACATGAAATGGAAAAAAAATTGTGCGACGAAATTGAAGAAAAAATTCAATTTTTTAACTTTTGGGGGCTTCCATTTCTACACAGTACATTTTTCAGTAAAAATGACACCTAATCTTTATTCTGTAGTTCCATACAATTAAAATGATACCTTACTTCTATAAGCGTTAGGGATGTAAGAAAAAAATCGATTCTCGCGATAATCGCGATTTTTCATTTGCCGATACAGAATCGATTCAAAATATTTTTGAAATCGATTCTTTTAGGGATGTGAAATTTTTATCTGCGGACGCCCGTATCTTACCTGCCAACGAGCCCGCGGAGCTCCGGTACAGGTGTTGGGTCCCTGGGCTGTATTCTTCTTACTTCCTGTTAGTCCGGCACGTCACATGGAGCTTCAGCCTATCACCAGCCGCAGCGATGTCCCGCCTCCGCTGGTGATAGGCTGAAGCTCCATGTGACGTGCCGGACTAACAGGAAGTAAGATGAATACAGCCCGGGGACCGAACACCTGTACCGGAGTGTACCGGAGCTCCGCGGGCTCGTTGGCAGGTAAGATAAAGTGCGTTTTATTTTATTTTGCAGCCCGGACGGGATAACATGAGAAAAGTGAGCACCGGAGTACTAGATCACCGCTGTCAAAGCTGACAGCGGCGTCTATTGGGATCTATGAATGCTCCCAGGTGGGCGATATATCGGGATATATCGCGATGTATCGTCACCTAGACGGTATCGCGATATATCGGGATATATCGAATCGCCACACTGGTATCGCGATTCGAATCGAATCGCCAAATTCTTGGCGATTCACACCCCTAATAAGCGTACGGTTCCATCCAGTTTTTGACTTTGCACAGTTTTTTTCTTGGAATTTCAATCAAACAAGTTAAACTATTCATAATGGTATTAAAAGATGGATGCAACTGAACATCATTTTTCAGTCCATATACAGAATAAAATTTGTACCCATTTTGATATTGTTTAGTAAGGTTTTGAGGAATCAGTTTTTTTTTTTAATCAAAAACCTGATACGGGAACTTTATTGCAAAAACGTGGTGTGAACACAGCCTACATACGCATAACTACATGCAGGAAAATTTACACATTTAAAATTGACCCTGCGGTTTAATTAATTATCTTTCATAACTACAGACTGAACACTGCTTCTTGTCCAGACTATTGATACACAGAGCACAATGCAAGTCTGAATATAGTAATTGTGTATCATTAAAATTTTAATTTTTAATTCACAAGATTTGTTTTCTGTGGGTATTTTGTGTGGGGCCTTTCTTTAATAGATTAGTTGTAGTGTGGTTCAGTCCCACATACTTTCGTTTGGTTCCTATACACGTAAGCTAAAAAAAAATAAAGAGTCAGTCATTCTACAAAACCCTGCAGACAGGAGTGGTGCTGTTTTTTGAAGAAATTAGCTCTGTTTTTCCCTTACTGGACAAGCCCTTTAAAGTGGTTGTCACATTAGCACATTTGGATGTCACAGAGGTAAGTCCATAACATGGGTCTACACTACTGTCTAGAGGCAAAAATGGCAATTACTGAAGGAGTTGTCCATATCAGACACCCCGCTACAATGGCTATACATATTAGATAAAACATCAGTGTGCCTAAGTGACTACCTCCCAATGGTAGCCATATTGGGTTTTAGACAACCTCAGGATAACCTCTAAGTTCACAGGCACAATAGCTAAGAAGGCAGTTGGTCAAATGCTCGTGGAGCCAGGAGTTCTTACTTGCACTGCTGGCTTTTAAAAAGATTGGATAGAACATATTTCCATATGGTCTTTCTAGCATGAGAATTACACAACTGCTTAAACAAAAAATTATGCAAAGTTTAAACGCTACATTGTTACATAAAATGAAGAAAAACACTACATGCAGACAGTCTAAAATCACTAAAATCATATGTAAAGTTTATTTTAAGAGCAAGTGGAAAGAATGATCTGTTGCACACATTTGTGGGATTTTTCTGTTGAGAAAATTATATTTTGTGTTCTCTGTAACTGTACTAGAATATGCTGTTAAGAAACAAGGTGTACTCATTACACTTACTCTAAAACATGCAGCTGGACACACTGAAGTGAATTACTACATTGCTAGTGTTGTCCAATCTACTTTGAATGTCCCCTTTGCAGTCAAACTTTCAAAAGTAAGAGGGATTCCTGTCAGGACTTTACGGCATATCCCTAGGACAGGCCATAAATGTTTCAAAGATGTGTGTCCAGCTGCCACACCTACTCCAGAATCTAGACCCCCAACACCGTATCAGAGTAGGGGGAAAAAACCAAACCTCGCTGAAGCGCTTGACCCTACCCAAAAAAGGGTTTTACCATAAAGATAAAAAAGGTCTAAAATGATTAATTATGTGAAATAAAACATATCTGCAAATACAAGTAATTCTCAGGAGGCAGCCCTGTCAATATAGGCTGGATGCTCTCTTGTTTTTGCTTGTTGGCATTGGCTATGTCCTGTAGGCAGTCTTTAGTTAGGCATGCTCAGTTGCTATGTTCTACACACACACACACACACACACACACACACACACAATGACTATACAGCTCTATAAAGTCTGCAGTCTGATTTCAGTAGCCAGGAGCCGCCACTAATGGCCCGGCATTCGGCGATAGCCGAAGGTCGGCTATTAACCTTTAGATCACCGCTGTCAAAGTTGACAGCAATGTCTAAAGGGATCTTTTAACCTTTCATGGTGCTCTAGCGGGGCGATTGCACTGCGGGGGCGCTGTGGAGGTAGCCGGAGGGCTTACCTCTGCATTCATGGCTGCCCCCATAGATCTGCATTTGATTGAGCCTGCCTTGAGCAGGCTTAAAGGGGTACTCCTGTGGAATTTTTTTTTTATATCAACTGGTGCCAGAAAGTTAAACAGATTTGTAAATTACTTCTATTAGATTTACTCTTTTTATTTTAATAAATTTCACAAACAGCAATACAAAACAAACATTCTTCCTCATAATACCTGGAGATGGTACCCAAAATACATAGGAAGAAAACATTAAATAAATCATAACCACATTCATTCAGTCCTCTCATACCTACATATTCCTTATATAATTGGGACATTCAAACATTACATAGCATTTTATAACATGGCAGTACAAATGAATCTGTTCTATTATTCACGGCAGTTCACCTCTAAATACTTTCCATAATCTCCATTTTTCTTCATGTTTTTTTACTCTCCAAATTACTTTGCGCTATCAACCCCTCCAATGTATAGTTTCTCTGAACTATATTCCGAAGTTCCGAGATATCTGGTATTTCCTCTGTTTTCCATTTACTGGCAATTTGAGTGCGAGCTACAGATAATGTGTGTTATAGTTAATTTCGAGATTGGCAGTGTTTTTGTTGTAAGTGAGAGTAGTGCAATTTCTGGGGCCCACCTAACATTGCGGTTTACTATTCTATTTATCAAACTTTGAATTTGACTCCAATATTTTTGAACTACTGGACAGTCCCACCATACATGATATAGTGAACCTATTGCTGTTTTACATCAACAATACTTTGACATTTGGGGTGAAATGCGATTTAACTGTACGGGCACCCAGTGCCATCTATATAATAACTTCCTAGAAATATCGAAATGATTAGTACAGTGAGATACTTTAAATGGTAGGGTAAACACAAACTCCCAATCTTTCCAAGAGAATAATTGTCCTAGATCCTCTTCCCATTTTTGTTAATAAAGCGGAGAATGATTTTTAAAATTAATTAAGTGTTTATACGCTAGGGATATTCCCTTTTCACTGCGTTCAATATTTGGGAAGTAGATTTCGTATGGTGTAATTATCTCGTTTGTGCCATTTAAGAGAGACCAAAAGATGTCTTAATTGTAAGTATTTAAAAAAATCTTTTGAAGAAACATCAAATCTAGCACAAATTTCACCAAAACTCATTAAAGGGGTATTCCGCCCCTAGACATTTTATCCCCTATCCAAAGGATAGGGGATAAGATGTCAGATCGCCGCGGTGCCGCTGCTGGGGACCCCTGGGATCCCCGCTGCGGCACCACGCTATCACTACAGCACAGAGCGAGTTCGCTCTGCACGTAATGATGGGCGGTACAGGGGCTGGAGCATAGTTACGTCACGGCTCCACCCCTCGTGATGTTGCGGCCCGACCCTTTCAATACAAGTCTATGGGAGGGGGCGTGGCGGTCATCACGCCCCCTCCCATAGACTTGCATTAAGGGGGCGGGCCGTGATGTCACGAGGGGCGGAGCCATGACGTCACGCTGCTCCGTCCCCCGTATCTCCCATCATTACGCACAGAGCGAATTTTTAAAGTCCGGGCACCCCATTCCCCCCTCATTTATAGGTGCGTATAATGTACTTGCTCTTACTCTGTGTTTACCTCCTTTCCAAATGTACCTCAAGACTATAGTTTGTAACTGTTTTATGCTACCCAATGAGTAATTAATCGGCAAATTTTGAAACAAATATATTACTTTCGGCAGTATAAACATTTTTATTGCTGCTATTTGGCCTATTCAGCCAGGATCAAGGTAATTTGGAGTATGTCTCCAAAATCTCCTTTATATTTAGGATTAATGGATTCAAATTTTGAGTAGATAAATGATTCAGATCCGAACACAATCTTATCCCCAAATACGTAATATTTTCATTAGCCCAGTTTCATGTATATGAACTCCTTAATTGGTGTTCTATATGTGGCTCCATAATAATAGGTAGTATTGTTAATTTATCAAAATTAACTTTCTAGTAGCCAACTTCTGAGTAGGATTGAATAATGTCCATCACAGCTGGGAGAGAGCTTTGTAACGATGTCAGTGCCATCAGCACCTCATCGGTATATAGACCTATTTTATGCTCAATAGATGCTATCTTTACTCCTGAGATTAAGGTTGATGTTCGTATCATTTCTGCCAATGGTTCAATACTGACAGGACAACCTTGGCGGGTACAGTTATATATGTAAAAAATTTCTCCTCCTACATAAACGCGTGCCGATAGCTCTGAATACATTGCCATGACTGAGCCAACTAAACTTTTAGGAAGTCCATATTTACCCAAAGCTTCCCTCAAATAGTCCCAATTGACCCGGTCGAATGCCTTCTCAGCGTCAAGAGACAATAGGAGAGAAGGCATCCGACCAAGTCCCACCTGCGCAATCACATTCACAAATCTTCGTGTTCCCTCATGTTTGACGCCCCTTAACAAAACCGACTTGATCGGGGTGTATTATAACTGGTAATACCTCAGCCAGTCTAGCTGCCAGAACCTTTGCATAAATTTTAAGATCCGTATTTAACAACGAGATTGGTCTGTAATTTTCTACCCTTATTGAAGACTTCCCTGGCTTTGGTATAGTGATCACCACAGCCTCCAGCATTTCTGCTGGTATAATTCCTTTCAACTGGATTCCTCTAAATAACCTTGTAAGATATGGCCCTATTAAGTCTACATGAGACTGAATTCATTAATCAATCCATCTGGGCCTGGGGCTTTCCGACCTTTAAGAGTTTTAATTGCACATATTATTTCTGTTTCAGTTATGCCTTTCTCAAGGACCGCTATTTGTTCTAGTGATAACTTCGGTGGTAATAATGGTGATAAAAATGACTCGATTGTTTTAGGAGTTTGTTGACATATATTCGGATCACTTGAAATGTTATACAATTTAGAATAAAAAAATGGAAAATGAGTCTGCTATTGCCTGAGGATTAACAGTTTTAGTTCCATCTATATTTTCTAAATAGGCCATTTTTGATTTATTATGTTTAACTTTCAATTGGCGTGCAAGGTAAGCTCCTAATTTATTTGATTGCCCATAGTGTTGCAGGTTAAGTCGCCTCATGGCTGATTCATATTTGTACAAATCCAACAAATGCAACTCTTTGCCCAATGATAATAAGCGATCAAGCAAATCAGGTGAAGGGCTACAGCTATTCTGTCTATGCAGATCAGCTATTTCTTCTTGTATTTTTATTCTTTTTATTTGTGTTTGTTTATTCTTATACGCTATTTGACTAATTATATGGCCTTATATATTGGCCTTAAAGGCACACCATAGGGTAAAGCATGATTGTACTGTTCCCTCCCTACGACAGAGGAAATGCTTTACTTTTTAGATTTCTCTGATGTCATGACCACAGCGCTCTGTACTGACTTCTGCTGTCCATTTTAGGAACTGTCCAGAGCAGGAGAAAATCCCCCTAACATATGCTGCTCTGGACAGTTCCTAAAATGGACAGCAGAGGTCAGTAGAGAGAACTGTGGTCATGCCATCAGAGAAATCTAAAAAGTAAAGCATTTCCTCTGAGGTATATAGCCCCTAAAAAGTACTGGAAGGATTAAGATTTTTTACTAAAAAGTAATTTACAAATCTGTTTAACTTTCTGGCACCAGTTGATTAAAAAAAAATAAAAATAAAAATAAAAAAGTTTTCCACAGGAGTACCCCTTTAACCAAATGAACACAGATCAATGAAGTTCAATAGAACTGCATTGATCTGTATGAAAAATCTAAAAGATTCCTCCTAAAAGAAAAGTGTATTTAAAAAAAAAATTTAGAAATTTTATTAAGTATATAAAATACATAAACATAATAAAAACAAACATTTTGTATTGGCGTGTGCTCGGGATCGACCAATTGGTTTGGCCGTATTATTGGCAGATACTCATGATTTTCTAAGTTATCGGCATAGACAATTGCCTTGCCGATAATGGAGGCGCTTTAAATCAATGAACTGCAGCGACTTGCTGGGCCAGATACCACCGCCCGCTTCTCTCCCCCTGCCGGTCCTCAGGTCCTGAATCCAACCACCGCCGCTGCCCGATTGCCTCCCCCTGCCCAGAGGCCGCAGGTGCCCCATTGCATCCCCCATCCCTGTTTTTTTAATGACCTATTCCCAGGGTCTGTGCTACATCTGGCTCCTGCGGCGTCCTGTGCTGTTGCTGTGCGCAATGACGAGTGACGTCCTCAACACGACGTCACAGTCAGTGGCCCGGCGCACAGGGACAGCTCAGGACGCCGCTGGAGCCCGAAGTAGCGCAGACCCCAGGAACAGGTAATTATAAAACCAGGGATGGGGGAGGCAATGGGGCAGCGTCGGTCTCTGGCCAGAGGATAGGCAGAGGGAGGCATTCAGGCAGCGGCAGTGGTTGGACTCAGAACCTGAGGACAGGCAGGGGGAGAGAAGCGGGCGGCGGCAGTCTCTGGCCCCGCAAAAGCCGCTGCAGTTCACTGATTTAAAGCGCCTGCTTTAAATCATTGATCTGCAGCGGCTTCTGCGGGGCCAGGAACAGTTTATCAGGGTATACCCGCACACGCACCCTCATTTTACCAAGGATATTGGGGGGGGGGGGGGGGAGAATTAAACTGCACAGAATATCGGTATAAGTTATTGGCCATCGGCCTGAAAGTTCACAGGTTATCGGTATCGGCTCTAAAAAATCAATATTGGTCGATCCCTAGCGCGTGCGTAATTGTCCGAGCTATTTAAAAAAAAAAATAATAATTTTATATCCCATACGATAAATGGCGTTAACGTAAAGAAAAAAAAAAAAGCAAATCACAGAATTGCATTTTTCATGTTTAACCCCTTAAGGACCAAGTGTTTTCCTGTTTTTTTGCAGTTTAGTTTTTTCCTCCTTGCCTGTTAAAAATCATAACCCTTTCAATTTTGCAACTAAATCCATGAGGGCTTATTTTTTGTGCCACCAATTCTACTTTGTAATGATGTGGTAGCCCTTGGGGGGGGTGTATGGTAGTGGTGGTATGGTATCGGGATATGAGGGGTTAATTTTAACCCTATAGTTTGTGACCCCAGGCTGAGGGCTGGTATGATGAGGTAATGCTCTGGCCTATCGCCGCCCTTCCCAGTAACGATAGGTGCATGAAATGACTGAAGGTCCACAAGGAGATTGAACTTGAACAACTTTACTTAAGTGCCTGCGATACATCCAAGGCACAGTAACAGTCTCAGTCACTGAGCAATATAAGGACTGTATGACAGTTGTTGCGGACCTTGAGCTATTTAGAAAGTCTTTGAATTTAGGGTAGATATTTGCAGATCCGTCCGGATTTAGGGGTTTTATTATGTCCGGTGATGCTGCAGAGTGTCTGGGAATTGATCCACTCTATTCTGAATGACTCAGCCATTGCCGCAAGGCTGGGGCCTAACTCACTGCGATAGTTGCTGCGCAGATCTTCTCGTTTGACAGCCCAGGAACAAGAGAGAAAAGATAGCCACCGCTCCCTTATATGGGCAGGGTGAATCCGATTGGTCCGAACATCTGTCACTCACCATTACACAGAGTAACGGGATCGCTTAAGTCACAGAGCCTCCAAAGGTCCTTAACCACTTAAGGATCGGGGGGTTTTCAGTTTTGGCATTTTCATTATTTGCTCCTTGCCTTTAAAAAAAAATCATAACTCTCAATTTTGCACCTAAAAATCAATATGATGGCTTATTTTTTGCACCACCAATTCTACTTTGTAATGAGGTCAGTCATTTTGCCCAAAAATCTACGGTGAAACGGAAAAAAAAATCATTGTGCGTCAAAATTGAAAAAAAAACGCAGTTTTGTAACTTTTGGGGGCTTCCGCTTCTACGTAGTATATTTTTCGGTAAAAATGACCTTATCTTTATTCTGTAGGTCCATATGATTAAAATGATACCCTACTTATATAGGTTTGATTTTGTCATACTTCTGGAAAAAAATCAATGCATGCAGGGAAATTAATTCGTTTAAAACTGTCATCTTCTGACCCCTATAACTTTTTTATTTTTCCGTGTATGGGGCGGTATGAGGGCTAATTTTTTGCGCCGTGATCTGAAGTTTTTAACGGTACCATTTTTGCATGGATAGGACTTCTTGATCGACTTTTTATTCATTTTTAACCCCTTAAGGACACATGACGTCCTCATACGTCTCCATTTCCGAGTCCTTAAGGACACATGACGTATGAGAACGTCATGTGTTTTACCGGCCCCCCGCAACCATCTGGAGCGGAGCCGGTCCCCGATGCCTGCTGAAATCGTTCAGCAGGCATCGGGGCATATCGCCCAGGGGGGTCATTATGACCCCCCATGTCGGCGATGGCCGCAGATCGCTGGACAATTCAGTCCAGCGATCTGCGGCGGATTCCGGGTCAATCGGGTCTCCAGTGACCCGGTGACCCGGAATTATTGGCTGATCGGGGCAGTCAGAGACGGCCCCGAACAGCCAGAGTCAGCAGGGGTGAGGTGGCACTGGTGCCACCTCACGATCGCCCTGATTCGTCGGCCGGATTACCGGCCGACCAATCAGGGCGCCTGCTGCGGGTGTCACTCCCGCAACCCGCTCCGCCCCTCTTCCGGAGGACGTGAGCGGGTGCGGGACGTGCACCCCGGGTGCTGGGGACCACGATCCCCGGCGCCCCTGTTGGGATCGGGGCCCCAGGAGCAGCGGCGGCGGCGACGAGGGACTGACCTGTGCGGCGAGGATCGTTGGAGGTGAGTGACAGCCTCCTGCTGTTGCTTAGCAACAGCTCCCAGCATGCAAAAAGGGCATGCTGGGAGCTGTAGTTATGCAACAGCAGGAGGCAGACCACCACAACTCCCAGCATGCCCTTATGGGCATGCTGGGACTTGTAGTTTTGCAACAGCTGGAGGCACATTCTTTCTATGGAAAAGTGGACCTTCAGCTGTTGTGTAACTACAACTCCCAGCTTGCACAATCAGCTAAAGTGCATGCTGGGAGTTGTAGTGGTGCATCTGGTGGTTGCATAACTACAACTCCCAGCATGCCCGTTGGCTGTCGGTGACTGCTGAGAGTTGTAGTTTTGCAACAGCTGAAGGCACACTGAGTTAAGTAGCAAACCAGTGTGTCTCCAGCTGTTGCATAACTACAATCCCCAGCATCCCCAGCCAAAGTAGTATGCCTCCAGCTGTTGCATAACTACAACACCCAGCATGCCCTTCCGCTGTCTGTACATGCTGGGGGTTGTAGCTTTTGCAATAGCTGAAGGCACACTGGTTGCAAAACACTGAGTTTGTTACCAAACTCGGTGTTTCACAACCAGTGTGCCTCCAGCTGTTGCAAAACTACAACTCCCAGCATGCACTGATAGACCGTACATGTTGGGAGTTGTAGTTTTGCAACAGCTGGATGTTCCCCCCCCCCCCCCCCAATGTGAACGTACAGGGTACACTCACATGGGCGGAGGATTACAGTAAGTATCCGGCTGCAAGTTTGAGGTGCGGCAAAATTTCTGCCGCAGCTCAAACTGCCAGCGAGAAACTACTGTGAACCCCCCGCCCGTGTGACTGTACCCTAAAAACATTACACTAACACAAAATAAAATAAAAAGTAAAAAAACACTACATATACACATACCACTACACAGCCCCCCTCCCCTCCCCAATAAAAATGAAAAACGTCTGGTACGCCACTGTTTCCAAAACGGAACCTCCAGCTGTTGCAAAATAACTACTCCCAGCATTGCCAGATAGCCGTTGACTGTCCAGGCATGCTGGGAGTTTTACAACAGCTGGAGGCACCCTGTTTGGGAATCACTGGCGTAGAATACCCCTATGTCCACCCCTATGCAAGTCCCTAATTTAGGCCTCAAATGCGCATGGCGCTCTCACTTTGGAGCCCTGTCGTATTTCAAGGCAACAGTTTAGGGCCACATATGGGGTATCACCGTACTCGGGAGAAATTGGGCTTCAAATTTTGGGGGGTATTTTCTGCTATTACCCTTTTAAAAAATGTAAAATTTTTGGGAAAACAAGCATTTTAGGTTAAAAAAATATATATATTTTTTTCATATGCAAAAGTCGTGAAACACCTGTAGGGTATTAAGGTTCAATTTACCCCTTGTTACGTTCCCCGAGGGGTCTAGTTTCCAAAATGGTATGCCATGTGTTTTTTTTTTTTGCTGTCCTGGCACCATAGGGGCTTCCTAATTGCGGCATGCCCCCAGAGCAAAATTCGCTTTCAAAAAGCCAAATGTGACTCCTCTTCTGAGACCTGTAGTGCGCCAGCAGAGCACTTTTCACACCCATATGGGGTGTTTTCTGAATCGGGAGAAATTGGGCTTCAAATTTTGGGGGGTATTTTCTGCCATTACCCTTTTTAAAATTGTAAAAATTTTGGGATACCAAGCATTTTAGGTAAAAAAAATATATATTTTTTTTACATATGCAAAAGTCGTGAATCACCTGTAGGGTTAAGGTTCACATTACCCCTTGTTACGTTCCCCGAGGGGTCTAGTTTCCAAAATGGTATGCCATGTGTTTTTTTTTGCTGTCCTGGCACCATAGGGGCTTCCTAAATGCGGCATGCCCCCCAAAAACCATTTGTCGCTCCTTCCCTTCTGAGCCCTCTACTGCGCCCGCCGAACAATTAACATAGACATATGAGGTATGTGCTTACTCGAGAGAAATTGGGTTTCAAATACAAGTAAAAATTTTCTCCTTTTTATCCCTTGCAAAAATTCAAAAATTGGGTCTACAAGAACATGTGAGTGTAAAAAATGAAGATTTTGAATTTTCTCCTTCACTTTGCTGCTATTCCTGTGAAACACCTAAAGGGTTAATACACTTACTGAATGTTTTTTTGAATACTTTAGGGGGTGTAGTTTTTATAATGGTGTCTTTTATGGGGTATTTCTAATATGAAGACCCTTCAAATCCACTTCAAAACTGAACTGGTCCCTGAAAAATAGTGAGTTTGAAAATTTTGTGAAAAATTTCAAAATTGCTACTGAAATTTGAAGCCCTATGGTGTCTTCCAAAAGTAAAAACTCATAAATTTTATGATGCAAACATAAAGTAGACATATTGTATATGTGAACCCAAAAAAAATATATTTTGAATATCCATTTTCCTTACAAGCAGAGAGCTTCAAAGTTAGAAAAATGCAAAATTTTCATTTTTTTCATCAAATTTTGGGATTTTTCACCAAGAAAGGATGCAAGTTACCATAAAATTTTACCACTAAGTTAAAGTAGAATATGTCACGAAAAAACAATCTCGGAATCAGAATGATAACTAAAAGCATTCCAGAGTTATTAATGTTTAAAGTGACAGTGGTCAGAATTGCAAAAAACGCTCCGGTCCTTAAGGTATAAAATGGCCTGGTCCTTAAGGGGTTAAATGATATAAAAAGTGACCAAAAATGCACTATTTTGGACTTTGGAATTTTTTTGCGCGCACGCCACTGACCGAGCGGTTTAATTAACAATATATTTTTATAATTCGGACATTTCCACACGCGGTGATACCATATATGTTTATTATTTACACTTTTTTATGGGAAAAGGGGGGGTGATTCAAACTTAATAGGGAAGGGGTTAAATGATCTTTATTCACTTTTTTTGCAGTGTTATAGCTCTCATAGGGAGCTATAACACTGCACACACTGATCTTTATCATTGATCACTGGTTTCTCATAGGAAACCAGTGATGGATGATTCTGCCGCTTGACTGCTCATGCCTGGATCTCAGGCACTGAGCAGTCATTTGGCGATCGGACAGCGAGGAGGCATATAGGGACCCTCCGGCTGTCCTGCAAGCTGTTCGGGATGGCGCGAGTTTGCCGCGGCTATCCTGAACAGCCCACTGAGCTAATCGGCAGTTTTTACTTTCACTTTTAGCCGCGTGGCTCAGCTCTGAGAGCGCGGCTAAAGGGTTAATAGTGCGCCGCGCGCCATTAGCGGCGGGTCCCGGCTTCACTATGACGCCGGGCCCGCCGTGATATGATGCGGGGTTACTGTGTAACCCCGTGTTATATCACGGGAGCAGGACCAAGGACGTACCGGTACGTCCTTAGTCCTTAACCCCTTAAGGACGCAGGACGTATATTTACGTCCTGCGCCGGCTCCCGCGATATGAAGCGGGATCGCGCCGCGATCCCGCATCATATCGTGTCTGTCCCGGCGCTCATCAACGGCCGGGACCCGCGGCTAATACCACACATCGCCGATCGCGGCTATGTGCGGTATTAACCCTTTAGAAGCAGCGGTCAAAGCTGACCGCCACTTCTAAAGCGAAAGTGACCCAGCTGCTCAGTCGGGCTGTTCGGGACCGCCGCGGTGAACAGCTGGCAGGACACCAGGAGGGCCCTTACCTGCCTCCTCGGTGTCAGATCGGCGAATGACTGCTCCGTGCCCGAGATCCAGGCAGGAGCAGTCAAGCGCCGATAACACTGATCACAGGCGTGTTGATACACGCCTGTGATCTGTGTAAAAGATCAGTGTGTGCAGTGTTATAGGTCCCTATGGGACCTATAACACTGCAAAAAAAAAAATTTAAACAGTGTTAATAAAGGTCATTTAACCCCTTCCCTAATAAAAGTTTGAATCACCCCCTTTTCCCATAAAAAAAATAAAACAGTGTAAAAAAAATTAAAATAAACGTATGTGGTATCGCCGCGTGCGTAAATGTCCGAACTATAAAAATATATCATTAATTAAACTGTACGGTCAATGGCATACGCGCAAAAAAATTCCAAAGTCAAAAAAAGCGCATTTTGTCACTTTTTATACCATTAAAAAAAATAAAGTGATCAAAAAGTCCGATCAAAACAAAAATCATACCGATAAAAGCTTCAGATCACGGCGCAAAAAATGAGTCCTCATACCGCCCTGTACGTGGAAAAATAAAAAAGTTATAGGGGTCAGAAGATGACTTTTTAAACGTATAAATTTTCCTGCATGTAGTTATGATTTTTTCCAGAAGTGAGACAAAATCAAACCTATATAAGTAGGGTATCATTTTAACCGTATGGACCTACAGAATAATGATAAGGTGTCATTTTTACTGAAATATGCACTGAGTAGAAACGGAAGCCCCCAAAAGTTACAAAATGGCATTTTTTCTTCGATTTTGTCGCACAATGATTTTTTTTTCTGTTTCGTCGTGCATTTTTGGGTAAAATGACTAATGTCACTGCAAAGTAGAATTGGCGACGCAAAAAATAAGCAATAATATGGATTTTTAGGTTGAAAATTGAAATGGTTATGATTTTTAAAAGGTAAGGAGGAGCTAGTCACGTGACCCGCAGGTCCTGCAACGCTATGGAACCAGTAATTAACCATTTATTTACATATATTATATTTACATTACCCTTACATAAATTACTAGGCTATTAGTTGGAATAGAGGAGACAAGGGGTAGGCTACACAACAGGGATCCCTACGTTCTAGGGACTCTGGCTATGGGGACCCACACATACATAGGTACCGTATAAGATGCGGTACCGGGACACCACAATGACATCAGTCATTTTACCCAAAAATCTACGGCAAAACTGGAAAAAAAAAATAAGTGTGCGACAAAATTTAAGAAAAAAACACCATTTTGTAAATTTTGGGGGGTTTGTTTCTTCGTCGTAAATTTTTCGGTAAAAATGACACTATTCTGTAGGTCCATACAGTTAAAATGATACCCTACTTATATAGGTTTGATTTTGTCGTACTTTTGGGGGAAAAAATCTTAACTACATGAGTGAAAATTGTCCTCTTCTGACCACTAACTTATTTTTCCGCGTATGAGGTGGTGTGAGGGCTAATTTTTTGCGCCGTGATCTGAAGTCTTAATCGATACCATTTTTGTTTTGATCGGACTTATTGATCGCTTTTTATTCCTTTTTTATGGTATAAATGTGACCAAAATACGCTATTTTGGACTTTGGATTTTTTTTGCGTGTACACCATTGACCGTGCGGTTTAATTTACAATATATTTGTATAGATCGGACATTTACGCACGAGGCGATATCACATGTTTATTTTTATTATGTTTATATATTTTTTTATATGGAATTTGGGAAAAGGGGGGTGATTTAAACTTAAGGAAGGGATTAGTGTGCGTTTTAAAACTTTTTTAAACTGCGGGTGGCGATCCACCCCACTGGACAACCAGGGACAGGATAAAGGCACCTTTAGACGCCGCTGTCAGCTTTGACATCGGCAATCTAAAGGGTTAATAGCCGGCCGGCCGCATGCCAGCTATTAACACCGGCCCCCAGCTACAGGAATCAGCTGGGGGCTGGCAGGTATTATGCGGGCTCGAGTGGGGAGCCCGCTTCATACCCAGTTAATGGCCATATGACGAGCAGAGACTTCCATGGTCGTTAACGGGTAAAACATTATATTCCAGAAAAAAATGAAGTAAATAAGTGTTCAAAAAGTCAGATCAATACCAAAATGGTACCGATACAAACCGCATATTACGGCCCAAAAAATAATCCCTCATACAGCCCAGCATACGGAATAAAAATGTTATAGGGTCAAGAAATTTCTTCATTTTTTTTTATTTAAAAGTAAAAAAAACAATTAAAACATGACAGAAACTAAACAAATGTGGTATTCGAGTAATCAGGCCAACCTAAAGTATCAAAATAATATATCATTTTTACTAGAAGGGGAATGGCGAAAAGAGAAAACCCCAAAATTTTCATTTTTCTCAATTTCACCTCAGTTTTTTTTTTTTTTTTCAGAGCATAAGTTATGGAAAAATGAAAGGCGTCGTTACAAAGTATACTTGGCCCAGCAAAAAAACAAGCCTCATGGGTCTGTAGATGGAAAAATAAGAGTTATGACTATTACAGGAAAAAACGAAAGTGCAGAAACTAATAAAGACCTTACTATTTTGGTTGAAATAATTTTTTCTACCAAGGCAAGTGGATTTTCTTGAGGGACAAGTAGATTGTGTTCCGCTTTAGTCCCTTGGACAAGTAGTTTTATTTTTACACCCATGCTTGAGGTAGTTTTCATAAATATTCACTGGCCATTATGAGGAACATATACATTGTGTACTGCTCTAGGCATTTACATTACAATATAAATAGAAGATTAACAGTTCATAGCTTTTTTTTTTTTTTTTTTTTTTTAACACTGAAGGGCACAGTTCATTTTGGCCTTGAGAACACAGCAAGCTTCCTTTTTGGAGTTTGTTTTTATCTCCTCACTTTTTAATAGACAACACAGGCGCATATGTTTTTTTTGCAATAACACCTTGTATTTTACCATAAAATGTTTGGCATAACAAAAAATGCATTTTTTTTGGGGGGGGGGGGGTATTTTAACAAAGTGCACTTCATGGTAAAAGTGATGCTCTCTTTATTCTGTGGGTCAATGCGAAAAAAATATGCTTTTTTATTTTACTGCATTCAAGTGTCTCCCACACGAACCTGTTAGTACAGCCAGGAAGTGTGGGTGACACTGATTATGACTTACCCACTCATCTGTTTGTTTTTTACCTGGCAACAGGCTTTGTTTGCGGCCTGCTGAAACCGAGAAGCAGCAGGGCTGATGTTATCATGCGCCTACTGTGCACCAAGTCTTCTGCCGGATTATAGATAACTGCCGAACGGGACTAAGAATAGCGAGTAGGTAAGCATCGTTATAATCAGTGTCACCTAGACTACCTGCCTGTACCAACAGGTTAGTCTGTGTGAAAAATGACCATTTACTTTTAAAAGAAAAAGTCAAACCTTTTAAACAAAATAAGAATGCTTAAATTATGTATTCTGAGCCCCTAAAAAATATTGTTTCATATACAAGGCTGTATGAGGGCTAATTTTTTGCACCATAATATGTAGTTTATCGGTACCACTTTTGCACATATATAAATTTTCTTATCACTTTAAGCCATTTTTATGTGAGGTGAAGTAACAAAATAAGCAATTTTACAATGTATATTTTTTACACTCATGCAAATCACCGTATGGGATCATAAACATTGTTTTAATACTTTGGACATCAAAGGAACAGAATTTTCCCATAAGCTCTATAGGACGTGAAAACAAGGGGGGGGGGGGAACAAAACTTTTTTAAAGGGGTTAGCCAGGAAACTTTTTTATATATCAACTGGCTGCAGAAGGTTAAACAGATTTATTAATTACTTCTATTAAAAAAACCTTAATCCTTTCAGTACTTATGAGCTGCTGAAGTGGAGTTCTTTTCGGTCTACGTGCTCTCTAATGACCTGTCTCGGGAACTGTCTAGAGTAGAAGCAAATCCCCATAGCAAACCTCTTCTACTCTGTGCAGTTCCTGAGACAAATGAGATGTCAGCAGAAAGCACTGTTGCCGGTCAGAAAAGAACTCCACTTCAGCAGCTGATAATTATTGGAAGGATTAAGATTTAATAGAATTTACAAATCGGTTTAATTTTCTGGAGCCATTGATATAAAAAAAAAAAATGTTTTTTCCTGGAATACCCCTTTAATACTTTGAGCATGATTACAAAAGTTTGAATGCAGGTTTGGTTTTTGAAAGAACATGAAGGGCATAACAGGCTGGCAGGATCCTGAAAAGACAGTCTCATGGGTATGTATAATTAGACTTGCAGGGCATTCTAGTCAGGCCATTATACTTGGCATTTGAATAATAAGAAAAAGAATATTAAGAAGAATAAGAAGAAAACTAAGAATAAAGAAGAATATTATAAATATATACACACACACACTATATATATATATATATATATATATATATATATATATATATATATATATATATATATATTTATTAAATACACACACACACACACTATATTAAATACAAACATACCTCCCCTGTTGAGTTTTGCTAAGCAATTATGGTGCTGTACACCTTAACTATACTGTTGTAATATGTATGTATTAAATAGGGACAAGTCTTTATATAATTACTTCTTGCATTAGGTTATGTTCACATGGTGGAATGTGGCGGAAGAATTCAACCAGAAAGGATGCTGCAATTTACTGCCTATTAATTTGAATGGGATTCTGCAGTCCTATATTTTTCACAGCGAATCCCATTGAATGGGAATCAATGGGGTTTGATTTTAAGCGGAATTCTGTTCTGAAAACACAAATTCCACAACAAATCCAAATTTCTGTGGAAATTCCACTGTGTGAACATCAACTTATGATAATTCTTACACTTCACGCAGTTACAGGGTAGGGTCACACAATGGATCCGCAGCATATTTTACGCTGTGGATACGCTGGTGACCCGACCCATAGTGTGCCTCTAGCTGTTTTCAAAATATACATACAACAGTATGAAAAATCTTGTTTTTTCTCAACCCCTAATAAACGCTGACTGGTACAGACAAGTCTCCTCCTAAATGCCATCTGTGAAGTGACTAAATGCCTTACTCAGAGTAAGCCCTCATGGTGGCACGGCTTACCTCATGTCCAGCCAGGACTTTTCCTCAGGAGGCCTTACATACTTATGTGCTTTCTGGTAGAGCAGCAGATTCAGTGTATAACCTCCACAGAATGATATTAAACCTATCCCAAAACACTACAGGTGGTCTGTAAGTAGTATATAAGGTGTATTCTTTGTCCGTACTTTTTCTAATATTTTGGGAAATCTATTTCTAGTCAGACACCAGTCCAAGAATTATTTCACTTCTGACAAAGTTACAGCTGAATATTGTTAGGAACTCCTGAATACCAGTAATGGTTGTTACTGCTGCTGTATACAGGGGTCTTCATTTACCTTAAAAGCCTGGTATGTAACTGTGACCAGCGTGGTGGTGCCCATCCTTCAGTCAATACAGATATTTACCTATAGCTGTAGGCCCTGGTACAGCTTGGAAGGCTGACCCTGCTCCTCTAATAGTGCTGACTATAGTGGTTGAGTTCTTACAGGTCTATGATGGAAACACCAGAAGCAGTGAGGGAAAATGGCCTTTGACCACTCAAGGAAATAAGGCTGCATTCAGTGAACATATACACAGTTATGGGGCGTGTGTGTCAAAGCATGCAGAGGAACAGTACAGCAGTTGCCCATAGCAACCAGACTAGTTTCATAAAAAAAAAAAAATGAAAGCTGGAATCTGATTACCGTATATACTGGAGTATAAGCCGAGTTTTTCAGCACAATTTTTCGTGCTGAAAACACCCCCCCTCGGCTTATACTCGAGTGAACTCTCCGCCCTCAGTGGTCTTCAACCTGTGGACCTCCAGATGTTTCAAAACTACAACTCCCAGCAAGCCTTGCTGGGAGTTGTAGTTTTGAAACCTCTGGAGGTCCGCAGGTTGAAGACCACTGCGGCCTTCGACATCATCCAGCCACCCCCCCCCCCCTCTCACCCCCTTTAGTTTTGTACTCCCCTCCGCTCGGCGGGACGTTAGGGTGCGCTGGTCCGGTGCTGCAGGACTGTCCAGTGGGGAGATCGTCCGGTGGGATAGTGGTTCCGGGCTGCCATCTTCACCGGGGGGCCTCTTCTCCGCGCTTCGTTTCGATACCATTTTCCCAATATACCCGATGCCCATCTGTGTCTACACCTGTATGTTTAGCACGTTGTCTCAGCCCTTCAAGGGAAGGGTCACTGTGCAGAGCTTTCCGGAAATGATAATTTCTCTCCCCCCATCTCGTGGTATCAGGGAGCACATTTCCCCCAGGTGAACTAGCATCTCCACCTTCCTCCGCTGGGGCTTGCAAGTCACACAGCTTGCCCCTTGCATCACCATCCTCCCTTTTTAAAGCTGCAGCCCTGGCATGCTGCTGACAGGTTACCACTGCCACCATTGGTATGCCTCCCTGGGGTTTACCTTCCTCCCCCTCAGTTCCAGACATAATACAGGCATCATACACAGGGCTATCACTCCTTCCCTCCTCCTCAGGCTCACAGGATTGGGACGTAGCACTCACTGCTGGTCCCTCATCCTTAAATGTCACCAGGGGTCCACCAACTCCTCCCCCTAGCCCATCTCCACTAGGTTTTGGCATTGGCAATGCATTGTCACCACATGTCACAATACACCCCATTTCACTTTTGGAAAACATTACTGGTTCAGTCACAGGTAAACATTTATCAATCCTCTGCACTCCCTCCCAGTTTCCACATTTCACAGTGTCTCCCAAAGTCTCGCACAGTACCTCAGAATGAGCAGGGCTCTCTCCTAGCCCTTCCGGTGTGCAGGTAGTGTCCTCTGGAGCATAATGACAGAGCATCCAACCCAAATCATTCCCCAGCAGAACATTAACAGGGATGTCCTCAGAGAACCCCACCTCCCGCAAACCCTTGCCTTTATGCCAATCCAGGTACACACGGGCCATGGGCACAGCAGGCCGCACACCTCCAATTCCTTTTAAAGCCATGGTTCTTCCAGGGATGATGTCCTCTGTATCCACCACTTCAGGCCGCACCAAGGTAAAGGAGGCTCCAGAATCTCGCAAACCCACTGTCACCCGGTCACCCACAGTTACACTCTGCAGGTTATCTGCACTTTTCTCCACAGCTCCGGACACCAGAAGAACGGCTGTGTGTCCTCCAGCTACTGGTGGAGAATTCTTTTTGTTGGGGCAAGTGGCACTCAGGTGCCCAATATTGTTGCATCTGTAACATGGGCGGGTGTCCCCCTGACCCAATGTGGCTCCTGTTGCTTTTGGGAAGGATGGCAAGAATTTCCCGGCTGACCTGGTGGTGCTTTGTGGTTGTGTGGCTCCCCTCCAGGTACTTGCTCCAGCTTGTGCAGATCCACGCTTTGCTTCTGGCGCCCGGTTGTTGGCAAAGTCATCTCCTAGTTCTGCTGCTTCCATGGCTGTCTTGGGCTTGCGGTCCAAAATCCACTCTCTGGCTTCAAAGCTCCGTGTTTGGAGAAACTGATCCAGGACCATCAAGTCCTCCATGGCCTCATAGGTAGTGACTTGTCCATTGCCTGAATGCAGTCCTTAGCTGACTTGCATGTTCAGTGCAGCTTTCTGTGGCGCTTTGTTGCAAAGTCCAAAACTTTTTCCGATAAGTGTCTGGAGTCAGATTAAAACTTTTTAGCAGGGCAGATTTTATTGCCTCAGTCCTGGTCACTCTCAGAGGGAAGCGAAGCAAACACATCCAGAGCTTTCCCTCGCAGCCGTGGGGTTAGATATTGTCCCCACTGTTCCTTAGGTAGATGGAACTGCTGGCAAACCTTTTCAAATCCCCTCAGGAACACATCCAGATCACCATCTTTCTCCAACATGGGGAAATGTTCCAAGTGGGATTTGTGGTCTCCTTGATCCTGCACATTACTGCGTGCAGATAAAGCATCCCCTCTCAGCCTCAGAACCTCCAGTTCATGCCTTCGTTGGGCCTCTCTTTCTGAGGCTTGTGCCTGAGCCTCTCTTTCTGCGGCTCGTGCCTATGCCTCTCTCCGCGGCTTGTGCCTGGGCCTCTCTCTCAGCAGTTTGGTACTGGATTAGCAGTTGGAGTTTCATATTGGCATCCACATTCCCAAGGTGTTGTAAGGCAGTCCGCATATAAGAGTCCAAGGCCTCATGTGGAGTACTGTCCTGATGGGGAGTAATGTTATATTCCCAGGAGATATCAGTCCTTGGATGGCAGTTCCAGCTGTAGGACTTTGCCTCATGTCAGCTCTTCTGCACGGGCATCATACTCCACAAGATCAGCAATAAGTTGTTCCTTGTTCTTTCCTGCAGTAGGGATGTCCTTTTCTTGGCACATTAGTTCCAGTGCAGGCTTTGACTGCTTGCGATATGCCTCCATATTTCCGAGATGAGACAGAGGAGGTAAAACAGGAGATGTGGAGGACAGAACTGTCTTGCACTCTTTTTGTATGTCTTTTAAACCAGCACTGAGCTCTGTCTTTGGAATTTACACACAAGATGTATGCAATTTCTTTTTAGTGCTAAGATTTCCCTACAGGTAAAATCCAGCAAGCACTAAAAATCTCTAAATATATCCCAACACTGCCACCAGTTGTCACGATCACACCCTATCGGTCCAGCCAAGACGCTAGAGAGAGTGTGATAGTGCAAGGGTTAAGGCCACCAGACCTCTGGGTATCCACAACTAGTGCCAGCAAGTCACCAAAGTAACCCTTAGATAAACATGTTTCCACCAGAGCTGCCTTCAGAAAGGTGAGCTCCTTTATTTAGAGATCAAAGACCAGAGCTGATTAAACATTTAATCTGATAAAAGGTATCACAGTGCTAAATATATCAAAATACAGGAACAAATGACATACAGGTATAACAATATATAAAAGTTTAGCAAGGCAAGTTCAGAAAACAAAAGATGAAGTTCTTACAGCATGATGATATAGCAGTCCATGAGAGTGAGTTCCAGCTGTTCTTGGGATGGTCTCGTCAGCTTGTTGCACAGCATTGAACAACAGTTGAGTCCAGCATTTTAAGTCTTATCTGCTTCTTTGGAGGGAAACTCCATCCCCCCCCCCCCCTTCCCTCTGATCCCACCAGGTGGGGCATCTCTCTTCCTGACCCCTTATCTCTTTGATCATATGATGAGACCAGAGTGCATGACTTCAAAGGAGATACAAACAAACAGTCAGACTCCCCAATAAAATGCAATACACAAAAAATAAAGGATACACCATCTGAATGACCACTCACCCATGTCTTATAAAACACATGTATGTTTCCATAATCAGGCCTTGGGCCTGACACTCCCATTCCGAAAGAAGTGTAGCGGACAGACTGGCTATTAACTGCTGATACGCATTGTGAAGTTAGTGGTCAGTTCGGGGACCACTCACTAAGTGTAAGTTCTATTTACACTGGGAATATATTGAAAGATCGGAGGCCGCTCCCTTGATTTAGTTCTGTCTCCATTTCAAAAAAGTAGGAGTGACTATGCAGCAACTGGTGTAGATTATAGTGGAAGTCACTCCAGCTTGCAGGTGGCATACATTTTTAAGACTGCTGTACATTATGGAACCCTGGCTCTATTAAGAGGCCACTAAACCCAGCTCTGCTGACAGGGGTGGGATTTTACCTTAGACAGGTGTAAAACATTTATGATCAGCGATACATACAAGAGTGTCCAAGGACAGGAATTTCAATGGGACTTTGTGGTAGAGCAGGAAAGGAGAAGGCTTCAGTCTCCCAACAAAAAGGTAAAATCCAAAGCCTTCTCTATTCCTGCTGATTGCCTCACCTGGGGACACAGCCCCAGCGTTCATCTCCAAGCTTCCACACGCAAGGTTGTGCTGTTGCCGTCTAATAGAAGGTTGAAGCGGTTGGTGAGCTTATTTACTTTTCTTCGACTCAACCCAAAACATGCGGGCAGCCAGTCAGGCGCTAAGCCTGCGGGTCCCACAAATCCTGCACGACTGCAGCAGCCTCAGTGACTCAACCCCACTCTCCACTTACATTCACCACCTAAGTCTTAGGACTATCCAGCAGCGCAGCAGGGTGGAGCTTCTGCTCCTCCCAGTCTTGTCTCCACCCCTTGCCATCATCTGCAGTCTGCTCATACCCCCAATGTATATAGCAGTGTTTATGTACATTCCTATACAGGTTGGGATATGTGCAGACCCTAGGGTGCAATGCTCTGCAGTCTGCACATACCCTATGGGAGCTATAACAAAATGTAACCCCTTTCCATTAACCCCTTCCCTAATAAAAGCTTGAATCATTCCCCCCTTCCCGATTTTGCATATTTTAACTAAAAATGTAAAAATTAAAATAAAAAGTATGTGGTATCGCTGTGTGCATAAATGTCTGAACTTTTAAAAAATAATGTTCATTAAACTGCACGGTCGATGGCGTACATGTAAAAAAAAAAAATACTAAAGTCCAAAATTATGCATTTTGTCACTTCATATGCCATAAAAAAAAAATTATATAAAATGAGTCCTCATGCATCCCCGTATACGGGGGAAAAAGTTATAGGGGACAGAAGAGGACCATTTTAAGCATACTGATTTTGGTGCATGTATCAAATAAAACACCTATATAAATAGAATAAAACCTATATAAAATGTACTACACACACTGCTATACATTGGGGAGTATGTGCACAGCATTGCACCTTTGTGCCGGATTGGACACAAATGTTGCAGGAGCTGGCGGGAGGGGAGCAAACAACCTGCGGGAGTGGGCGGGATTGGTCAAAAATAAAATAAAAAATCGGGAGCGGGATAAAAAATAAATAAAATTATAATAATAATAAATAATAAGTCCCACACAGGGCTCTACTTTGTGGAAGTGTTACTTTGTATACAATGTACAGGTAAATACCTACTCTAGAAAATTTCCAGTTATATGATTTATCACCCTAGGGTTTTTTCAAGCATCATTTCACCCATTAGTAAACAATCTAAATTTAATAGCCTAGAACTCCTGCCAGATAAAAATAGCAGATGCAACCTTAGCTATAAGAGCTCTTGTTAAGCTTACATGTGTTTGTCTATTAAAACTAAAACCAACTAAGGCTAAATCTTATTCCACTAGAACAAAAAAATATATATATTAAATACACTTAAAACCCAAATTCTCTACAGCCACTAGGGGTCATGATAAAACTAAGCTCTACTAGATAGCAGCTGATCATCTCCGTGCACCTGCACCCAGAGGCAAGGCCGGAATGTGTTTATTCACATGATGTATAAAGTGGACCATCTTGAATCAAGTGATGTCACAAATGACAGGCATTAATCCTCCTCCAGCTGTTTCGTAAGAATATGCACTCTTACTTCATTCTACACACCAGCTGGGCACACGGGGTGAGCCGACTTCAACAGTTATGATTTTCAGCAAAACAGCTGTGATACTGCCAGTTTCCAACAAAACATGAACCATTAAGTGCTCAGTACCCATTTAAGCAGATTACACAAAAAGCAAGGCATACAATATAAAAAAAAACTTTATATTTCCAATGAAAATAAGTTCTGCAATAACCATTTAACAAGTGGTAAAGAGAATAGCTTTTGGAAGAGCTCTGATGACACCAATAAGGCCACCGTTGCTGCTCTGACAGACAACTGTATGACAAACGTCTCTACTACACAGATAAAACCCCATCTCCAACTACTGCATAAGGCGGCAGGGGTAAAAAGCTTTGTGACATCTCGTTTTAAGTGTCTCTTTATGGGATTGATTATTTCTTGATGCCTCAAGAAACGATCAAAGTATAAATCATCATGGGGTGTGCCCTGTACGAGGTGCTTTGCATGTCAAGGACACCCACCACTGAAGGTTAGCCTATCTGATTCAATCCTACAGAACAGCTACTGTAGCACAAATTGCTGAAAAAAATGTGGCTATGAAAGACAGAACATACAGTGCAACAAGGGCGAGGGTGATGTGCACCAGACTGACCAAGATGACTACTGTTTACAGGTTAGTGCACAAAGCGGAATCTCCATTACAGAATTCCGCAAGCGGAGATTTAATCTGGTGGCTCTGCGCCGTCACCATTGACTGCTATGCCGTGCTAGTGGACTTCCGCGCAAAGTAGTAACATGTAAATTTTTGTGCTGAACAATTTCAGCAGCAGAATTGTCTGCTGCTGAAATTCCTCAGTGTGAACAGGTGTTTAGGAAGACCCATTCACACGGATAATGTTCAAGGCGCAGAGTTCCGCAGGAATTACGTAGTGTGAACGTACCCTACCACAAAGCACCTACAATGTGGCAGGTGAGCATCAGAACTGGACCATAGAGCAATGGAAGAAGGTGGCCGGGATTTATGGATCACATTCTCTTTTACATCTTTTGAACCTCCAAGTGCATTACTCACATAAGGAAGAGTGAATATGCCCCAGTATGCGCAACTGAAGCAGAGGCATGTATTCATGTGCAAGTGGATTTCAAACGTACCACCAATCTAAAGGAGGTTGCAGACCAAGGACAGCCCTTTATAGCAAAGGCTCTAATGGCAGTAACCTTACAGTACAGCACTCCCTGCAATTCTTAACCCCTGGCCCCACACTAAAGGCTTCCACTGAATTACAGTAATTGGAGATCTTAATGAACAGTGAGGGATACATATGCAAATTATGTATATTAGAAAAGATTATACAGTGCACAACAGTCCTTTTGTTATACACCGAGTCCTTTTACATGAGCACATATTTCTTTTTACCAGCACCAATAAACTATATACAAGATTGGCACTTTTGGAATGGACCACTACCAAAGCCCAATTGCCAGGAGTGAATGATCGTACCATCACACATTCTCATAGTTTTTGATAGCACAATGTTTACCCAAGTGGGGCTGGGGCTACAATGCTACTTTCTGTAGCTTTACTAATCAATTTTGACAACTCTGTTGCATACAACAATGCACATCGGCGCAACATATAAGATAAATTAGTAAAGCTATAAAAAGCTGTATGTCCAGCCCGAGTCTATATGTGCTTCAGACAAATTGTTGCGGCTACATAAGGGTGCATTAAAGGAGTACTCTTGTGCAGACTACTCCTGCTCCGTCCTGCCCTGGGCTGCAAAAAAAATGAACATAAACCATCACTCACGTTCCTGGGTTCCCGTGGAGCGCCACTACAGCTGATCGGTCCTCCGGTCCATCTTCATACTTCCGTGTGAACGAAGAGTCACATGGCGCACAGCCTGTTATGGGCCGAGGCAGGACATCACGGCGGCCGGCGATAGGCTGAGCGCCATGTGACGCTTCGTTCACACGGAAGTATGAAGATGGACCGGAGGACCGATCAGCTGTAGTGGTGCTCCTCGGGAACCCAGGAAGGTGAGTGATTGTTTATTTTCATTTTTTTTGCAGCCCGGGCAGGATGGAGCAGAAGTAGTCTGCACCAGAGTACTCCTTTAACACCACGTTTTTTGCAAATTAGCAGGGGAATTTATATACCGTCCACTGCCGTATCTCCCACGGATTTTGGCAGTGAACTGCAAAAATGTGGTATGAATGCACCCTTAGTGAGGTGATCAGCTGACAAATGGACATTTATACATCAGTAGCTGATAGAGCCTATTACATATATAAATGCTAACAGAGGGGGAGAGTTATCAAAATCTGTGTAGAGGGAAAGTGGTGCAGTTGCCTATGGCAACCGGATTGAGTCTAATTTTTCGCATGTCTCTGAAAGCAGCCATCTGAAATGCACCACAGGAAAAGTTGCCCATAGCAACCAACCAGATCACTACTTTCATTTTTAAAGAAGCTTGTAAAAAAAAATCTAAGTAGTGATCTGATTGGTTGCTATGGGCAACTGGTCAACGTAACCTCTGCACAGGTTTTGATAAGTCTCCACCCCTGTGTATAAGGCCTTTACATGCAGAAACATGAATATACCTTTAAGTTATTCTCCCTACATTTTTATTAATTATATTTTATCACTAACCTTTCCAACAAGACAAGTTATAGAAGATTACCAGTGACTTCTAATGACATCACAGGAAGAAAAGAGATTACAGAGAGGGAAGTTTCACTTTCACATGAACCTTCGACACCCTCAACTGATGGGAAAGGAAACAGACTTTCTTAGGACTTCATACACACTCGCACGGGACTTCATACACACTCGCACGGGACTTCATACACACTCGCACGGGACTTCATACACACTCGCACGGGACTTCATACACACTCGCACGGGACTTCATACACACTCGCACGGGACTTCATACACACTCGCACAGTTACAAGACATCAGAACTAACATTGCTGCAGAACTTAACAGCCAAGCGCATTGAAGTACTGTGTAGATTAATAAGATTCAGGCAGTGTCTTCTTCATAGTATACTAGGTTTACCTCAGAATAGAAAAATGAAAAAAAAAATGCAAACAAAACAAAAAAGGTCCCCCTGGTGATATAGAGCAGCCCATTACAGGAAGGCTCGCCCTCCATGTACTCCATGTCATCTGACAGATCACATTACCACAACCCACAGGTGACTCAAATAACTGGAAAAAAATAATAAATCTTCTCAGAAAGTGCAGCTGGCTTGCAGAGATATCAGGCTGATGACCCGAAACAGATTGCACATATGAGAACTGCGCTGTACTTGGTTTTACAGTGTTATTGGCGTACAAGAGGTTATCTCTAATCGCTGCACTATTTCCCCTCTTGTGTCATTTTCCAAACATATACGCGCATAATGTACAACTTTTAAGCAGATAAAATATGATGAGTTTGTGAAACTACACACATTGCAGAGCAAAGCTAGGTTTAGAGATGAGCCAACTTACAGTAAATTCGATTCGTCACGAACTTCTCGGCTCGGCAGTTGATGACTTGTCCTGAATAAATTAGTTCAGCTTTCAGGTGCTCCGGTGGGCTGGAAAAGATGGATACAGTCCTAGGAAAGAGTCTCCTAGGACTGTATCCACCTTTTCCAGCCCACCGGAGCACCTGAAAGCTGAACTAATTCATGCAGGATAAGTCATCAACTGCCGAGCCGAGAAGTTCGTGACGAATCGAATTTACTGTAAGTTAGCTCATCTCTAGCTAGGTTCAAACCATGTTTTAGGCATACATTAGTGCTGGGCGGTATACTGGTTCATACCGAATACCAGAATTTTTGTGCAGCACGATATGAATTTTTCCCACACCGCAATACCGGTTGGGTCCCTCCCCCTCGGGAATGAATTAATCATCAACCCACTGCTGCGCTGTCCCCATCGGGGTACTAATCACATGTCGCCCGCAAGTGCTGCCCTCCTCGTCCTCCCGTTTGTTGCGGGCCGCCGGCGCTGGAGCTCTATACTGTACGCCAGTGGTCTCCAACCTGCAGACCTCCAGATGTTGCAAGACTACAACTTCCAGCATGCCGGGAGTTGTGGTTTTGCAACATCTGGAGGTCCGCAGGTTGGAGACCACTGCTGTACCCCGTTTCCCTATGCCCGGGCTGCAAAAGATAAACAAAATAAACTTTAACTTGTCTTCCTACGTTGGCCTCACGCTCTTCCTGGGGACGGGAACGTCCGAGAGCCGTCAGCCTAAGTTTAAGTTTATTTTGTTTATCTTTTGCAGCCCAGGCATAGGGATATAGCGTACAGCAGTGGTCTCCAACCTGCGAACCTCCAGATGTTGCAAAACTGGCTGTCTGAGCATGCTGGGAATTGTAGTTTTGCAACATCTGGAGGTCCACAGGTTGGAGACCACTGGCGTACAGTATAGAGTTCCAGTGCCGGCGGCCCGCAACAAAAAGGAGGACAAGGAGGGCAGCACTTGCGGGTGACATGTGAGTAGTACCCCAATGGGGACAGCTTAGCGCTGGGCTTATAATTTGGGGGGAAAGCAGAACAGCGCTTGCGGGTCACATGATTGGGGGGGGGGGGGAAGAAATACCGTTATATACCGTGGAACCGCCATAAGTTACAAAAATACCGTGATACACATATTTGGTCATACCAACCAGCCCTAGCATACATTAGGTACCAGTCAGCACATACTAGCTCAACTAAGGTCAAAAGCATACTCTTGCACTAGAACAGCCTAATAGAGTCCTCCAGATATCCTTATTTACCCCGGAGCCTTTTATAGCATACACCACAAGCAATGTATAAACATTGTCTTAGATACACAACAAGCATGAACAGTCACAGGCCAACAGCAACCATAGTTCTAACAAACTGGTTGTGTTCACTAGAGATGAGCGAACTTACAGTAAATTCAATTCGTCACAAACTTCTCGGCTCGGCAGTTGATGACTTATCCTGCATAAATCAGTTCAGCTTTCAGGTGCTCTGATGGGCTGGAAAAGGTGGATACAGTCCTAGGAAAGAGTCTCCTAGGACCGTATCCACCTTTTCCAGCCCACGGGAGCACTTGAAAGCTGAACTAATTTATGCAGGAAAAGTCACCAACTGCCGAGCCGAGAGGTTCATGACGAATCGAATTTACTGTAAGTTCGCTCATCTCTAGTGTTCACGTTTTGCCAGCTGCCCCCATTCTACTATTCCATAGGGATGCCAAGCCACCTAACACTTCAAAACAGTTAATGTCATTTGCACATGATTTGAGGCACTATATATTTTTTACATAATACTGGCCTATTCTTTTGGCACAAAGAAAACTGAATTTTTTTTATTTTTTTTATCTAAGAGTAAGGCAATGTAACCGAATGTAAAAGGACGTGTTGCAAGTTTTTCTATTATCACAAGTAACAGGAAAACATTAGGCCTCCAGAAATCTTTTTACACCCCGGCAGAGTTGGCATGAAGAGAAACCTGCTAATAGATTGGCTTGCATGGTGTAACTCTACACGTGGCACCTGCTGAGTGACCAGATAAACTGGGGGTAGCAACAGGCATATTACCGCAAAGGAAGAACTAGTGAAACACTATACCCAGGAATCTCAAGGGCAACACACACTATTTAGTGAAATTTCAATACATTACAAATAAGAGCAGTATGATCCCTATAATAAAACAATACAAGCACAGACGAGGAAGCTGTACATAACTAGGAGGAAGCGGCAACATTCTGGAGAGGCAGTGAAATATGGGGGGTACTATTAGGAGAAATAAGGGGACGAGGGATTAGGATTATTGCTTTATAGATGACGTGCAATGCAGGAGGGTGGATTTACACGGCAACATAATGTTTTCCAGCGTGCCTAGTTGCATAGGGGACCCCCTCCTATCAGCAAATCCGTATTATCATTCCAGCCACATCTGAACAGGGACAGCATGTATATCTAACGACTGATGGGAAAAAGCCAGGGTAATGGGACAATTCCATGAGAATTAAAACAGGGGTTTTCCTGTCAAATTCTAGGAAAGAAAAATGGTCTGTGGAGCCTGTACGTCCTTTTGAAGGAAATCATCTCTTGTCCCTGCCTTTCCTTTGTCCCAGGAAGGTGTGGTGGCCCAGTGTTATCTAGGAAAGATGGGGAACAGCCCATGGGAAAAAACACACGACTGCTTTAAAATGACATATCACTTGGGCTCCAGAAAATAGATTTGTGCGCCGTTACCATTGCTCTTCACAAATCCTTCAGGGCTATGCCACATATCCTGACAGGAACTATCAGGAAGCATTTGTGATAAGATAAAGGAAAGAATAGGCTGAAATACTGTAATACGATTTGGTTTCATTCTAATTATTGGTGCATAAACCCTTTCAGTAAACAGAATGGTCCCAGTACAGGAGAAATACAATGATTCCTAAATAAATTACACCTTTTTTTACTACAGGTATGTAAAGCGGAGACTAAAGACAGCACCCGGGGGGCGTGGAAGTTTCTTATATGAAGAGATATAAACTTTGATCTTTAAAGAAGCACTCCAATTATTTTTTTCTTTACAGTACAGCATAGCCCATAATCAGAGAATAATGTAAAGAGGTTCTTGTAGACACCTTGTGCTTACTTGGCTTAGCTGATGTGGCAGGCATGGATAAGGCTTCATATTGGATAAAATTCCATCATTTGAACTTTATTATGCTACCTACATTTCCCATGAATCCTATGGCTGTGCAAAGAGGGTGTGAAGTTTGATCACTGTACCTGGTTAATAAGGCTGCAAGGTACCCTGGTGAACTCCCATGAATGGGTTGATGTCAGTTCACATTATGTGCTTTTTTGAGTTTTCTTATTCATCAACAAATATTGCCATGAGGCAAAAGTGATTTAACCCATAAATCACAAGTGAGGCCTTTTATGACTATTTGAAGTCCTTGGGCAGTGTACACAAGTTGAATCACCACAGCCTTTTTCCACTGCAATTTCCTAAACTTTTTAAGCGATTTGTACAACTAAAGTATAATGGCACCTTTTTGCCTTGAATTTGGTAAAAGTCACAGAAAACAAAAACACTGCAACAAACAGTAAGTGAACATCCTCAGAACATGTGTATGTCTACTATAGCCTGACCCACACAGATAGCAGCAGTATACAGATCTAGGTGGGAAGGGGATGTGTCTGGAAGCTAGCAGGAGAGATCTACAAGATGATTGCATCCTGCAGTTCACCGGAAGTCAGCTGATGCAGGATAGACTACTAAATTCGTAACTATCTGTAGGTCAAACTGGTGTGTTTCCTTACCATCATTGTCACATGACCAAGCAACAGTAACTAGAAGAAAAAAAAAGGCAGGGGGGCGCTCCCTTGCATATTACCATCAGATATAGGACTATAAATCCAAAGAAACCAACGAGGCCCACCAAAGGAATTCACCTTGTTTTGTTATGCATAGATAGGCTCGAAAAAGCGTATGTCAAGGGATAGTCATGCTGCACCATGTGGAATCACCCCTGGATCACACTTTAGATGTGGCAAACAAGCCAGTATAGACTTTGGACAGATAAAGGACCATCGGATGGCAGAGTTCCTTCATCTGAGCAAAGGAATCAGATTGTTGGTGTATGAGTAGAGATGGCAATTGCATGAAATTGGGGGGTGGGGGGGGGGCGAACTAAATCGTAGTACTTTTAGGAGCCCAAACCTCCTCAAATCAATTTAGATTTGCAGCATAACTGCTAATCAGCACCCACTTATCCGTAGTATAGATTGTTTGAAAATACATTGAAGCTCCAGCTCGGTTTCAGATCCACATGATTGATTTTATTCACATGCTTCTACATGAACGATCGTTACGTGGCAGGAAGTGAAACGTTTCGGCCAGGTGCTGGCTTTAGTCATCCAGGCCATACAATGATTACACGTTCTAAGGGATCATATATGGAAGTGAGAGGAAAATACAGGACAGGTGTGTATACCCATTCCATTATTATTATAATAAAAATATGCATTTTTCTACTTTGGAAATATGCAACATGCAGGCGTCCCCAAAACATATCACAATATTGTATCATCATTACTTAGGAACATCGGAATGTCTGTTTTACACGTTAATCTGTAATATAAAACCAGGTAAATCAGGTAATTTGTTCTCAAGCCTGAGAAAGAAGGGAAAAAGCACTTCGGGAATCTAGTATCTAATTTTAGGATCCAGTATATTTCACGATCCTTAAGCTTTTGCCTATGATTGCCTCCCCTCCGAGGACCAGATACTCTCAATTCCTTGTAACTTTATCATAGAAAAATCCCCCTCATGATGTTCCACAATATGTTTAGACACCATAGATTTATTTTTATTGCCAAAATGCAGGACATCCGAGAGGTGCTTTCTAACACGTATTTTAAAGAGGATACAATTGTGTATCAAAAACGCAGGTATAGCGGGACAATGTCTAATGTGAATATAGGCTGATACAAAAATCACAGATCTTCTCAGGCATGAAAGCAACCACTTACAATGAATACATACCTACTAGAGATGTAACACATTATTGCCATGCTGGAAACAATTATGTATGATGTAAAAGTACTCCTCGGCACTGGACATATATATAGCAATAATTGGTCCTTTAAGCAAAACATTAGGGCACCTTTGCGATCAGATTCTCACATATGTATAGTTATATGAACAAAAAGAAATATCCAACTCACACTAGTAACGAAGGATAACATCTTGTCTCATATTGAGGCCCTTTGGGAATCTAGTATCTAATTTTAGGATCCAGTATATTTCACGATCCTTAAGCTTTTGCCTATGATTGCCTCCCCTCCGAGGACCAGATACTCTCAATTCCTTGTAACTTTATCATAGAAAAATCCCCCTCATGATGTTCCACAATATGTTTAGACACCATAGACCTATTTTTATTGCCAAAATGCAGGACATCCTAGAGGTGCTTTCTAACACGTATTTTAAAGGGGATTAGTAATGCATCCAACATTGTACCAGGCGTGATTCACATGTAAACAAATAACATTTCGTATTACAATTTATATATCGCCTGAATGGAAAAGACTCATGGCTGGCACAAGACATAAATAGGTTGCTGATGACATGACCTTGCAGCATGTGCACACAGTGGGGATCAAAAGTTTGGGCACCCCAGGAACAAAATGTGTATTAATGTGCATAAAGAAGCCAAGGAAAGATGGAAAGATCTCCAAAAGGCATCAAATTACAAATTAGACATTCTTCTGATACAAGATATTAAAGGAGTAGTCCAGTGGTGAACAACTTATCCCCTATCCTAAGGATAGGGGATAAGTTACAGATCGCGGGGGGTCCGACCACTGGGGCCCGCCGCAATCTCCTGTACGGGGCCCCGACACGACTGCACAGTTTCGTGCCGATCTGGCACTTCTGGCTAGCCAGAAGAAGTGCCAGATCAGCACGAAACTGCAGTCCAACCCGCACCCCCTGCCTCCCGTCCAGCCTTCCCTTGCCCTGATGTGTAACACGCATTCCTTGGAATAAAGAGAAGCCTTATTTTTGCAGTATTGGTGAGTTGCTGAGTCTTTTTCTCTTTTACATATAACATTAAAATCACTGACACTGAAGTAAATAGCACTGACTATGGCAGTTTTTTTTTGTTAGTGAGCACCACTATTACACATTAAACTCTAGGAGTGCAAAGTATTATAAACAAAACTACATACATAGTACACAAAAATGTACATCTCACATCCAGACTCAAAAGAATTGGGATCCACGTTACCCACTGGGCAGGTACACAAGGGACAGAATATTATAGCTGAATCCACTAAATCTATACAAAACAAAATGGTCAATATAGGAGATATACACGGGGAGATATACCAAAACGTGTCCGGAGGAAAGTTGCTGTGTTGCCCATAGCAACCAGATTGCTTTCATTTCTCAGAGGCCTTTTCAAAAATAAAAAAAAAGTGCTCTGATTGGTTGCTATGGGCAACTCAAACTTTTCCTCTGGACAGGTTTTGATAAATCTTCCCCCATATAGTCTTTTTGTGAGCCTGAAATATTTATCCCAGTTGTAATTTGAACCCCACGTGAGCAGCCAAGTGTGTGGGGCTCAGCTACCAACAGGGACAAATACTTTAAAGGGGTACTCCGCCCCTGGCATCTTATCCCCTAGCCAAAGGATAGGTGATAAGATGTTAAATCGCCGCGGTCCCGCTGCTGGGGACCCCAGGGATCGCCGCTGCGGCACCCCGCCATCATTACTGCACAGAGAGTTCGCTCTGTGCGTAATGACGGGCGATACAGGGGCCGGAGCAGCATGACGTCATGGCTCCGCCCCTCATGACATCACAGCCCGTCCCCTTAATGCAAGTCTATGGCAGGGGGCGTGGCGACCGCCACGCCCCCTCCCATAGACTTGTACTTACGGGGGTGGGCCGTGACGTCACGAGGGGTGGAGCCGTGACATAACGATGCTCTGGCCCCTGTATTACCCGTCATTACGTGCAGAGCGATCTCGCTCTGCGCAGTAATGATAGCGGGGTGCCGCAGCGGCGATCCCCGGGGTCCCCAGCAGCGGGACCGCGGCGATCTAACATCTTATCCCGTATCCTTTGGATAGGGGATAAGATGTCTAGGGGCGGAGTACCCCTTTAAACTTCGGGATTAGTTTTGTTTATTGGGCATCAGTTGTAATGAAATCTTGGGTCCTGGCATTTGTGTGGATGTTATTTTGATACACCACCTAAGAACACCATTCATTGCACTGGCATTATATGGAGACCAGGCATCAAAGGATCAGCTTTTTGGCATCAAAATGTTATCTACACAATATAAGGCAGGCCCTTTTATTGCCATGGATGTGCAGTGTATAGCCTCTATTACAGTATGATCTATTGTGTGTACTTTTTTTTTAGACATTTAAAAAAAAGAGGGATGGATTTATTTTTTGGGGTATTAAATACCTGTAGATGTACTGTATTTAACATATTGTGCAATTTTTCATGTGACTGTATATAAAAGATATGCTATGGCGTTTGCTATGTACTGTGCAATTGTTGGTCAAAATGTTCTGCAAATGACCCTCATTCACAGAATGTTTTTTTAATTCAATACTTCACGAACAGGACAACATACCATGATCCCCTAAAAGTAACTTGCAAAGTAATGCCTAGGAAAAAAGTTCTACAAATAAAAGTCTTATACTAAGCTGTCATTTGCTTGAGACTTTCCCCTTCCCCAGTCATAACAAAACATTAATAAAAAAAGCAATGAAGATCACAGACGGCCCGCATTGTCTCACAATAATGCTTTGACTCCAAGAAATCATTGCAAGACTTCCGAGCTGAATATGTTTTATAGTTCTCAGCAGAACGCTCCTTGATAAAACTCCATTGTATTTTAGCCTTTCATGCAATGCCAGGTATTGTGATACTTTAGCATTCTCAAATCTTTTGCTCTGTCCCTTCAATTAGAATGGACAATGCAACATGAGGTAAATAAGGACATGTTGTATAGAAAGAAATTATTAAGCCAAATGTAGCAAACCATTATAAGCAAAAGAATAGTCAGGGTACTATAAAAGCCAGTGGCGTAGCGTGGGTTGTCAGCACCCAGGGCAAAGCAAGTAATTTGAGCCCCCTAACCTGTGGATTTTAGCACTCAAGTCTCTTCCACTAGATTAGTTAAAGAAACCCTTACCCCCTAAGCACATGTATTGTTTGTTATGAAAATACTGATGTAAATAAAGTAAAATGCATCTAAATACAAGTTTATTTTCAAACACTTTATTGAGTGCGAACATTACACATTCTCCACATCTTCAGCAGGTCTATGAATACAAATCTACAATTGTAGTAACCTAGCATGGGCCGCGCTATTATATGTCGTCTCACAACCATCGTATACGACAAAAAATATCAAGAACAAAAACTAAACATCAAAATGGAACCATACCCTGGAGATGATCGACGGCACATGACTTTGGGTATTACAAGTAAGCGACAAATGTCAGGGGGGCATTATATGTGCATTATATGGGCACATGACAGGGGGCCCCTGTCATGTGCCCCCACATATATTGCCCCCCGTCCTGTGCCCCTCACATATAATGCCCCATGTCCTGTGCCCCTCACGTATAATGCCCCCTGACGGGGCAGGACAGGGGGCATTATATGTGAGGGGCACAGGACATGGGGTATTATATATGAGGGGCACATGACGGGGGGGCCCTGTCATGTGCCCCCACATATAATGCCCCCCTGACATGTGCCCCTTACTCATCATTTGCCCCTCTCACTTATAATTTACTCCCCCCTCCCCTTTCTCACGCCCGTCACCTTTCTCCCACGTGAGCCGCGGGGACGTGATCTCCGGGGACTGGCGCAATGATGTGATGTCATCGCGCCGGCCTGCCGTGAATGGCTCTCACTGACTGCAGGAATGGAGCAGCCGCTGCGTGTGACTGCAAGGTGACGGCGTGAGAAAGGCATGGTGGAGCGGGACAGCTGACAGCTCCCGCTCCACCATGCGATAGTTCAGGAACAGGGGCAACAATAGTTCCGGAAGAGGGGCAACGTTGCCCCCCCCCCCCCCTGGATCCGCCACTGCCTCCACAGTGGGCGGCGACCCGGATTGGATTCGCACAGCCAGCACTGCAGAGAGCGCGAGTGAGCCAGGCAGGGGCAGAGAGCTGCGAGCGCGCCCCCCCAGATGTTGCGCCCGGTGCGGCCGGCCCCCCCTGCACACCCCACGCTACGCCTCTGATAAAAGCTATCCAGTGATTGAAAACAACTTCTGACATATCGATCAGACCTGTGAAATGTTGATCACACCGGGTCTCCCTACTGAGGCCTGCTGCGATCCTGAGTTAATAGAAGGGGTAACATTGTGCTTAGCTCCCCACTGGTTAAGAGAAATACGTTTCTCTGCACAGCTATGCAGTGACCCCTCAACTTACAATAGTTTCAACATACAATGGTCTTTTCTGGACCATTGTAACTTGAAACCAGACTCAACATACAATGGTACAGACAGTCCAGATCTGTGAAACGTGTCACAACTGGAGGAACTGACCAATCAGAATTGGCATTTTACTGGTAAATCACCTGTATTACTGAAGTACAAGCACTGACTGGTGTCTGGTAGCGCCCCCTACAGTACAGGGAGAAACTACAAGTTCTGTACTACTCCTTACCTGTGCCAGGGTTAGCTGCTCCTTTGGACACCAAGTAAGGGCGGCTCCATTTGGGACACTGTGTGTACTGTATAGGACCCTGAAGAAGCTCCCGTCCTCTACATAAACCATTTTTTCCCAACCAGGGTGCCTCCAGCTGTTGCAAAACTACAACTCCCAGCATGCCCGGACAGCCAACGGCTGTACGGGCATGCTGGGAGTTGTAGTTTTGCAACAGCTGGAGGCACCCTGGTTGGGAAACACTGAAAGACAGTGATTTACAGCTCCCAGCAGATCTTTCTTACTTTTATATGTACGATCTTGCTTTATCTGTATTAGTTATCTATTTATTTTTCTTTAGTCCTCACCTCTTCCTAATTTTTGGATGACATTTTGGTGGCTTCAGAACCAATTACCAGGTTTACATAGAGTTATGGTCTCAACATACAATGGTTTCAACTTACAATGATCGTCCCGGAAACCAATTAATATTGTACCTTGAGGGACCACTGTATACAGAGAAATGAACAGATCTCCTGGCCGGCCGGGGAGCTGAGACCAATGCCACCCGCTTCCCTGACTATGAACTTACAATCCCAGTAGGTTTTATTGCTTTCAACAACTTTTCACATCTGACAAGTCAAAAAGTGTTTCTAATGATGCTTTTTCCCTCTACCCAGCTAGGGGGTCCATCCAATTCTAAACATATTCTGTTCCTCAGCCACATTCTGCTACATTAGCTACATCTCCTCATGCAATAGGTGTTATGTTCAAATAATTAAAAAAATATATATAAAAAAATTATTGCCATAATTATATTTTGTTATAATTATAGATTTTTTTTTTTTTATATTTCCATTCAATTCAAAAAGCTATCAAAGAAAATTTGCACCCTTTTAAAAAGTTTTGATAAAGTGAAATCCCTTTGTTAGGAGCACAATACTAACCTTCCACTGCTCACGCGGAAGCAGTTTTACAACCACAATATCACCATTCAGGGCTCTATTCCTGGAAACCACACCATCAATAAAGATGTCCCTCAGACCATCCTAGAACAGGAGAGAAAGAAAAAAAATGAGTTAAATAGAAAGCGACAACCACAGTGAATCTGTTATAACACGATGCTGCTATGTAAGGGAGACATCCAATCATCAGCTTGATAAAGAATAAATAGCCAAATTAAATAGGCAAAAAAATACACTGGGCCATTCACCCTCCACCTCTCCATGGTTTTCACTGGTGGTTGGTTGCTGTATATCTGTATATCAGTTGGTTTCTGTGTATCTACATAGCAGGCCAACCACAACTGAGGCAGGAGGGAGCTCTGTAAATGTATTAAAGGGGTACTCCGGTGAAACCATTTTTTACAAATCAACTGGTGCCAGAAAAAAAAATAGTAATCCTTCCAGTACTTAGCTGCTGTACACTACAGGGGAAGTTGAGTTGTTCTTCTGTTTCACCACAGTGCTCTGTCGACACCCCTGTCCATGCCAGGAACTGTCCAGAGTAGGAGAGGTTTGCTATGGGGAGGTGCTCCTACTCTACAGAGTGGTGTCAGCAGAGAGCACTGTGGTCAGACAGAAAAGAACAGCTCAACTTCCTCTGTAGTATACAGCAGCTGATAAGTACTGGAAGGATTAAGATTTTTTTTTTTATAGAAGTAATTTACAAATCAATTTAACTTTCTGGCACCAGTTGATCTGAAAAGAGAAATGTTTTCCATTGGAGTACCCCTTCAAAGTTTCGCACAAAGTAATGCTTTATATACAAAATTTTAGCTGAAAAATCGATGTACTGTTATGTTCTGGCCTTGTACTAAGATTCCCTCCTCCCCCTGAGGCATAACTTGTAGCTTCTGGGCCCCAAAAACTGCAACAGGGCCCCCATGTGCCATTTATAATACTGGTATCTTATGGGCAGATGTGCTTTGGGTGCCCAATGCAACTGCTACTTCCGCACCACCTATAGCTACGCGCCCCCCCCCCACCCCCCCAGATTTTAATTAAGAATAACTGTATGTCTGCTTACCCTCAATCCTGACCAGTCTTCCTGTCCCAACCCAGCAGCTAAAAACACCTTATGATGCGGCCACCACCATGCTGCACGGAAGGGATGGAATTGTGCAGGTGATGCACAGTGCCTGGTTTCCTTCACACTACCCTTAGAATTGAGGCTAGAAAGTCCAATTTTGGTTTCATCAGATCAGACTAAGGCTGGGTTCACACCACGTTTTGTAACTACGGTTCCTGTATACTGCTGGAAGGAGGGGGCAGGGCTTTATCACTGCGCCCACACTCCGCCGTATTCAGGAACCATATTTAATGCATGTCTATGAGCCGACCAGAGTGAACCGCAGCCTCCGGTCGGCTTTGTTTTCGGCCATATGCGGTTTCCTGACCGTAGGCAAAAACGCGGTCGACCATGTTTTTACCTGCGGTCGGGAAACCGCATACGGCCGAAAACGAAGCCGACCGGAGGCTGCTGTTCACTCCGGTCGGCTCATAGACATGCATTAAATACAGTTCCCGAATACGGCTGAGTGCGGGCGCCGCGATTAAGGCCCACCCCCCTCCTCCCAGCCGTATTCGGGAACCGTAAGTACAAAACGTGGTGTGAACCCAGCCTAACAGAAAGGACTCTCAGACTATCTCTAGCCATTTACTGAGGAGAGGCTTCTTACTGGCATATTAAAACGCATAGATTGGTGGAGTACTGTAGTGAAAGTTGACCTTCTGGAAGTTTCTCCCATCTGCACACAGGATGTTTGGAGCTCAGCCAGAGACACCATTGGGCTCATTGTCACCTCTTCGCAAGGAGCCCCAATTACTTAGCTTTGTGGGGTAGCCAAACTTCTGTACGCCTGGGAATTTTGTTCCCCGCCACTAGCCAGACCCCCCCCCCATTGTCAGCAATCACCGCAAATCGCTGATCAATTCAGATCTGCGATTCCGGGCTGATCGGGTATCTGATGACCCGATAGCCCGGAAAATAGGGATGATCGGAGCTGTCAGAGACAGCTCCGAACTTTCTAAAGCTCCTCCTATCCCCTGCAATTGACTGATCAGGACTGACTGGCAAATTCCAGGACAGGGGCGGGGGTGAAAGTTCAATTCCCCCGCTCTGCCCGCCCCTGGATGTCGGGGCAGAGCAGGGGAAGATGGCAGCGATGTGCGGAGGCTGTGGATGCGGCGGCAGTTACCTGGATTGACACGGGGACCAGAACTGGTGGCTAACAAGAGGTGACAGGGAGTGGAGGCAGTGTCCCAGATGCAGCAGTGAAGATTGCCATAAAGTGATCTTCACTGCTGCTTCTAGGAGTTTCAAAACTACAACTCCCAACATGCCCAGACAGCCAAAGGCCTTTGGGCAGGCTGGGAGTTTTAGTTTTGCAACATCTGGAAGGGCACTGTTTGGAGACCACACACACACACACTAATAAATTCCCTGCTATGTATCTGCTGCTGATTTTTCTACCAATTGACTTCAATGGGTAGGAAAATCAGCAGCAGAAAATAACAGCAAAATAGACCGCAAGTTCTGTACATGTGACCTTACTCTCCTACTATGTTCCCCTTACAAAAAAGGCAACAGGCCAAAAAATAATTAAATAAAAAAATATGTTAATGAAGTGTTAAAAGGGGGAGGAAAACAAAAAAAGCATTTTGTTTTGGATTAAACTACAAAAAAAAACACTTTAAAAAAGAAAACTACTAAAGAATTTGCTGAAGTTGGTGCCATGTAGTACAGTGTTACAGCAAACAAATTGAAATATCTATCTATTGATTTTCTATTTAAGATTAGATGTTGAACTTAACATGGAAGGCTTTCATAATACCAACTATATAAAGCAGTTAAATACTAATACTTCCTAAGATTGTTGTAAAAAAACATATTACAGAAATTATTATAACTGATAAAAACCCTCCCATTAAATGTCAATGCTTAAAATCCTAGAACAACTATATGACAATTTGGTTACAAATGAGGGAATGTAGATTAAGGGAACCACAAATTATGTCCAAGTACAGAAATAGGAGGTTTGGAATGTAGACAGACTGCATGTTAAAAGGCATGAACATTTAAAGGGAAACCGATAGCAGATTCACCTACGCTAAACCCAATACACCTACACTAAACCCAATACACAGGGATATAGCGAGGGTGAACAGAATTAAAATGCTGTATAAAACCTATGCCATTCCAGAGATACACGCTGTATTAGCCTCCGTTGCAGGAGGCACTGACTGGGCTACCCAGCATCCATAGCCTGGGCTACCCAGCATCCATGCTTAGTCCCCACTGCTATGGGAGGACACATGGCATGATATCAAGAACACAGAAGGCTGGACCTCCTGCCATCAGACATCTTATCCCCTCTACTTTGCATAGGGGATAAGATGTCTAAGGGTGGAGTACTCCTTTAAGGCTAAAATGGACTGTCTCCTTAATGGGTTAAGGAGAAACAATACCCTTTTTAGAACACTAACGAGCACTACACAAACAGGTTAAGTGGAATTCAACACACTGTTGTGAACTTCTGAGTTAGGTTATAACCATAACCTCAATCCATATGCGCCGTTACATCATAATGACAGAGGACAGTCCCTAATTTAGGATCTCCTCTATAAGCCAGAATACAGCTACTCTCCAGGACAGAGCTCCAATGCAATAGTACATTATGTGACAGGGAATATGTTTTTCTGTCAAAATAAATAAAAGATTGCTGGAAGTGAGACCTGGCATTATCACCTCATATGCAGCTATTGAAAGGGATGTCTAACCAGTCAACCCTTAAGCCTCAAAAAAAGTAAAGTTTTTGTTGGTGGAAAATTTACCAAGCTCAGGTGAGGCATTCTTTTAGGACAAACTGAAAAGTCATACAGTCAGGGGAAAAAAAAAAACACTGTGCGAAGAACCATCCAGTCTTTCATCAAGTTTACATATGGGCCGACATTAAATGGGTACTGTCAGATACAAAAACTTTTTATATGTTGTACATCTTGGCAAAACATTAACCTTTCTAATATACTTCATAAGAAAATATTTCCATTTTATAAAAATCATGGCTTTGTCTAAGTTGACACACAGGCATGGACAAAGCCCAGTAAGTGAGGGTGGGCTAGCACTTTGTACTGTCTGATAGGACAGGAGAGAGCACAGAGGAGGAGTGCAACCGGACAGGAGAGAGCACAGAGGAGGAGTGCAACCGGACCGGACAGGAGAGAGCACAGAGGAGGAGTGCAACCGGACCGGACAGGAGAGAGCACAGAGGAGGGGGGCTACCGGACACGAGAGGGCACAGAGGAGGGGGGCTACCGGACACGAGAGGGCACAGAGGAGGGGGGCTACCGGACACGAGAGAGCACAGAGGAGGGGGGCTACCGGACACGAGAGAGCACAGAGGAGGGGGGCTACCTGACACGAGAGAGCACAGAGGAGGGGGGCTACCTGACACGAGAGAGCACAGAGGAGGGGGGCTACCGGACACGAGAGAGCACAGAGGAGGGGGGCTACCGGACACGAGAGAGCACAGAGGAGGGTGGCTACCGGACACGAGAGAGCACAGAGGAGGGTGGCTACCGGACACGAGAGAGCACAGAGGAGGGGGGCTACCAGACACGAGAGAGCACAGAGGAGGGGGGCTACCAGACACGAGAGAGCACAGAGGAGGGGGGCTACCAGACACGAGAGAGCACAGAGGAGAGGGGGGCGCTACCAGACACGAGAGAGCACAGAGGAGAGGGGGGCGCTACCAGACACGAGAGAGCACAGAGGAGAGGGGGGCGCTACCAGACACGAGAGAGCACAGAGGAGAGGGGGGCGCTACCAGACACGAGAGAGCACAGAGGAGAGGGGGGCGCTACCAGACACGAGAAAGCACAGAGGAGGGGGGGCGCTACCAGACACGAGAGAGCACAGAGGAGGGGGGCTACCAGACACGAGAGAGCACAGAGGAGGGGGGCTACCAGACACGAGAGAGCACAGAGGAGGGGGGCTACCAGACACGAGAGAGCACAGAGGAGGGGGGCTACCAGACACGAGAGAGCACAGAGGAGGGGGGCTACCAGACAGGAGAGAGCACAGAGGAGGAGTGCTACCAGACAGGAGAGAGCACAGAGGAGGAGTGCTACCAGACAGGAGAGAGCACAGAGGAGGAGTGCTATCAGACAGGAGAGAGCACAGAGGAGGAGTGCTATCAGACAGGAGAGAGCACAGAGGAGGAGTGCTATCAGACAGGAGAGAGCACAGAGGAGGAGTGCTATCAGACAGGAGAGAGCACAGAGGAGGAGTGCTATCAGACAGGAGAGAGCACAGAGGAGGAGTGCTATCAGACAGGAGAGAGCACAGAGGAGGAGTGCTATCAGACAGGAGAGAGCACAGAGGAGGAGTGCTATCAGACAGGAGAGAGCACAGAGGAGGAGTGCTATCAGATAGGAGAGAGCACAGAGGAGTGCTATCAGACAGGAGAGAGCACAGAGGAGTGCTATCAGACAGGAGAGAGCACAGAGGAGTGCTATCAGACAGGAGAGAGCACAGAGGAGTGCTAGCCCGCCCTCACTTACTTGGCTTTGTCCATGCCTGTGCTTAAGCTTGGATAAAGCCACGGTAAGCCATGATTTCTATAAAAAGGAAAACATTCTTATGAATTATATTAGAAAATGTTAATGTTTTTCCAAGATCAACATCATAAGTTTCTGAATGTGACCATTTAAGTGATAAGAATGGCATGTACAAATTGGAGTGGATAAAAATTCACATTATTTCTAATTATTAACACAACACCTGGACACTTGTTTTATACACTAAAAATCAAAAATGCTATTTAAAAATAAACCCCCAGTGTGAGCCCACACACAAATTAGTTCAGACAGTAGGTCTCCATTTAAACAGACTACATTAAAGGTACTACTGTACTGCACTCCCCAGCAGCTGCAGTGTAATTGGGGGAATATCTCCCCTTGCTTCTCACTTTGTACCAAGAAGCTCCTAAGCCTTGTATTTACTTCTTCCCTTCCTGTTGTGCTCAAATGAGTCTGAAAACAGACATAATTAGTTTTGTGGCGCCCCTAAAATTAACAAAAATAAAAGCCAGATGCTAAGAGTAATGATATGCAAATCACTTGCCAGCTCATGCCAGGATGTGTTGCTAGGATGCCAACTTGAGCCTTGTTCAACTCCTTTCTACTTTTTTTAACCCAAGTACAATTATTTGGGGAAATAAAAATAGACATTAACACTGGAAACAGCAGCAAAAAAAAAAATTAAAAGTCATTCTGCATACAACATCCCAAAACTACAAAGTGAAAACAGAATTTTAGAAGCTTTTGCCAATTAATTTACCCCTTTACAAAGCACTCCTGTTGTGCCATGTTGTCTTTACTTGCTTGCAGTATTAGCGTTTCACGAGTATTTTTAGGAGTTTCTTGGTTAGGGATTATGTATCACATGTGATATTCCCGATTTTTCTTGGTTGGGCTAAAAATGTAATTTTTTTTCTATTTGCCTGGAATATGCCTTGTGTATGTGTAATCTTTGTTTAACATTGTCTACATGCACTGCTCTAAAGGGGTGCTCTCCTGCAATCAGACATCTTATCCCCCTATCCTTTAGATAGGGAATAATGTCTAGGGGCAAAGTCTGGCAGCTGGGATCCGATCTCCGGGCCGGCACCCTGGCGTTCTGGACATTTATGTTCAGATCATTGGGTTCGGGCTGCGATGGACGTGAGGTCACGCCCCTTCCATCCAGGTCTATGGGAGGGGGTGTGATGAGCGACCACAGCATGGCATGATGTCATGACCATGGCCACCAGCAACAGACATTCTGAACATAATTTCAGAACTTCGGGGTGCCAGCCTGGAGTCCACAGGGGAGGGGGGGGGGGGGTCCCAGCAGCCAGACCCTCGTGATCAGACATATCGTCTAGATAGGATTAGCTTAAAATGACTTTTTTGTTTTACATATGTTTTGTTTTTGTTTTTTGTTTTTTTTTGGGGGGGGGGCGGCATTATTTGTACACTTTATATGCAATCTTCGTATTCCATCAAACTAGTTGTGAGCTTAGTTTTTTGGCATTTATGGAAATTAAAAAAGGAAACTTAACATTTCACAAGGATAAAAAGGTATCCAGACCCTTTAGTAGGACACTTGTGACAGGATTATGTTACGGCACAGATCTTTAGGGGACAAAAAATGTCTGCTGGACTGGAGTCTCCCCAAGAACAATGGCCCCTTAATTATCACACTTTAGAGTCTAGTTGTTCCAAACATCTAAAAAAGAGCTGGCAGCCAACAACTGAGCAACAAGGCTCCGGCCTGATTAAAAAAAAAATTAAAAAAAAAAAAAAAAAAAAAAAAAACATTGAACATTTTAGCCTCAATACTAAGCATTGCCCAGAACAAACAAGGCATTGCTCATCATTTGCACAATTGTATCCATACAATGAAGCATCGTGGTAGCAGCATCATGGTGTAGGGATGACTGGAACAGACTGCCCAGGGTTAAAGGAGAGCAGAAGTGCTTTGGACCTCAGGCTGTTCTGAATGCTCACCTTTGAACCTCTTAAGGACCAATCCCATTTCGACCTTAATGACCAGACCAATTTTATTTTGGCCTTTGTTTTTTCCTCCTCGCCTTCAAAAAATCACCACTTCTATTTTCATCCACAGATTCATATTAGGGCTTGTTTTTGCGTGACCAATTTTACTTTGTAATGACATCACAATATACAAAAACACCCAAAAACTTATTTATGTAGGGAAATTGAAAAGAAAACTGCAATTTAGCTAATTTTGGAAGGTTTCTTTTTCACGCTGTACACTTGACGGTAAAAATTAACATGCTCTTTATTCTGTGGGTCCATACGATTAAAATTACACCCATGTTATATGCATTTTTTTTATTATTATTGTACTGCTTTAAAAAGAGCTAAACTATTAACAAAACTAGTATGTTTCAAATTGCCCTAATTTGACCACCTATAATTTTATAATTTTTCCATATATGGGGCAGTATAAGGACTCATTTTTTGTGCCGTGATCTGTAGTTTTTATTGGTACCATTTTTGCTTATATTTTACTTTTTAATCCCTCTTTTAGAATAAAATGTGACACAAAGCAGCAATTTTGGATTTTTTTGTTTTTACATTTACGCTGTTCACCATATGGGATCATTAACATTTTTAATGCTTTTTGGGGGTAAAATGGGGAAAAGGGACAACTTACATTTTTATTGGGGGAGGGGATTTTTATTTATTTTTTTATGTCCCCATATGGGAAAATTTATAGCAATCATTTGATTGCTAATACGGTTCAGTGCTTTGTATAGGGCATAGCACAGATCAGTATTATCGGCTATTTTCTGCTTGATCTCATACCAGAGCAGAAGACCCCTTGAGAATGGTCCACTCGTCTGCTCCCCAGTCACCTTCCTATTTTACAAAAAACACCACATTTTTTATATAAACATGTATCAAAAAATATATTTGTGGTGTCAGCACTATTGCTATGATAGTATTGCTTTAATGATGGATGTCCCGCTATGCTTCAGTTGATGATAAAGCTTCAGGAAATAGCATGATCTAATTTTCCTCTTTGGTTAGTACTTCTTTCATATTTTATGCAGATTAATATACTGTGCACAAACCTGAGCTATTTGGATGTCACTAGTTGTATAGTATTGTTTTCGCTCACTATGTTGTGGTGACGGTGGCAGTGCCAATGTTTCAATGTGTCTTTCCGTAGGGTTGCTGTTGGTGCTTCTCTTGTAGTATTTATGTTAGCGTGCGCCGGAGACTGCCCCGGTCGGCGGCGTCTACAACCTGTATGACCTAAGGCTGGTAGTGACATCACTACAGTGCCCAGTATGGGTCAAATGCGTTTTGAAAATGACGATTTCCTTCTTCTCCCGGCGCACGCTAACAGAAATACTACAAGAGAAGAACCAACAGAAACACTACAGAAAGACACATTGAATGGAAAACATCGGCATCACCACAACATAGTAAGTGAAAATTATACTATACAACTAGTAACATCCAAATATGTCATGTTTGTGCACAGTATATTAATCTGCATAAAATATGAACTAAGTACTAACCAAAGAGGAAAATAAATGTCATTTTCCTGCAGCTTTTTTTTTTATATCAACTTAAGCATAGCAGGACATCCATCATTAAAGCAATACTATCATAGCAATAGCGCTGACACCACAAATATATTTTGTTTTGATACTTGTACTATTATTTAGTGCCCAAGCAGTGATCCACTAGTGGGTGTCGTAGCAGCTGATATTTATCCATAAACGCCAGTATTCAACATTCATTTGTAGTGCATCCAGAAATATATTGTTTTTTGGATTATTGCTGATTGATCTCATCACCCCCCCCCACCCCCGGAAAAAAAGATGGGAGTAAAGAGTGATCAAAAAAAGTCAAGCAAAAATTGGATTAATAACCAAAGATCACAGCGCAAACAATGGGCCCTCATACCGCAGCATATATGAAAATATAAGAAGAGTTACAAGGGTCAGAAGAGGTCAATAGCGCATAAAAAAAAGCAAGCCTCACATGGCTACGTGGATGGAAAAATAGGCTGGGAGGAAAAAACAAAAACGCAAAAATTAAAGCTAGCTGTATTCTTTATGCCAAAATAGGCTGTGTCCTAAGAAAATTTAGGTTATGGACTGTAGAATAAAGACAAGAGAATGAAAAAATGGCTGGCATACCACTGTACATAGTGGCACTCCCAGACCCTGATGAATAGATTGCAGTTGTGCTGGCCCATGCACAGCCAAATGCAGAAATGTTTGCCTATGTACTAGCATTCAGCATTGTGCCACATTACAGTGGTGGGGGCAAAGGATGATATAAGTGTGTAGTTTAGCACCAATCGGCACTGCTAAAGGATGAACTTCGTAAGTAGGCCTGATAACAGTGACTGTTCGATGCAATAGTGGGCTGCGGACAAGGCCAAGAAGATGTGGAAACCAAGTGAAGTTATGCAGAAAGAGCCAAATAAAACTACCATGACAAGCCAGAAAGCTGACGACTGGGAAACAAGCTGGTGGTCTGGTAAACAGAGATTGAGACCCTTAAGGAGCTATTATGGTGGTGAAGGAAGGACAGTGAAAATCCAAGAAGGTTATTTGAAGAGATCATAATAAAAATAGTGGGTTAACCCTCTCACCTGTGCAAATAGTGTGTTGAAGGGGTACACTGCATTTCTACAAGCAAGAGTTCACTTGTTTTAACACTAAAGCTGCAATACTGATAATGTTGGTGTTAGAAGTATATGTCAGAAAAGGGGAGAGTCTTATGGGCTTGGACTAGAAAGGCATTGGCCACTTCATGGTTTTGGACACAAAGCATGTTCGCAGCTATGGGTAGTCAGGCATCTGAGAAGGCTAGGGGTGTGGGGTCCATGAGTTCTTAGACTCACACAGCAATCCCCATACCAAGTGACCAGAGTATTGTTACATGTAGCAAAGATGGGACAGGGAGTAGTCTCCCAGAGATCACATGGGCACAGCACGACAGTCAAGAGCCCAAAGGCACTAGTGTAACCTTAGTATGTGAAGTAGACCTAGTAAGATGACAACTCTATTTTGTTGAGCCACTGTTTTAATTCATTTGTGAACATATATGAACCCCCTAAACTGCCAACAGAGCATTATACATAACCATAATAGGTTTGTTAAAAGGTCATGCTCTTAAATGGCTTGGCATAACAAAAAAAACATTCTGAAGTAGCACACGATAATTGTGAATGATCCTGATCTCAGTGGTCCTCAATGACTTAGTTATAGGGCTCAAAGTTGCAAGCGGGCCCCTAAGCCAGGGCGATTCACAATCTGCCCTCCTCACAGATATTGAGCTTTCTGACAGCAGTATTTCTATTTTGCTTGTTCCCCCATTTCCTCCTTCCTGGGACATAATTGGAGTTGAAGAGCCAGGATACCACTGCAAGACTATGCCAGGCTGTAGGGAGCTAATGGCCCTTTCCTTGACAGCAGAGCCCAGCATCTGACATGGAAGTTACAGCCAGTTCTCTCTACTGTATGCAGTTGGAGGGTGCAGGCACACAATTTGCATCAGATTTTTTCTCTACATTAATACATGTTGGGATATCACCAAAAATATATGCCAACATACACAGCACCGTAGTCACAGCATGCCTATAGACATTAATGGACTGACTTGTCTACTAAGGAATAAAGGGGAGATTTATCAAAACATGTGTAGAAGAAAAGTTGACCAGTTGCCTATACCAGACTACTTTTTTATTTACATTTTTTTATTTATTTAAAAAAGCCTCAAAATTAGAAGCAATTGATTGGTTGCTATGAGCAACTGAACAACTTTTCTTCTACACAGATTTTGATAAGTTTCCCCCTATATGTCCATTTCCTGAACATATACTTTAAGAGACTCAATAGGCATGATTGACCACACTTGATTCATGCTACATGCGCTTCTTTATAATACTTAAGAGACAACAATAGGTTAAAAATGAAAACGGTCACCAAATGCTGATCAATATGATGCCTACCATGCTCGGGTCCGCCCCCGCCATTCACACGTCTCATTATTCCAGATATGCAAATTATCTTCTAACTGGCAAGGGCGGGGTTACTGCCTTCATCTGGCACTGTGACATCACCGCCACTCAGCCCGCAGCACCACCCGGCTTATGCATATTCATGCTCTCCCTCCGTATCTCCCTCTCCTCCCCGCTCTGTATGTGACTTCACTGCGCATGTGCTGGCTTTCTGTGTACACTAGAAGCGGCCTCAGCGCACTGGAGTCGCAGAAAGAGCGGGGAGGAGAGGGAGGGCATGAATATGCGTAAGCCGGGCGGTGCCGCGGGCCGAGCGGCGGTAACGTCACAGTGCCAGATAAAGGAAGTAACCCCACCTGTGCCAGTTATCTTCATTATTCCAGATATGCAAAATATCTTATAACAGGCGAACGGCAGGGCGGATCCGGGCATGGCAGGCATATTGATCAGCATCCCCTGTACTACCAGCCAGTACCTCTGGATAGTGTGGGGGTGGGAGGGGATTTGGTAACAGTTTTCCTTTAAAGAGTTACTGCCGTTAGAAACAACTTTTTTCCCATTTAATACTTCCTTAAAAACTAAACATTTTCCTAATATACTTAATTAAAAAAAAATTATTGATAGAGATGTGAATTTTTTAAAACATGGGACTGAAATGCTGGGAGGGGGGGGGGTGATCTCTCCTCTGCTCACTCAGTACGATGTATAATCCAGCTTTCAATGGTGTGAGGAGAACACCTGTGAGATCCAGACAAGATGCAGACAGCTTGCAGCCTCTTCTGGAGAAGCATTCACATGCACAGTGACAAGCAATACAAGGTGCTAAACTATTTATATGCAAAATGTTTTCTCGTTGGTCATTTTATGAACTTATTTCTAGTGTATTTGCACCATATAGGTTCCACAAGGCTGCTTTAGGGTTATAAAAGGCATGCATTTTGGTCACAAAGCTGTGGAAATGCAGGTTTTTCTTCTGTACTTGCACCATGTAGTTTTACATGGCTGCATTAGACTTCTATAGAGCATGCATTTAGGCAGAAAGTGTAAAAATGTTTGTGTAGACCACATGACCGGGGGAGAGGAGAGCTCATTGTGCTCCAGGGGAAATGTCCCCAGACTCAGAGAAATGCAGAAATCTTATTTCAATAATACATAGATCAAAAGGTATTTTATATGTTAACACATGCATATTATGCACACAGGTTTTAGGGCACATTGATTTAAATTTTTTTTTTACATTTTCTTACTAATGACAGTAACGCTTTTAAGAGATTTACTTTTTACTGTATAGTGGCATCTGAAATTTACAGAGGAAGCAGAGATCATAATGGCATCTTTGCAAACATATCAACATCCTTTATAACATTACGTTTAATGTTAGAAAATGTCAGAGACCTATCCAAAAGTTTTGATCATTTGGGGTATGGGTGTTTATACCCCCAGAGATAGGGGAGAGGCATGCAGCTGTGCTTTCATTCCATAGGTTATTGAGATATCTGTCCAGTTGCAGGAGACAAGGCCTCTACACTTGTATTGGAGCTCGCCTTCAGCAATTAGATGGAGATGCAGATAGCTTTGGAGTGAAGCACACAGCCAAGGGTTTCTCCAAGCTCATTCTAATGATTAGTAGGGATCAGAACACCAAGACTCCTAACAATCAAAACTTTTTACATGTCACAAAATGTCTTGTTTAGCCACAAACTGTATGCTTCACTCAAATGGGGAAGCTCCTTTACAAGCTCTCCAAAACATTTAGGACAGTTATCAAGCGCCGTAGCGATTTTTTGTGCATTAAGAAAAAAATATATTTTATATATATATATATATATATATATATATATATATATATATATATATATATATATATATATATATAAAAATAAAAAAAATAATAAAAATATATAATAATATATAATTTATAATATATATATATTATTAGCCCCCCCCCCCCCCACTACGCTAGCTCTATATATTGCTCCCCGCTGCGCTAGCTATATATACTACCCCCCGCAGCACTTACATATGTCCCCCCCCTAGCGAGCGCATACATATTTCCCTTGCAGCGCTATCTGTAGAGTATGCGATCAGCAGCGCATCATGCTGCTGGCTGGGGAAGGTAGCGCAATGATGTCCACTTCCCGGCCGGCAGATGCGCTGCTGATGGCATACTTCACACATGTGTTCGCTCGCTGGGGGGACATTTATAAGCACAGTGGGGGGGGGGGGGGGGGGCAGTATATATAGCTAGCGCAGCGGGGAGCAATATATAGAGCTAGCGTAGTGGGGGGGGGGGGCTAATAATATATATATATTATAAATTATATATTATATATTATATATTATTTTTATTATTTTTTTATAATATATTATATATATATATATATATATAATATATTATAAAAAAATAATAAAAATAATAAAAATAATAAAAATAATAAAAATATATAATAATTTATAATATATATATATATATATATATATATATATATATATATATATATATATATATATTATTAGCCTCCCCCCCCACTACGCTAGCTCTATATATTGCTCCCCGCTGCGCTAGCTATATATACTGCCCCCCCCCCCACTGTGCTTATAAATGTCCCCCCAGCGAGCGAACACGTGTGAAGTATGCCATCAGCAGCGCATTTGCCGGCCGGGAAGTGGACATCATTGCGCTACCTTCCCCAGCCAGCAGCATGATGCGCTGCTGATCGCATACTCTACAGATAGCGCTGCAAGGGAAATATGTATGCGCTCGCTAGGGGGGGGACATATGTAAGTGCTGCGGGGGGTAGTATATATAGCTAGCACAGCGGGGGGGGGGCAGACATATACCACTCTATGTCTGCCCCCCCCACTGCGCTACCTATAGTTCTTGCCCCCCCCCCCTGCAGCGCTTATATACATACAGTCCTGCAGGGCCTCAGGGCAGCCGGGGACACACAGCGCAATGCTTCCCCAGCCGCCAGTGTATTTTAACATTACAATCTTCACTAATGACTTTAAAAACCCTGCCAGGAGCCCTGAATGGCTCCTCTGTACTGGCCATTCAGGGCTCCTGGCGGGGTACTTGAAAATGAAAGAAAAAACATACACTATCTACATCACAGGGGAGCGGAGCATGCCGTCCACACCCCTGGTTAGTAACTTCTGACCGCATCGGGTCTCAGAAATGAGACACTGTGCGATCAATTCATCAGACCCTGTAATACTACCCCCAACAGGGTACAGACTGTTCCATGATGGGGGTAGTAGTACAAGCACTAATGTAATCTCCCCAGCCACCTGCAGCTTGGGGAACTAACACTCCCATCATGGAAACAAGTCTGTTCCATGATGAGGTAGTAGTTCCACAACACTGCAGGAGTCTGCTGATTTCACCTCTTCTGAGCATGCTCAGAAGTAATAACAGATAGTATAAACCGGGGGCAAACTGATAAAGGCCATCTGTGGCCAAAAAACACCTCATCACCTATTCACAGGATAGGAGATAAGCGTTTAATTGCAGTGGGGCCGACCACTATTTAAAGTGACCACGGCGCCAGTTTCCTACAGAGGTAATGTCTGGCCACGGCCACTAAGCACAGTGAATGGCGACTTCTGTGCAGCGGCAGGGAGAAAATTGCCGGCAGGCGCAGGGCATCCCTCAATGTAAAATACCAGCCGCTGGCATGGCCAGTATTCATGATGAGAACTTACCGGGAGCAGGTTGAAAATACAAAAACAAAAATGAGCTAGCCCAGCAAACAGCATACTGTTCAGGCACTGTTGCGGCCGCGGTGACATGATGGCTACTGGTAATAAAGGATAGATAAAGAACTTTCGGCTATTAACATAAGCGAAAGCTTTTCTGCTTTAAAAAATGCTTTTGTAGGCGGGTTTCCCCTGTTTTTGCTTACGTGTGATTTATCTATCAAGGTCGTGCGACTTTGATAAATAGGTCACATGTAAGCAAAAGTAAGAAAAAAAAAAATATAAAAAAATTGTCATAAAAGCCATACGTTTGAAAAGAATGATACATCTCCTTAGTGTCTCAGTGGTCTTTAATATTGCTGTTTGTAGTCATTCAAAAGTAATCTTCAATGTCCACTTCCAATGAAAAGACATTAGTCTTATGTGATAGACACAGATTCAGATGGCTTATTAGAATTACAGTACTGACTGCTTATTAACAGAGCAAGCAGAGATCTTACAAAAATGCCCAGTTTACACAAAGCATACTGAAAGATTGTATAATACATTATATACCACAAGCAGCCTAGAGAATCTAATCTTTAATATGATCACTGAGATCATTTCATAGGCACACGTACACGTCACCATTTGGTTCTTTGAGCCCATATTCAGATGGGAGGAAAGTACAACAAGTGCTTATTAAATAAGCAGGTCTAGAAGTCTATTACATAACCAGGTACTTCCTATAGTAAATTAACAGATTCTGGCACTTTGTTTCGGTCCGTATGGAAGCACAGCGTTCAAGTGTGTTACAAAAGACAAGTCAAGAAATCATTTCAGCGAGAATCTAAAACAGAATGTTCCTTGAGACTCTGGAAAGCAGAAACAATCAGATTGGGACGAGAGCTGCAGCAGCTGTATGTGCTGCCTCCCATGACTTGATGCAGAAAGACTGCAGGCCTGTTTATCGGGGGAGAGGGCCACCACAGGGAACAGATTTTTGCACATGTTCTGCATTTGTTTTCCCTCACAGCCCTGAGAGTTAGTAACAGTACTATCTAAAACTCTATGAACAGTAAATATAGGAATTGTGAACTTTTTTGATAAGGACCTGTCCGGATCAGTCATTGTCCATACATAAATCCACGACTGTTATCACTAAAGTGACAAATCAAGATCACTCGCCTACTCCATTGTGTATAAAGTCACACACTAGCGTGAGGCATAGTGACATAACATAGCAAAGCGTTTTACATAACTCCAAGAGATGCCATAGGATGCTTGTGAAATAGATCTACTGTGAAGGAAGGATCTTATGCGTCACACACAGGTTATCATTCATCCCCTTTCCTGGTAGGATATTGAAGACTGTGATTTACATAGATTTACAATATAAGGACAGTAAGAAACATTAGATGCAAATGCAATATCCATGGAGTCATCTGCTTTTTCGCTCCTGAATATGAACCCCCAGAGAAGGATTCTGTGGGAACCAGGGATACTATCTTGTTTAAATTAGGCATGTCAATTAAATAGGTCTTGTACTTTATATCTGAATAAACACTGTAAATTGGCTACCGAAACAGAGCAGAAATAGATGGCAAAATTGCTTCAAGGGAGATTAGTTTAATTCACTAGAAAATGAAGACTTCGCAGCAGGGATACATGAAGAGAGTCCAGTTACACTAAGTGGTGGTCCCAAGTCAGCTGCTTTAAAAAAAAACTGTATGCACAGAGACAGGCACATCTATGGCACCAAGTGTAAGGCTCTCATAGTTACTGAATAAAATGTTATATGCAATGTTAACCACCTGTCATTATAGCCAATATAAATAAAAAAAAAAAGTTACATGTTTCCAGAGGGATCATTGCTTTATTCTTACCGGCGATGGCAGGAACGCTTCATGGAATTTCTTGGGATTAATCCTGAGGGAGCCCTAAGAAACAAGCAGACAGAAAAATAAAAAAATCTTCAAGATCATGCAATGTTTATTAGTATTACATTTAAACAAAAATAAATAAAGACAAATCTGGTAGATACAGCACCAAATTTATTGCAGTGGAGATTATCAAAACTGCTTGTCCCAAAAGATATGGTACAATTTGCACAAAAAAAATGCCTTGCATTACTTACACCCCATTTTCAACGTATTTTAGACATTTTTGCTTAAGTTGGACAAGGAACGTAGCTTGCTGAAAAGGGGGGGGGGGGAGAAGAGGAGGGAAGTACCTGGAAAGATGGGCAAGACAACTAAAGTTCTCACCCCAGGACTGTGTTCACAGCTTAGACTACTCACTACTGCTTTATAATGTCATCCATGCTGCTGCATTTTAAGCTGTGTTTAGAGATGTGCATGGCAGTCACTATAGAACTTAGGCTCAGCCCATTAGCTCTGGGAGAACTGGAAATTACAGAAGTAGTGTATATAGCAAGACTCATGTATGCACAAAGACAGCTTATCTTCATCTAAGCTGGAAATATGTCACTTTTTGGTGTAAAAGTAATGGTACGTAAAAAAAATAAAAAAATTAACAGTGGCTCATGCTGTTTAAAAACCTGTCGATTCTTTAGACAAGTGGTCTGCAAGCATGCTGGGAGTTCTAGTTTTGCAACATATGGAGTTACACAGTTTGGAGACCACACCTTAAGAATACCTAGTCCAAGAATTAGACTTGACTGTTTACTCTAAGAACTACAGTCTTTGATGATCTCCCTCGGTGTGATACATTTGGCAGATCTGGCTAGAAAGGATACATCTTTTTCTTAAGTCACGTCTTGACTGGCATACTTCAGCCACATCCTCTCTGGAAACTTTTCAAAATGATCTAGCAATACATAACACTAATAAACTGGATGCACGGGATGGAAGACTCCCCACTTCACAATTCAAGCCAAAATTCTAGTGCATTTTGCTTAATCTCTTATCTCTGATCATGCATGAAGCTTAAACATGAAAAAATGAATAATGCATATTTTAATAAAGACTACTTACTGATATGGGTTACATAACTTGCAATCTACCTGGGCGTGTGATGGAATGAATAGTATTAAAAATGCTTTAGGTAAACCAATAACAGCTTCCATTAGACTATTGCACTATGAGATCATGTTAAAAAAAAAAAAATATTCAGGTGCTGAGTTCCCACCAGATCAAGCTCTATTCCTAGAGTGGTTATTTTATCCTGGCTGTCTGACACATGTTTCACTTCAACCCATCTGCGGGTTCAGTGTTTCCAAGACAGCAAACAGAAGTTCGCCCAAGATTTGACAGACCACATGCCTGCAGCTGCTTGTTTGACTTGCTAGATTTGGTCTTTGAGCAGATTTGTGGGCGCGAGGCCACTAAAAATCAACATGCTGTAATACAAAATACAGAGTACACCCAAACTGCTTCCAAATACTTCCCCTGTAGCTACAGCTTTTGTGGAGATCTGTAAGAATAACCCTACCCATCCCACCTGTAGCAAGATACCCAAGTTACAAAACACTTTTCATTGTTTTTAAAACAAAATTGTTTATATTCTCTTTAATTTTAATTTTTATAAATTTTTCTGTAGCTGACAAAACCTGCACTACACAAAACTTATATACAGTGTTATCTATGATAAGTAGACAGTAAAGTGTTAAAACAAACTTGATCCATTACTTATAGTTTACACTGATCTTTCTATCAGATCTGCTCTTTAAGATTTATTTCTATCTTTGGCTTCTCTAGCAGCCAATTAAAGCACTTAAAATTCATATATCTAAAAGCAGATGGGTCCAATATCCTTCCCCACCAAAAAACCTATTTACCACGTTGCTTATTTCACACTGTGATCTCATATTTGGAAAGAGCTGCATTTCCCATCTGCAAAGAACAGATGTTTTCGTGTAGAGGGACGGGGTGGTGTTGAGTGGAGGTCTGTCCAGTGAGGACTAGGGGGGTCGTCATGTCAAATAGCTGGATTTACTTACAATACAAGCTTAGGTCTGAATTAAATTGCTACTGCACAGTCTTGCCACTCGCTACTTTAATACCGTATATACTCTAGTATAAGCTGACCCGAATATAAGCCGAGGCCCCTAATTTCACCCCAAAAACCCAGGAAAAGTTATTGACTCGACTATAAGCCTAGTGTGGGAAATACATAATTCCCCCCCCTGTCATCATCCAGACCCCCGTCATTAACACCCTCATCATCACCCCGTCATCATCCCACCCCCCCTTCATCATCACCTCCTGTCATCATCCTCTGTCATCATCCCACACCCCCTTCATCATCACCGCCTGTCCATGTCTGAACAGTGGTCTTCAACCTTCGGACCTCCAGATGTTTCAAAACTACAACTGCCAGCATGCCCGGAGAGCCATCGCCTGTCCGGGCATGCTGGGAGTTGTAGTTTTGAAACATCTGGAGGTCCGCAGATTGAAGACCACTGCGGCCTTTGTCATCATCCAGACCCCCCCACCCCCTTTAGTTTTGTATTCGCCTCCCCTCGGCGGGAAGGAAGGGTGAGCTGGTCTGGGCCATCTGTGCTGCAGGGACCGTCCGGTGGGGACGGTTAGTCGCCACCGCTCCACCGATTCTCCTGGTCTTCCGCTGTTCACCACAACAACATCATGACAATACAGAAACTGCCCTACTGACTGAGGAAGGACACTTCTGCAGCCATTGATTGAGCGGGGGCAGTTCCTGCACATTCACAAGGTTAAAAGGAAACAGAAAAAAGTCAGGAGGATGAGGAATCAGGAGCAGAGAGGGATGAAGGACGGGAGAGTATAGCTTATTACTTTCACAACACCCTAGGCATGGAGAATACCATCTTCCCTGGACAACCCGTAAAAAAACAAACTACTTCAAGGGATTTTCCCCTCTAATCAAATAGAAAGCCAAAAGACTTACACATTGTGTGTTGCTGTCAGTATCTGTAGCCAAAACCAAAGGAGAAACCAACAGAAAAACTAATACAAAGATTAGTACTTTTAGCCATCACTAGTTGTAATAAGCAACACATTTAGTATTAAAGGAGTACTCCAGCCCTAGACATCTTATCCCCTATCCAAAGGATAGAGGATAAGATGTCTGATCGCGGAGGTCCCACCGCTGGGGACCCCCGCAATATAGCACGCAGCACCCACCTGTTACTGCTCCGGAAGCGCAGGAGGGTCTGGCTCCCGACCACGGGAACGGAAGATAGTGACGTCACGACTCCGCCCCCGTGTGATGTCACGCCCCGCCCCCTCAATGCAAGTCTATGGGAGGGGGCGTGACGGCTGTAACAGGTGGGTGCAGTAATAGGTGGGTGCTGCGTGCTATGTTGTGGGGGTCCCCAGCGGCGGGACCCCCGCGATCAGACATCTGATCCCCTATCCTTTGGATAGGGGATAAGATGTCTATGGGTGGAGTACCCCTTTAAAAAACAAAAAAAATATAATGTATCTTAGGGTAGGATTTGCTGCAGATACTGTGTTCTGTCATAATGTAGCACTGACTTACGCAGCATTGAATCTGCAGCAAACAGTACATGTGACTTTTCTTAAAACCATAGTCATTGTTCTTTAACACATTTATTACAATTTATATTTCTTTAACAACCCATTTTAGATGTTTGTAAGGCTAAGTTCACACAGCCGTTGTCCCCCATCTAGATTTTGTCTGTTATTGCCTCCTAAATGGATCATTCTATTAACGGGTGCAAACTGATGCAAAAGGATGCTATTTAGTAGCATCCGTTTGCATCAGCCATCTACAGACTCCTGCAGCCGGGACTACTATTACTCCCATCATGGAACAGACTTCATGATGGGAGTAAATCCCTGGCTGCGGGAGTCTGCAGGCAGCTAGGAGGCTAGATTAGTGTGTGTACTACTACCCCCATCATGGAACAAAGTTTGTTCCATGATGGGGGTTGTAGTACAGGGGCTGAGTGATTGATCGCACTGGGTCTCACTTCTGAGACCCGATGCGATCTGAAGTTATTAAACAGGGGAGCAGGCGGCATGCTCCGCCACCCAGCGATGTAGATAGTGTGCGTGTTTTACTTTCATTTTTAAATATCCCGCTGGGAGCCCTGAATGGCCGAGGCCCATTCAGGGCTCTCAACAGGGTTTTTAAATTCATTAGCGAGGATTGTAATGCTTCACTACACTGGCAGCCAGGGAAGCATTGCGCTGTGTTCCCCGGCTGCCCTTATGCGCTGCAGTAGTGGGTAATATACATAGCTAGGTCAGTGGGGGGTATAATGCCCCCCACTGCGCTAGCTATGTATAATACCCCCCCCCCGCTGCCCTTACATATGTCCCCTTAGTGAGCGCACATACATAAATCCCTTGCAGCTCTATCTGTGAATAGTATACTATCAGCAGCACATCATGCTGGTGGCCGGGAAAGGCAGCGCAATGACGCCCGCTTCCCGGACAGTAGATGTGCTGCTGATAGCGCTGTGAGGGACTTTGTATAGAAGCGCTGCAGGGGGAATGTTATATATCACTATATATCTGTCCCCCTGCAGCGCTTCTATACACATGTCCCTCACAGCACCATTTGTGAATAGCATGCTATCAGCAGCACATCTGCTGGCCGGGAAGCGGGCGGCATTGCGCTGCCTTTTCCTGGCCAGCAGCATGATGTGCTGTTGATAGTATATTATTCACACATAGCGCTGCAAGGGATTTATGTAAGTGCAGCGGGGGGGGGGGGGGGGGGGCATTATACATAGCTAGCACAGCGGGGGGGCATTATACATAGCTAGCGCAGCGGGGGGGCCATTATACATATTGCTCTATATGTCTGGCCCCCCACTGCGCTAGCTGTGTATATTGCCCACTGCTGCGCTACCCATCAATCTTGCCCTCCTGCAGTGCATCCGAGCAGCCAGGGAACACAGCACAGTGCAACATTACAATCCTTGTAATAATGACCTTAAAAACCCAGCAGGAGCCCTGAATGGCCCCTCGATGCTGGCCATTCAGGGCTCCAGGTGGGGTATTTGAAAATTTAAGTAAAACACACACGATCTACATCGCAGGGTTTCGGTGCTCGGACCATGCCGCCCACTCCCCTGGTTAATAACTTTTGATCGCATGGGGTCTCAGACTTGAGACCCAGTGCGATCAATCCCTCAGCCTCTGTACTACTACCCCCAACATGGAACAGACTGTTCCATGATGGGGGCAGTAGTACAAGCACTAATCTAGCCTCCCCACAACCTGGAAACTACTACTCCAATCAAGGAAACAAGTCTTGAGGGGCGTGGTCTGGCTGCCAAGCTGCATGCACGCTTGAGCTGAGAGCTCCTGCTCCCGTCTTGTTGTAAGCGACTTTCCAAAGCTTCCAGCCATCCAAGTTTGCGCTCAGCCCTGAACACTGATCTTCCCTAACATGCCCGGACGGAGGAGGAAACCTGCCGGCCACGCCAGACTGGCGAAATTCTACTTTAGAGACGGCGCGGACTCTTCACAAGATGGCGCCGAGAGAGAAAGAGGTTTGTGAAGGAGATTCTGCACAGGCGCCGCGCGCTTCATCCCGACGCCTGTCTCCACAGACCCGGTTACGGCGCTCCTCATCTGATCCGGCGCTGTGCCCGCGAAGCCCTGCAAGTGACAGTCCTAAACTCCGTGGACTTTGTCTGCTCCCGGGCCCTTCTAATCCCTGCATAGCGGTGAGTGACCGGCGCCATGTTAGTGGCTCCGCAACGGGAATCAGTCCCCTTGCCTCTCCCTCCATCAGCCTTTTCAAGCAACGTCCGACATTAAAATGATGCACTCACTGAGACTCTCCGCAGTCCTACTCCCCTGGACGCTGAACCGCTTACTACAGGGGGAGATGTTCTTATGGCCCTGCCTGTGGCTAATGTGACTCTCACTGACACTGCAATGAAGGAGATGATGCTGGTGCAGCGCAGATCCCTTCTTACAGACTTCCAATCCCTCCTTCACCCCCTCCAGAAGGAGATAGGGGGGTTGGGCTCCAGGGTGGATCACTTGGAACACAAATTTGAGGACTTTGCTGGATCCCATAATGACATGATTGACGCCCATACTGCCTTGGAGGAAGATTTCTCCATGATCAAAGCAAAATTGGCTGACCTGGAGGACAGAGGGAGAAGAAATAATGTGAAGCTGCGGGGTATCCCAGAATCTGTGCCTCCCAAGGAAATTCCACAATACGTGCAAGCCCTCTTTAAAGCTGCATTGCCTGAATTGCCTGCCTCTGATTTGGAAATTGACAGGGCGCACCGAGTTCCTAGACCCAAACATCTACCGAATCCTACCCGGTACCCCCAAGTATAGTGTGGAACGCACATAAGGCATTCATCAGAGGGTCATTCATTAAACAGGGGACATTACTGAAACGTCAGAGAAGCGACCAGTTGACAGCGACTCTCCTTGCCCTGCGTCAAGTAGAGAGGGAAAACATGACTAACCCTTCTCCCCACCTAGCGACACGACTGCAATCCCTTAGACAGGATCTGAGAACCCTCCTCTTAGTTTCCTACGAGAAATCACTTCGTAAAACCAAAGCAACCCACTATTCACAAAGCAATAAAGCAGGAAAATTATTGGCCGCACGCCTGAAAGCGCAACACACTAGATCCAGGATCCCCTACAACCTCCATACACACGGGTGCTAAACTGTATACTCCCTCTGAAATTGCGCTCAGCTTTAGAGATTTCTACGCTGATTTGTACAATCTACGGGATTCTATCTCAACTCCCTCTAATATTGTGGGCCTGACTGACACATTCCTGTCCTCCCTACATCTCCCTTCCCTGACCCCTCCACAACTTCTCAACCTCAATGCTCCTATTACTCCTCCAGAAATATCTTTAGTGATCAAAAAACTCCCCAGAGGTAAGGCCCCCGGACCAGATGGTTTTGCTAGCCATTATTATAAGCAATTTAATGAGGTTCTTACCCCCCATCTCTACAGATTTTTCCAGGAGGTGCTGGACTCTGGTGCATTTCCTGGTGAAAACATGCAAGCACTTATAGTCACCATCCCTAAGCCGGGCAAACCCCCTACTTGCCCACAAACTTTTCGCCCAATCTCCCTACTTAATCTGGATATAAAAATATTTGCTAAAATTATCGCCAATCGTATAGCCGTCCTGTTGCCTTCTTTGATCGCAGCAGATCAGGTTGGTTTTGTACCTAATAGACAGCCCTATTATAATACCAGACGATTGTTGGGTGTTCTACACCATGCTGTAGCCCGGAACCTCCCTGTTCTAGCCCTCGCTCTTGACGCCGAGAAGGCGTTCGATCGCCTCCGGTGGTCGTTCGCCTTCTCGGTTTTTGGAGAGAATGGGATTTAGCGGCTCTATTCTCACTGCGATTTCAGCCCTCTACAATAATCCCTCCGCCAAGACGTATGTTAATGGGGCCCTTTTCAATCGTTTTGCTATCACGAATGGCACGAGGCAGGGCTGCCCCCTGTCCCCCCATATATTTATTTTGGCATTGGAACCTTTAGCTCAAGCTATTCGGGAAAATCCCCACATCACTGGAGTGGAGATAGGAGGGAGACCCCACACTATATCCCTTTATGCGGATGATGTACTCCTCACGCTCACCAACCCAGACCGTTCCCTATCGACAGTAATGTCCACGCTGGAACACTTCGGCATGCTTTCATATTACCACCTAAACTCCTCCAAGACCCAAGCCCTTCCGGTCAATATCCCTCCTGCCATACTTTCCACGTTGAAATCCACTTACACATTTGACTGGCAATCCAGGGGGATTCAGTACTTAGGCATCACCCTAACCCGCTCTCCCACTGACCTTTACAAACTGAATTACTTGCCTCTTCTGTCCACTACGCACATGGAACTGACTCGACTGGCCAAACACGACATCTCCTGGACAGGACTGATAGCTACCTTCAAAATGCTACTCCTACCCAAATTTTTGTATATCTTCCGCACCCTGCCGTTGCGTGTACCAGATGACTACTTTCGCCGAGCCCACTCTATGCTTACGAGCTTTGTCTGGGCTTGTGGGAAACCACGGATAGCCCGCAACATCATAACTAGGGATAGGAGGGTGGGAGGCTTAGCCTTACCCGACTTGAAATCATACTATTTATCTGCAATGGTTAACTCCCTATCGGTATGGTTTACGATGACTGACTCTACCCCGTGGTTTCAGATAGAGAAATCCATGTCCCACCCGTTTTCTCTACCTGACTTCTGGAACATACCGGTCCCCATACATCTGGGCCCTGTGGTTTCTGCTTCCTTAGGAGCCTGGTCACTATTTCACCGCACTGCAAGCTCACATGTCTCCCACTTGAAACAAGCATTGCCCTTCACCCTTTTACAAGCTATGCTACCTGACACGGACCTTAGGCTTTGGGCAAATAGGGGGGTATCTACAGTGGGCGATCTGATGGACTCCAATAATTTCCAGACCTTTTCCCATTTAAGCTGCACCTACGACCTTCCCCCTTCTGATTTTTTAAAATTCCTACAAATTAGACACCTGGTAGCTTCTCTGACACACTCGTCCCTCTATAGAGACCCGATCACTTATTTGCATGTCTCTAGAGGTAGGAAAGGCTTGAAACCCCTCTATAACATTCTCCAACAGACTGCACAGTTTCGCTAATTTCATATACTAAGGAGCTGGGAGAGGGACTTGGGGTGCAACTTCACGGAGGAGGAGTGGATGTCGGCATTTAACATGACCAGGAAATATCTTAAATGTACTAACCACATTGAAGCCATCACAAAAACAACGCTTAGATGGTACTACATGCCAGATAGGCTAGCCCGTATATACCCCTTAACCTCTAGCGACTGTTTGAGGGGATGCGGTGACAAAGGCACATTGTTCCACATACTATGGTCGTGCCCAATGATTCAAAGTTACTGGATAGCTTGTAGGGACCTGTTCCTTGAGGTCCTCCCCGACTATGGTAACTGGTCTCCTCAACAGGTGCTCCTTCTAATGGGTATTGCCATGCTTCCACCCATAATTAGGGGTCTCCTTTGCATTATGTGTGCCATAGCTAAGACTGTATTAGTACGAGATTGGAAGTCCACGAAAGTCCCTACAGTATTAGATGTAATAGCCGCCATCAATCTCACATGCTCCTATGAAAAAATAATCTCACTCTGTAATTACTCCTACCAGCAGTTTGAAACTAAATGGTCCTCTTGGATATCCTCCCGATATTTCCACGCTACATGACCCTTCTCCTCTAACGAACCTTCCCCCTCCTTTCCTGTAACCCCTCCTCCACTCCCTCCCGCTCCTACCCTTCCGCCCCCACACCCCACCCCCCCCCTACTACCGTCCCGATCCAGTTTCTACCCCCTCTCCCGGACCTCTCTATTACCCTCCCTGACTCGTGTCGAATTCTACAACATCGACCTACACCCATTGGCACTCAGCTTCCATTAGCGCCCTACTGGGTACACCATGCCTTGCATATTATTTGCCTTTTCGCAGGTTGTGGACTTTGCACTTTCTATGGCTATGTCTTACCACAGGATGGTCACTTGAGATGTTACTGCATCATGTTTGTTTATGTTTTCATTTTTCTTTGTTTGACCCTCACCAGGTGTACCCGGCTGTCTTTGCATTATGAAACCCAATAAAAATTATTCTTGAAAGGAAACAAGTCTTTGCCATGATGGGAGTAGTAGTAGTCCCACAGCACAGCAAGAGTTTGCCGATTTCACTCCTTCTGAGCATGCTCAGACGTAATAACGGTTGAAAAGTGGATATTAAAAACTGGGTGCAAACGGATGACATTATATGCTCATCCGTTTGCCATAGACTTTAAGGTTATATTTTTAATATCAGTTTCCATGACATAATTTTTGACGGGAGAAAAAAATACTGCATGCAACGTTTTTTCCCAGTCAAAAAAAACGGAACAGGAAGGAAACTGATGCAAACGGGTAAAAAGGGATTGTAAAAAAATCCCATTGACCTCAATGGGATTATTTTACAGCCGTTTGCAACCCACTTAAAAAATATCAAACGGATTGCAGAACGGGTATAAATTTACAGGGGCAGACTGCTGTGTGAACGAGCCCTAATAGCCCATTTAGGTTGCTTACCTACACTCTTGCGGACATTAAGGTTTCATTAAGGGCTGGCCTTCCAAAAGGTATACGTTTTTTTTAGAGCTCCACTACTTAACAGTTTATTAATGGATGAATGAAGAACTTTGTTAGCCACTAGCACCAACTTGTACTCCTGATATCCCATCCAAGCTAAGATTAGGTCTAGAAGTTATTTAATAGGACCTCTAGCACCACAACAAGCCATGAACAATTCAATGGTATCCCACACCCACATATTTGCACTTTGTGTTCAGATTCATTTTTCTATTGATAGCTTATCTTGGAAACACAAACATATAGTAAGTTAACATAAAATGACATGTGTGGCCAATATCCCTTTACCATATGCACTGTAGAAGTGTTTACGTCCACAGTAGCATTTTTTTTAGTGTACTGCCAATGAAAATGAACACTCTCCACAAGGTCACTTGTCCGTCGGCGATCCTCTGACTTCCCTGTAAACATGCCAAAACTGAAAGTTTCTTTCAAATGAGTGTGAAATAAGCCAGAGTGTAAGAGATTCTGAAAAGGTCTGTAGTGTGTGCATAGTGCCAAGTTGACTACATGTGCACTGAAGGTCCATGTGACCAGTTACCACAGGTTACTATTGACAGTGTTCTCTGTGTAGGTGACATGCGACTCGGAACGGAGTCACATGATCAGTATTTCAACAGTCGTCACGATTAGCATGTGATTGACAGACAACCTGTAACCCTCATCCAAGTCATGTGTTTGGGGCCGGACATGCGCAGACCCCGCTCCCTTGTTGAACCGGAAGCTCTTCTGACTTCCATTTGATTCAGCAACTCATCTGAGCCACGCCCCGCATATGTGATGTCACGCCGCTCGCGGCAGGACCTAGGACTTAATGTAACATAAGGTACGCACCAATGATGTGCTTATGTCACTCATGCACCTATATGAGTGGTGGTATGACCTGACTGTGGATTGACAATAAAAGATTGGCTGATTTCCCCTATATACACATACTGGTGTGTAAGTGGGCTTAAACATGCCCCCTGTGGAAGCCATAGCGAAACGTACATAGGGGTAGGTGGTACAGTGCTCCTGATGGCATTCATTACCTTGTGTAATTCTTATATGTGCCTATCATTTCATGTTAAGTCCTTCTTTGACGCTTCAATTTTCTGCTACTGCCTGGCCTTTTTATGGCATTGTCCATTTGTTGCCATGGCATTTATTACTATACTTGTTCTTGATATGCACTTTGACATCTGTGATATAATTGTATGTACCCTTGTAACATGTACCTCCTTTCTTGTGCACCTGTGTACTCAGTGCCACAATCTATGATTACATTTATGTATGGTTTTTAATTAATTTAATGGTGACTGTTTTACATTTGGTGTAATTATCCATGTGATCAGTGTGTGATACTGTGAGGTCAGGTGGCCCTTCAAGACTTGTTCCATCATACTTTAATAGGGGACACAAGCACATTTTTAAACCTGTGTAGGTTATTAAAGTTTATAGGCTTAAGGAACTTTTTTTTGGGATTGCTTAAATTGGTAATCTGTGTGTACATTTGTGTAAAGTAACCAGGACTAGTGCAAGGATTTTTGTCACCCTAGGCAAAAGCTAAATTTTTCCACCCCCTTGACTTCTCCATATGACATCCCCACCTTACTACTGGGGTGACACTAGCAAACTTCATAATCTCCTTACTTCTGGGGTCTCACACTGTAAAATCCCCTCCTCATGTAATCAATTTACTACTGGGGTGACACTGTAGCAAACCTCATATAATCTCCTTAATTCTGGGGTCACACACTGTAAAGTCCCCTCCCCATGTAATCAACTTACTACTGGGGTGACAGCTTAGTGGCTGTCAGGACCTTGAGAAATAACTTTCTTGCGGAGGCCTCAGAACCGTGTCCCCATCAAGAGGGCGCTCTAGCCGGCTGCCTATTTTGCTTATAGGTGGAGCCGGCCCTGAAAGTAACCCCCTTGATACTTGTAAGAAAAATGCTGTTCGATGAAAACCTAGGACCTCAGCTCATACATTTAATCAGTGATAAGAGTTCTAGCAAGTAGTATTAGAAACAGGAGGACAAGGACATGAAAGCTTATAGGCCACACAGGATGTCTCCACTGCAGCAAGTGTTAGGGAAAAGAGTTGCACAAAATTTGCCCAGGATAAACCTGTTTATTTCTTGTCATTTACACACCTGAATCAGTTCTCCTCTCTTCAACCCCGCAGAAACTTCTTCCCTGGACAAGTAGGCTTCAAAAATGTTTCTTTTCCTTGTCTTGTTGTATTTTTTATCATTGGGTGTGGATCCAGAATTGCGATATGCCCCTATAAAACAAAAAAAATGGATCATATATTGATATTCGCAAACCATAGTTTAAGCTAATAAAAAAATAATAATAATAGAAAAGACCTGTCTGTGCTGAAGCCATGTAGCCATGTCACCCAGGCATGTGCATTGAAGCAAGGTGTACTTGCCTCGGCTTCCTTTCTGCATTGTGCATGTGCCAAGATACTAAATGAAGGCGACATGGCATAGTAATGATGAAGCAGAGGCACGTACATCTAGCTATACAGTGTATGTTTGGGTGGCATGGTTCTAGACTGGACTGACTATTCCAGTGCAGGAACAGCTCTGGAAGAAGGCTACTTAGATATATTAAAGAATATCTGTCACCAGATAAACTTTTCTAAGCTATCTCAAGCTATGTTCCCCAACTACTTCTAAATCCTTTCCACCCTTAAAAAAATAAAAATAAAAATTCTTGCTCATTGGTATGTGCTCAGCAAAGATTAGACTAACATTACAAAGTTATATAACTTTAGCATGTGGAGCTATATAAATGTAATTTCATTTGGCTGGAGTGCTCCTTTAAATTATTTCCTACTTGCTTCTAAGAGCTCTAACTGACCTATGAACCTGAGGAATTAGCTAGCCCTGTTCTCGTCAGCTTTAAAATGGATCTAAACCATAGTTTGCTGTATTACTGAATGCTGACCGTTTCTGGCTGCCCATGGTTTAGGCAGGTTTCTTCTGACACCAGTTTAGTTTTGATTGGTAAACTCATTGAGATACGGGAGTTCACCAAACAAAATAGAACACGCAAAAAAAAAATAAAAAATGCAGTGAGAGTGCCGTCAGTCTGCCAATTGATCCTTATTCTTTAAAGGGGTACTCCACCCCTAGACATCTTATCTCCTATCGAAAGGATATCAAGATAAGATGTCAGATCGCGGGGGTCCCGCCGCTGGGACCCCCGGGATCTCTGCTGCAGAACCCACCTGTTGCGGCTCCCGGCAGCGCTGGAGGCTCTCATCCTAACGCCTCACGACCATGGTGACAGGAGATCGTGAGGTCACGACTCCGCCCCCGTGTGACATCATGCCCCGCCCCCCATTGCAAGTCTATGGGAGGGGGCGTGACGGCTGTCACACCCCCTCCCATAGACTTTCATTGAGGGACGGGGCGTGACGTCACATGGGGGGTGGAGTCGTGACGTAACCGTGGTCGGGAGCCGAAGCCTCCAGCGTTTCCGGAAGCTGCAACAGGTGGGTGCTGCAGCAGAGATCCCGGGGGTCCCCAGCGGCGAGACCCCCGCGATCTGACATCTTATCGCCTATCCTTTGGATAGGGGATTAGATGTCTAGGGGCGGAGTACCCCTTTAAACTGCCACAGAGCACGGACAACCTGCTGTACTGACCGCTTTCCATTCTCCCCTCAGAAAATAGATACTTGCTGGTCAAGGCTAAAGTTAGGAATGGCAATGGACTACAACTGATTCTGATTGATCTACTTTTTCAGACTTTAAGAAATCTTCAGGACAGGGCGACAAAATTTTTAAAAGCATTTACATTCAAATGTCAATACAGATTATAGAAAGGGAGGTCTTTGCAAAACAATTCCATTAACCCCTATGCAACAAGAAATTATAACATTAACAACTACTTGTTAAAGTTATTCCAGCCCTACAAAAACCTAGCCACAGGCTGGGGGATAGCATCTGATCATGGTCCCACCATCTCTCGAACAGAGTTACAACTGTCCCCAGAAAATGGAGAGGTGGGTCAGCACGCAATCTATTGTTTATTGGAGCATTGGCAATACCAGAGCAATAGACTTGGGTGTCTGACACTCCCACAGACAATGAACGGAGCATGCGCCAACCAACCGCTTTAGGGGCTCCATTCTAGAGATTGCGGGGATTCCCAAAGGACCCCTCCCCTTTGATCAGACACTTATTCCCTATTATGTGGATAGGGGATGAGTTTTTTTTAGAATTAGTGTACCCCCTTTAAACAAATCCCACTGAGAGTCTGTAGATACCTCTTGCCGTCCCAGTCTGTAATGGGCTGAATGAGGTATGCGTGTTCATCATGCTTTCACTGTGAGACTCGGAGAGTTGCCGCTTCCTATCAACACTTGGGGGTGAGCTGGCACACTCAGACTTGTTTCTTATCCTGGAAAATCCTCTCTTGTCACCACCTGCAGTCACATATCAAAAGGCAAAAGGAAAAATTATTCTTCTGTACTTCTAGGCCTTACTCAAATGGAGACATGAAAATGAACTATCACTATCAAATGTGTAACCTATACAATTATTTACTGGGAATTTTGTGCAAAGAATACCCATTCAACATATATTTAAGAGTATGTCACAAACATGGCTGCTTTCTTCCAGAATCCCCATAGCCCTCTTTATTGGTTTGTAATTCAGTTCTGAAGTTCTACAGTTAACGTGAACAAGGCTGAGCTGAAAAAACTACAGCGTAAAGGTCAGGCGGGGCGCTGTACCCAGAAGAATGCTGCCATGTTATTCTAATCCAGAAAGACCCATTTAATTCCATTTTTAACAAACCAAGATGTAGAAAGGCCACAAGTAGTAAACCCAGGATTGTATTCTTCTATGCAAAGCTACCATAGGACACAAAAATGTAAATATTTAGTAAAGAAAACTGCTCCTGAAAATGTCACCACTAGGGGTCCCCATACCTACTGCGACACTAACCAGCCCTGCAGCAGCATCAGCTTGTCCATGTGTCATAGACAAGAGATGACTCATGTACAAGGCTGCATGAGCAGACACACCAGTCAACTCCTACCACCACAAGGGAGGGGAACGGCCGGCCCCTTTGCCCTGAGAGTATTTCTAACACTGTGAGTTAAGGAAAAGAGGTATTTGTTTTACCAAATATTGGTAAGAGGGATAAAAATGAGTGATCACGACAATCCACTTGTCTGGGCCAAATTTCGTTTTTGCACTCTTTCCTCCACCTCGCATTAGAATAGTAAAAACTTATTTTTCCATCTACAGACCCATATGAGTGCTTTTTACAAAATCCATTGTACTTTGTAATGCCAACTTTTATTTTTCCATAAAGCATGCTCCAAAAAAAAAAAAAAAAAAAATATTGGTGAGTTGAAATAAAATATAGCCAATTAAAAAAAAAATTCTTCTTTACACCATTTACCTTGTGGTCAAACTAAACTTTAGGTTGCCCTGATTACAGCCATTTCCATTTTCGTACCCCTTATTTTTTCGTATACCATTTTTTAAAGCTTTATCAGTACCATTTTGGTATTGATCTGATTTTTTTAATCACTTTTTACTTTATTTTTTTCTGGGATATATAAAAAAAAATGCACTTCTGGGCTTTGGATTTTTATATTTACGCCATTTACCAGATCGGATATATAATGTTATATTTCAATAGTCAGACAATTACGCAAGCAGCGATACCAAATGTTTATTTTTATTTTAACAAAATATATAGGAAAAGGGGGTGACTTGAACTTTTAAGAGGAAGGGGTTAATGTGTGTCTTAAACTTTCATTTAATTATTTTTATCTATTTTTTTCCCTTAGTCCCTTTGAGGACTTTAAAGAGGAATAATTAGATTCCTCATACAGATTAGGGATCGACCGATTATCGGTATGGCCGATATTATCGGCCGATAAGCACGATTTTGGGCATTATCGGTATCGGCAATTACCTTGCCGATAAGCAGATAATGCCCCGCCCCCCGCACCATGACCGACACCCCCCCCCCCCCGACCCACCGCACCGTGTCGCACCCCCCACCGTGATGCTGGGCGGTATACCGGTATGGATTTTTGCCCATACCGCTATACCGGCCGGGCCCCTCCCCCACCCTCCGAGTCAAAAAAAAAAATTTAACTTACCCGTAATGGGGGTGGTCCGGGCCATCCATCCTTCCTGTAGTGTCCGGGGGCGTTCCGGGTGAAGAGTGAACCGGTCCGGGCTGTCCTTCTCCGGCAGTCATCTTCTCCACTCCGGGCAGGCTCCAGCCTAGTACACTGCATAGACGCCGCTACGCCGTGACGTCAGGTGCGTCGCTGCGCACGGGCGTCACTGCGCAGCGGCGTCTATGCAGCCTACTAGGCCGGAGCCTGCCCGAAGTGGAGAAGATGACCGCCGGAGAAGAAGGACAGCCCGGACCGGTTCACTCTTCACCCGGAACGCCCAGGACACTACAGGAAGGAAGGATGGATAGCCCGGACCACCCTGACAGGTAGGGGGAGAGAAGCGGGGGGCGGCGGCGGCCTATGGCCCCGCAAAAGTTTCTGCAGATCATTGATTTAAAGCGCCCGCTTTAAATCAATGATCTGCAGCGGTGTCGCAGGGGGTTAAAGAGCCGATAACTTATACCGGAATATCGGTATAAGTTATCGGCTATCGGCCCTAACCTGCACCGATTATCGGTATCGGCCCTAAAAAAACGATATCGGTCGATCCCTAATACAGATCAACAAAGTATTTACATTACTTGAATGAAATAAAAAGTCGTAAAGTCCTGACCACCAGGTGTCTACTTTCCCCTGCCTGTTAGGGGAATTCTGTCTAGTAGCAAAGAGACAGGCAGCTTATTACAACCTTGCTCCGCACTGCACCACCACCCTTACCTGAATATACAGGTAGATAGTGCAGTTGACCCGTTTCTCGGTGCTGCCATTCAGGAGATATTCATCTTGATTGTTGCTTGTATGGCATTTTCTTAACCGCAGTTGAGGTTGGCTGCTACTGTATGTGCAGTGCTTTCTCCTGACCGTGCTTGAGATATCCCCACCCCCCCCCCCTTCTGCTGACAGATGCTAAAGGAAGAGGGGATCAATATTTATGGAGGGTGGAGTGATCAGAAGATGCAGACCAGGCGGGAGAAAGCAATGCACATACAGCAGCAGCCAGCCTCCAGTGCAGTTAAGATACCATACAAGCAACAAGATGAAGATCTCCGGAACGGCTGCACTGATTTTTACCCAATAAGAAGTCAACCGCACTACCTGTTTATTTAGATAAAGTTGGTGACCGTATTTTAAATTGAGTGTCAAACGTTCACACCACAAACACAGCCATCAACAAATGTCACATTTTATACTCACTCTTGCTAATAGCAATACTAGTAACACTACAGTTAAAGCAAAAAATATAAACATAGATAAAATTGTTGCAGCTTTGAAACATGTTTAACTCAAGATTAGATGTGCAAACCACACACTCAGAAGCTGTTATGGTGATAAAAGGTTGCATGAAGGTGACTATTCATTATTAAAGGGGTACTCCGCCCCAGACATCTGATCCCCTATCCAAAGGATAGGGGATGAGATGTCTGATTGCAGGGGTCCCCCCGCTGGGACCCCTACGTTCTCTGTTTCGGCACCCCAGTCATCCAGTGCACGAAGCAAACTTCGCTCCATGCCTGATTACTAGCGATGCGGTGCCGGAGACTCATAACGTCACACCCTCCAGTGGCTGTGCCCCCTCCCATAGACTTGCATTGAGGTGGTGTGATGTGATGTCACGAGGGGGTGTGGCCGTGAAGTCACAAGCTTCCGGCAATGCAGTACTGCAGGTAGATCGTGGGGGGTCCTTGTGGCGGGACACCCGCAATCCGACATCCTATCCGCTATAAGATGTCTGTGGGCGGAGTACCCCTTTAAGTTGTTAAAAAAAAAAAAATCACAAATCAAATGTTTTGATTACTCAGTTCAGGCGCCAACCAAGAGGCATGCAGTACCACACTTTTTTCCCTGAATGGGCAGGTTCCAAAGACCTATAGTAGATCCTGTCTAGTTCAGCTGGACAGAGATCATGGCCAGAAGTCGAGTGAAGTGCTCTACTACTATGTGCTTCTGCCAGCAATTCCTAGTCATTAGTCGGGGTCTAAACACTCAGCACCTGAGTGATCAAAACTTTTGATGTCTGACGTGTCAAAAGTTTTTCTAAGTGAAAAGTATACTTAGATTTTTTTTTGCTACACTATATAAAAAAAAAAAAAAGAACCTAAAGCATCAATGTCACTTACCGTAGACCCTGAGCGTTGAAAACTGACATGTGACCATCATTTGAAAAGTTTTCAGACCCTGACAGATCTCTAGAAACTACTAGGAGACATGCACGGTAGATCATTTCACTCCCTTGCTGCCCGTGATCTCTGTCCAGCTGCCCTAAAAAGGAATCCACTACAAGTTTATCGAGCTGATCCAGTGCAGCTGGATGGAGATCACAACCATCCGGAGATCACGCCTCTCCCTGCAGTATCTAGGAGATCAGTCAGGATCTGAACACTGAGTAATCAAAACTTTAGAATAATGAATATATACAACCACCTTTCTGCTACTTTATACCCCCATAACTGGTTCTGACAAATTGGAGGAGGTGTAAGTGTTACGGTTAATAGTTTTATGCTACTATATATAAATAATGTAGCATAGTATCTGCTTGCTGTGTCTGGCTGAGCATGTGTAGGAGGTGGAGTAAGATAGCTGTTAAGCCAACAACTATCTAAGGTCTAGCATGCAGAAACTGTACATATTAAACATTTTTAGGAGGGGTGGCACATTTCTGCTTGGTTCACAAATAATTCTGTATTTATAAAAAGTTGCAAAACTGCATAATGGCAGGGTGCCAAGTGTCTACTATTACAATAAATGGTACATTTAATAAAAGGTAAACTCTAAATAACTATACAGCTAAATATATACCAAAGGGGAACCAGTATAAACGATTAAAACTAAATCCTACATGGCTGACAAATGTTAAGGGTGCATTCCCACGTGCCGTATTTTGCTGCGTATTTGCTGCTGCGTATTTTATTTCCCATTGAAGTTCAATGGGAAAGAAAATATGCAGCAGCAAATACGCAGCAAAATACGCCACGTGGGACTGTGCCCTAAAAGAGCAATAAACAACAAAAAAATAGCCTTCAAAAAATTCAAATCTGATGGGTCAGCTATAACATTTAAACAGTACAAGGAGCTTAATAAAATCTGTAAAAATGTAGTAAAAACAGCAAAAATTCAAAATGAGAGCCAGGTGGCCAAAGAAAGAAAAACTAATCCTAAATATTTTTTTAGATATATAAATACAAAAAAACCAAGGACAGAGCATGTAGGACCCCTTAATAATGATAATGGGGAGGTTGTCACGGGCGATCAAGAGAAGGCGGAGCTACTGAATGGGTTCTTTAGTTCTGTATACACTATGGAAAAAGGAGCTGACATTGGCCAGGTCAGTGCTGGTAACACATCATGTAATGTACTGAACTGGCTTAATGTAGAGATGGTACATGGTAAGTTAAGTAAAGTAAATATAAGCAAATCTCCAGGGCCGGATGGACTACATCCAAGAGTTCTTAGAGAGGTAAGTTCAGTAATATCTGTACCCTTGTTCATGATATTTAGAGATTCTCTGGTGTCTGGTATTGTGCCAAGGGACTGGCGCAAGGCGAATGTGGTACCAATCTTCAAGAAGGGCTCTAGGTCTTTGCCAGGCAATTATAGACCGGTAAGTCTAACGTGCATTGTGGGTAAATTGTTTGAAAGACTTATAAAGGGATTACATACAGGAATACATAGGGGATAATAGTATTATAAGTGATAGCCAGCATGGGTTTACTAAGGATAGAAGTTGTCAAACCAATCTAATTTGCTTTTATGAAGAGGTGAGTAGAAGCCTTGACAGAGGAATGGCTGTGGATATAGTGTTTCTGGATTTTGCCAAAGCGTTTGATACTGTCCCTCACAGACGTCTGACAGGTAAGTTAAGGTCTTTGGGCTTGGAAACTTTAGTATGTAACTGGATTGAAGACTGGCTCATGGATCGTACCCAGAGAGTGGTGGTCAATGATTCGTACTCTGATTGGTCCCCGGTTATTAGTGGTGTACCCCAAGGTTCAGTACTGGGCCCGCTGTTTAATTTATCTATCAATGATATAGAGGATGGCATTAACCGCTCTGTTTCTATCTTTGCAGATGACACCAAGCTTTGTAGCACGGTACAGTCTATAGAGGATGTGTATAGGTTACAAGATGACTTGGATAGACTAAGTGTCTGGGCATCCACTTGGCAAATGAGGTTCAATGTGGATAAATGTAAAGTTCTGCATCTGGGTACTAATAACCTGCATGCATCGTATGTCTTAGGGGGGATTAAACTGGCAGAGTCACTGGTAGAGAAGGATCTGGGTGTACTTGTAGATCACAGACTACAGAATAGCATGCAATGTCAGGCTGTGGCTTCCAAAGCCGGCAGGATATTGTCATGTATAAAAAGAGGCATGGACCAAGGGACAGGGACATAATACTCCCCCTTTATAAAGCATTGGTACGGCCTCACCTGGAATATGCTGTTCAGTTTTGGTCGCCTGTTCATAAAAGGGACACTGCGGAGTTGGAAAGGGTGCAGAGACGCGCGACTAAACTAATATGGGGCATGGAACATCTTAGCTATGAGGAGCGATTAAAGGAGTTACAATTGTTTAGTCTTGAGAAGAGACGTTTAAGGGGGGGGATATGATAAACGTATATAAGTATATAAATGGCCCATACAAAAAATATGGAGAAAAACTGTTCCAGGTTAAACCCCCCCAAAGGACAAGGGGGCACTCCCTCCGTCTGGAGAAGAAAAAGTTTAGTCTCAAGGGGCGACACGCCTTCTTTACCGTGAGGACTGTGAATTTATGGAACAGTCTACCTCAGGAACTGGTCACAGCAGGAACAATTAACAGCTTTAAAACAGGGTTAGATACATTCTTGGAACAAAATAACATTAATGCTTATGCAAAATTATAAATCTACATCCCTTTCCCTTATCCCCTTACACCCTTCACTTCAATTCCCTGGTTGGAATTGATGGACGTATGTCTTTTTTCAACCATACTAACTATGTAACTATGTAATATATGGGCAGTTAAGTCAGGATATTGTTTGTCAAGTGTAAATACTTCTCAGGCAACCAGAAATGCAAAAGTCCAAAAACTCTTGAAAGCTTAAATAAGGACACTTGCTTACAGTAAACAATGGCAGGAAGAATAAGACAAGAGTTTACAGAAAATACAGCTCTCCGCTTCAGCCAACAATTTTAAAGGAGTACTCCACTGGCCAGAATTTGGAAGTAAATGTTCTGAATGCTGTTTTCCCGCTGCAGGGGTTGGCGATCCCCCTTGTGATGTCATGCCCATGCCCCTCAATGCAAGTCTGTGGAAGGGGCATGGCGGCCGTCACGCCCCCTCCCATAGACTTGCCTTGAGGGGGCATGGCCGTGACAAACTATGGCCAGTGGAGTACCCCTTTAAAGAATATCCTGATCTAATCTAAACTTATACTACTGCCTTAGCAGGAAAACTGTCAGCAAAGTCAATAACCATTGGTACTAGCTGGTAGTGCGATGCTGATTAAAATTATGCCTACCATGCCCGGATCCGTCTCTGCGTTCAGAGTTATCTTTTTTTCTAAATATGCTAATGAGGCACATGTGGCACGGGCGGGGTTACGAGCCACGCCTCGGGCACTGTGACGTCAGCACTGTTTGTTCAGCGCTCGGCCCCGGAGTATTCTTTCCCTCAGAGCGGTGGAGAGGCGGAGGGTGGGCATGAATACTCATTAGCAGTGCCAACCGCTGACGTCACAGTGCTCGAGGCTTGTAACAACGACCGTGCCAATTGTGCCTCAATAGCATATTTAGAAAAAAGATAACGGGCGAACGCAGAGATTGATTTGGGCATGGTAGGCATCATTTTATTCAGCCTCACCAGCACTACCACTTGTCAGTGCAGTTGAATTTGCTAACAATTTTACATAAACCCGTTGGGGACGAAGGACGTATGCATATGCCAGCGGAAATTTCGGTCCCTGCCGCGTGCTGGACCGGGGTGACTGCTGATATCAATCAGCAGGCACCCCGTGCAAATGCCCCCCTATGTCTGCAATCTGTGCAAATAGCAAGTGCATTCAGACTTGAGATTTGCGCCGATTACGGGTCATATGGTGACCCGGAATAGAAGGGGGATCGCGGTTGTCTAAGACACCTACGATCCCCCCTGAAGGGATAGGAGAGTGAGGTGGCAGGGGACCACCCCTCCTATTGGTCGTAAGAAGCGACGACCAATAGCAGATCGGGGCGAGGGGGGGGGGTTAATTTTCATTTTCCCCGTCCTGCCTGAAGAGGACGGCTCCCTGAATCCTACGGAAGCCAGTGATACAGTGGTCTCTAACCTGTAGCCCTCCAGATGTTTCAAAACTACAACTCCCAGCATGCCCGACAGCAAACAGCTATTTGGGCATGCTAGGAGTTGTAGTTTTGCAAGATCTGGAGGGATACAGTTTAGAGACCACTGTATAGTGCTCTCAAACTGTAGCCCTCAAGCTGCTGCAAAACTACATATTCCAGCATGCCCAAACAGCCGTCTAGGCATGCTGGGAGTTTTAGTTGCGTACCTCCAGCTGTTGCATAACTACATCTCCCAGCATGCCCTTTGGTGATCTGTACATGCTGGGAGTTGTAATTTTGCAGCAGCTAGAGGCACACTGGTTGAAAAATACTGAGTTAGGTAACAGAACCTAACTGAAGGTTTTCCAACCAGTGTGCCTCCAGCTGTTGCAAAAATACAACTCCCAGCATGCACGGTCTGTCAGTACATGCTGGGAGTTGTAGTTTAGTTTTGAAACAGCTGGAGATTCTCTCTCCCCCCCCCCCCATGTGAATGTACAGGGTACATTCACACAGGCAGGTTTACAGTAAGTTTCCTGCTTCAAGTTTGGGCTGCGGCAAATTTTTTTTACGGAAACTCACCGTAACCCGTCAGTGTGAATGTACCCTAAAAAAAAAACACTTCACTACCACATAATAAAGGGTAAAACACTACGTATACACCCCCTTACACTGTCCCCCCAATAAAAATGAAAAACATTGTACGGCAGTGTTTCCAAAACGGAGCCTCCAGCTGTTGCAAAACAACAACTCCCAGCATTTCTGTACAGCCACTGACTGTCCAGGCATGCTGGGAGCTTAGCAACAGCTGGAGGCACCCTGTTTGGGAATCACTGGCATAGAATACCCCTAAGTCCACCCCTATGCAATCCCTAACTTAGTCCTCAAATGCGCATGGCGCTCTCTTATTTTGGAGCCCTGTCGTATTTCAAGGTTAACAGTTTAGGGCCACATATGGGGTATTTCCATACTCGGGAGAAATTGCACTACAAATTTTGGGGGTCTTTATCTCCTTTAACCCCTTATGAAAATGAAAAGTTGGGGGCTACACCAGCCTGTTCGTGTTAAAAAATACATTTTGCACCAATATGCTGGTGTTGCCCCATACTTTTTATTTTCACCAGCTGTAAAATAAAAAAGAACCCCAAAATTTGTAACGCAATTTCTCCTGAGTACGAAAATATCCCATATGTGGGTGTAAAATGCTTTGCGGGCGCACAACAAGGTTCAGGAGTGAGAGCACACCATGTACATTTGAGGCCTAAATTGGTGATTTACAGCGGTTCTGACAAACGCAAAAACATAAATACCCACATGTGACCCCATTTTGGAAACTGCACCCCCTCACAGAACATCAGGGGTATAGTGAGCCTTAATACCCCACAGGTGTTTTCATTAAATTTGGATGGGAAAATGAAAAAATAAAATAAAATAAAAATGTCACAAAAATGCTGGGGTTACCCTATATTTTTCATTTTCACAAGGGAAAATAGGAAAAAAGCCCCCCAAAATTTGTAACCCCATTTCTTCTGGGTAAGAAAATACCCCATATGTGGATGTAAAGTTCTCTGCGGGCGAACTACAATGCTCAGAAGAGAAAAAGCGCCATTGAAGAGAAAGATTTTGAAGAGAAACTTTGTCCGGAATTGAAGGCCACGTGTGTTTACAAAGCCCCCATAGTGCCAGAACAATGGACCCCCCCCACGTGACCCCATTTTGGAAAATACACCCATCATGTAATGTAATAAGGGGTACAGTGAGCATTTACGACCCACAGGTGTCTGACAGATTTTTGGAACAGTGGTCCGTGAAAATTAAAATTAAAATTTTTCATTTTGCACAGCCCACTGTTCCAAAGATCTGTCAAATGCCAGTAAGGTGTAAATACTCACTGCACCCCTTATTAAATTCTGTGAGGGGTGTAGTTTCAAAAATGGGATCGCATGTGGGGGGGGGGTCAACTGTTCTGGCACCACAGGGGGCTTTGTAAACGCACATGGCCCCTGACTACCATTCCAAACGGATTCTCTTTCCAAAAGCTCAATGGCGCTCCTCCTCTTCTGAGAATTGTAGTTCGCCAGCAGAGCACTTGACGCCCACGCATGGGGTATTTCCATACTCAGAAGAAATGGGTTTACAAATTTTGGGGGTCATTTTCCCCTATTACCCCTTGTAAAAATGTAAAATTTAGGGAAACAGCATTTTAGTAAAAAAAAAAAATAAATATAAAAATAAAAAATTGTTCTTCATTTACACATCCAACTTTAACAAAAAGTCGTCAAACAACTGGGGTGTTAAGGCTCAATGTACCTCTTGTTACGTTCCTTAAGGGGTGTAGTTTCCAAAATAGTATGCCATGTGTGTATTTTTTGCTGATCTGGCACCATAGGGGCTTTCTAAATGCGACATGCCCCCAAAAACCATTTCAGCAAGATTCACTATCCAAAATCCCATTGTTGCTCCTTCCCTTCTGAGTCCTCTACTGCGCCCGCCGAACACTTGACATACACATGAGGTATTTCCTTACTCGAGAGAAATTGGGTTACACATTTTGGGGGGCTTTTTCTCCTATTACCACTTCTAAAAATTGCAAAAACTGGGTCTACAAGAACATGCGAGTGTAAAAAATGAAGATTTTGAATTTTCTCCTTCACTTTGCTGCTATTCCTGTGAAACACTTAAAGGGTTAACACACTTACTGAATGTCATTTTAGATACTTTAAGGGGTGCAGTTTTTATAATTGGGTCATTTATGGGGTATTTCTAATATGAAGGCCACTCAAATCCACTTCAGAATTTTTCAGGGACCAGTTCATATTTGATTTTGAAAATTGTGTGAAAAGTTGGAAAATTGCTGCTGAACTTTGAAGCCCTCTGGTGTCTTCCAAAAGTAAAAATATGTCAACTTTATGATGCAAATATAAAGTAGACATATTGTATATGTGAATCAATATATAATTTATTTGGAATGTATTTTCCTTACAAGCAGAGCACTTCAAAGTTAGAAAAATGCTAAATTTTAAAATTTTTCATAAAATTTCTGACTTTCACCAAGAAATGATGCAAGTATCGACAAAAATTTACCACTACCATAAAGTAGAATATGTCACAAAAAAACTCTCAGAATCAAATTTATAAGTAAAAGCATCCCAGAGTTACTAATGCTTAAAGTGACAGTGGTCAGATTTGCAAAAAAAGCTCCCGTCCTTAGGGTCATAATTGGCTTCGTCACCAAGGGGTTAAAGCAGCGGTTAACTTGTATGCTTTCAAAACCAGACTAAAGCTTTCCTTCACAAAAAACAGACCTTCAACCAAGTATGGATCATTATAACAAAACATCTTCGCCACAACAGAGGTTACCATACTGGCACAAGGTCGCCAACTGTCATGACAAAAAAATAAATGTATATATCACTGAAGCTATTCCCTAACCTAAAACCTAAAATGTGTCGGCAGATAGGAACAATTTGGCCCATCTAGTCTGCTCATTCTGAATATACCTTCAGAAAATATTTCCTTTGAGACACCCTTCGAACATATCTGAGGCTTTGGCATCTGCTTCTCAGCCTGGGATTCCCTTCTACTCTCCAAGTCACAATGGCCTTTGGGAGACTGAAGATTTCCACCATGTAAATTAGATCTACTTTGAGAAGACGTTCTCTCCTTCGGGTCAAAATCTCCATCTTCATTTCCTTGTTTGCCAATACGATTCGTCTCTAATTTCCTAGTGGGGTCTCCCACAGCAAATCCATTCTCAAACCTTGAGATACTACTTTTCTCATAGGAGGTGAGAGTGGTAGACTGCAAGCCATTTCTACCAAAACCTTCGTGAAGTCCTTCAACAGTAGAATCTCTGTCACAGACAGCATCCACTTGACTAGCCTCTTCCAGCTGCAGCTTCTGCGCTACATAGTTCAGATAGAATTTAAAGCGTCCGCTGTGATGCTGCTGGACCAGTCTAGCATAAGCATTTTTTTGTTGGACCCCTGTCCAGTTCGAACCTTCTTTAGCCGACAGACCAGGATTGGCTTTTGAGTGCTCCATAAGTGTCTTTATTCTCAGACTTTGGGGAGAGGGAGGGAAAAAGAAAAAAGTTACTATATTTGCAATAAAGCAAACATAAGAGTGCGGGTAGCGTTTTCAGCGTTAGGCTGGGTTCACATCACGTTTTCTCCCATACTGGAGCGCATACGGCAGGGGAGAGCTAAAACCTCGCGCTCCCGTATGCCTTTCTATGCGCTCCCGTATGTAATTCATTTAAATTTTTTTCAATTTTCATTCATTTTTGCGCCATATGCGCTTTTACAACCGGACCTAAAACCATGGTTGACCACAGTTTTAGGTCCGGGGAAAAAGCACATACAGCGCAAATATGAGCCGACCGGACCGAATGTTTCACTCCGGCCTGCTCATTGAAATGAATTACATACAGGAGCGCATAGAAAGGCATACGGGAGCGCAAGGTTTTAGCTCCCCCCCCGCCGTATGTGCTCCCGTATGGGGGAAAACGTGATGTGAACCAGCCCTAAAAATGGTTCAACATCTAACAAAATTGCCCCCTTTGTTCTTGCAATAATTGTGGGCTAGAAGGGTCACCAATCACACCTCAGTGACAACAGAAAATGCTTCAAATTTAATATTCTCTTTAAGTGTTGTAAAAAAAACAGAACACTTGTGTATCAAGTTCAATATGGTTCAGAAAGACCATATACATTATACAACAGCCATTTCCTACATCCTCTCCATAAACATGACATGCATACATCTATATTAATGGGGAGGGGGGGGAGCAGCTTCTGCCTGACACCCCCTGCCAAAGGACACCTTCCAAAAGGATGCATGACCCTCAACTTCAAATTTCTGCAGTTGGGCTGCCCCAATCACCTTAGGTCTTTGTCGGCTTTGGCCTAATGTGTATTAGCAGCTTAGGAACACAGTGGCATACAATACAAGATATCAAGGGTCTTGGAGAGACAACACAAGCATTTGTCTAATTCAAAGGTATCAGCTCAGCTGGGAATTTAAAGTGCCCGGCATTCCTCCAATAAGGAATATGCACATGCTTTAGCCAGCACTATGCTTAAAGGGGTACTCTGGTGCTAAATATCTTATCCCCTATCAAAAGGATAGGGGATAAGATGTTAGTTCGCTGAGATCCTGCCCCTGAGGACCCCCGAGATCACTCCTGCAGCACCCCCATTTTTCAGCTGCACAGAACGAGGATCGCTCTGTGGCTGACGACGAACGGTGCAGGGGACGTTGTATCGTGACGTCACGCCCCCTCCCATAGACTTTCATTGAGAGGGCGGGGCGTGATATCACAAGGGGGCAGGGCTTGACATCACGATACATCGTCCCCTGCACAGCCCGTCATCAGCCACAGAGTAATCCTCACTCTGTGCAGCTGAAAAACAGGAGTGCTGCAGGAGGGATCTCATACAGAAAAAGCCAGTCAAACAACTGACCCCCCCGCCTGCTTGGACACATACTAGTCCTGCTGTGTCCATGCGTCATCAGCCATGTCATGGACACACTTCCTTGATTGACAGCTGTGAGCGCAGGGCTCACAGGTAGAGGAAAAATCCTCCCACTGTCAGCTTGTGTCCCACTACTGTCATTGACGACAATCTGGGAGTTGTAGTTTTGCTAATGCTAGGGGAGATGTGAGCAGACAGCATACTGAGGGAGGGGTGGAGACCTGCACAGTGAGGCCATGCCCCCTCCCTTTGAGAGGAATTCAGACTAGTGAGCTAAATAAAAAAAGTGTAATAAAAAATAAAGGTGCTAGACAAAAAAATGAGATGTACATGGTCAGGATTAGGTACTGAGTGATATATTAAAGGAGTACTCCGGTGCACACTTTTTTCATGTTATCCCGTCCGGCCTGCAAAATAAAAGAAAACACACTTTATCTTACCTGCCAATGAGCCCCCGGAGCTCCGATACAGGTGTTCGGTCCCCGGGCTGTATTCTTCTTACTTCCTGTTAGCTCGGCACGTCACACAGAGCTTCAGCCTATCACCGGCCGAGGCGGGACATCGCTGCGGCCGGTGACAGACTGAAGCTACGTGTGACGTGTCGGGCTAACAGGAAGTAAGAAGAATACAGCCCGGGCACCGAACACCTGTACCGGAGCTCCGGGGGCTCATTGGCAGGTAAGAGAAAGTGTGTTTTCTTTTATTTTGAAGGCCGGCCGGGATAACATGAAAAAAGTGTGCACCGGAGTACTCCTTTAAAGATCTGACGGGTACGCTTTAAGAATAAAAAAGCTGCAGGAGAAACACACCCTAATATAATGCCCTTATTTGATATATGTGCACATTCGGAGGGAAGCCTTAATTTACCTTTCAGGAACAGTGAGAACCTCAGGGAGGAGGCAGACAGGTCATGTATGTATTTATATAGTCCACACTCTCACCTTTGCATATCACTAGATAAGCCCTCATCTGTTTGTGAGCACAGGTTGTGTGAACTTTGCTTCTGTCAGAGAGTTCTATTTCCTTGGTATGTGCATTGAAGGGGTAGTAGCCAAAAAATAAAGAAAGAAAGACGTACTTACCTGCTTGGACCCCCCACCGCTGTCATTCCACCTGGTCCCCTCTGCTTACTCTGATCACATGCCAACATGTGATCACTCAGCAAATATAGTCACAGCAGTTACATACCTCAGTAAGTGAATGGTTTGCATGTGATCAGCAGAAGCAGAGAGGACTGGGTGCCATCCGACATACTGTGGACGAGGGGGTGTTCCACTCAGGGTTGGGCATTAGGGATTATTTTGTTTTATTAATGTTACAATAAAAATTGTTCCAATCCCCTGGGATATTATGTATGAGGGAATAATGTAACATAAATCATTGCCCAATAGATACATTTCTTTCAGTGTTCTGTCTCCTTTCATGTCTTTAGGTGATCATTCTTATGACTTGTAGGTAATAGGCAGAGGGACGAACTATAGCAGCGTTTCCCAGCCAGGGTGCCTCCAGCTGTTGCAAAACTACAACTCCCAGCATGCCCGGACAGCCAACGGCTGTCCGGGCATGCTGGGAGTTGTAGTTTTGCAACAGCTGGAGGCACCCTGGCTGGGAAACACTGCACTATAGTAACAACTGCTCTCTCCTGTAGATGAATGGAGCAGTGGTCTCCAAACTGTGGACCTCCAGGTATAGCAAGACTACAACTCTCAACAAGCTGAACATTTGGAGACCACTGGATTAGAAGAAACATTGTTTCAGTGTGAAAACCCAATAGCAGCTGCTTTGACAGGTCTGACACGTGACACGGCCTCATTCTAGAAGGGTTAATAACAATAAAGTTTATTCCTTCCGGTACAGTGAGACATGCAAACACCAGGAGCTCAGCCCTGGCTACACTTCTGCCTGGCACTGCCAGCACGGTACACAGCAGGGAGCGTGTCTGTCTAAACCCCGTCCACTCGTGTCATCACCCACCCCCAACTGGCACTCCCCTCCCCTCCCCTCCCCTCCCCCAGTGAAAGCAGCGTCCACAGCAGCACTGCACACCGGACACTTACCGGATGGCTCTATGTCCTGCGGCGCCTTCCCAATGCTCGATTTAAATCCCCCCGGGGTCGCTGCTGACTGCTCCGAGGATTCCTCTTCCGGGTCAGGCAGGTTGGAGGGGGCGGAGTTAGCTGGAGGTTTCTACCACACGTGGGCGTGGCTAACGCCTGATCGCTACCTAAGGGGCGGCGCGCACCTGATGTACAGTTGTGGCCTCCAGGAGACTGTGTGTACGGAACCTGAGGGGAATCTGTCATCTGCAGGGCACGGGCCAGACTGCTGACACCAGATAGCACTTAGGGCAAGAACACACTGTACCTTTCCTATATCTGTATGTGCTTTCATAATGGGTTTTATTCAGGGGTCAAGTCCTGGGAAAAAAAGTGCAGGAACTCACCCAAGATTTCAACTGAAGGGCTGGTCCTGCAGAAATCCTGCTAATGGGAACTGTGTTGCTGCTGTGGAAAAAGTGCAGGAACTTAGTTCCCACACGTTCCTGCAGGACTTGAGCCCTGGTTTTATTCCTTGGTGTAAAGTGTCAAAGAGGCGTTTCTCAAGACCCTGAAGTGCTGAGGACTGGAATGTCTCCTCCCTCCCCCTCCTATCCCTGTCACAGCATGATTGACTGTAAGCTAAAAGCCAACCCCTGTTTCATGACCCTTAAAGGGGTACTTCGCTGCTCAGCGTTTGGAACAAATTGTTCCGAATGCTGGCGCCGGGAGCTCGTGACATCATAGCCCGCCCCTCATGACATGTCGTCAAGCCCCACCCCCTCAATGCAAGTCTATGGGAGGGGATGTGACGGCTGCTGTCCCTCCCACAGACTTGCATTGAGGGGGTGGGGCATGATGTCATGCGGGGGCAGGGCTATGATGAACAGTTTGTTCCAAACGCAGAGCAGCGGAGTACCCCTTTAAAGCGTACCTGTCAGATCCAACAAAATTTTTTTTTTTTTAACACAGTGGTCCCTCAACATACGATGGTATTCCGTTCCAAATGAACCATCGTTTGTTGAAACCATTGTATGTTGAGGGATCCGTGCATTGTAAAGTATAGGAAGTTGTACTCACCTGTCCCCGCCGCTCCAGACCGTCACCGCTCGTCACCGCTGCCCTGGATGTCGCCCTCCATAGCTGTCGCCGCATTCCGTGGTGTCCCCGACGCTCTAGACGTCTCTGGTGGCTCTCACATCGCCGTCATCACGTCACTATGCACGCCGCTCCTATTGCATGACAGGACGGCGTGTGCGGCGACGTGATGACGACGATGGAGAGCGCCGGCGATGGAGGGGATCCCAAAGAGGACGCTCTGGAGCCCAGAGGACAGGTAGGAGACCATCACCGGAGCACACGTGGCACCGTAAACGGCTATCCGGTGGCAGCTGAAGCAGTCTGCGCTGCCGGATAGCCGTTTATGCGATGGCCCCGACATACAAAAGCATCGTATGTTGATGCTACCTTCAACATGCGATGGCTTCTTAGAGGCCATCACATGTTGAAATTATCGTATGTCGGGGCCATCGTAGGTTGGGGGGGGTCACTGTATATCACTCAGTACCTAATCCAGACCATGTACATCTAATTTTTGTGTCTATCACCTTTATAAATTTTTTTATTACACTTTTAATTTAGCTCACTTGTCTGAATTCCTCTCAAAGGGAGGGGGCGTGGCCTCACTGTGCAGGTCTCTGCCCCCTCCCTCAGTATGCTGTCTGCTCACATTAGCAGAACTACAACTCCCAGCTTGTCCTCACTGACAGTAGCGGGACACAAGCTGACAGTGGGAGGATTTTTCCTCCATCTGTGAACCCTGCGCTCACAAGTGTCAATCAATTGGTTCAAATCAAAATGGTTCCACAGAAAAAAGATAATGTGCCATTTTTACCAAAAAGTGCATTGAAAGTGTTATGGCTATATGAAGGCGGGGAGGAAAAAACTAAAGTGCAAAAATGAAAACTCCTAAGTTACAAAAGGCCTAAGGATAAGTTTCTACTTGTTTTTTTTGTCCTGCATTTTTTGGTTTAAAAAAAAACACAAGAAAAAACGCCTGAAAAAACGCCAGTGCAATTTCCTGCGTTTTTTCATTTGTGTGGAAATTGCATTTTTGGCTCCTTTGGCGTTTTTTTTTATTTTTTTTTTGGGTACCAAAAAAAAAAAAGGTTGCAGTAGTGATGGAAAACAAATTTATTTAACAAAATTTATATTTTTTATAACAAAATTTAAATTACCGTATTTATCGGGGTATACCACGATATTTACCCAGATATCCTTGGTAAAATGAGGGTGCGTGTGTGTGCATGTGTATACCCCGATACACTGTTTCCGACCCCACAGAAGCCCCCAGGAAAGGCAGAACTACATTGCCTACCTAATGTGGGGGACCTATACTGCCTACCTAATGTGGGGGACATATGCTGTGTACTTATTGTAGGGGGACTTATGCTGTGTACCTAATGTGGGGAACTTATGCTGCGTACACCTTATTTTCTGTCCGCCATCACAAAATACTCTGATAGTGCCCCTCCCAAGACTAGACTCTGGATCCGCTCCTGCAAGGGGGGAGGGGGGGATTATAACTGTTTGGGGAGCTATAGGTTCTAGAAAAGTGCGAAGCCTAAAATGTTTGTCTGGTGCATACATCGATGAGTCTTGTCACAAAGGAAATATGTCGGCACTGTAGTATAAATGAGGTGCTCATGGCTCATTATAACATCACATTGAAAGAGATGAGTCTTAACTGGGAGAAATTGTCATGACAGCCTGGGGGCTAGATGGAGAAGAAAGAGGAAAGTGAACAATGACTTAGAAAAGGCGTCACTTGTGAATCACCGGATGTAACTTCACTGTAATCACTTATACCATCTGAAGTGGTCATTATAGAGGTTATGGTGTGGCGGTGTTATTTAGGGGTATCACTGGATGTAACTGCACTATAATCACTTATATAGTCTGTTGTGGCAATAATAGCGGTTGTTGTCCCTCTGTATAGGGGGTCCTCCTAATCTCAGGTTACAGGCTGACAACATTGTTGCTGCTCAAGAGGTATTTCCCCAACTTATAATTATTCCCTATCTGCAGGATAGGGGATAACTAGAAAATCACCAGAATGGAGGAGAAATATGACCTGAAAAGAAAGGAGTGGACCAGAGCTCCTTTCATTCTCCTTAAAGTGGCACTGCTCTATAATCAATGAATAGTGTGTTGGCCATGCATGTGCGATGTGTTAGCAATTGGGAGAATATTGAAGAAGGAGGCTGGGTGTGCTTAGGCGTAGATGTGGGTTTGGTTAGAGGTGTGACATGTTCCTCTTTGCACATTGTCAATCAAGAAGGTACATGGATGGAGGGGAGCGAAGAGGCATTCCAGTCTTCAACCCTTTAGGAGCTTGGAATGCCTCTTTGACTCCTTACACCAGAAAATAAAAGCATTTTCCTACACTATGGAAGCAACAGACATATATATGAAAGATACAATGTGTCTCCCAGCCCTAACAGCTATATAGCAGTATCAGCAGTTTGGAATGTGAATTGCAGCTGACAGATTCCCTTTAACTGACAGGTCTGGCATTACTCACATCATTGTGCGCACTAATGAAATCCTGCACCATACCTGTCAGTCAGGTTGCAAGGGGAGGGGTTAGGGACAGTAATGTGCAGCAGCTTGGCCAAACTTTAGGACACTTGCATAACTGATAAAAGATCAATTCATCATTCCACGTGTATATTCTCTTATTCTTGGCTTGTGTATGTGTGACTAAGTGATTTAGGTGGCACACAATGTATAATAAACCGGCTGTCTCATTTGCACAGGAATTGCTTTAACCCCTTAAAGACACAGCCCATTTGTCCTTTATATTTTTTGCCTAATGGAAATTTTTCCAATTTGCTTTCTTTCCCCTTGACTTTTAAGAGGCATAACTCTTTTATTTTACATTCACATACCCATATGAGGGCTTATTGTTCAACTTTTTTTTTTTTTTTATGAAGTGCACTTTAAGGTAAAATTGACATATAATCTTTTTTCTGTGGGTCAAATACCATTAAAACAATACCTATGGTTACATAGTTTTTAACATAATAAGTATGCTTAAAATTGCCTTATTCTGATCTCTATAACTTTCTTATTTTTTGGTGTACAGGGCTGTATTAGGGCTAATTTTCTTTGCCGTGATCTGTAGTTGTGACCAAATTTTGGACCATGGGGTCATTAGCATTATATTTTTTATAGTTCTTACATTTATTTATACCAAATATTTTGTTTAGTTTTTTTGTACATTATTTATAAAATAGGCTAAGGGGGATTTAATTACATTTTATCTTTAAAATTATACATTTTATTGGGGGAGGAGCTATATAATTTTTTTTTACTATTTATACTGTTTAGTGCTATGCAATGTCATTACACTGATCAATAATATCAGCAATCTACTTGTACTGCCTACATGACAGACAACTATGCAAGAGGATCTCCAAAGTGCTGCACAGAGAAGAGTAAGAAGCCTCCGGCCACCATCTTCACGTATCAGATCCCTGCAATTGCGCTGCAGGTGGTCCGATGAATGTCCCCAATGCCCCACAAGTGTTTTAAATGCATTGATCAGAAATGGTCATGGCATCTAAAGGGTTAACGGAAGACATTGCCAGTGTTCGCCATTAGCGATGAGGTAACAGTAGCTGATAGCAGTCGGGACCCTCTGTCCATGAAGTGAGCACTGTCCCACATGTATGTCACAAGATGTTTTTTACGTCAGACCAACTGCTAGAATTGGAAGGAAATACTGGTGCCAGACAGGGTGGTTTCAGATGGTAATCTACTGAGGTTTTCATGGACAACAGTATATACAGAATATTCCAGTGAGTGCCAGTTCTGTGGGTAAAACTGGCTTGTGGATAAAAGAAAGGTCAAATAATAATGGCAGACTGGTTGAAACCAACAGGAATACAATAACAAAACCTTATGTTGCAACAGTGCTTTGCAGAAGAGCGTCTCTATACATACAGGAAAGTAAGTGAATGGCCTACAGCAATAGAGGCCAAGTCAGGTTTTACTTTTTCAGCTAAGAACAGCAAACTGGGGTCATGTTGTCATGCTACAGTATAATAAGTTTACATATGTATGAAGTGCAGTTGTATACTGGAGAGGACCAGGCAGGTTTTTGCAACCTCATGCAAATAATTAAAGAGTACCTGTCACTAAATAAACTTTTCTAAACTAACTCAGGCTATGTTCCCTAACTACTCCTAACACCCCTCCAATCCTTAGAAAAAAAATTCAGAGCTTTAAAAAGCTGTGTATCATACCTTTCTTCTTACCCACATAGTGAAATCTCCCAGCAGAAGAAAGTGGGCGTTTCCCAGCAGGCATGATGATACTGAGGCCTGCTGGGAGACCACTTCTGCCCTTACATTGTTGCAGCGCTGTGATGAAAAGAGGACCTCAAGCTCTGTGCAGCAGCTTTCAGTCTGTGTATTATTCAGTGAGACTCTGTTCAGTTTATAATTCTGTGCAGCTGCTGTCAGTGAGGATCTTTGCAGCTGTCAATCAAGCCCAGTGCAAAGAAACACTTCCTGAGTTTGGTCTCGTGTCATTACAAGCTGGAGACCAAAATCTGAGATTTTGACCAGACCGAATGTGTTCTGGGCAAGAAGTGAGACCCCTGGCGGCCAGGAATACAACAGAAAAACTAACATGAAAAGTTTATTGGTTTTAATGGAAGCCAATTACAAAAGTTATTTATTTGGCATAAGGAATGAAATATTAAAAATCATGTTTAATGACAATGCAAATTAAAAATTTTCATAGAAAAGTACTAGAAAAAATGCATATTTACACAAAAAAATGCAATAAATATATAAAAAGAAGTATTATATGCTATAGGAGCTTAATAACATATCAATATCAGTTAAGGGTACATTCACACATACGCAGATTTTATGCACAGGATTTTATGCACAGGATTTTCTGCTGCAGATTTCAATGTAAACTAAATGATTGAGCACAGCTTCTAATCTGCAGTTACAATTCCTGCGCATCAAATCTGTGGAGGATCCTGTATGTGTGAACGTACCCTAAAACTTTAAAAGTAATATGACAAAACAGGAGCTACATTAAGGCTATGTTCACATGTCAGAATGTCCACACAGAACATCTCTGTGCAGACATACTGCAGGCTGCAAATGGACCGCTTGGGAATGCACCATCTCATAGACGGCAATGCATTCCGTGCGGAGTCCGCAGAAAGAATTGACAAGAATGGACTTGTGTGACAAGTGCGTGGCTTAAAATGTGGCCACATTTTTGGCATAGAATCTTGGTGCAAAGTGGCTATGTTCACACACCATTTTGAGCCTTATTTTGAGCAAAACAATAATAATAAAAAATAGGGCAGAAGCAAAAAATAAAAATGCTAAAAATAATGCTCAAAACTGTCTGAAGGTAGCCTAAGGCTTTCACACAATGGAATTTCTTCAGATTCAGGGATTCCGCAGCAGCAGAGTCCCATTGATTTCAACAGGATTCTGCTGCTCTGTTCACATAGCAGAATGTTCGCACCGTAAACATCTGGCACAGAAATTCTAATTTCGGTGTCCACAGAAACTATAGACATGTCTATTCATTCTGTGGGGTCCTCATGGAAATGCTTTGCCTTCTATGAAACAGCGAATTTTCGAGTGGTCCTATCGCCAGCTCCACTGTCAGAGGAATGTCCACTTGGAGATTTTTCGTGCGGACATTACCCTGTGTGAACATAGTCTAAGCCAGCCATTAGTTGGTATAAAAAAATTACACAACTCTAAAAATCAGTATATAGCATGAGCTGCAGTGAAACATTTTTAACATCCTTACACCTTCAGGGTAGTGCACAGAATTTGTAAATCTGCCATAAAGTTTGTATTTTTTAGCCTTTTTCACGAAACTCGGTCAATGAAGTCACTTACAGTCAGAGCTTGTATTCTGTACTTTATATATTTCCAGTAAGTATATGATTCAACTTTACTTTGTAGGTAGTTACAGAGTGCATGGAAACTAGCTCCCACTAGTGGCTGCTACTTTGTATTCTTTATAGTAGCTGCAGTACTAGTTAAGAGAGGGAAGATTTATCAAAAATTGTGTAGAGAAAGAGTGGTGCAGTTGCCCATAGCAACCTATCAGATGGCTTCTTTCATTATTAAAAAGCATCTGAAAAATGTAAAAAGAAATTTGATTGGTTGCTATGGGCAACTGCACCACTAATCCTTGTTTCAATGGAACTGCAGCATTAGAAAACACATTTTCTGAGAGCTACTTCCCATGTAGGATTGAGCGGACTAGCAGAAAGTTAGCTCATAGTGAACCTTGTGGCTGGCCATTGATTACTTTAGTTTGCATAAATAAGTTCAGCTTTCCAAGTGCTTCGGTTGCCTGGAAAAGGTTGATACAGCCCTAGGAGACCTATAAGACTGTGACCCTGGACTTTTCCAGGAAACCAGTGCTGAACAAATTTATGCAGAGGAAAGTAATCAACAGCCGAGCCGCGAGTTTCGCTATGAGCGAATTTACTGTAAGTTTGCTCAACTCTATTCTCTAATGAAAGGTGTAAATACAAAATACAATTGGTCGCACAAAAAACAAGCCCTCAAATCGGTCTGTGTTGGGAAACATTTGAAAAGTTATGGGTCTTAGAAGGTGAGGAGGAAAAAAACAAAATGCAAAGATGAACCTGGTTGTGTCCTTATAGGGGTACTCCGTTTGAAACATCTCCTTTAGATAGGGGATAAGATGATAGATTGCGGGGGTCACACCGCTGGGGATCCCCGTGATCTCCGGGCTGGAAGCGGCGGCGTCCGGAACACAGAAGCTTTCAGCTTCTGCATTCGTGATGTCACGTCAGGCCCCCTCCATTCATGTCTGTGGTAGGGGGAGTGACCTCCTCCCATAGACGTGAATGGAAGGGGCATAGCAGGCCGCATCACCAGTAATTGGCATGGAGTGGAGCTCATTCCGTGCACCAAATGATAGGGGTGCCGCGCCGGAGATGTTTCCAGCGGAGTACCCCTTTAAGGCCATAATGGGCTGTGTCTTTAAGGGGCTGATGTTGTGTCACACAAAGCGACATTATTATAGTCTGCAAAAACCTATAATGCTATGTTAACACTGTGTTTGAGTCAATATGTGAAACCAGGGCCGTTTGAAGGAATTTGGGGGCCCCAAGCAAAATGGACATGGAGCCCCCCCCCCCCCTTTGATGTTCACGCACGTCACGCTCTAGGGACAGCGTCAGGACATAGTAACGCCGGCCCTTGAATTCTGGGAGCACAACGTGAGCAAACGTCGATACGATGCACAGAGTTCCCCCCACATTAGGTGCAGCATAGTTCTCCCCACATTAGGTTGGCAGTGTTCCCCACATTAGGCAGGCAGTGTTCCCCCTTAGTAGGCAGGCAGTGTTCCCCCTTAGTAGGCAGGCAGTGTTCCCCCCACATTAGGTGCAGCAGTGTTCCCTACCCATACCCCCTGTCCACCCCCCCACCCCCCCCCCCCCGGGCCATTTTTTTTGTGGGGGTCTGTCTGCTGAGACCCCCACCGATCACCTCGGCTGAAGTGGTTCTCCAGCTGTTGGAAAGCTAAAACTCCCATCATGTCTGGAGAGTCTCTGGCAATGGGAGTTGAAGTTTTGTAACAGCTGGAGAGACACAGATTGGACACAGTTTTACCCATCATCACTGCAGAACTTACAAGTGACTACAGATCTGATGGGACAGTCAGGAGAATACACAATGATATCAGTGACCTGAGTGACGTCTTCTGCCTTGAGTGACATCTTCTCTGTTATCTTTTCTTCTTCATCTGGTCCAGAGACCAGGTCTTCCTCCAGCTCCATCTTCTCTGCAGAGTCTGACATCCTGACATCATTGGCTCCTCACTTTGTCAGCAGATCCTCATCCTCTGCATGATGACAGTAATCATTATAACCTTGCCAGAAAGTGAACCCTAAATATAATCCTGCCCCACACTGTACCCTGAATATAATACTGCTATACACTGTACCCAATAAATATAATCCTGCCACACACTGTACCCTGAACATAATACTGCTATACACTATACCCTGAATATAATACTGCCACACACTGTACCCCTGAATACAATACTGCCATACACTGTACCCACTAAATATAATCCTGCCACACAATGTACCCTGAACATAATACTGCTATACGCTGTACCCTGAATATAATCCTGCCACACAATGTACCCTGAACATAATACTGCTATACACTGTACCCTGAATATAATACTGCCACACACTGTACCCCTGAATACAATACTGCCATACACTGTACCCACTAAATATAATCCTGCCACACACTGTACCCTGAACATAATACTGCTATACACTGTACCCTGAATATAATACTGCCAAACACTGTACCAACTAAAATGAATACTGCCACACACTTTACCCTGAATATCATACTGCCACACACTGTACCATCTAAATATAATACTGCCCCACACTGTACCCTGAATATAATACTGCCCCACACTGTACCCTGAATATAATACTGCCACACACTGTACCCTGAATATAAAACTGCCCCACACTGTACCCTAAATAAAATACTGCCCCCCACTGTACCCTGAATATAATACTGCTATACACTTAACCCACTAAATATAATCCTGCCACACACTGTACCCTGAACATAATACTGCCACACACTGTACCCTGAATATAATACTGCTACACACTGTACCCACTAAATATAATCCTGTCCCACACTGTACCCTGAATATAATACTGCCACACACTGTACCCTGAATATAATACTGCCACACACTGTACCCTGAATATAATACTGCCATACACTGTACCCTGAATATGATACTGCTATACACTGTACCCACTAAATATAATACTGCCCCACACTGTACCCTGAATATAATACTGCCACACACTGTACCTGAATATAATACTGCCCCACACTGTACCCTGAATATAATACTGCCCCACACTGTACCCTGAATATAATACTGCCACACACTGTACCCTGAATATAATACTGCTATTCACTGTGCCCACTAAATAAAATACTGCCCCACACTGTGCCCTAAATAAAATACTGCCCCACACTGTACCCTGAATATAATACTGCCATACACTGTACCCTGAATAAAATACTACTATAACCAGGGGGGGGTTATGGAGGGGTGATGAGGAGAGGTGCAGGGGGGCACCTCTCATCACCCCCATAACACCCCTCCCTGCATCTGTTATCACCCCCATAACACCCCCTGCACCTCTCATGACCCCCATAACACCCCCCTGCACCTCTCATGACCCCCATAACACCCCTGCACCTCTCATGTACCCTGAATATAAAACTGCTATACACTGTACCCTGAATATAATACTGCTACACACTGTACCCACTAAATATAATCCTGTCCCACACTGTACCCTGAATATAATACTGCCACACACTGTACCCTGAATATAATACTGCCACACACTGTACCCTGAATATAATACTGCCATACACTGTACCCTGAATATAATACTGCCATACCCTGTACCCTGAATATGATACTGCTATACACTGTACCCACTAAATATAATACTGCCCCACACTGTACCCTGAATATAATACTGCCACACACTGTACCTTGAATATAATACTGCCCCACACTGTACCCTGAATATAATACTGCCCCACACTGTACCCTGAATATAATACTGCCACACACTGTACCCTGAATATAATACTGCTATTCACTGTACCCACTAAATAAAATACTGCCCACACTGTGCCCTTAATAAAATACTGCCCCACACTGTACCCTGAATATAATACTGCCATACACTGTACCCTGAATAAAATACTACTATAACCAGGGGGGGTTATGGAGGGGTGATGAGGAGAGGTGCAGGGGGGCACCTCTCATCATCCCCATAACACTCCTCCCTGCATCTCTTATCACCCCCATAACACCCCCTGCACCTCCCATGACCCCCCATAACACCCCCTGCACTTCTCATGATCCCTATAACACCCCCCTGCACCTCTCATGACCCCCATAACACCCCTGCACCTCTCATGACCCCCATAACACCCCCCCTGCACCTCTCATCACCCCATAACACCCCCATAACATTCCCCATAACACCCCTGCACCTCTTATCACCCCATAACACCCCCCTGCACCTCTTATCACCCCCATAACACCCCTACTGAACCTCTTATCACCCCCATAACACCCCCCCCTGCACCTCTTATCACCCCCATAACACCCCTACTGCACCTCTTATCACCCCCATAACACCCCTACTGCACCTCTTATCACCCCCATAACACCCCCCCCCTGCACCTCTTATCACCCTGATAACACCCCCCCTGCACCTCTTATCACCCTCATAACACCCCCCCTGCACCTCTTATCACCCTCATAACACCCCCTGCACCTCTTATCACCCCCATAACACTTCTACTGCACCTCTTATCACCCCCAGAACACCCCTACTGCACCTCTTATCACCCCCATAACACCCCTACTGCACCTCTTATCACCCCCATAACACCCTCCCTGCACCTCTTATCACCCCCATAACACCCCCCCTGCACCTCTTATCACCCCCATAACACCCCCCTGCACCTCTTATCACCCCGATAACACCCCCCCTGCACCCCTTATCACCCCCATAACACCCCTACTGCACCTCTTATCACCCCCAGAACACCCCTACTGCACCTCTTATCACCCCCATAACACCCCCCTGCACCTCTTATCACCCTCATAACACCCCCTGCACCTCTTATCACTCCATAACATCCCCTGCACCTCTTATCACCCCCATAACACCCCTACTGCACCTCTTATCACCCCCAGAACACCCCTACTGCACCTCTTATCACCCCCAGAACACCGCCCCTGCACCTCTTATCACCCCCATAACACCCTCCCTGCACCTCTTATCACCCCCATAACACCCCCCTGCACCTCTTATCACCCCCATAACACCCATACTGCACCTCTTATCACCCCCAGAACACCCCTACTGCACCTCTTATCACCCCCATAACACCCTCCCTGCACCTCTTATCACCCCCATAACACCCCCCCTGCACCTCTTATCACCCCCATAACACCCCCCTGCACCTCTTATCACCCCGATAACACCCCCCCTGCACCCCTTATCACCCCCATAACACCCCTACTGCACCTCTTATCACCCCCAGAACACCCCTACTGCACCTCTTATCACCCCCATAACACCCCCCCTGCACCTCTTATCACCCTCATAACACCCCCTGCACCTCTTATCACCCCATAACATCCCCTGCACCTCTTATCACCCCCATAACACCCCATGCACCTCTTATCACCCCCATAACACCCCTACTGCACCTCTTATCACCCTCATAACACCCCTTGCACCTCTTATCACCCTCATAACACCCCCCTGCACCTCTTATCACCCCCATAACACCCCCTGCTCCTCTTATCACCCCCATAACACCCCTACTGCACCTCTTATCACCCCCAGAACACCCCTACTGCACCTCTTATCACCCCCATAAGACCCCCTGCACCTCTTATCACCCTCATAACACCCCCTGCACCTCTTATCACCCCATAACATCCCCTGCACCTCTTATCACCCCCATAACACCCCATGCACCTCTTATCACCCCCATAACACCCCCCCTGCACCTCTCATCACCCCCATAACACCCCCCCGCACCTCTCATCACCCCCATAACACCCCATGCACCTCTTATCACCCCCATAACACCCCTACTGCACCTCTTATCACCCTCATAACACCCCTTGCACCTCTTATCACCCTCATAACACCCCCCTGCACCTCTTATCACCCCCATAACACCCCCTGCTCCTCTTATCACCCTCATAACACCCCTACTGCACCTCTTATCACCCCCAGAACACCCCTACTGCACCTCTTATCACCCCCATAAGACCCCCTGCACCTCTTATCACCCTCATAACACCCCCTGCACCTCTTATCACCCCATAACATCCCCTGCACCTCTTATCACCCCCATAACACCCCATGCACCTCTTATCACCCCCATAACACCCCTACTGCACCTCTTATCACCCCCATAACACCCCTACTGCACCTCTTATCACCCCCATAACACCCCTACTGCACCTCTTATCACCCCCATAACACCCCTACTGCACCTCTTATCACCCCCATAACACCCCCCTGCACCTCTTATCACCCCCATAACACCCCTACTGCACCTCTTATCACCCCCATAACACCCCCCTGCACCTCTTATCACCCCCATAACACCCCTACTGCACCTCTTATCACCCCCATAACACCCCCCTGCACCTCTTATCACCCCCATAACACCCCTACTGCACCTCTTATCACCCCCATAACACCTTTACTGCACCTCTTATCATCCTCATAACACCCCTACTGCACCTCTTATCACCCCCAGAACACCCCTACTGCATCTCTTATCACCCTCATAACACCCCTACTGCACCTCTTATCACCCTCATAACACCCCCCCTGCACCTCTTATCACCCCATAACACCCCCACTGCACCTCTTATCACCCCCATAACACCCCTACTGCACCTCTTATCACCCTCATAACACCCCTACTGCACCTCTTATCACCCCCATAACACCCCCCTGCACCTCTTATCACCCCCATAACACCCCCCTGCACCTCTTATCACCCCCATAACACCCCCCTGCACCTCTTATCACCCCCATAACACCCCCCCTGCACCTCTTATCACCCCCATAACACCCCTACTGCACCTCTTATCACCCCCATAACACCCCCCTGCACCTCTTATCACCCCCATAACACCCCTACTGCACCTCTTATCACACTCATAACACCCCTACTGCGCCTCTTATCACCCCCATAACACCCCTACTGCACCTCTTATCACCCTCATAACACCCCTACTGCACCTCTTATCACCCCCATAACACCCCTACTGCACCTCTTATCACCCTCATAACACCCCTACTGCACCTCTTATCACCCCCATAACACCCCCCCTGCACCTCTTATCACCCCCATAACACCCCTACTGCACCTCTTATCACCCTCATAACACCCCTATTGCACCTCTTATCACCCCCAGAACACCCCTACTGCACCTCTTATCACCCCCATAACACCCCTACTGCACCTCTTATCACCCTCATAACACCCCTACTGCACCTCTTATCACCCCATAACACCCCCCTGCACCTCTTATCACCCCCATAACACCCCCCTGCACCTCTTATCACCCCCATAACACCCCTACTGCACCTCTTATCACCCCCATAACACCCCCCTGCACCTCTTATCACCCCCATAACACCCCTACTGCACCTCTTATCACCCCCATAACACCCCCCCTGCACCTCTTATCACCCCCATAACACCCCTACTGCACCTCTTATCACTCCCATAACACCCCCCTGCACCTCTTATCACCCCCATAACACCCCTACTGCACCTCTTATCACCCCCATAACACTCCCCTGCACCTCTTATCACCCCCATAACACCCCCCTGCACCTCTTATCACCCCCATAACACCCCCCTGCACCTCTTATCACCCCCATAACACCCCTACTGCACCTCTTATCACCCCCATAACACCCCCCCTGCACCTCTTATCACCCCCATAACACCCCTACTGCACCTCTTATCACCCCCATAACACCCCCCTGCACCTCTTATCACCCCCATAACACCCCTACTGCACCTCTTATCACCCCCATAACACCCCCCCTGCACCTCTTATCACCCCCATAACACCCCTACTGCACCTCTTATCACCCCCATAACACCCCCCTGCACCTCTTATCACCCCCATAACACCCCTACTGCACCTCTTATCACCCTCATAACACCCCTACTGCACCTCTTATCACCCCCAGAACACCCCTACTGCACCTCTTATCACCCCCAGAACACCCCTACTGCACCTCTTATCACCCCCATAACACCCCTACTGCACCTCTTATCACCCTCATAACACCCCTACTGCACCTCTTATCACCCCCATAACACCCCCCCTGCACCTCTTATCACCCTTATAACACCCTCCCTGCACCTCTTATCACCCCCATAACACCCCCTGCACCTCTCATCACCCCCATAACACCCCCCCCTGCACCTCTTATCACCCCCATAACAACCCCCCCCCCCCCCACACACACACACACACCTCTCATCACCAATGTAGTCCCCTAACCACCATACAATCCCCCAACCCCCCGGGCCAGTTTACTTACCCTGCCGCAGATCGTTGCAGCGGCGTGAGTCTTATGCTGCTCCTGTCACTGCATGAGGAGGATGCTGGAGGTTCGCGTAGGGATGTAAGCAAGGACAGGTCAGGTGATCGGAGTGGACGTGCGTGCCTGCGCGGGGCACGTGATGTCTCTACTCCCATCAGCCCCTGACCTGTCCGGTGCCGGCCCTGCGCCTTGTTTCTTAAGGGGCCCGCACCCTACAAAGGTAATTTAATTGAAATGTGTGGGCCCCCCGAAGTGCCCCGTCGCTACTGGATGTGCACCGGCTCTGCTCGGGGCCCCCAGCCAGCTCGGGGCCCCAAGCAATTGCTTGGTTTGCCGGTCCGGTAGCAACGGGCCTGTGTGAAACATATAGTATGCTCTGATAAAGCTCTTGGCACATATACTGAATATATCCATGGGTCCCTGTCTACCTTATTGAATGTTTTTTGTTTGTTTTTCTTTTAATACCTTGGTAATCCTAACCACAGCAAGCCCTGGAAGTATTGAAACAAAGGTGCAGCACAAAGCTGGGCACAGGAATGACATTTTTTTTTACTGTTGAGCACATACTTCAAGCACATACTGTTTTTTTTTTTTTTGTATTTTTATGGTCTATTCACACGTACAATATTCTGTGCAGATTTGATGCGCAGATTTAGTTCATAAGGTTGAAAAAGACCAGAGTCCATCAAGTTCAACCTATTACCCTAATGAGTTCCTACTGAGTTGATCCAGAGGAAGGCAGAAAACCCCTCATACTAGAGGTAAAAAATTCCTTCCTGACTCCAAATATGGCAATCAGAATAAATCCATGGATCAACCTTCTGTCCCTATAAATCTAGTATCCATAACCAGCAATGTTATTATTCCCCAAAAATGCATCCAGACCCCTTTTGAACTCTTTTACAGAGTTCACCATGACCACCTCCTCCGGGAGAGAATTCCACAGTCTCACTGCTCTTACAGTAAAGAACCTCCGTCTGTGCTGGTGTAGAAACTTTCTCTTCTCTAGACGTAGAGGATGCCCCCTTGTTATACATACAGTCCTGGGTATAAATAGATCATGGGAGAGATCTCTGTACTGACCCCTGATATATTTATATATAGTTATTAGGTATGAGGTATTAGGTGATGAGAGGTGCAGGGGGTGTTATGGAGGTGATGAGAGGTGCAGGGGGTGTTATGGGGGTGATGAGAGGTGCAGGGGGTGTTATGGGGTGATGAGAGGTGCAGGGGGTGTTTTGGGGGTGATGAGAGGTACAGGGGGTGTTATGGGGGTGATGAGAGGTAAAGGGGGTGTTATGGGGTGATGAGAGGTACAGGGGGTGTTATGGGGGTGATGAGAGGTACAGGGGGTGTTATGGGGGTGATTAGAGGTACAGGGGGTGTTATGGGGTGATGAGAGGTACAGGGGGTGTTATGGGGTTGTTGAGAGGTGCAGGGGGTGTTATGGGGGTGATAAGAGGTGCAGGGAGGTTATGGGGGTGATGAGAGGTGCAGGGGGGGTTATGGGGGTGATGAGAGGTGTAGGGGGGGTTATGGGGGTGATGAAATGTGCAGGGGGGTTATGGGGGTGATGAGAGGTGTAGGGGGTGTTATGGGGGTGATGAGGAGAGGTGCGGGGGTTATAGTAATGATGAGGAGAGGTTTGGCGAGGGTGATGAGGAGTGATGAGGACATAGAGGATAGGAGGGGGTGTATATGTATATATGTTGTGTATGCATGTATGGCAGTTTTATATTCAGGGTACAGTGTATGGTAGTATTATATTTGGTGAATACAGTGTGGGCAGGATTATATTTAGTGGGCACAGTGTATAGCAGTATTATATTTAGTGGGTATAGTGTATAGCAGTATTATATTCAGGTTACAGTGTGTGGCAGCATTATAATTAGTGGGTACAGTGTATAGCAGAATTATATTCAGGGTACAGTGTATTATATTCAGTGGATACAGTATGTGGTAGTATTATATTCAGGGTACAGTGTGTGGCAGTATTACATTCAGGGTACAGTGTATGGCAGTATTATATTCAGAGGGTGCAGTGTGTGGCAGAATTATATTCAGTGAATACAGTGTGTGGCAGTATTATATTCAGTGGATACAGTGTATAGCAGTATTATATTCAGGGTACAGTGTATGGCAGTATTATATTCAGAGGGTACAGTGTGTGGCAGAATTATATTTAGTGGGTACAGTGTGTGGCAGTATTATATTTAGTGGGTACAGTGTATAGCAGTATTATATTCAGGTTACAGTGTGTGGCAGGATTCTATTTAGTGGGTACAGTGTATAGAAGTATTATATTCAGGGTACAGTGTGAAGCAATATTATATTCAGGATACAGTGTGTGGCAGTATTATATTCAGTGGATACAGTGTATAGCAGTATTATATTCAGGGTACAGTGTGGGGCAGTATTTTTTTTTAGGGTACACTTTCTGGCAAGGTTATAATGATTACTGTCATCATGCAGAGGATGAGGATCTGCTGACAAAGTGAGGAGCCAATGATGTCTGGATGTCCTACTCTGCAGAGAAGATGGAGCTGGAGGAAGACCTGGTCTCTGGACCAGATGAAGAAGAAAAGATAACAGAGAAGATATCACTCAAGTCAGAAGACGTCACTCAGGTCACTGATATCATTGTGTATTCTCCTGACTGTCCCATCAGAGCTGTAGTCACTTGTAAGCTCTGCAGTGATGATGGGTAAAACTGTGTCCAATCTGTGTCTCTTCAGCTGTTACAAAACTACAACTCACATAATGCCTGAGGCTCTCCAGACATGATGGGAGTTTTAGCTTTCCAACAGCTGGAGAACCACTTTAACTGAGGTGATCATGGGGGTCTCAGCAGTCGGACCCCCACCAAAAAAATGGGTTGCTTATTCTTAAATGCCCGTGCGGGGCTGTATAACACTGTGCTATTAAAGGAGTTTTCTGGTAAAAATTACTTATCCCTCTATCCAAGGATAGGGGATAAGTTATAGATCGCAGGGGAGTCCAAGCGCTGCGCTTGGACCCCCTGCGATCTCCTGCATGGGGCCCCGGCAGTTTGCTGGAAGCTGACGTTTGTACCCCGCAGGAAGCCACGGCTGTCACACCCCCTCCATGTATCTCTAAGGGGTACATGGAGGGGAGTGTCGGCCGGTGCTCCGTGCGGGTACGGCACTCCCCCCTTCCAGCCGAATGCTCTGACCCCGCGTGATCTATAACTTATCACCTATCCTTGGATAGAGGATAAGTTATTTTTTTACCGGGCAACTACTTTAATAGCACAGTGTTATACAGCACCGCACTCTGCTCTAATCTAATTTGAAATATATATATGTCTAGAAAATAAAATAAAAATGGCAGGCCCTGGGGGGGGGCAGGCCTTGAACTGTGTAAGGGGCCCCCGAAATTTCTGATGGCAGCCCTACAAGTGTGCTCCCATTTAATACATAATCCCAGCCCAGATTTTTCTTCCCCATGTGCATTACTTTACATTTATCAGTGCTGAACCTCATCTGCCACTTCCCAGCCCAAACCTCCAACCTATCCAGATCCATTTGTAACAGTGCACTGTCCTCTATAGTGTTTACCACTTTACAGAGTTTAGTATCATCTGCAAAGATTGCTACTTTACTATTCAACCCCTCTACAAGGTCATTTATAAATATATTAAATAGAACAGGACCCAAGACTGACCCCTGTGGTACCCCACTAGTAACAGTCACCCAATCAGAATAAGTACCATTAATAACCACCCTCTGTTTCCTATCATTGAGCCAGTTACTTACCCACTTGCACACATTCTCCCCCAGCCCCATCCTTCTCATTTTATGCACCAACCTTTTATGTGGCACCATATCAAATGCTTTGGAAAAATCCAGAAATACGACATCCAGCGATTTCCCCTGGTCCAGTCTGGTGCTCACCTCCTCATAAAAGCTGATCAGCTTAGTTTGACAGGACCGATCCCTCATAAAGCCATGCTGATATGGGGTCATACATTTATTTTTATTAAGATACTCCAGAATTGCATCCCTTAGAAAACCCTCAAACAATTTACATACAATGGAGGTTAAACTAACAGGTCTATAATTCCCCGGGTCACCTTTTGATCCCTTTTTAAATATTGGCACCATATTTGCATTGCACCAGTACTGGGAAACAGTCCCTGTTACTATAGGGTCCCTGAATATTAAAAATAGGGGTCTGTCTATTACATTACTTCATTCCTTTAGGACACGGGGGTGAATGCCATCTGGACCTGGTGATTTGTCTATTTTGATTTTTTGTAGGCGGCACTGTACTTCTTCCTGGGTTAGACAGGTGATATGTACTGGGGAGTTTACCTTATCTTGCTGTATTTCACCTGGTATTTCTTTTCCTCAGTGAATACAGTGGAGAAGAATTTGTTTAATATATTTGCTTTTTCCTGATCCCTGTCTATAATTTCTTGCTTGTCATTTTTTTAAAGGGCCCACACTTAAATTTTTGATCTTTTTGCTATTTATATAGTTAAAGAACATTTTGGGGTTAGTTTTCCTCTCTTTGGCAATGAGTCTTTCTGTCTCTGATGCGCAGGATTTTCTGCTGCAGATTTCAATGTAAACTGAACACAGCTCGAAATCTTGTTCATCAAATCTGCGCAGAATACTGTATGTGTGAATAGACCCTTACAGAAACCCCTCATACATTATGAACACAATACTTTCATAGAGATTAGTTCATGCACCATGCTGAGCAAAAAAATATTAAAGGGGTACTCCGGTGGGGAACAAAAATGTTAATCAACTGGTGCCAGAAAGTTAAACAGATTTGAAAATTACATCTATTTAAATATCTTGATCCTTTGAGTACTTATCAGCTTATGTATGCTCCAGAGGAAGTTCTTTTCTTTTTTAAATTTCTTTTCTGTCTGACCACAGTTCTCTCTGCTGACACCTCTGTCCATGTCAGGAACTGTCCAGAGTAGAAACAAATCCCCATTGCAAACCTCTCCTGCTCCAGACAGTTCCTGAAATGTACAGAGGTGTCAACAGAGAGAACTATGCTCAGACAGAAAATAAATTCATAAAGAAAATAACTTCCTCTGGAGCATAAAGCTGTTAAGTACTGGAAGGATTAAGGTTTTTAATAGAAGTAATTTACTAATAGAAGTAATTTACTAATCTGTTTAACTTTTTGGCACAGGTTGATTTAAAAAAACATTTTTCCACCGGAGTACCCCTTTAAGTTCAGGGTGCCATCATTTTTGTCCAGGCCAGTTTCATTATTTTGTTTTTCAAAATGATTCTTTTGAACCTCAATTCAAAAGCAATATCTGATTTTCAGTTCATTTTAAATACATTTTTACTCATTACTACTTTTGTCAGTTTTAATATTTTTCAGGGATCATTGTGGGATCATTTTGTCTACATCTGCATATTTATTCTTTATGGTATAAGTATGAAAAAAGTATTCTTAATTATATTTTGCTATTTATATATCTTTTTTTTTTCTGTCTCCCATATGTATGTATGTATTGTATGTAGATTGGCATAAGCTGTATGTGTTCCCTGTGCCCTGTCACCAGTTGGTGCTTAGATCACACTAGAGGTTGTCTTGGGACTTTATTATCATTATAACCTCATGTGAAAGGGCAGGGTTTGTATACATTAATAACTGTAGAGAGTGCATATTGTTATTTTACAGGAAGCAGAGGTTGGCTCTGTGGCACAAAGCACGTCCACATGTGCACTGAACTTTAGCGTCCCTAATGTCTCTTGAAAGTGTCTAGCCAAAGGAAACTTTGCCAGTATTGTTTCATGATTTCCCCCTTCAACATCGTATAGGGAGAAGTCTCTGATACCAGGCTCTCCAGTGTGTGGGCATTAAAATGTCATTATAATGCTTAGATAGGTTGGACCCACTAAGAAGCAGAGATAAGATTATTTTATTTCTACAGAAATTGTACAGCTTCTATTAGGCTGTGATCACACAAAGAATATTTGGTGTAGAAATGTCTAAAACTGTTCATTTCTACTTAAAGGGGTAGTCCAGTGGTGAAAAACATATCCCCTATCCTAAGGATAGGGGATAAGTTTGAGTTCGCGGGGGGTCCGACCGCTGGGGCCCCCTGCGATCTCTCTGTACGGGGGCCAGGCTCTCCGGCCAGATAGCGGGTGTTGACCCCCGCACGAAGCGGCGGCCGACACGCCCCCTCAATACATCTCTATGGCAAAGCCGGAGATTGCCGAAGGCAGAGCTTCGGCTCTGCCATAGAGTTGTATTGAGGGGGCGTGTCGGCCGCCGCTTCATGCGGGGGTCAACACCCGCTATCTGGCCGGAGAGCCTGGCCCCCGTACAGAGAGATCGCAGGGGGCCCCAGTGGTCGGACCCCCCGCGATCTCAAACTTATCCCCTATCCTTAGGATAGGGGATAAGTAGTTCACCACTGGGTCACCACTGGACTACTCCTTTAAAGGGTCTTACAGAAATCCATGTGCTTTTCTTCTAAAACTATCGTGTTTTATGGGATGGCAAGGGCTATGTTTAACACACTGTGGTTGAAGCCTTATTTTCAGACTTTTTTTCTGTTCAAATGTGCTATGTAAGAAAAAATTGTATACATGTATCCATTTAGGGGGTTTTCTGGAAATTAAATAGTTTATTCTTCTTACAAGTTAATGTGCTCTTCAGTTTGGTATGGTCCCTTACCAATATATATATTTATAAAAAAATAAATAAACCAGAGTGCTCATCTTTTGAAACCTCTGGGTAACTTGTCATTATGGCTGCAGTGACTAGCAGCACTAGAACTCTTTATGTTCATTTGGGAGATGAGGTCACATGATTTCAAAAGAACAACACATCACCCGAAACTTCATTGAAGTCTCATGACCTAAGGATCATAGTGACTAATAGGACAATGTGGATGTCCAAGAACTGAAGCAGTGGCATCACTTTTATACATGTAACTGCGTTATATAAATACTGTACTTTTGGTAAACCCTAATTATAATAAGATAATTTAAAGGTAAATGTTAAACCCCTTACTTTAAAGGGTTACTATCATAAAAAAAAACTTTTGCCATGGTGCCCAGACTTCCTCTGCTTATAAATAGAGATTGATGTGGGTCATAGGAGTCAAACTCACTGTGATCGAATATTTTTACATGTCTGGACAACATGTTAAAACTTTTTTTTAAATAAGTAGTAAGCCAATAAAGGTAATATGTCACATTTTTTATTATTACTATCAGATACTGATAGATATTCTCTTCTTATCTGTTTTTCTTTTCTGTTTGTAGATTATGGGGGCCGCCATCTTTCCTAAACTGTTTTAGCAGCATTTAGAGATATACTTTACAGCAGCCACATGGAGCATAGGACTATCAAATATTTTATATGGGAGAGTTTTCTAGGCATGCTGTGTGATCTATGCCTAGATCGGTGTGCAAGGGAGGGGGGACAAGCAAAAAGGGATCAACACCAATTGTGAACGGGGGATCATGTGTTATCTATATATGCTGAGGATACTGCTAAAAAATCTTTACACAAGTGTCAGCTTATTATGACGCCTAGTGACCAGAATGAGAACTGCAAGATTTATGGATTACTTATAATATAGATAGTAAATGGATCGGAAAAAAACTAAACAATAAACAATCGGTAATTTTCTGATGACACATTCCCTTTAATATGGCTTGAACTGTTGCTCTCTGAATGCCAAAGCTAGCTGTCCTCTTCAATAGGTACACTCTGCCAAAAACCGGTTTTTATATACCTTTTATAGGACATGAAGGTTCTGTGCCAGACACACAGATCCTTTAACCTTGCATAAAGGATATATCCGCTAGTGTCAGTTATAAGAGGAATAGACGTCATAAAGGAGATTGTATAAAATTCCTAGGGGACATTTTTTAATCCACATCAGCTGCTGTAGAACCTCTTATTAAAAAGAAGCACAAGCTTCATGTTTGTTGCTGATTAAAAAGCATAAATTGCTAAATAAGTATCTGCTGGTAAGATGTGTATCACAGATCCAGCTAGAATTTGCCTACACCATACCATAGAGTTTCAGTCACTGTGTGTATTTGACATAGGATTAACCCCCTATAAAGTGTCAGCCACTGTTTACACCCAAAGCTAGCGACAATATCTCCCAGTGTGATCTATAATGCCCTCAATGACAATAAATAACTCCCACATATTGACTAAGAGCAGGCTTGTGCTGTGCTCCAACTTATTATATGTGAGATTTCCTTTGTGACTGCTCCCATGTAACTTCCAGTTCCTGTGCGAACAGCAAACAAGGAGGGATTCTCCAGCGTGGTAAATATGGTCTATAAGTAATCACTTCTACAAGAAGAATGATAAGAGGTATCTATAGGTAGAACCGCTCATTATGGTATAACTAGTGTTCTAGAATCAGGCCCGCTCATCATGGTATAACTAGTGTTCTAGTATCAGGCCCGCTCATCATGTTATAACTAGTGTTCTAGAATCAGGCCCGCTCATCATGGTTTAAATAGTGTTCTAGTATCAGGTCGGCTCATTATGGTATAACTTGTGTTCTAGTATCAGGTCCGCTCATCATGGTATAACTAGTGTTCTAGTATCAGGCCCGCTCATCATGTTATAACTAGTGTTCTAGAATCAGGCCCGCTCATCATGGTATAAATAGTGTTCTAGTATCAGGTCGGCTCATTATGGTATAACTTGTGTTCTAGAATCAGGCCCGCTCATCATGGCATAACTAGTGTTCTAGTATCAGGCCCGCTCGTCATGGTATAACTAGTGTTCTAGTATCAGGCCAGCTCATCATGGCATAACTAGTGTTCTAGAATCAGGCCCGCTCATCATGGTATAACTAGTGTTCTAGAATCAGGCCCGCTCATCATGGTATAAATAGTGTTCTAGTATCAGGTCGGCTCATTATGGTATAACTTGTGTTCTAGAATCAGGCCCGCTCATCATGGCATAACTAGTGTTCTAGTATCAGGCCCGCTCGTCATGGTATAACTAGTGTTCTAGTATCAGGCCAGCTCATCATGGCATAACTAGTGTTCTAGAATCAGGCCCGCTCATCATGGTATAACTAGTGTTCTAGAATCAGGCCCGCTCATCATGGTATAACTAGTGTTCTAGAATCAGGCCCGCTCATCATGGTATAACTAGTGTTCTAGTATCAGGCCCGCTCATCATGGTATAACTAGTGTTCTAGAATCAGGCCCGCTCATCATGGTATAACTAGTGTTCTAGTATCAGGCCCGCTCATCATGGTATAACTAGTGTTCTAGAATCAGGCCCGCTCATCATGGTATAGCTAGTGTTCTAGTATCAGGCCCGCTCATCATGGTATAACTAGTGTTCTAGAATCAGGCCGCTCATCATGGTATAACTAGTGTTCTAGAATCAGGCCCGCTCATCATGGTATAACTAGTGTTCTAGAATCAAGCCCGCTCATCATGGTATAACTAGTGTTCTAGAATCAGGCCCGCTCATCATGGTATAACTAGTGTTCTAGTATCAGGCCCGCTCATCATGGTATAACTAGTGTTCTAGAATCAGGCCCGCTCATCATGGTATAACTAGTGTTCTAGAATCAGGCCCGCTCATCATGGTATAACTAGGGTTCTAGAATCAGGCCCGCTCATCATGGTATAACTAGGGTTCTAGTATCAGGCACGCTCATCATGGCATAACTAGTGTTCTAGAATCAGGCCCGCTCATCATGGTATAACTAGTGTTCTAGTATCAGGCCCGCTCATCATGGTATAACTAGTGTTCTAGAATCAGGCCCGCTCATCATGGTATAGCTAGTGTTCTAGTATCAGGCCCGCTCATCATGGTATAACTAGTGTTCTAGAATCAGGCCCGCTCATCATGGTATAACTAGTGTTCTAGAATCAAGCCCGCTCATCATGGTATAACTAGTGTTCTAGAATCAGGCCCGCTCATCATGGTATAACTAGTGTTCTAGTATCAGGCCCGCTCATCATGGTATAACTAGTGTTCTAGAATCAGGCCCGCTCATCATGGTATAACTAGTGTTCTAGAATCAGGCCCGCTCATCATGGTATAACTAGTGTTCTAGAATCAGGCCCGCTCATCATGGTATAACTAGGGTTCTAGAATCAGGCACGCTCATCATGGCATAACTAGTGTTCTAGAATCAGGCCCGCTCATCATGGTATAACTAGTGTTCTAGTATCAGGCCCGCTCATCATGGTATAACTAGTGTTCTAGAATCAGGCCCGCTCATCATGGTATAGCTAGTGTTCTAGTATCAGACCCGCTCATCATGGTATAACTAGTGTTCTAGAATCAGGCCCGCTCATCATGGTATAACTAGTGTTCTAGAATCAGGCCCGCTCATCATGGTATAACTAGTGTTCTAGAATCAAGCCCGCTCATCATGGTATAACTAGTGTTCTAGAATCAGGCCTGCTCATCATGGTATAACTAGTGTTCTAGTATCAGGCCCGCTCATCAGGGTATAACTAGTGTTCTGGAATCAGGCCCGCTCATCATGGTATAACTAGTGTTCTAGTATCAGGCCGGCTCATTATGGTATAACTAGTGTTCTAGTACCAGGTCAGCTCATTATGGTATAACAAGTGTTCTAGTATCAGGCCTGCTCATCATGGTATAACTAGTGTTCTAGAATCAGGCCCGGTCATTATGGTATAACTAGTGTTCTAGAATCAGGCCCGCTCATCATGATATAACTAGTGTTCTAGTATCAGGTCGGCTCATCATGGTATAACTAGTGTTCTAGTATCAGGTCGGCTCATCATGGTATAACTAGTGTTCTAGTATCAGGCCTGCTCATCATGGTATAACTAGTGTTCTAGTATCAGGCCCGCTCATCAGGGTATAACTAGTGTTCTAGAATCAGGCCCGCTCATCATGGTATAACTAGTGTTCTAGTATCAGGCCCGCTGATCATGGTATAACTAGTGTTCTAGTATCAGGCCAGCTCATCATAGTATAACTAGTGTTCTAGTATCAGGTTGGCTCATCATGGTATAACTAGTGTTCTAGAATCAGGCCGGCTCATTATGGTATAACTAGTGTTCTAGTATCAGGTCGGCTCATCATGGTATAACTAGTGTTCTAGTATCAGGTCGGCTCATCATAGTATAACTAGTGTTCTAGTATCAGGCCCGCTCATCATGGAATAACAATTGTTCTAGTATCAGGCCCAATCATCATGGTATAACTAGTGTTCTAGTATCAGGTCGGCTCATCATGGTATAACTAGTGTTCTAGTATCAGGCCCGCTCATCATGGTATAACTAGTGTGCTAGTATCAGGTCGGCTCATCATGGTATAACTACTGTTCTAGAATCAGGCCCGCTCATCATGGTATAACTAGTGTTCTAGTATCAGGTCGGCTCATCATGGTATAACTAGTGTTCTAGTATCAGGCCGGCTCATTATGGTATAACTAGTGTTCTAGTATCAGGCCAGCTCATCATGGTATAACTAGTGTTCTAGTATCAGGTCGGCTCATCATGGTATAACTAGTGTTCTAGTATCAGGTCGGCTCATCATGATATAACTAGTGTTCTAGTATCAGGTCAGCTCATCATGGTATAACTAGTGTTCTAGTATCAGGCCGGCTCATTATGGTATAACTAGTGTTCTAGTATCAGGCCAGCTCATCATGGTATAACTAGTGTTCTAGTGTCAGGTCGGCTCATCATGGTATAACTAGTGCTCTAGTATGAGGCCAGCTCATCATGGTATAACTAGTGTTCTAGTATCAGGCCCACTCATCATGGTTTAACTAGTGTTATAGAGGGTGGGCCATTGATATGGATACACCTTAATAAAAATGGGAATGGTTGGTGATATTAACTTCCTGTTTGTGGCACATTAGTATATGTGAGGGGGGAAACTTTTCAACATGGGTGGTGACCATGGCGGCCATTTTGAAGTTGGCCATTTTGAATCCAACTTTTGTTTTTTCAATAGGAAGAGAATCATGTGACACCTCAAACTTATTGTGAATTTCACAAGAAAAACAATGATGTGCTTGGTTTTAACGTAACTTTATTCTTTCATGAGTTATTTACAAGTTTCTGTGCTGCCCATTGTGTTGGATTGTCAATGCAACCTTCTTCTCCCACTCCTCACACACTGATAGCAACACCGCAGGAGAAATGCTAGCACAGGCTTCCAGTATCCATAGTTTCAGGTGCTGCACATCTCGCATCTTCACAGCATAGACAATTGCCTTCAGATGACCCCAAAGATAAAAGTCTAAGGGGGTCAGATCGGGAGACCTTGGGGGCGATTCAACTGGCCCACGACGACAAATCCATTTTCCAGGAAACTGTTCATCTAGGAATGCTCGGACCTGACACCCATAATGTGGTGATGCACCATCTTACAGGAAAAACTCAGGGAACGTGCCAGCTTCAGTGCATAAAGAGGGAAACACATCATCATGTAGCAATTTCGCATATCCAGTGGCCTTGAGGTTTCCAATGATGATGAATGGCCCCACTGTCTTTGTACCCCATATACCACACCATACCATCAATTTTTGTGTTCCAACAGTCTTGGAGGGATCTATCCAATGTGGGTTAGTGTCAGACCAATAGCGGTGGTTTTGTTTGTTAACTTCACCATTCACATAAAAGTTTCCTCATCACTGAACAAAATCTTCTGTGTAAACTGAGGGTCCTGTTCCAATTTTAGTTTTGCCCATTCTGCAGCACCTGAAACTATGGATACTGGAAGCCTGTGCTAGTATTTCTCCTGCAGTGTTGCTATCAGTGTGTGAAGAGTGGGAGAAGAGGGTTGCATTGACAATCAAACACAATGGGCAGCACATTGAACACATTTTATAAGTGGTCAGAAACTTGTAAATAACTCATGAAAGAATAAAGTTACGTTAAAACCAAGCACATCATTGTTTTTCTTGTGAAATTCCCAATTAGTTTGATGTGTCACATGACCCTCTTCCTATGGCCACCTTCGGCCACTTCAAAATGGCCACCATGGTCACCACCCATCTTGAAAAGTTTCCCCCCTCACATATACTAATGTGCCACAAGCAGGAAGTTAATATCACCAACCATTCCCATTTTATTAAGGTGTATCCATATAAATGGCCCACCCTGTAGTATCAGGCCCGCTCATTATGGTATGACTAGTGTTCTAGTATCAGGCCCGCTCATTATGGTATGACTAGTGTTCTAGTATCAGGCTGCTCATTATGGTATGACTAGTGTTCTAGTATCAGGGCTCTCCTGTTATTACAGTTACCATTCCAAGGCATGCCAATGTGGGAAATCCATTGATGTGAATATATATTAATTTACCTGTATCTTAGAATCTAATTGTGTTTCCCATAAACAGTACTTATTATGTAACACAGTGCTCATTGAAAAGTCTTTATAGTTCTAAATCCTTCACACCCTACATGATGGGACATCTTATCCTAGGTACAAATTTAGACATTTATTATGTCAGTCTATTAAATCTACACATCAGATCAGTGCACGTTTCAGTCACATGCACCGCATTATCTCACGAAATCTCATGTGTTATACTACTGGAAGCCACAGCTTTACATTTCTAACACAGTTACTATCTTATAACCTCATGAGACATGATGCCATACAAATTATGCAAAGTTACACATTGCTAAGGAGCAGATTGTTAATCAGCAAGTGCTTAATAGTGTGTCATAGAGTACTATTTCAATGGACCAGGACTCTACTGAATTGTTATGTATTCTGTATTACCAGAAAAAAAAATGTTGCTGTAAGAGAAAATACATTTAAATATTATTTTTATTTGCTGTCACAGCTTGATGAAAGAGAAATATTTACACAGTTAAAGGGGTACTCCGCCCCTAGACATCTTATCCCCTATCCAAAGGATAGGGGATAAGATGTCTGATTGCAGGGGTCCCACCGCTGGGGACCCTCACGATCTCTGCTGCGGCACCCCAGACATCCGATGTACAGAGTTAACTTCGCTCCAGGACAGATGACTGATGATGCGGGTGGAGGCTCGTGACTTCACAGTCACGCCCCACTCGTTACGGCACGGCCATGCCCCCTCAATGCAAGTCTATGGGAGGGGGCGTGACTATCATCATGCCCCTCCCATAGACTTGCATTGAGGGAGCGCGGCCGTGCCGTCACGAATGGGGAGCGGCTGTGACATCACGAGCCTCCGGCACTGCACGTGGTATTCTTAGAGAACGCCGGGTGCAGCAGGGAGATCGTGACATCCCCAGCGGCGGGACCCCTGCGGTCAGACATCTTATCTTATCTTTGGATAGGGGCGGAGTACCCCTTTAGGCTGGTCATACAAAGTGGACAAGTCAGTCAAAGCCATCAGTTATGATGGGATTGGCCAATGTGTATGGCACATTCATAATTTTTCAGGAGAAATTTTTTGAAGCGTATAGCCAGCTTTAATGAAGAACAAAAAATAGATCATTTTAACAGTTTTTAGAGGCTTCTAAAATCAGACCCTAACTTTAAGGCAAGTCATACATTTTCCCTGCAGTATGAACTTGGTGGCTATTCCCCACTCATATAGGCAATTTATAGAGGGCTTGCCTTAGTGAGACAACACATTTTAAATATAAAACTGTGCTGTTTTCCAAATGAATGGGGGGGGGGGGGTCCAATTCACATAGAAGCCTTACATGTTTGGGCACGCATGTGCTGATTTATGATATCTGCAACTTTAAATTACTTTGCTCTATAATTAACACTCATTTGACTGATCCCTCCATAAATCCCTCCAAACAAAAAATTTGTCCTAAGGGCTGTTGTTGCTTCTTGTTCTGTATGGGTACGTTCACACACGTGGATTTTCAGCGTATTTTACGCTGCAGATCCGCTGGTGAAGGGCCCGCTCTATGCTGGCTTTACATGTGCCTGCTCGTAGTAGCCATACGCCGCTACCAGCAGGCACACTGCGATGTGCGAGTCGCAGCATACTCGCACATCGCGGGAGCTCTCTGCCTAGCTCAGAGCAGGGAGAGCGGCCGCGATGTGCGAGTACGCCGCACACATCGCTGCAGTGTGTCTGCTTATAGTGGCGTATTGCCCCTACCAGCAGGCACATGTAAAGCCAGCATAGAGCGGGGCCTTCACCAGCGGATCTGCAGCTAAATACGCTGCGAAAATCCGCACGTGTGAACGTACCCTTAAATCTCTAGAGTTTCCTAAGCGTGGTCCTCAAGTGCCTTCAACAGGTCATGTTTTCAGGATTTCCTTTGGCTATGTTCACATGGTGGAATGTCCGCTTGGACGCCGGAATCTAAATTTCTACGCCAGAAAATCTGCTGTGTGCACAGTGCAGCAGAATCCTATTGAAATCAATGGGACTTTGCTGCTGTGGAATGGAATGTCCACAGAAGAATTATGCACAGAAATTCCATTGTGTGAACATAGCCTTAGTCTTTCACAGGTGATATATTTGTGGTGATGTTGGATGCACTGACCATAATTATATCACCTGTAAAAGACTGAGGAAATCCAGAAAACATGACCTGTTGGGGTGACTTGAGGACTCTACTCTAGAATATCGTCAGTTGCATCTTCTTGGTCAAAAACTAACTTAGATTAGTCATTATTCTCCGATAGCTCTTAATTCTAGACTCTATACTTCACATGTACTTCACAAGCGTTCCAGACTCCCCACACTTAGAAACCTTATCCCCTGTTCTTTTAATAGGGAGATATCCAGGGGCGGAGTACCCCATTTAAATACTGGACTGTCATCCTTTATTTAAAGGGGTACTCCAGCGCTAAGACATCTTATCCCCTATCCAAAGGATAGGGGATAGGATGCCTGACCACGGGGGTCCCACCGCTGTCACGCCCCCTCCGTAGGCTTGCATTGAGGGGGCGGAGCGTGACGTCACACGGGGGCGGAGCCGTGACGTCACTATACTCCGTTCCTGTGATCGCTAGTAATCAGACCCGGAGCGAGCACGCTCCGGGGGCTGATTCTAGCGGGGTGTGGTGTGGAAGATCACAGGGGTCCCTAGCGGCGGGCCCCCCGCGGTCAGGCATCTTATCCCCTATCCTTTGGATAGGGGATAAGATGTCTTAGCGCCGGAGTACCCCTTTAAAGGTGAAAAAGAGATGTGGGAGCCACAGTTTGCCAGTAGTGGAGTAAACCTGGCTCAGTGGTCTACAGGTTATGATTATCTTCTTAATGGCAAGAGAAAAATTATAAAGCATCCAAACCATATACATTAGAGAAAAGCCTTCTAAACCCATAGACTGTTGGATTTCAACTGCCAATCCTTTTGTTCTGAAGGCTACCACTAGAGCTGTTTGACAGTGGCCTAAATAGGTTATCTAGGTTTTATTTTATTTTAATTTTTTAAGGTCCCCAAATGCATTAAAATAACAAACTAAGGGTGCATTCACACCACGATTCTTTAATATGGTGACCGGATAAAGCTGGGAGATTTGAAAGCTGGACTCTCCCGTATCCCAGTTGGACCCGGCCCGCTTCTCATTCATTTGAATGAGCCGACTTGAGTCAGATAGTTTTCAGTCCGGTCACAAAACCAGATATGGGGCAAAAATGAGCCGACCCGAGTCACTATCTGACTCCGGTCGGCTCATTCAAAAGATGCGGGTCACCGTATTAAAGAGTCATGGTGTGAATGCACCCTTACTGTTATTAACCTCTCTGATCCTTCGCTGATCCTGTTCAGGCTTCTGTTCTTCTTGGAGCATACATCACAGCCAATTAGTGGCCTCAACAATCATAGGGAATATTCTAGGCAACACTGCTCAATGATGTGGGCCACAATGCTCAGAGTACAGCTTGTGACCACTAAGGTTGATTGATTGTGGCGGACGTGACGTCCACTTCAAAAAGAAGAATGGAAAAGTAACTGTTAGATTGTTATATTACTAAATTTGGGGCCCTTAAAACATATAGCCTAGATAACCACCCAGCTTTCCCAGCAATCAGCTGTTCAGCACCTGCACTACACAGTGAAGGGGCCAGAAGCAGTTGGCTGCATCCATTGTGTAGTGGTAGTGCCACGTAACTGCAACTCAGCTTCCATTCATGTGAACTGCTTCCAGCCATGTTCATTGTGTACTGTGGGCACAAATAAGCTGATATACAGCGATGCTGATTGACATTTTTTGACCACTTTTCATGTAGAAGACATGAACAATGTATGTGTATAGGGTTATTGGGAGTGATGACCATCTTAAGATCTTAAAAAAGTAGTTAAAAAGTTGTCCAGGATTAGAAAAACACTGCTACTTTCTTGTAAAAACAGTACAACTTCTGTCCTCAAGTTGTGTCTGGTATTGCAGCTCGACTCTATTGAAGTGAATGGGTCTGAGCTGCAGTACTACCCTCAACCTGTGGACAGGAGTGGTGCTGTTTTTGCAAAATAAAGCAGTGTTTTTCAAATCCTGGACAACCCCTTTAATATTTATATGGACAAAAATGTTGCCTCTGTATACCACCACAATAGATCTGAAACAAAGCCACAATTTTTTTCAATTCAAGGGGTTAAAGAAAAATATTCATTAGCTGTATGGAATGACAGACATTTTTCACATTGTTCCTCCTTTTTTTTACAGACTAAAAAGTAATTATACAATTGACTGATGGGTAGCTACCTGGTCTAGTGTGCTTGGTTACCTTTGTATTTCAGGAAAGGAAATATAGAGGGTTGCATCTCAAGAGTTAGTCTGGTAACAGATAGGTCAGATAAAACTTTGCTACAAAACATCTAAAAAGTAAATAATTAAATGCCGCCAAGCTTTAGAAACACATCCTTTAGACAGATGAGTCCAAATTTAGGGTACGCTCACATGTAAATAGAAAAATATAAGAAACAGGATTAGGACACCGTCATCTGAGGTAGCGTCCAAGAAAGAGAGTGTGATGGAAGCAAGGCGATGAAGTACCTGAGCCTTGTCTTAGGCTGCATTCACACTGCGGTTGGAGCATTCATCTACCTGATCCAGCTGGGGAAGGGGAAAGCTCCGGTATCCCAGCCAGACCGGCGCCAAACTCCATTGAGTTAAATGAGCCGACCGGTGTCAAACAGTCATTTTTGCCCCGTATCCGGTTTTGTGACCAGACCTAAAACCCTAGTTTACTGCGGTTTTGGGTCCCGTCACAAAACCGGATACGGGACAGAAATGAGCCAACCGGAGTTACTGTTTGACTCCGGTCAGCTCATTAAAGTCAATGGAGTTTGGCATCGGTCCGTCTGGGGTATGGGATCCGGCAGCCGTGCGCTCCACCCACAGTGTGAATGCAGCTTTAGTATGAAGCAGTCCATTTGCATTTTTTTAAGTACTGTTTTTGTTTTCTCTGGTTTTCTTATTTTAAATATACTATTGAAGCCTTGAAGTTTTAACTTGGGAGCTGGAGGACTGCCACTTTTTCTCTACATTCATACAATCATATATTGCTGTGTGCATATTTTGCTTTACAAATAGTGAAGGGTATGTGGAAATATCCTTATCCTGTATCAGAGTAATAGTATAAGAAAGGAAGGACTCATGATATCATGCATACCACCTCATCTGTCAAACATGGCAGTGGTACTGATATAGCACAGGCATTGATGGCTGTAAATGGAATTAAAGGTTTATTTATTTTATTTTATTTTTTAATCAACTGGTGCCAGAAAGTTAAACATATTTGTAAATTACTTTTATTAAAAATGATTGATCCTTCCAGTACTTTTCAGCGGCTGTATACTACAGAGGAAATTCTTTTCTTTTTGGATTTCTTTTCTGTCATGACCACAGTGCTCTCTGCTGACATCTCTGTCTATTTTAGGAACTATAGGGATTTTCTCCTGCTCTGGACAGTTCCTGACATGAAGTAATGAAGAGAAAAAAACGGAACCTTGGCTAGGCGCTGTTCGCAGATCCAGGTTAATGAAACACGAATATGTATGGAAAGTAAAGTGCCCGGAGGCACTACGTTTATTAATAGAGCTTCCAATGACGCGTTTCGGATGGTATTTCCTCCTTCCTCAGATTGGCATCCAAGGAAGGAGGAAATACCCTCCGAAACTCATCATTGGAAGCTCTATTAATAAACCTAGTGCCTCCGGGCACTTTACTTTCCATACATATTCGTGTTTCATTAACCTGGATCTGCACACAGCGCCTAGCCAAGGTTCCGTTTTTTTCTCTTCATTACTTCTTGGTCGTTCTGGAGAAGATTTCATCCTCTCCCGTTGGACCCTGGGCCGTGCAGTTCGCTTCCACATGCTGAGTAACCCTAAGGGGTGATATGCCTATTTCTACATACTTCTGGTAAGCAGCCATTTTATAGATTCGCGGCTCCCCTAGTCCCTGATTGGGACACAGATACCCTGGGTAATACACAAGGTGCAGACCTCTCCCCTTTTTTCTATTTCCACAGGTCTTGAGTTCCTGACATGGACAGAGGTAGTATTTGAGGCAGATTCAAACAAAATTTTGATGTGGATACTTCCTCAAATTCTGCCTGCAATCCTCATAGAACCAAAGCTTATTGATCTCACTGAAGGTCCTGACAAGAACTATTTTCTTCTTCAAAATTAGGCATGAGCTAGAAGAAGAGGATGTAACAACCTTAGCTCCCCTGAGCCATCTTGGAGCTGTTTCTAGACACCCTCCCTAAATCTGGTATTAGACCATGACTATGGACACAGCAGAGGGCACGTACAGCATCCAGACCTTCAGTTGCAGGAGTCAAGTCTTCCTTTTGTCCAGTCATCTTAAGGAGACAGCATTCCCCCTAGGTTTATTTAGAATGTGCATTTACGCAGAACCGATCCAATAGTCCTACTAATACCTACTAATAGTCTAGAGGACAAGGAGTGGGATCAGTTTATATCCAGTTTATAGTGAGCTGCAAAAAAATAAAAATAAATGTTTTCTATTATACTGCTCATTGTACCTGAACCTTGAGACACCTTGACCCTGTGTTTATTATGTCCAGAGATACTTGGGGGTGGGTTTTTTTCATTTGGAGAGGGCCGGTCTGGAACTTCTTTTAGCGGGGAAGGGGGGAGGGGTGCCGCAATGGGTACGAACTCCTAGGATGGGGTAGGATACTTTGATTACATGGGTTTCCTGTGCTTATGGGGAATATGATCAATGCTGATTTCTTATCTTGGTTGGCTGTGGCGGGGAGAGGTGGAGGAGCCTGGTCATGTGGGATTTTCTGACGGTATGGAAAAAGGTGAAGTCGAGGGAGCGATTGGAATTCCTGGGGTAGTGGAAATTTCCAGCTCGAGGGAGAGGGTTGAGGGAAGTTTGGTTGCTTTAGGGGTTGGGGGGTTGGGCTTCAGGGGAGGGAGGGGTCTTATGCTTTCAATGTTTTGTTCTTCTGTTATGCAGTACATCCATGCCTGTTTTTATTGGGTATTATTAATATGCTTTTGATATTGTGGAATGTTAAAGGCTTAAGGTCACCCCATAAGCGGAATATGATTCTGCGGCACCTAAAACGCTTCTCTCAGGATGTTATAATGCTGCAGGAGACACATTTAAAGGGCGAAGATTTTGTTCGATTGAGGAGGAGTTGGGTGGGGGAGGTTTACGGTTCTTCAGCTGTGGGGGGCAAGGCAGGCATTATTATACTGTTTCACAAAAAGCTCACTTCCCACATTGTCTCACAGTTCGGGGATGATGAGGGCCGCTTGTGCCGGATTCATATCCGAACGCCCTCTGGGGAATATGACCTCTTTAATGTTTATGGCCCGAACGAATGATCGGCTTCCTTTTTCCGAGTCGTGACGGACCATATACAGCAAAGCTCTGTGCCGGATAAGATTGTAGCCGGGGACTTCAATGCAGTGATGCAGCCGCTTGAGGATAGGAAGCGGGCGAGTCCTCTTCCCGTGCCTCAGACATCTAGGGTGCCCTTTACATTAACCCCTTGGGCTGATCACTTAGGTCTCCTGGATTCTTGGAGACTGCTTCACCCTGATTCTTGGGAATTTTCACATTATGCACAGAACTCATGGTCAGGAATCGATTCTGTTTTTACTACCTCGTCCTTGACCACGAGGATCTCTAAACATACGATAGAGGATCTAGTGATTTCGGACCATGCCCCTTTGCTTATGGTATGTGAGGACAGGGTCCCTAGAGGAACGGACTATATCTGGCGGTTCCCGAGGGGGCTTGCTAGGGATGAGCGATTTCTTGACAGGTTGCGTGGGTGGTGGCAAGATTATGTGACTGACAATTACTCTACTGACGTGGGTCCACAAACTTACTGGGAGGCGGCCAAGGCAGTTATTCGTTGCAAAGTGATTGCATATGTGGCATCACATAAGAAAAAGTTGGCGGCACAGATGGGGGAGGTGGGTGACAGACTACGACAAGCGTACTCCCGATTCTTACTTGACCCCATGGACTCTCACAGACTACAATGGGGGGTGGCTAGGACAGAATATGAGGACCTTGTAGATCAGCGGGAAAGGGTTAATAGGTCTTACTTAGATGCCACCCTATTTAGATATGGCAATAAACTGGGAAAATTGTTGGCGCGGTTTGCAAAAGGCCCCTATAAACAATCCAATATTGTGTCTCTTAAGGATAGCGGGGGACATTCTCATTCTGATCCCCGACAGGTGGTCAAGATTTTGGCTGCCTATTACCAGGATCTCTATAGCTCTTCTTTTCCACCTACGTCTCCAACTAGGGATTGGATAGGGGAAGCTCGCCTTCCCTCACTCACTGCAGATGAGCTAGAAAAGCTCAACTCCCTGATTACTGGAGAGGAATTGTCACTATGCATTAAGAATCTTCCGGTAGGTAAAGCCCCTGGCCCAGATGGGTATTCCAGCGTTTTTTATAAAGCTCTTTCAGCGGAGATTTCTCCCTCTCTGTTGGATCTTTTTAATGCATACCTGGCAGGACTGCCTATCTCACAGGCCATGAACACGGCTCATATTAAGGTTTTACCGAAAAGATGGAAAAGATGCTCACTCCCCAGAGGGCTACCGTCCCATATCACTGATAAATACTGACTTGAAAATACTTTCGAAGATTATGGCAGACCGGTTAGCGCTCATCCTGCCGAGGTTGATTGGGCCTGCTCAGGTGGGGTTTGTGAGGGGTAGAGCGGCGGTATCTAATATTAGGAAAGTGATAGCAGTACTTGATGATGCTCATATTCACCTGGAATTGCACCCATCGCCGGCCATATTATCTCTTGATGCCTCCAAGGCTTTTGATAGTGTCCGATGGGAGTGGTTGTGGCGGGTGATGGGTGCAAAGGGCTTTTTGGGAACTTTTTTTAATTAGCTTTTGTCCTTTTACAACAGCCCATATGCAAGGGTATCGATTCCTGGCTTTTTGTCACCAACCTTTTTACTGCAAAGGGGTACCAGGCAGGGTTGCCCATTGTCGCCCCTGTTATTCAATATCGCGCTGGAACCTTTGGCGCAGGTACTGGACTCTGCGTCGGTGGCAGCAGGAATTAAGGTTGGTACTACTATTCTTCACACTGCACTATTTGCTGATGACATCCTGTTGTTCCTGTCGAGGCCGATGCGGGATCTGGACGGGCTCCTCACAGCGATAGCGGATTTTGGGACAGGGTCTGGGCTTTCAATTAATAGATCTAAGAGTCACTTGCTGGATATTAGGGGGGTGACAAAGCATCACGAGGGCTTTAGACAGAGAGCCACGGTGAACATCACTTATCGACAGATTACTTACTTAGGCATACATATAGGTTGTACTCCTAGTACTCTTTATACACTTAATTATCCCCCGCTGATTCTTAAGATTTTGACAGAATTGAATAGGTGGCGGACGCTCCCTCTTCCCTTTCTGGCAAGGTGTCAGCTACTGAAAATGATGAGCTTCTCAAAATTACTGTACCCCATGAAAAACAATTCCGGTACTGCTTAAGCATGCGGACGTCACTAAATTGAATTCCGCATTCACTAAATTTCTATGGTCCGGGAAAAGGACAAGGATCTCTCTTAGGAAATTGATGTTGCCCAGGGAACAGGGAGGTCTGAATTTTCCGGAAATCAGACACTACAATGTAGCCTGTTTGCTCCGGCATGGCATAGATTGGATGAAGGGCACCTCCATGTATTCGGTACTACCCCTGGAGGAGGGTGTGGTGGCTCCGTGGTCGCTGGCCTCGCTTCTCCACACCTGATTCTCTGCTCTTCCTCGAACTGTAACACTGAGTCTGCTATTGCGGGATACTATTGCCGCATGGAGGGCGGGTAGGAGTGTAATGAACCTACCCTTTTTGATGAGCAAGGATATGCCCTTGTGGTCGCATCCAGAATTTCCGATGGGGCGACAAAATGTTCTATTTCAGGGGAGGAGGGTGGTGGGTGTGGAGAGGGTGAGGCATCTGCTACACTCTTCTGAACCCAGATATTTGCGACTGTTGGAACTTTAGGCTGCTTATCCAATAGGTAATCTACAATTTTTGCAGTATAGTCAGTTGATGGCCTTTCTGATGGCTAGATTGCGTGACGTAAGAGTGATCCAGGGCCCTAACACTTTTGACGCTCTCATTACCTCTTCGGACAATGTTCACTCGTTATCTTATTTATACTGGAGGCTCAGGAGAAAGGGAAGTGAAGCTATCACCACGTCTCTATTCAGGTACTGGGAAACCAAGTTAGGGGTCCCAGATTTAGGTAAACATATCTTGGAGGGATGGGGTAAGATTAGGGCGGCGGTGATTGGAGAGGCATGGAGAGAGACCCAGTTTAAAGTGATGCATCATGCCTTGTATGGGTTTATGCTGCCTCAAACTCCAGAGAGACCGGATAGGATTGAGGCTTGTCCGAATTGTGACAGTCCTCGGACGGATCTTCTGCATGGCCTGGTGACATGCGGTCGATCTAAGATCTTTTGGGAGCGACTTTTTAGTGAGATAGACAGGGTTTTGAAGTTCAAACTGGTGTTCGATCCCCTATTGATTCTATTCCATATTCCTAAAGATGGTGCCAGTCTTCCCTCTTTATTGCATATTTTTGTATTGGTTGGGAAGAGATGTCTTCTGGCCAGATGGCTGGTGCCTGCTATGCCCACCTTTTCTGATGTCCTAGCTCAAATATCTAAGTACTTACATTGGGATCTGTTGGAGTATGGGAAGGTGGCTAATAAATCGGTTAAGTGCTTTTTTAGAAAATGGACAATGTATATTGTTCACTTCCTTTCTGAGGAAGAGATAGTAAGGGTGATGACCCCCTGTAACGGAGTGGTACCTAAGGAAGGCGGTGGCGGGCACTTTGGGGAGACTTAGACTGCCAAACTAACGGTGTTGTGGCCTCGGATTGTCTTAGGCTGTGGGGTGACCTTGTGACCTATCTATGTTTACTTACTGTTTTGCCTGATGTCGATGCCTATAAGCTCGTAAGTGACATGATGTATACTCTCTTTGGGTGGGTGGGGAGGGTGGGGTTTCAATGGCTAATTTTCTACATTGATCGTTGCCCCATTGTTTATTATTATGGTTTCCATGACTGTTTCATTTATGCATCAGGAGCTTATATCCTGTCGAAATTTGTAAGATGTTTGAAAAAGCAAATAAAGATATACTTAAAAAAAAAAAAGAGAGGGCATGATGTGTTTTCACTTGACAAGCCCCCTCCCAAAGACTTAAATGGAGGGGGCATGGTGTGAAGTCGCAACCAAGGCTGCCCAAATCCAGCATTCTCAACATAAATGTTCAGAATGCCAGGGTGCCAGACTGGAGATCGCGAGGGTCCCATAGGCCGGACACCCCGCGATCAGACATAAGATGTCTAGGGGCAGAGAACCCCTTTAATGCTGCCCATCATTCGGGCAGCATGAAACTGCTGACAGGATCCTTTAGAAGATATGGAGAAAGTAGGAACCACCAAAAGCCAAAGGGGAGAAAGCACCTGTTCTCTTGTTTATCATGGACTAAACTGTTAAAATATGAGATCATTTGCATGACATTGAAGGAATGAGTAGCGAGGATAGAAAATACTATTTGTGTATCAGTGAGGGGCTTGGGTTTATCACTACAAATTGAAAAAACTAAACAAACAAGTAGTGTTCCTGCGGATTCTTTAAAGGACCATTTCCTTGGTCCAGGTATTCTGCTAATGGCAAAATATTGGAAATACATTCAATGACCTGCCTTCCTGATGTCCTTGAAGAAGACTATTTTTCACACAGCTGGAGACGCCTTGGTGGGTTTTAATGTACGAACAGTATGTTTCAGGTCTAACCCCAGAAGCTCCATTTGTGTAAGTCATGCCTGTGACAAGGCTAATTCTGCACTTTTTCTTTCCGATGTAAACTTGCTTTTCTATCTAGCATGCTACAGAATACAATTTTTATGGCACTTTACATAAATAACATATTAGGTAAGTGGTTTTTCCGATAGAGCAGGTAAAGGTCCAGCAGTTCAATGCTCCAGGCCCTTGCCTTTACACATACTAGATCATGACATTTAATACCTCCTGAAATAAGTTCCTTAGGCTATCAATTCCTTCAATAGCAGAGCGCATTAAGTGTGGTGAATATGTAATTGTAGGAGACATGTGAAACAATAGTCTGATAGTATGTTTGTTTCCATCTTCAACATGTTTCCAGATCTTGTCATTCTGGTCCTCTTCATTTCTGGCAGCTCTCTGAAATTGTCTTCTCTACTGTTCCCTTGAAAGACCTTTATCCTTTATCCTTCTTGGTGATGACTGCATTTTTCCGTATCTACAGTTCCACTGCATTATCTCTTATCCACTTTGATTTATTTCATTTTTCAAGCTTTCTTCTAGTCATACACAATTTTCCTATAAAACAATGGGTAGTTATTTTTTTTGTTTAATTTTTTTTTTTAAATAGTGTTATTTCTACTTTAGTCTTTATGCCACCCAGATGCACAATGTAAAGAGAGTGTAAACTTTCTCAAGTTCTGACAAAGTATGGAAACAGTTACTCAAATATCTGTATGATCTCCTAGGTAAGACATACAAATAATAACAACCTAGAAATGAGGATTGAGGTGGCATGTCATGGCCATAGGGTTTGATTTACTCCTTGGTGTTCTCTCTTCTACATGTTCTTGTGTGGGAAGGATAGGGGTGCAGCTGGGAAGTGACTCAGAGAAAACATTGCTCAATCTATCGATTGCCTTTGTTCTCACGGATGTTTCATTAAAAAAGGAAGGAAAACACCGACAAAGAAGTGATGCTCCTTCCATGATAAGTGAAAACAGCCGATCCCCCTTCACAAGCCAGGAAGCTGAACACTAGACTGTGCTGGCTGTGATCTCCTGGACTGTACTGTGTATGACAGCAGTGCCACCAATGATCTCCTGTACTGTACTGTGTATGACAGCAGTGCCACCAGTGATCTCCTGTACTGTACAGTGTATGACACCAGTGCCACCAATGATGTACAACAGTAATGTACTGTACAGTGTATGACAGCAGTGCCACCAATGATCTCCTGTACTGTACAGTGTATGACAGCAGTGCCACCAGTGATCTCCTGTACTGTACAGTGTATGACACCAGTGCCACCAATGATGTACAACAGTAATGTACTGTACAGTGTATGACAGCAGTGCCACCAATGATCTCCTGTACTGTACAGTGTATGACAGCAGTGCCACCAATGTTCTCCTGTACTGTACAGTGTATGAAAGCAGTGCCACCAATGATCTCTTGTAATGTACTGTGTATGACAGCAGTGCCACCATTGATCTCCAGTACTGTACTGTGTATGACAGCAGTGCCACCAATGATCTCCTGTACTGTACAGTGTATGACAGCAGTGCCACCAAAGATCTCCTGTACTGTACAGTGTATAACACCAGTGCCACCAATGTTCTCCTGTACTGTGTATGACAGCAGTGCCACCAATGATCTCCTGTACTGTACTGTGTATTATAGCAGTGCCAACGGTGATCTCCTGTACTGTACAGTGTATGACACCAGTGCCACCAATGATCTCCTGTACTGTACAGTGTATGACAGCAGTGCCACCATTGATCTCCAGTACTGTACTGTGTATGACAGCAGTGCCACCAATGATCTCCTGTACTGTACAGTGTATGACAGCAGTGTCACCATTGATCTCCAGTACTGTACTGTGTATGACAGCAGTGCCACCAATGATCTCCTGTACTGTACAGTGTATGACAGCAGTGCCACCAATATTCTCCTGTACTGTACAGTGTATGACAGCAGTGCCACCAATGATCTCCTGTACTGTACAGTGTATGACAGCAGTGCCACCGATGATCTCCTGTACTGTACAGTGTATGACAGCAGTGCCACCAATGATCTCCTGTACTGTACAGTGTATGACAGCAGTGCCACCAATGATCTCCTGTACTGTGTATGACACCAGTGCCACCAATGATCTCCTGTACTGTACTGTGTATGACAGCAGTGCCACCAATGATCTCCTGTACTGTACAGTGTATGACAGCAGTGCCACCAATGATCTACTGTACTGTACAGTGTATGACAGCAGTGCCACCAGTGATCTCCTGTACTGTACAGTGTATGACAGCAGTGCCACCAATGATCTCCTCTACTGTACAGTGTATGACAGCGGTGCCACCAATGATCTCCTGTACTGTACTGTGTATGACAGCAGTGCCACCAATGATCTCCAGTACTGTACTGTGTATGACAGCAGTGCCACCAATGATCTCCTGTACTGTAGAGTGTATGACAGCAGTGCCACCAATGATCTCCTGTACTGTACAGTGTATGACAGCAGTGCCACCAATGATCCCCTGTACTGTACAGTGTATGACAGTAGTGCCACCAATGATCTCCTGTACTGTACTGTGTATGACAGCAGTGCCACCAATGATCTCCTGTACTGTATGTATGACAGCAGTGCCACCAATGATCTCATGTACTGTACAGTGTATGACACCAGTGTCACCGGTGATCTCCTGTACTGTACAGTGTATGACACCAGTGCCACCAATGATCTCCTGTACTGTACAGTGTATGGCAGCAGTGCCACCAATGATCTCCTGTACTGTACAGTGTATGACAGCAGTGCCACCAATGATCTCCTGTACTGTACAGTGTATGAAACCAGTGCCACCAATGTTCTCCTGTACTGTACTGTGTATAACAGCAGTGCCACCAATGAAATCCTGTACTGTACAGTGTATGACAGCAGTGCCACCAATGATCTCCTGTACTGTAGAGTGCATGACAGCAGTGCAACCAATAATCTCCTGTACTGTACAGTGTATGACAGCAGTGCCACCAATGATCTCCTGTACTGTACAGTGTATGACAGCAGTGCCACCAATGATCTCCTGTACTGTACTGTGTATGACAGCAGTGCCACCAATGATCTCCTGTACTGTATGTATGACAGCAGTGCCACCAATGATCGCCTGTACTGTACAGTGTATGACACCAGAGCCACCAATGATCTCCTGTACTGTACTGTGTATGACAGCAGTGCCACCAATGATCTCCTGTACTGTACAGTGTATGACACCAGTGCCACCAATGTTCTCCTGTACTGTACTGTGTATGACAGCAGTGCCACCAATGATCTCCTGTACTGTAGAGTGTATGACAGCAGTGCCACCAATAATCTCCTGTACTGTACAGTGTATGACAGCAGTGCCACCAATGATCTCCTGTACTGTACAGTGTATGACAGCAGTGCCACCAATGATCTCCTGTACTGTACTGTGTATGACAGCAGTGCCACCAATGATCTCCTGTACTGTATGTATGACAGCAGTGCCACCAATGATCTCCTGTACTGTACAGTGTATGACACCAGAGCCACCAATGATCTCCTGTACTGTACTGTGTATGACAGCAGTGCCACCAATGATCTCCTGTACTGTACAGTGTATGACACCAGTGCCACCAATGTTCTCCTGTACTGTACTGTGTATGACAGCAGTGCCACCAATGATCTCCTGTACTGTACTGTGTATGATAGCAGTGCCACCGGTGATCTCCTGTACTGTACAGTGTATGACAGCAGTGCCACCAATATTCTCCTGTACTGTACTGTGTATGACAGCGGTGCCACCAATGATCTCCTGTACTGTACTGTGTAAGACAGCAGTGCCACCAATGATGTACTGTACTGTGTATGACAGCAGTGCCACCAATGATGTACTGTACTGTGTATGACAGCAGTGCCACCAATGATCTCCTGTACTGTACAGTGTATGGCAGCAGTGCCACCAGCAGCAGTGCCACCAATGATATCCTGTACTGTGCAGTGTATGACAGCAGTGCCACCAATGATCTCCTGTACTGTACAGTGTATGACAGCAGTGCCACCAATATTCTCCTGTACTGTACTGTGTATGACAGCGGTGCCACCAATGATCTCCTGTACTGTACTGTGTATGACAGCAGTGCCACCAATGATGTACTGTACTGTGTATGATAGCAGTGCCACCAATGATGTACTGTACTGTGTATGACAGCAGTGCCACCAATGATCTCCTGTACTGTACAGTGTATGACAGCAGTGCCACCAATGATCTCCTGTACTGTACTGTGTATGACAGCAGAGCCACCAATGATCTCCTGTACTGTATTGTGTATGACACCAGTGCCACCAATGATCTCCTGTACTGTACAGTGTATGACAGCAGTGCCACCAATGATCTCCTGGACTGTACAGTGTATAACAACAGTGCCACCAATGATCTCCTGTACTGTACAGTGTATGACAGCAGTGCCACCAATGATCTCATTACTGTACTGTGTATGACAGCAGTGCCACCAATGATCTCCTGTACTGTACAGTGTATGACAGCAGTGCCACCAATGATCTCCTGTACTGTACAGTGTATGACAGCAGTGCCACCAATGATTTCCAGTACTGTACTCTGTATGACAGCAGTGCCACCAATGATCTTCAGTACTGTACTGTGTATAACAGCAGTGCCACCAATGATCTCCTGTACTGTACTGTGTATGACAGCAGTGCAACCAGTGATCTCATGTACTGTACTGTGTATGACAGCAGTGCCACCAATGATCTCCTGTACTGTGTATGACAGCAGTGCCACCAATGATCTCCTGTACTGTACTGTGTATGACAGCAGTGCCACCAGTGATCTCCTGTACTGTACAGTGTATAACAGTAGTGCCACCAGTGATTTTCTGTACTGTACTGTGTATGACAGCAGTGCCACCAATGGTCTCCTGTACTGTACTGTGTTCGACAGCAGTGCAACCAGTGATCTCCTGTACTGTACTGTGTATGACAGCAGTGCCACCAATGATCTCCTGTACTGTACTGTGTATGACAGAAGTGCCATCAGTGATCTCCTGTACTGTAGTGTATGACAGCAGTGCCACCAGTGATTTTCTGTACTGTACATTGTATGTCAGCAGTGCCTCCAGTGATTTTCTGTACTGTACAGTGTATGACAGCAGTGCCTCCCGTGATCTCCTGTACTGTACAGTGCCTGACAGTGGTGCCACTCGTGATCAACTGTACTTTACAGTGTATGACAGCAGTGCCATCCGCGATCTACTGTAATGTACAGTGTATGACAGTAATGCCACCTGCGATGTCCTGTACAGTGTATGACAGTAATGCCATCTGCGATCTCTTGTACAGTGTATGACAGCTATGCCACCCACAATATCCTATACCGTGTATGACAGCAGTGCCCCCTGCAATCTCCTGTACTGTACAATGTTTGACAGCAGTGCCAACGTGATTTCCTTTACTGTGTATGACAGCACTACCACCCGCGATCTCCTGTACAGTGTATGACAGCAGTGCCACCTACGATCTTCTGTACTGTACAGTGTATGAGAGCAGTGCCACCAGTAATGTACTGTATTGTGTATGACAACAGTGCCACTGGTGATCTCCTGTACTGTACTATGTATGACAGCAGTGCCACCAGTGATCTCCTGTACTGTACAGTGTATAAGAACAGTGCCATCAATGATTTTCTGTACTGTACAGTGTATGACAGCAGTGCCACCAGTGATTTTCTGTACTGTACAGTGTATGACAGCAGTGCCACCAGTAATCTCCTGTGCTGTACAGTGTTTAACAACAGTGCCACCAGTGATTTTCTGTACTGTACAGTGTATGACAGCAGTGCCACCAGTGATTTTATGTACTCTACAGTGTATGACAGCAGTGCCTCCCGTGATCTCCTGTACTGTACAGTGCCTGACAGTAGTGGCACTCGTGATCTACTGTACTTTACAGTGTATGACAGCAGTGCCACACGCAATCTACTGAACTGTACAGTGTATGACAGTAGTGCCACCTGCGATGTCCTGTACAGTGTATGGCAGCAGTGCCACCTAAGATCTTCTGTACTGTACAGTGTATGGCAGCAGTGCCACCTGCGATTTCTTTTACAGTGTATGACAGCAGTGCCACTCGTGATCTCCTGTACAGTGTATGACAGCAGTGCCACCTACAATCTTCTGTACTGTACAGTGTATGACAGCAGTGCCACCAGTAATGTACTGTACTGTGTATGACAGCAGTGCCACCAGTGATCTCCTGTACTGTACAGTGTATAACAACAGTGCCACCAATGATCTACTGTACTGTACTGTGTGACAGCAGTGCCTCCTGCTTTCTGCTGTATAGTGTATGACAGCAGTGCCACCTAAGATCTTCTGTACTGTACAGTGTATGACAGCAGTGCCACCAGTGATTTTCTGTACTGTACAGTGTATGACAGCAGTGCCTCCCGTGATCTCCTGTACTGTACAGTGCCTGACAGTGGGGCCACTCGTGATCTACTGTACTTTACAGTGTATGACAGCAGTGCCTCCCGTGATCTCCTGTACTGTACAGTGTATGACAGTAGTGCCACCTGCGATGTCCTGTACAGTGTATGGCAGCAGTGCCACCTAAGATCTTCTGTACTGTACAGTGTATGGCAGCAGTGCCACCTGCGATTTCCTTTACAGTGTATGACAGCAGTGCCACCCGTGATCTCCTGTACAGTGTATGACAGCAGTGCCACCTACAATCTTCTGTACTGTACAGTGTATGACAGCAGTGCCACCAGTAATGTACTGTACTGTGTATGACAGCAGTGCCACCAGTGATCTCCTGTACTGTACAGTGTATAACAACAGTGCCACCAATGATCTACTGTACTGTACTGTGTGACAGCAGTGCCTCCTGCTTTCTGCTGTATAGTGTATGACAGCAGTGCCACCTAAGATCTTCTGTACTGTACAGTGTATGACAGCAGTGCCACCAGTGATTTTCTGTACTGTACAGTGTATGACAGCAGTGCCTCCCGTGATCTCCTGTACTGTACAGTGCCTGACAGTGGGGCCACTCGTGATCTACTGTACTTTACAGTGTATGACAGCAGTGCCTCCCGTGATCTCCTGTACTGTACAGTGCCTGACAGTAGTGGCACTTGTGATCTACTGTACTTTACAGTGTATGACAGCAGTGCCACCCGCAATCTACTGTACTGTACAGTGTATGACAGTAGTGCCTCCTGCGATGTCCTGTACAGTGTATGGCAGCAGTGCCACCTAAGATCTTCTGTACTGTACAGTGTATGGCAGCAGTGCCACCTGCGATATCCTTTACAGTGTATGACAGCAGTGCCACCCGTGATCTTCTGTACAGTGTATGACAGCAGTGCCACCTACAATCTTCTGTACTGTACAGTGTATGACAGCAGTGCCACCAGTAATGTACTGTACTGTGTATGACAGCAGTGCCACCAGTGATCTCCTGTACTGTACAGTGTATAACAACAGTGCCACCAATGATCTACTGTACTGTACTGTGTGTGTTACGCCTAGCGCTCCGGGTCCCCGCTCCTCCCCGGAGCGCTCACGGCATCTTTCTCCCTGCAGCGCCCCGGTCAGTCCCGCTGACCGGGAGCGCTGCACTGTCATGGCCGTCGGGGATGCGATTCGCACAGCGGGACGCGCCCGCTCGCGAATCGCATCCCAGGTCACTTACCCGTCCCGGTCCCCTGCTGTCATGTGCTGGCGCGCGCGGCTCTGCTCTCTAGGGCGCGCGCGCGCCAGCTCTCTGAGACTTAAAGGGCCAGTGCACCAATGATTGGTGCCTGGCCCAATTAGCTTAATTGGCTTCCACCTGCTCCCTGGCTATATCTGATCTCCTCCCATGCACTCCCTTGCCGGATCTTGTTGCCTTGTGCCAGTGAAAGCGTTTAGTGTGTCCAAAGCCTGTGTTACCTGAACTTCTGCTATCCATCCTGACTACGAACCTTGCCGCCTGCCCCCGACCTTCTGCTACGTCTGACCTTGCCTCTGCCTAGTCCTTCTGTCCCACGCCTTCTCAGCAGTCAGTGAGGTTGAGCCGTTGCTAGTGGATACGACCTGGTTGCTACTGCCGCAGCAAGACCATCCCGCTTTGCGGCGGGCTCTGGTGAAAACCAGTAGCCTCTTAGAACCGGTCCACTAGCACGGTCCACGCCAATCCCTCGCTGACACAGCGGATCCACAACCCGTAAGCCGAATCGTGACAGTGTGACAGCAGTGCCTCCTGCTTTCTCCTGTATAGTGTATGACAGCAGTGCCACCTAAGATCTTCTGTACTGTACAGTGTATGACAGCAGTGCCACCAGTGATTTTCTGTACTGTACAGTGTATGACAGCAGTGCCTCCCGTGATCTCCTGTACTGTACAGTGCCTGACAGTGGGGCCACTCGTGATCTACTGTACTTTACAGTGTATGACAGCAGTGCCATCCGCGATCTACTGTACTGTACAGTGTATGACAGTAATGCCCCCTGCGATGTCCTGTACAGTGTATGACAGCTATGCCACCCACAATATCCTATACAGTGTATGACAGCAGTGCCACCTGCAATCTCCTGTACTGTACAATGTGACAGCACTGCCATCCGCGATCTCCTGTACAGTGTATGACAGCAGTGCCACCTACGATCTTCTGTACTGTACAGTGTATGAGAGCAGTGCCATCAGTAATGTACTGTATTGTGTATGACAGCAGTGCCACCAGTGATCTCCTGTACTGTGCAGTGTATAAGAACAGTGTCATCAGTGATTTTCTGTACTGTACAGTGTATGACAGCAGTGCCACCAGTGATTTTCTGTACTGTACAGTGTATGACAGCAGTCCCACCAGTGGTTTTATGTACTGTACAGTGTATGACAGCAGTGCCTCCCGTGATCTCCTGTACTGTACAGTGCCTGACAGTAGTGGCACTCGTGATTTACTGTACTTTACAGTGTATGACAGCAGTGCCACCCGCAATCTATTGTACTGTACAGTGTATGACAGTAGTGCCACCTGCGATGTCCTGTACAGTGTATGACAGCAGTGCCACCCGCAATCTACTGTACTGTACAGTGTATGACAGTAGTGCCACCTGCGATCTCCTGTACAGTGTATGACAGCAGTGCCACCTGTGATCTCCTGTACAGTGTATGGCAGCAGTGCCACCTAAGATCTTCTGTACTGTACAGTGTATGACAGCAGTGCCACCTGCGATCTCCTGTACAGTGTATGACAGCAGTGCCACCCGCGATCTCCTGTACAGTGTATGACAGCAGTGCCACCCGCGATCTCCTGTACAGTGTATGACAGCAGTGCCACCTAAGATCTCCTGTACAGTGTATGACAGCAGTGCCACCCGCGATCTCCTGTACAGTGTATGACAGCAGTGCCACCTGTGATCTCCTGTACAGTGTATGACAGCAGTGCCACCCGCGATCTCCTGCACAGTGTTTGACAGCAGTGCCACCCGCGATCTCCTGTACAGTGTATGACAGCAGTGCCACCTGTGATCTCCTGTACAGTGTATGGCAGCAGTGCCACCTAAGATCTTCTGTACTGTACAGTGTATGACAGCAGTGCCACCTGCGATCTCCTGTACAGTGTATGACAGCAGTGCCACCCGCGATCTCCTGTACAGTGTATGACAGCAGTGCCACCCGCGATCTCCTGTACAGTGTATGACAGCAGTGCCACCCGCGATCTCCTGTACAGTGTATGACAGCAGTGCCACCCGCGATCTCCTGTACAGTGTATGACAGCAGTGCCACCTGCGATCTCCTGTACAGTGTATGACAGCAGTGCCACCCGCGATCTCCTGTACAGTGTATGACAGCAGTGCCACCCGCGATCTCCTGTACAGTGTATGACAGCAGTGCCACCCGCGATCTCCTGTACAGTGTATGACAGCAGTGCCACCCGCGATCTCCTGTACAGTGTATGACAGCAGTGCCACCTGCGATCTCCTGTACAGTGTATGACAGCAGTGCCACCTGCGATCTCCTGTACAGTGTATGATTGATCTCAGCTTCAGAACAGCCGATCGTACAGGAGCACAGGTCTGAGCTAGTGATCACGGATGAGCTGTCACGATCTGTACATAGGGATCCTGCAGTTGTATGTTATTAGTAACCTCCGGGAGATGCCATCTCTGCCAGCCCTGTCACCACACCATGCGTCTCCACCACATCAAAGCCGCATCCTCCGGGCGGCCGCGTTATCTCCTTGCGTCTTCTGTGTAATATAAACCGGGGGAGCCCAGGAGTGGGCACAAGGTGTAATGAACTGCAGATGCCCTGATAAGATCTCCCAGTGCCCAAGTACGGGCTGCACGTGTATCACGCTGCCAGTCACTTGGCAGTGCCTGTCCAAATCCTGCCTGCAGCCGCGTAATGATGGTAAAGGAATCCTAATGGGAAAGACGCGGGAGCCCAGCATTGAGGGCACCGCCTGGCACTAGTCTGTAGTGGGTAAGCACTGGCAGAGGTTCCAGGCAGGTGCCCATGTTCTCCTATTACCATAAGCTCTGTACACTTGACGTCCTAGCACTTCTGCGCTGCGTTTCTCTTTTATTTTAATGAATAAAGCAGATATCTGAGAGTGCCAAGGAGAGGTTAACTCTTAGAGTCCTGGCATAAAAAGCATGCCCCTGACACAGTGAGGTGCCATGGGATGGCGTGAATGGGTACAGAGCGGGCAGGGACCTGGTCAGACACCTGAGGGCATGCAGTGCCCGCGCCCGTGTGACCAATAAACAAACAAACCGGCGCAGACAGAGAGGTCGGGAAAGGGTTACAGAACCTCCTATCACTGCGGTGACGTCACCGCCCCGGCTTTATAAAATGAATGGGCTGTTGATATGAGACTTACAGAAAGCGAGAACCAACAGGAGGAGGAGGGACTACAAGTCACTGAGACTCCTCTGCCACTTGTAACACTCCAGGATTTCCTACCCTGAGGAGACTGAGTGCCACTGTTAGGATGCACTTCTGCCATATTGTGTGCTGGGGACTAGTGCTGGCCGTGCTGTGCTGCAGGACGGAGGCGAAGCCTGTGGTGCAGGCACATCAGAAGGTCAGTGATCACCTGAACACCCCATTTCTTCTTCCATCCTTTGTGTTCTCCTCACACTTCCTTGCAGCCCTCATTTCTGGGAACCATCCTGACCCCTCCAAGATGCGGTGACAGGTGGCACAGGAGAGGGGGCAAATACTTTTCATTCTAGCACTGACCAGAGGGGCATTACCTTACCCCGGTTTTTCATGGGTAAGGTAGTCTGAGGTAATCTTTGTGGAGCAGAGGGCATAGAGCAGTGTTTCCCAACCAGGGTGACTCCAGCTGTTGCAAAACTACAACTCCCAGCATGCCCGGACAGCCGAAGGCTCCAAGATGTGGTGACAGGTGGCACAGGAGAGGGGGCAAATACTTTTCATTCTAGCACTGACCAGAGGGGCATTACCTTGCCCAGGTTTTTGATGGGTAAGGTAGTCTGAGGTAATCTTTGAGGAGCAGAGGGCACAGAGCAGTGTATCCCAACCAGGGTGCCTCCAGCTGTTGCAAAACTACAACTCACAGCATGCCCGGACAGCCGAAGGCTGTCCGGGCATGCTGGGAGTTGTAGTTTTGCAACAGCTGGAGGCACCCTGGTTGGGAAACACTGGTATAGAGAGCAGCGATAAGGCTATACTATCATTGACCTGAACTAACACTGGCCTGGCACACGCAGATATATTGGCTCCATCACAACAGTATGAGGCAGTGGGTCACATATTGGGCTTCATTCACACAGGCGCATTCTGCTTTTTTTTTTTTTTTTTTGTGAAAGTTTTCCATAATCTGATCCCAGTTCATACAAGGAGCTATAATATGAATAAAGCCTCAGGTTATGTTCACATAAAGTATTTTTTAACCAAAACCAGGACTGAAACCAACACCGAGAAATACTATAATGACAAGATGCACCTTTTTTTCTGTGTCGGTTCCACTTATGATTTTTGTTTACAAATATATAGAGTGTGAACATAGCTTTAGGATTCATCTGAAAAAGAATGAGAAAACCTTGTCATTAACCTTGATGGGCTTATTTCTAGGGTCTGGTTTCTCCTCCACAGTCCTAAAGATAGTAGTGATAGGGTATAGCAGCTGGTAATCACATACGTGTTCCGGTCGTCCTCAGATTCATTATCCCTATGCGCAGTCAATAGGGACCAGTCTTTTTGTGGGGTCCATCCATAGGCATGATGACTATCATTAAATTCAGCATTATAAATTAGCTGAGCCTTATACTTTTCTGTTGTACGCCAGGGGATTGTTAGCCGATCTAATGAAAATGATGGGATCTGCCAACAGAGAATGAATTCCTATGGGAAGCTGTAGTTATCAGTGACTGGGAGACCACACATTTAGGACACAGTGTACACCCAGCCAACTCTGTGGAGAGAACTGTAATATTTTATTCCTGTAGACTCCAGGTGTCTGGCTGGGTACCAGAAGATGCTCAGATTATGGATGGGGAACAGATAATTGCTAGAAATAATCCCCTTACTATTACAACATTACTGAAACAGAAGAGGGATAGAAGATCTTCTAAACTTTGCTTAGTAAAAGAGGGTCACGTATTCTCTGTCCTTGTGTGGCCTTATGTAACCCCATAGAGAAAACCTGGGAAACTGTCGATATTCATAGAAACGCTGTTAGACAGACAATTCGGTAGTAGATCTTATAGGCCATGTAGCCGAGGTGACACACAGAAAGTGATTCCTTGTGTGGGATCACCAATAACCGGTATGGTCAAACTTCAATAGGTAGCGTGCTCACCTGGATAGGTTGTGCAGAATCCAGGCACAACACTTACGCCCCTTTCACACTACAGGTATCATCCTGTAAAAAAAAAACTCCGTTATTACTCCCGGCAAAAAGTTCTGAAAACGGCCGTCAAAAAAATCCCATTCGTGTCAGTGTGCGAAGAGTATAGAAGAAAAGGGACCAGCAGATTCCAGGTGCTCAAACACCATAAGCAGAGATTAATAGTAAAAGATCCTTGCAGGGATCATATTTATTAATAAAATAATAAAATTACAGATGACGCGTTTCGAGGGTAACCCCCTCTTCATCAGATCAGTATGATATTCATGTCAGTGGGATTTTTTTGAACATCCTTTTGCATCAGGCAGGTCTGTTTTTACTAATGTCAGTTATTTTTGCTGGGACAAAAGACGGTGCATGCGCAAATTTTTGGTCCGGCAAAAAAAAATGGTGAAAAAAAACGGATGTTAAAATTTAACATTGAAGTCTATGGGAATCAGATGTTAAAAAAAAAAACATCCGTTATCATCAGTTATGGTCAGGTTTTTTAACATCGTTTTTTGTACTACAAAAAAAGGGTTTAAAACCTGATAAAAAGAGATGTAACTAGTAATAACAGATGATAACGGATGAACAACATCAGGTTTTTTAAAAGAAAAAAACCATTAAAAATAACGGATGATGGTCATCAGTTATCATCCATTATTACCAGTTATTGCATCAGTTTTTTCTTTCATGCGTTATTGTAAAATAACGTCAGTAAAATAGCAGGATGAGACCTGTAGTGTGAAAGGGGCCTTACAAGCGCATATCATTGAAGAAGATCAGCTGCTGCGGCTTCCCACGCCGAGGACATTAGCGTGTTGTATAATGGTTAGAAGAAACAGGAGATTGGAAGCCGGGATCACGGAGCTGGAGGAGATCGGTACTTGGAACAATGTACAGTATATTAAGGATTTAGGGTCCCTAAAGCAATTAGAATATACTGTACATTGTTCCAAGTACCGATCTCCTCCAGCTCCGCGATCTCGGCTTCCAATCTCCTGTTTCTTCTAATCGTTAGGTATCAGAGGGGGTTTTCTCATAAACCGGTCTAATGTCGATATCACAATGTGTTATTTTTGGTTGTCCATCAAGCTGCATTTTCATAACCTCATGATGTGGAAACAATGCAGACCTAATCTTAAATGACAAACTCAGCTCTGCTAAATCTGTTCATAGAGGGATAATTAGCGGTGCTAAAAAAAAAAAAAACTACCGAAATTAGTTATAATACCAAGAAAATAGACATATTTAGCTAAAAAAGAATGTAGACTCCCCCTGCATGGTGAGAATGCCAATTTCCCCCTTTTTCGTTGATGAGATCTATAGAAATATCTATGTTGACATTGGTATGTGTGCGTGTGTGTTTATATATATCTATACATATATATTTATATACACAGGGTAGGAGAGAGATCTGGATGATATTCCTCAACAAGGCTCCCAAATTAGTTTAGCAGGTGGTCGCCTGACATTACATTTAAATCAAGGGTCAATCGGCATCATAGATGTAATGCCAGGCATGGAAAAACGTCTAGAGCATTAACCCTTTTCTTGTTTTAATGATGTTTCCATAACTGCTAGGGAGAAATGTTATAATGAATAACAATATAGTGCTATGCTTACTAATAGGACCATAGTCAGGGCAGTACGCTACTTTGTGCAAATGTGGTGCAACTACTACTGGCATTGAATGGGTTACTGAACCAACATGACATAATGCAGTAACAGACAATCTCCAGCTCAGAGTCCACCATGTAGTCAGCAAAGTAAGACTCGTGGCAATCTAAAATAAGGTCCTTTATTGCACTGTATACCCCTTTTTATAAGCCGTCTATGTGCCTGACGTGACCAGCTCACCCCATGGGCAGCCACATTGTTCAGAGGCTCATACTAAAGATCAAAATATGAATTCTCAAGGGAAACTGATCTTATCAGGTTATCTCTCATTACCCAATTACAGTAACTGATATGAACAATTGAAAGTGTTTTATCTTGAAAAACAAGTCCACTAGTCAAGACATTACTTATATTATCTGTAGGGTCATATTTACAGCGTGTGCTGCCCAAGGCACTCAGACTGAATACACCCTGTTAGGCTGATTCCACAAGCATCTATTTAAATATGAAGCAAAAGCCACAATAGTTACATGCGGATTCCGCATGGATCTCACCACTGTACACAGAATGTAATTCACAAATAATGAGCATCTTTACATTTGCAAATAAAATTTGCAGCAGTTCTAACCAACATGGATTTAACCAAAGGGGGAAATAGATGTGTACCCCCAGGCCTCATTATGGTGGCAGCAGCTACAGCAAAATGATTTATCTTCTCTTTGTTACTCACTGAAGTGCTGCCCCCTCAACACTGCTGCCCTAAATACTGTCCCAGAGGTGCCTAATGGAAGATACAGCCCTGATTGTCCTTCTACATCAGTAGGGATGGATCCATAATGCCAAATGTATCATACAATGCAGGCATAGAGAGAAACAGGTTTCCCACTACCTGCATATATTCTTGTTCTCTTTAGGCAGATATAAACCATCATCGGGTTTCCTTTAATCAAGCATTGCTTCTCTTTTCAAAGAAATGGCCAAATTTCTATTTTGAGTCTTTGTTAGGTGAAAATACATTAACTAATGACCTTCTGTATCTTTTTTTTTATATTGCAGTCACTGCGTGCATTGTTAGGGGAAGAACTTGCTGAATACTTGGCCTCTGGAGAAAGGGGTGAAAGGTACATTGACCCTAAGACTCGTGCTCGACTTCTGAGAGATCTACGTGCAGATACACGATCAAGGGCGGCATGGACAAGACTGCTGAACGAATACCCAAACACCCGAAAATTCAAAGGCAACAATAAAAAGGGGCTATCTAAGGGCTGTTTTGGCCTCAAATTGGACCGCATCGGAGCCATGAGTGGCTTGGGGTGCTAGAAGTTAGAGCACCATCTTGTGGTGGTCAGTATGAACTACTCTATTATTTTTTTTATCACCCTTATAGTCATGTACTATTATTTATTTCAGAAAGTCATTAACATCTGGGCACTGTAACATATGATAAAGTAGGTAGTTAAGATACATAAAATAAGTAAAAGACAAGTACAACAAACATAAATTAATTAAATGACAGACTGGTTCAGTTGGAGAGTGAACACTGCCCACGAGGGCCTACAATTTAGATTCTTTTACAATGTCTTTAAAAAAATAAAAAAATAAAAAAAAACAGTTTAATGCTTCTACTAGCATAACAAAGTAGCATAACTTTATGCACCCATTATTTAGTCAGTATCTCGTTTATGCCTTTTGTGGCACTTATTCAAGTTTAACCTTGAATTCCAACCTTTATTCAGTTATACATAGAGAACTGATTACTACTAGGTTATTCAGAGTAACTGTAGACCCTTATCCTACATAACATGACTTTCAAAAGAAGACAACATTCAGGAACCTAAAATGCAACAAATGATGGTAGGCGTAAAGACAGAAAGGCAAGATTGCACATGAATATGTCTATGTTTGTTCTCTATAACCACAAACAGTAAGGTAAAAGGAATCACAAATAACATCGTTTTTAAAGGGTTTTTCACCAGACAGACCTCCATTTCATAACAAATAGACACTAATAGATGAACATGCCCTCATCCTTCTTTTGTGATATATTAGTCTACATATGTATGTAAGTGTTGTGGAGTCCTCAGTAGAAAAATACAAAGGGTTCAGGTTTTGGCTTCTTCCAGTTATGCCGAGTTACTGTGTGAAGAAGCTTTAAATGCATAATGTGCAATATCCATATCCTTCCATTTGCACACAAGAGTTTCAATTAAAGCAGTGGTTCTTAACCTGGGTTCGATCCAACCCCAGGGGTTCGGTGAGTCAGTCCCAGGGTTTCGGTGGGGGAGGTCGCAACAGGACAGGCAAACCAAGCAATTGCTTGGGGCCCCGAGCAGAGCCGGTGTTTGCCGGTCCTGTAGCGACGGGGCAATTCCTCCCCATCACTATGAACTCCTTGCGGCCCCGCGTTAAGTTTAAAAATGCAGGGCCGCCGGGACATAGCGCACGCCCGGACGTCACTGACGTCCCGTGCGTGCGCCAATGGAAATTAAGGTGCCGAGGACCGGAGGATAGAGAAGGAGGAAGACGCGCGCTGGCCATCTTGTTAAGTGACCAGCGGCACGTCATCTTCGGTGCTCCGACCACCGGTCCCGAGACCTACTGCGGTGGTCAGAGCACTGAAGTGGGCAGTACACAGGCATACAGCCTCCAGCCATACACTGTATATGGCTGGAGGCTGTATTTCTGTGGGGGAACACTGCCTACATCAGTGGTCTTCAACCTGTGGACCTCCAGATGTTGCAAAACTACAACTCCCAGCATGCCCGGACAGCTGTTGGCTGTCCGGGCATGCTGGGAGTTGTAGTTTTGCAACATCTGGAGGTCCACAGGTTGAAGACCACTGGCCTATATAATGTGGGGGAACACTGCCTGCCTAATGTGGGGGAACACTGCCTTCCTAATGTGTGGGGGAACACTGCCTGCGCCTAATGTGTCTTAATGGTTTTGTTCTTTAATGGTTTTGTTCATTTTGTGCACCTATGTATAAATATATACCTCCTATGTTTTGAATTTGAAAAAAATCATATTTTTTCCAATTAAGAGGGGTTCGGTGAATGCGCATATGAAACTGGTGGGGTTCAGTACCTCCGACAAGGTTAAGAACCACTGAATTAGTGGATGTATATTTAACCATTAGTTTTCTTCATTGTGACATCTTATGGATGTACTAAAATAAAACTATCTGTTATGATAACACATAGAAGAATTGATTGTCCTATGAATTCTGTTTAGTGCCCTATTATTGTAGAAACTGTTCTGGCAGGTATACAAAAAAACACATAGGATTCAGTTTGACAATGATCATATCTGTAAAGATGCTGAGATAGCCCTGTGTACTTATCACAATGTTCTTGCATCATGTGATAGCTCTCCGGAACTATCCTGAGATACTGTACACTAGAACTAAACTATGAGATCATACATAAATGTGTAATCTATGTTAGTAGATTGTAGCTTAGTGTCGTATTGTCATTTATTAACAGCAATGTAAATGTTAGAGATGTGGTGCCCTACATAGAGCCCTTTATACTCTGTAGGTGCAGGGTTTGCCCCGTGCACAGAAATGTTCAGCCTGTGGGAGGAATACAGTGACAACTTGAGGAAAATGAATGATTTGAGGCCAGAGCTGCGCTTCCCAGGCTTCTGGCATTGAAAATCCTGGGGCTGTGTTATTAATAACTAGAATCATAATTCCATCTGCATTTTCCATGCGCTGTTACAAGCCTCGAAGTGCTGTATGAGAGAAGTCAGAAACCTGGCCTTCCATATGCTAATAGCAACACTATAATCCAAAATCTTTTTCTCTTTCAGGCTCCTAACATTGACAACGGTTTTCTGATCACTGGTCATTATCCTGTCTTAGTGTAGACGCCCAGCTGAGAATTTTACGTTTTCCAGAAGATTCTACAGTGAGGGGACAGGCCGGTACGATGGGACATAGGACCTGCTGTTACCACATCTGTCATCATTTTGTTGCCAGCGCACAAGAGCCATTAATGTGCGTTTTGTATGCATATCTGTAATGAGGGCTGCCTAGATGTTTACATATCAGTGTTCAGACACGTGCTTCACCTTTTAGGTGGCCAAGCAGACTGTCCCGTATGCTCTACACATGTAGAGTGACTAGGCTCTGTGCAAAACCATTCCTAATTCATGGACTGTCAACGTTTGAGCCGCAAGGAACCTACTCCAGGTTACAATTAAATCATCCTATACCTGACTTTCATTTTTCTTTGAGATTTAACCCTTGACAGCTCATTACCTACAAAATGTTTTGAGCTACTGTTTGCGCTGTAATGAAGCACCGGAGTTCAGTTGCCAACCTGCCATGTTCATAGTAATGACCTGCCTCTACCAGAGAGGTCAGTAATGCTTGTCCAACTTCAGCAAAATAATAGGGTAAGACTGCAGTGCTTTCTGGGACAAAGGTCGGTCTTGAAACCTTAGTAGCTGCTTAACTATTCTTCCTCCTTTCTGTTAGTCTTATGTCAGTTTTACGCTGATCTTATGGCCAAGTAAATAAGCTCCAATGCTACAAATGACATGAACGTAATGTTTCATTTTGTGTTTTTACTTTTAGATGTCTAGTGTTGTTACAAAGCTGCACATAACTATAGGAAAACAGGGAATTTACTATTTTATTAAGGATTTCTCACAGATCTGGGAACCTTATTTGTAGAGGTTCCAGCCAACATATGCGATACTTGATACAATACTAGCATGATGTGTGACTTTGCAGAAATTGTCTACAAGAGTGGTATGAATTTAGATATGAGTCCTTGTACATCTCAACTTTACATATATTACTAAATGTATCCAACAATATAACTTTCAGTAATTCTCAGATCCTGACATTGAGGGCTTGTTATCTCTACAATGATATAGTTAGTTGCATGATTTAGTATTCTGAGAAATGGACAAATTCAGTTAATCTGTATGCTGTGGGTTTCACTGAAGTTGTGCCAGACGCACTAGACCGACCAGACAAAGCACACATGAAGTCTTCACTTACCCCACCATTTTCATTGGAAAGCCACAAGCTTTGTCAGAGAGACTTAATCCAGCAGTGCAAGGATGAAGTCTCTTGGGGTACTTATGTAGATCGATATGTAAATTCTCACCTTGCATCAATGTATTTATGTTGTAAAGCTATTTATATTGTTTATGAAGAGATATTTATAAAGAACTTTTATTTATGTAATGAACCGGGTCAAACATTGTAACAATTTGTCCTGAATAGTTGAAACGTTTTAAGATATAAAAAAAAAAAAAACTGAAGAAAAAAAGACTTCATTTCATGTACATCTGTAATCTGTCTTTATTTCTGATGTTCTGTGATCACGTTGATTCTTCACAAATCTATTAAACACACATAATCTATAGATTTCACACTTGAAGAAAAACTCTGTGGATGCTACATAAGAATAGTTCCCATTGCTATTGAAGAGGTTGCAATTCTTATCATGAAGTCTCTTCACATGGATATAACCTAAAACACGTAGACCACAAAGCAAAGTTTGTAACAGGGCCCCCAACTATAAAACATCATTGATGTATGGAAAGAAAGTTCTGTACGGAGTGAAAATAAAGCATTCATTTTGATTGTAAGATACCTGAATGTAATATTATTCTTTAACTGGTCACCAGCCGAAACAAAATCTATACAGTATTTAGGGGGCAGAGACACTGAGTTCTCCTATAGGACAGAGGGCTGCGACCACAGTGTCTCTGCCCCTAAATACTGTATAGTTTTAGTTTCGGCTGGTGACCAGTTAAAGAATAATATTACATTCAGGTATCTTACAATCAAAATGAATGCTTTATTTTCACTCCGTACAGAACTTTCTTTCCATACATCAATTTATGACAATAACATTATAGGGAGTGTTGACAAGTACAGATGTTGCACCAGTGCCTCAGGTTATGTCTCTGAATAGAACATTCTTATAAACCTGGATCCAAGCATGAGTATGATGGGAAATGGAGTTAACTGCTATCAAAGAGGACTGCTGTAGTACTATCAGGACTGCAACATCAAGTTTATGCATAATGAAAGTACAGACTACAAAAGAATACATTTTTGGATGAGAAGAATATACAACCCTCTAGATAAAATGGCATTAAAAGGGTATTCAAGGATTTATTTGCCCATGATGCCTTGTTATATTACTGTGTAATATGCTTCTATTACTTCCATTTGCTACTTTGTCCTGCTTGTATGCACAGTACCAAAACCCAGGCAAGAGACAATGGGGGAGATTTATCGAAGCTGTCTATGTTCCGCATCAATATAGACCAAACTACGGGGCGTTAGGCTGGTCTATTGTGCGCCTAATTTATCAAAAGGTGCACGGCTCTTGATAAATTCTGCACATGGACTTCGGGATCTATGCTTTAGACTGTATTTAAACCTGCTCCAGCATAGGCTGACATTTTGGCATACTTTCAGCCGATGCAGCTGATGCTCGCTGAAAAGTTTGATAAAACTTTTGATAAATTCAGCACCAATGCATTTTTTTTACTGTCTAAAATAGACTAGAATGCATCATGTTCTAAGAATCCTCTAAAGAAAAAGTTGCAGAAAAGTCGCTCATATTTAGACTGCGACTTTCTTTGCGACAAATTTAGACAGGAAAAACCAGTCTGAATCCTTTGTTAAATATCCTCCAATAAGTACATGGTCTTCGGGAGGGTGCGGCTGTGCTGCAGTGAGTGGGGGAAGAGCAGGTTGGAAGAGATTTACTGAAGTAATGCTATCCACCCGTGCACTGCAGCACAGCCACACTCCCCTGGAGACCATGTGACTTATGACACATTGGGAGAGATTTATCAAAACCTGTGCAGAGGAAAAGTTGACCAGTTACCCATAGCAACCAATCAGATTGCTTCTTTAATAATTCAAAAAGAAGAAAGTCTGATTGGTTGTTATGGGCAACTGGTCAACTTTTTATCTGCACAGGTTTTGTTAAATATCCCCCATTGTCTCTGGCCGCATGAATTGATTGCAAAGGTCAGAGGCAACAGTAAAAAAAATATTTGCTATAAAACAATTCTGGGTGTGGGTCCCATGGGACAAAATGGCATATAGAGGTAATAGAAGCATATTCCACAGTATTTAACTTGGTATCAAGAGCTCAGAGACTATAGAAAAAAAATCATGGAATACTCTTTTGATATTATGTATTTTAATGCATTCTCTCGGAACTCTTGCAAATATAATGTCCAGTTGTGCTCAAAAGTGTGCAAACCCTGAGAGAATTTGTGAAATTTTGCATTGATTTAGAAAATATAAATGATGATGCATAAAAACTGTCTTTTACTTAAATGGGCACTGTCACCAACTTTTTTTTTTTTATATGTTGTAGTACATTTGTACTACAACATATCTCTAATATAGTTTCATTATTTTTTTTTTATTAACATGGTGTAATTTACATTTGAAAACCGGCCACTAGGGGTCTCCCTCCTAGTGGCCGACTGCAGCCTGGCGTGACGTAACGCCTGAAAAAGGACTGATTTTGGCCTGGCAATCAGTCCTTTTTCATTTAGGCTGCTCTCGCTCCCTGCCTGTCAATCAGACAGGCGGGAGCGAGTGCATTGGCTCCCTGGCCACTGGCTGGGAGGCCACTCCTCCCGCCCATGTCATCGCTGCCCCTGCACGCCCGCTGCCGGACTCTGCAGTATCTGTAAGTAAGAGGGAACGGGGTATGCGGGCGGGGGGGGGGGTTGTGATGGAGGGAACGGGGTATGGGGGGGCTTTGACGGAGGGAACGGGCTAGCGCCGTAGTGCCGCATGGCACTAACTTATAGTTTATCTACACAGGGTGCCTCCAGCTGTTTCACTACTACAACTCCCAGCATGCCCTGACAGCCTATAGATGTCAGGGCAAGCTGGGAGTTGTAGTGGTGAAACAGCTGGAGGCACCCTGTGTAGATAAACTAAGGGCGGAAGTGTCGGGCACAGCAGACATCAGTGACGTGGTGGCTGCTGGGGAAGTCTGCCTGGTAGTGAGCACACTACCAGGCAGACAAAAAGTTATTTTTAATATAGTAAAAATAAAAATTTAAAGCAGGGAGGGGTTAGGGATAGATTGGCAATAGGCAGGGACAGAAAAAAAAATAGAATGGTGGGAGCTACCCTGTAAAGTCCAGTACTGCTCTTCTGCCCTCCTGTAAAGTTGGGTGTGAATAGATGCACACGCTAGGCATTACAGTTGATGCGGCAACCATACGATGCCCAGCGAGTTCAGTGCAAAAGTCCTTTCGATGTTACTAGGACTTTTAACAACTGTAACATTCAGCGTGTGCAGCATCTCTCCACGCTGAACTTTGCAGAACGGCGGGAAAGCAATGCTGGACTTGTGCTTTAAGGATATTGATCATATAAGGCCATGTTTAAAAAAATAATAATAATTTGCACCTTTTTAAAAGCATAAACAAAAGTGTACATACCCTTAAAGAGGTACTCCGCCCCTAGACATCTTATCCCCTATCCAAAGGATAGGGGATAAGATGTCAGATCGCCGCGGTCCCGCTGCTGGGGACCCCCGGGATCGCTGTTGCGGCACTGCGCTATCATTACTGCACAGAGCGAGTTCGCTCTGTGGTTAATGACGGGCCATACAGGGGCCGGAGCAGCGTGATGTCATGGCTCCGCCCCTCAAGACATCACGGCCCGTCCCCTTAATGCAAGTCTATGGCAGGGGGCGTGACGACCGCCACGCTCCCCTCCCATAGACATATTGAAAAGGGTGGGCCGTGACGACACGAGGGGCGGAGCCATGACGTCACGATGCTCCGGCCCCTGTATTGCCCGTCATTACGTGCAGAGCGAACTCGCTCTGTGCAGTAATGATAGCGCGGTGCCGCAGCGGCGATCCTGGGGGTCGCCAGCAGCAAGACCGCAGCGATCTGACATCCTATCCCCTATCCTTTGGATGGGGGATAAGATGTCTAGGGGTAGAGTACCCCTTTAAATGTTTGGCCTTGTTAAAGACACACAAGGTGGCATGCACAGGTTAAAATGGCTATCAATTAAGTCATGGGGAGCAGTAAAGAGCTGTCAAAAGACCTGCGTAACAAGGTAATGGAACTTTATAATGGTGGAAAAGGATATAAAAAATATCCAAAGCCTTGAAAATTCGAGTTATTTTGTTGAATTACTTATTACGAAGTAGAAAATTGAGGGATATCCTGATACCAAGCCATGGTCAGGTACACAAAGAAAGATTTCAACCACAACTGCTGAAAGAATTGTTCGGGATGCAAAGAAAAACCCTCAGGTAACCTCAGGAGAAATACAGGCTGCCCTAAAAAGGAAGTGTGGTGGTATTAAGGAAACAATAGTTGAACGAAAATGAGCTGCACATTAATTTGCCAGATAGAAGCCTTTAATGTGCCAGTGCTACAAAAAGCCAGTAATGCGCCAGTGCTACAACATGCCTGACAACACCTTGACACACTGCACAGCTTCTGGAACACTGTAATTTAAAGTGACAAGACCAAAATAGAGTTTTATTGTTACAACCATAAGCGCTATGTTTGGCGGGGATCAACAAGACCTATAGCAAAAAGAATACCATCCCTACTGTGAAGCATGGTGGTTCTCACTGATGTTTTTTTGGGGGCGGGAGGGGGGGGGTTAGTTGTGGGAATCGTAAAAACTAATGGCAAGTTGCATGCAGCATGTTATCAGAAAATACTACATTTTTCTGCACGGAAGCTGTGCATGGGAAACTCTTGAACAATCCAGCACGACAATGACCACAAGGCCAAGTTGACTCTCCAGTGGACACAGGAGAAAAAGGTGAAGGTTATGGAGTGTCCGTCAGAGTCTTACCAATTCTCCTCAGGCATGCAAACTTTTGAGAACTGTACATGGTGGCCTTTTGTTTTACTTCTTTCCTTTTTTCTGTTGTCTGATCAGAGGGGGCCCGTTGCTTAGACCTCCATAATTTTGAGAATGGATGTCTTGCATATAGCAGTAGCCAGGTGGAGAACTTACCAAGAACTGAGTTATGAGAGGTTTCAGACCGCTTTTTTTTTTCACATTTGGTTATATGGTGGACAAAAATAAAAAAAAATCAAGTTTTCCCCATCATTCTGCAGACCATATTGACAAAGTGAAAACAGAATAATAGAAATCTTTAAAAATGTTTTGCATTGCCATAAGTATTCAGACCCCTTACTCATCACTTATTTGCATAACCTTTGGCAGAGATTATAGAATACAGTCTTATTTGGTAAGATGCCACAAGGTTGGGGATATTCTTGCAGATCCTCACTGTCAGGTTGGATGGGGACAGTCAGTGGACAACCATTTTCAGGTCTTTCCAGAAACCTGGGTACAAGTCAGGGCTCTGGCTGGGCCACGCAAAGATATTTACAGAGTGGTCTCTAAGGGGGACATTTATCAAAGCATTTAGTTTTTTTTTTTGCTTAAAATTGTCGCAAAAAAGTCGCACTTGCGACTGATCTCTTTTTTCTGCGACTTTTTGCATGTTCAGTGTCCTAAGCAAAAAATAAAAATCTTGCTTACCAAAGCAAACAGTGATTTTTGACTTGCAGTAGTCAGAGATTTATCAAGTGCGAAAGTCTCAAAAAAGTTGCATCGCATGAAAAAACCTACTAAATTTAGTCCAGCTCAGACATGGAGCAGAAAAAGCTACTACCAACAGGCTGAAAGCAGTTGATAAATAAGTCACACATAAGCAAAAAAATAGTAAGAAAAAAATAACTAAAAAAAGGAATACATAAGCAAACATTGATAAATGTCCCCCTAAGCCTCTGAAATGTTGTCTTGGCTGTGTGATTAGAGTCATTGGCCTTGATTTAGAGTGTTGTGTAGGTTTCTTTGTGGGTTTTAATTCCCTACAATTTTTTTCCACTGTATTTACTAAGGTTTCCCTACATGTTGCTTTTCTTACACATGCTCTGATCTGTTGGGTTTTACTCAGCTGAAATCCACCACATTTTCAGTGGAAACCATAGTAAACATGTTGAGTTTTTGTGAAAATGTCGGGAACACGCCCTTTTTCGGCGACCACGCCCCCTTTTCCCTGACTGCCATGCCCCTTTTTCGGATTTTCTTAGTAAAATGGAGTTAGTCGTTTGTTTGTTTTTTTTTTTTATTCCGGCAAATTCTGGCGCAAATTCCGGCACAGACAGAAGGTTTCCAATAGTAAATGAGGGCCATTGTGTTGTTTGAAGGTGAATCTTCTACCCAGTCTGAGGCCCAGAGCACTCTGGATCAGGTTTTCATTAAGAATACCTCTGTACTTTGCTCCATTAAGGTTCCTCTCAACCCTGACCAGTCTACCTGTCCCAGCCATTGAAAAACACTTCCACAGCATGATGCTGCCCCACCATTCTTCACTGTAGGGGTGGTATTGGGCAGGTGATGAGCAATGTCTAGTTTCCTCCAGATCTTGGTTTCATTAGACCAGAGAATCTTGTTTCTCATAGTCTGAGAGCCCTTTAAGTGCTTTTTTCCAGGTGGGCAGTTTTCCATATACAGATTGCTAGAGAAATGTCAATGAAATAAAGAAAATAAATGTCCTATTATTTCTGTACAGAAAACAAACAAGAAAAGAAAATTCACATTCTACCCCTGCTTGTAGGGGGGCTTGTATATGTGTTTTACTGAGAAAAGGCTTATATTTAACCACTCTGCCATAAAACCCAGGTTGGAGGAGTGCTACAGTGATGGTTGACCTTCTGGAAGTTTTTCTCATCTGCACACCTGATCTTTAAGGCTAGGTTCAGACTACGGAATTTCCGCCTGCAATTCTGCTTTGAAATGGTTTTCCGTTCACAAATTCACACTTCGGAATTTGTGAAGCAGAATTTGTGAACGGAAAATCCGCTTGGAAATTTCCGCCTGAAGAAAGGCATTGCTCTTTCTTCAGGCGGAAATCCGTGCGGAACACATTGCAGTCTATTGGAGACTGCAGTGTCCGCACAGTCCTAGCGCCGACTAATTCAGTCAGCGCTGGCCGCACTCGGAATCTCCGGGCGGAAATTTTCTGCCCGGAGATTCCGTAGTCTGAACCTAGCCTTAGAGCTCAGGTGTAACTATTGGGTTCATGGTCGTCTCTCCTACCAAGTACCTTCTTCCTAAGGGTGCATTCACACGTGCGTACTTTTGCTGCAGATGTTGCTGCCCATTGACTTCAATGGGCAGCAAAATCTGTTGAAGCAAATCTTCATCAGATCTGCAGCTGAAAATACGCACATGTGAACGCACCCTAAGGCTTAAAGGGGTACTCCGGTGGAAAACTTTTTTTTTTTTTTTAATCAGATGGTGCCAGAAAGTTAAACAGATTTGTAAATGAATAAAAGAAGAAAAAAGTAGGAACCATCACCTCAAGACTAATAACAGAAAAACTGATACATGGTGAATTTATACAAAATATAGAAATATGGAACCGTGATTTAATTGATGATAATAGCAAAATGGATTTATTAAAACATATAGCAAATAAAATACATAAAAAGCCTCCTTACACAGGGCCCTTGTGGGGAGGCAGATATAAAATAAACAATTATTACCGCTCTATAGGGATAACCACTAATCCGGCATCTGCTAATTCAGAAACAATCACAGTCCGCAAGTTTTATGCATGTAAATTAAATGTCCCAAGTATAGACAGCCGTATCAGGAATATATATTTACCAGACGGTGATATTCAGGAAAACAAAATCATCCATATATGTCCGAGACTTGTGAGGCAAATGTGCTATAGTAGATGCTGACTTATAGTCCTGCGGCTGGTCTGCCTGCCACAGACCGGGTGGAAAGCCGATCTCTAAGGATGTAGGAAATCCAGCTCCCTGAGGACTTAGTAAACTGTGATGGATGCTGGCATGCAATGCGGCGGCTGGTCTGCCGGCCACAGACCGAATGGGAAGCCGCTATTCACAGAGGAAAAGAAAAAAGAATACAGCCTCGTGGGGAGTCTCGGCATCTGACGTCAGCCAGGTAGAGGTAGGAAAGCCGGTGAAAGTGGAGAAATAGGTGGGACCAAGCGGCTGGATTAGGGATCGATGTCAAACTTGTAAAGTGGAAACCCAAATGTGGATGTGGTAATAGTGTGGTAATTCACTTCTAATTCATAGCTTTTTTCACGCTGGTCCTCTCTTATATATAAGTATTGGGACACTTAATTAATGTCCTAAAATATACTTCATTAGCACTACAGCAGCGTGTTTCTGGTCCGGACGGGACCCCTCGTCAGGCAAGGTGCATTATAGGACATGAATTAAGTGTTCCAATACTTTTATATAAGAGAAGACCAGTGCCGAAAAAAGCTCAGTTTTTCTACAGCTACTATAGTGCTTTCCTACCAGTCTAGTGGATCTATCACCGGATAAGCTATGGCTGCAAGTCCTGGCCTTATTTTAGATGTCTTCTGAGGTGTTGTGCTCTGAGCGCAACCCGACTTGGTAAGTGCAATTACACTTTCCACCATTACACAATATTTAACATACTTCACTAGAGGCACGTATCCCTTTTTTCTGTTTCTTTTGTGGAGATTTTGGATCATGAGATTCTGCAAATTTGTTATCAGTAAATGTAACAAACTGTGTTACGTAGCTCCTCACAGAAAAGTGCTTCTTTCTCCTTATATCAAACCACCTCTTTTCCCATGTGCCAAACTCTCATTTACTCTGAAAATGCAGCTCAATTTCATCCTGTGTATACATGGTAGGTAGGACCCTCTTGTAGGAAACTTGTCCAAGGTAGGTAGGACCCCCTTGTAGGAAGTTTGTCCCAGGTAGGCAGGTAGTATCCCCTTGTAAGAAGATTGTCTCAGGTAGGTAGTTAGGTAGGACCCCCTTGTAAGAATATTTTTTCAGGTAGGTAGGTAGGACTCCCTTGTGGGAATATTGTTACAGGTAGGTACAGTAGGTAGGTAAATAGAACTCCCTTGTAGGAATATTGTTCCAGGTAGGTAGGTAGGACTCCCTTGTAGGAATATTGTCCTAGGTCCTAGGACACCTTTGTAGGAAGTTTATCCCAGATAGGAAGGATGTGGCTAGGAACCCCTTTTAGAAAGATTGTCCCAGGTAGGTAGGTAGGTAGGATGTTTGTTGTAGGTAGTAAGTTTGGTTGGTAGGTAAGTAGGTTTTGTAGGTGAGTAGGTAGTAAATTTGGTAAACAGGCATGTAGTAAGTTTGGTAGGTAGGTAGTAAGTCTGCTAAGTAGGTAGGTAGTAAGTTTGCTAACTAAGTAGGTAGGTGTAAAGTTTGCTAAGTAAGTAGATAGGTGGTACATTTGCTAAATAGGTCGGTGGTACATTTGCTACGTGGGTAGGTGGTACACTTGCTAGGTGGGTAGGTGGTACGCGTAACACTCACGGTTCAGTAGGTGGCTGAGGAGATTCGAGGTACAGATGGGAAACAGCAACTCGTAGTCTAGATAGCAGAAGGTCAGGGCTGGCAGCACAGGTGCGTAGTCAGGAATGAAGCAGGAGAAAAGTAGGCAGGCGGCACAGGAGCAAGATCAGGAACATAGCAGAAGGTCAGTAACAAAGCAAGGTAAAACACAGTAATGTTGGGATATGGGGGAGGAGCAGGAACTTATAGAGGAGACACAGGTGTTGCACATAATTATGGACATACTGGCCCTTTAAATCTTAAAGCTCTGGCGCCTGTGCCCTAGGAGATGGGGACACGCGCGCCGGAGCTAAGAGGCAGAAGAGAAGGCAGCAGGGGACCGAGGTGAGTGACTCGCTGGGATTTGCAAGCAGGCGCATCCTGCGATGCGAACCCCAGCCCCGCCGGCAGCAGGGGAGAGTAGGGAAATGCGCTCACGGCCAGCACTGGCGGCCGGAGCGCAAACCGTAACAGTACCCCCCCCTTTGGTCTCCCCCTCCTTTTACGGTTCAGAAATTTCCTGAGAAGGTCACCATCCAGGATATTCTCCTCCAGCTCCCAAGATCTTTCCTCAGGACCATAACCTTCCCAGTCAACCAAGAAGAATTGTTTACCTCTCACGGTCTTGGTGTCAAGAACCTCTTTGACCTTAAAGACATCAGAAGAGCCGGAGACTGGTGTGGGGACAAGATTCTTTTGTGAAAACCGGTTTATGACAAGGGGCTTGAGGAGAGAAACATGAAATGAATTAGGAATACGTAAAGTGACAGGCAAACAGAGTTTGTAAGAGACAGGATTCAGTTTTTGCAAAACTTGAAAGGGACTAAGATAGCGAGGACCAAGCTTGTAGCAAGGTATCTTGAACCGAATATATTTGGAGGAAAGCCAAGCCTTGTCACCAGGAGAGAAGGACGGAGGAGATCTTCTCCTATCAGCTTGTGCTTTCATGCATGAGGAAGCATGAGACAGAGACTGATGAGTTTGTTGCCAAATGGAAGTGAAGTCCCGGACAAGTTCATCAACATCTAGCACACTGGAAGAAACTGGAAGTGGAAGAGGAAAACAGAGATGAAGACCATAAACAACAAAAAAGGGAGAAGACCTTGTAGACTCAGAATCCTTATGTTATGAGAATTCTGCCCAAGGGAAAAGGTCAACCCAATCGTCCTGGCAAGCTGAAACAAAATGACGAAGATAAGGCTCCAGAATTTGATTAACCCTCTCCACCTGACCGTTGGACTGAGGGTGATAGGCAGAGGAGAACTCCAGATTGATGTCAAGACGGGAACAGAGAGCACGCCAGAATTTAGAGACAAACTGAACTCCGCGGTCCGAAACTATATGCTGTGGAAGACCATGCAGACGAAAGATATGAAGCAAGAAATATTTCACCAGCTGTGGAGCAGATGAGAGGCCAGGAAGAGGGATGAAATGTGCCATTTTGGAAAACCGATCGACCAAAACCCAAACGACCGTGTTATTATGGGAAGGAGGCGGATCGGTGACAAAATCCATAGCGATGCGGGACCAGGGAGTCTCCGGAATGGGCAAAGCCTGCAAGAATCCAGCTGGTTTCTGCCGAGGAGTTTTGTCACGAGCACAAGTATCACAGGAACAGACAAAATTGGAAACGTCACGTTCTAGATGCGGCCACCAGCAGTGCAGAAAAATTAGGAGTAAAGTGTTGCGTACACCAGGATGACCTGCTAACAGAGAAGAATGACCCCACTTCAGTACCTAGCATCTCTGTCTGGCGGGCACAAAGGATTTTCCAGGAGGAACTTGCTGAATATCAGCAAGAGCAACAGAAATCAAGCCATCAGGAGGAATAACATGACTTGGCGTGGAGTCCAAATCTATGACGTCAGAGGACTTGGAAAGAGCATCAGCTCTGATTTTCTTGTTAGCTGGATGGAATTGAATGTAGAAATTGAATCTAGAACAGAAGAAAGACCACCTAGCCTGACGAGGATTCAATCGTTGAACAGACTGAAGGTACAGGAGATTTTTATGTTCTGTGTAGATGCTGACCGGATGAGAAGAACATTCCAATAAATGTCGCCATTCCTCCAAGGCAAGCTTAATAGCGAGAAGTTCTCAATCTCCAATGGAGTAGTTCCTTTCAGCAGGTGAGAAAGTCTTGGAAAAGAAACCACAAGTTACAATCTTACCCTTGGCATTTCTCAAGGTAAGAACGGAATCGGCTCCAACAGAAGAGGCATCAACCTCCAAAGTGAAGGCTTCTCCGGATCAGGTCTTGAAAGCATGGGAGGAGAGGAAAATTTCCACTTTAAACGGGAGAAGGCCTGTTTGGCCTCAGGAGGCCATGTCTTGGGATTAGAGCACTTTTTGGTGAGAGCCACAATTGGAGCAACCAAGGAAGAGAAATGAGGGATAAATTGACAATAATAGTTTGCGAATCCCAGAAAGCGTTGAATAGCCCGTAGGCCAGAAGGACGAGGTCAATCCAATACTGCAGACAGTTTATCTGGATCCATCTGCAGGCCTTGATGAGAAACAATGTAGCCGAGAAACAGGAGACTAGACTTCTCGAAAAGGCATTTCTCCAATTTGGCATATAAATGATTCTTCTGAAGGCGTTGAAGAACCTGACGAACATGAGTAGGATGCTCCTCTAAGTTGGTAGAGAAGATCAATATGTCATCTAGGTACGCGACAACACAGGTGTAGAGAAGGTCCCAGAAGATATCATTGAAAAATTTGGAAAAATCTTGGAAAACCCCAGGAGCGTTGCACAGACCAAAAGGCATTACAAGATACTCAAAATGTCCATCATGAGTATTGAAGGCCATTTTCCATTCATCTCCCTCACGGATACGAATAAGGTTATATGCACCCCATAGGTCCCACTTGGAGAAGACCTTGGCTCCTCAGAGACGGTCAAAAAGTTTGGAGATAAGAGGAAGTGAATAACGATTTTTGACCGTAATCTTGTTAAGTCCCCTGTAGTCAATACAAGGTCGGAAAGAACCATCCTTTTTCCCAACAAAGAAGAATCCTGCTCCGGCAGGAGAAGAGGACTTACGGATAAAACCTTTTTGGAGGTTCTCCTGGATATACTGTACTTCGCCATGGCTTGGGTCTCATTAACTTAAAACGGGTAAATTCTTCCACGAGGAGGTGTGGTACCAGGAAGTAAATCAATGGGGCAATCTTAAGGATGATGTGGAGGTAAAGACTCAGTCTGTTTCATGCAGAAAACGTCTGAAAAATCTCGGTGAGGTAGAGGTAGACCAGGTAAAGGAGGAGGACGGGCAATAACTTTAGGCTGAACTGGCCTGAGACAAAGATTTTGACAGTGCTGTCCCCAGCGAATAATTTCTCCAGTTCTCCAATCAAGTTGCGGAGAATGGCGTCAAAGCCAAGGTAGACCAAGAAGAAGCTCAGAGGTACAGCAAGGAAGCACATAGAACTCAATCTTTTCTTTATGCAAAACTACTACTTGCATGATGAGAGGCTCAGTACGAAAAAGCAATTTACAGTTCAGATTTTGTCCATGAACAGAAGAGTAAGTTCAGTCAAAGAAGAGGATCACGTGCAGCGAGGGCATCTTTAATGCTGCTTGACAGTCCTTTTTTGAATGTGGCACACAAGGCCTCATCATTCCATGCTAGTTCTGAGGCTAGTGTGTGGAATTCCCAACAGAAGAATTCCCTTGACAGAGCCGTCTCAGCTGAAGAGGCACGTGCGGGTTCCTCAAAGACACTGAGGAATTCTGCCAGAAAAGCCATCAAGTTAGAAGATAATGCATCACCGCGGTCCAAAAGGGGTGTAACCCAGGCCAGGGCTTTTCCGAACAGTAGGATAATAACAAAGGCCACCTTAGCACGTTCCGTCGGAAACTGTTCAGACATGAGCTCCAAATACATGGAGCAAAATATAACAAAGCCTCTGCATAACTTGGAATCACCATCATATTTATTAGGTAAGGGTAGACATAGCTGGGAGCCTGAGGACACTGCAGGGACTGGTGGAGAGAGTGGTGCTGGTTGCGGGTACTGCTGTTGTTGCTGCATGGCCAATAGCTGTTGCTGCATCTGTCGGGCCCGCCTGCAACTGACGTACCACAATGGAGGGAAGATCCGCAACTTCAGGCAGAGGTACCTCAGCGGGATTCATGGCCGGATCTTACTGTAACACTCACGGTTCAGTAGACAGGAACACTGCAGGTAGTAGATTTGCTGGACCTGTGTGGCAGATGACACGGGCCATACCAGGGAGCGCAGTCTACACCAGAGCCCGCCGCAAAGTGGGATGGACTTGCTGCGGTAGGCGGCACCCAGGTCGCTACCCCTGGCACGACTCGACCACACAGGCGGCTTAGGAGATTCGAGGTACAGTACGTTTGTTAGGTTGTAAGTTTGATAAGTGGTTAAGTGTTACGTTTTGCTAGGTGGGTAATTGGTACATTAGCTAGGTAGGCAGGTAGGTAAGTGGTAACTTTGCTAGGTAGGCAAGTAGGTGGTAAGTGTGGTAGATAGGCAGGTAGGTGGTAAGTTTTCTAGGTAGGCAGGTAGATGGTAAGTCTTCTAGGTAGGCAGGTAGGTGGTAAGTTTGCTAGGTAGGTAGGTAGTAGTTAAGTTTGCAAGGTAGGCAGGTAGGTCCCTCCCGACCCCTAATTCTATCTTAATTCCCCCAAAGCCCTAGCAGCCACCTGGTTGCATTACTAAAGACCACCTCTCACTTGTGGAAGAGAGGTGGCCATTAGTTACATATGCAGGATAAAGAGATTACACACTCCCACGTCACTCCCCCTCCCATAGACATGAATGGAGGGGGTATGACGTGATGTAACGAGGGGGCGTGGCATGAAGGAATGAAGGGGCGTGACGTGATGGCACTTCTCCAGTCCCAGAAACACAGAGGTTTCCGAGACTGGAGCAGCAGCCCGGCAGAGAATGCCAGGTGCTGCACGGAGATCGCGGAGGAGTACCAGCGGTGGGCTACCCCTGATCAGGCATTTTATCCCCTATTCTTTGGATAGGGGATAAGATGTCTATGGCTGAATACCCTTTTAACTGCACTGGAAGCGAGCCCCTGCTGTATGTCTAATGCTTTATCCGGCCACACCCCTTCCATAAATATTCAACCCTTTTCCTCAGCAAGTCTGTAAAGTGGGTGGGATTAATGACCAAAGGGGCATGTTTATCATCAGAGTTTGTGGGAGTAAGCAACAGCCTCCCCTCAAGTGCAGTTAAGAAGAAAATGCCATACTAACAACAAGTTGAATATTTTTGGTGCAACTGTAAGAAGCATTAGAAACAGGGTCACCTGCACTATCTAACTGTGTATCAGGTTAGTGTGGGTGACCCTGCTGTCAGTGCCCTTTTAATTCACAGCTTAGACTGTCAACTACTGCTATAGTGCCCTTTATACTGCTGCTGTTTCTTAGTGTGTACTATAAGAGTAGGGTCACATGTAGTGTAAACGCTGTTCATTTGATGCACCTGCGTTTTTAAGTGCTGGCAAAGTATATGGGTGTTTATTATTACTCCCATTGTCTTTGCTAGCACAGAAAAACGCATTTGTGCGTCAAAAACGCAAGTGCAACAAAAACGCAGCATTTACGGTACATGTGACTCAACCCTAAAGAGGTAGAAGAGCCTAAGCCGCTCTTCTGTAATTGTGCAGTGAATGGGGGCCACCATAAATACTAGACTCTAGCCAATAGCTCAGGGACATTTGAAATGTAGAGATAGAGTCTGCAGAGCAGACATCTGATTAAAAATGCCATGTACAAGTTATATAATGGCCTAAAATAGTGGCGTTGCTTCCCATGTACATATATGACAGCTTATCCTGAAAAGTTGCCTGAAATGACAGGTAAGCTGTAATTTATAGTATTTTATCATTAATCAAACATGTCCAGTGCATTGCTTCCTTTAGTTTTGGCTCCGAACCTCAGTTGCAACATCATATTTCTGAGTCTGCAGCAATTATTGATAATGTTGTGGAAAACTTTTAGCTGCAGAATGCTTACTATAATAGTTTTTATACACTTTGTTAGAACCTGTCTTTAGAAACCTTTCCAAACTATTTGCCTGTGGGTCACATATATCACCACTTTCTATTACACAAGTGTGTAGAAGTACCTCAGAAAGAGGCACAGGTCAAAAAAGAAATACATTTTTTTTTTTTGTGGTAACTCCAAATTTTTGAAATCTACACACCGGCAACCAAACAGTCTCCTGTAACAATGCTTTCTCCTCTGGCTGTTAAAAACATGACCATTTCACTACCCTCTATACAAAACTAAGGCACATCTTATCTACAATTAGTAACACAATTCTGCTGCACCTTTCGCACTGCAGGACGCCAGGACGACCTTCCAACCGTGACTCGTCTTCACAGAATCTGCCAGAAAAACAATTTAAAGGAGTACTCCGCCCCTTGACATCTTATGCCCTATCCAAGGGATAGGGGATAAGATGTCTGATCGGGGGGGTGACCTCGGCTGCGGCACCACAGACATCCGGTGCACGAAGCGAACTTCGCTCCGTGCCGGATGACAGACGTTGCGGGGCGGAGGCGATCAGCAAGGCCAGACTGGGTATAAAAACTAGCCCTGGAAATAATGACATGCTAATTCCCCAGCAGTATGTCATTGTGCCAGCCTCTGCATAAAAGTGAAGTCAGTGAAAACATTTTCCACATTCCTTTGACTGAGATGTCACCATGGTGACAAGGAGTACTCACCACTGTGTGTCCAGCCTGCAAGGTGTTATAAAGTGCAAAAGGGGAGCACCAGAAACCAGACATTAGGGACCTGACAGTTACAGCCTTTTACGCATCACCATTTATTTTACTTTCTTAGGGGGGCCAGGTCACAAGCAGAGAGAAGCACAACAAAACTACATCCAGAAAGAATGTGTGTAAGGCACAAAAGACAAATCACAGGCGAAGTGTGGTCAGCAGCCGTATGTTCAAATCTGGCACTGTGTAAAGCTGGGGATGCACCCAGCATCCATGCTGCCTTATAGGGTAACCAGCAACCAGCACAGCTGACAGCCATAGTATTCCCCCCTCCTTTATGAGGGGTCACTGGACCCTTATTCAATGAACCTGGTTTAGATGGATGCAACAGGTGGAATCTCTTGATCAGAGCATAAACATAAATAGGCTTGGCAGACATCCGGGACCTTTCATCTGGCCAATACCGTTTCCAATTGAGGTGATGTAAGGAACCCTGGCAGAGATAAGAATTAACAGCCTTGGAAACCTTGTTTTCCAATTGTCCCCAGACCTCAACTGGAGCAGGAGGTTTTCGGGGAAAAAGAGACAGCACAAACTTCTAGTTTTATTCAAAAATATAATGGATTTTGAATGAAACTGGAGTGCCACTAGACTGACAGCTTCGGAAATATGCAGCCCTTTGTATCTGGGCATTGATTTACTCAAAGGAATTCCTAGGTTCCAATTCTTTGTAGTTAATTAAACTGTATTTCCCATCAGAAATTCAGAGCCAACAAAACGTCTGACTATACTGGGTTTCCTCAGGTTTGCATGAACCTGGGGCCCAGAATGTGCCCAGATCTTTGGAAATGTCAGATGAAGATGAGAAGGAGCAGGTTCTAGGCTACCCATAATTACGGAAACACTGCCAATGGATAAATGAAATAATGGTTATGGCAAACTCATCTTTCCATTTTTTGCCTTTCCGTTTGCCCACTTCTCTTAGAGTGAAATTCTGAAGAGAAAGAAAGTTGCATTCACAACTTGAAACAAAAGGCCTTTAAGAAACAAGACACAATTTGTACCACATTTTCAACTAACATATTATCAGGTATCCAATGAAGTTTGACTACATGAAGAACAAAAACAACAAAGACGTGGCCTCAAATGGCAGGAGGTGCTTAACCCCTAATGCAGTTGAGCTTATATATTGGGGGAGTGGATTCTACACTTGTGGTCCATTGCTAAGGACGATCCCCAGCATAAAATGCATACAATGGAGGATTCCTGCAGCAGACCACAAGTACCCCAATGTTACCCTACACCAGATAAAAGGTGTGGATGTATAACACTTAGAATAATACAAATCAGGAATTTAGGTGCACTACTTTGGTAGATGTAAACAATGACATTGGCTAACCCTCAATACTGATGTTAAAATTGAGACATTAGCCAGTATGTCTGTTACGCCTAGCGCTCCGGGCCCCCGCTCCTCCCCGGAGCGCTCACGGCGTCTTTCTTCCTGCAGCTCCCCGGTCACTCCCGCTGACCGGGAGCGCTGCTCTGTCATGGCCGTTGGGGATGCGATTCGCACAGCGGGACGCGCCCGCTCGCGAATCGCATCCCAGGTCACTTACCCGTTCCCGTCCCCTGCTGTCATGTGCTGGCGCGCGCGGCTCCGCTCTCTAGGGCGCGCGCGCGCCAGCTCCCTGAGACTTAAAGGGCCAGTGCACCAATGATTGGTGCCTGGCCCAATTAGCTTAATTGTCTCCCACCTGTTCCCTGGCTATATCTAGTCTCCTCCCTTGCACTCCCTGGCCGGATCTTGTTGCCTTAGTGCCAGTGAAAGCGTTCCTTGTGTGTTCCTTGCCTGTGTTTCCAGACCTTCTGCCGTTGCCCCTGACTACGATCCTTGCTGCCTGCCCCGACCTTCTGCTACGTCCGACCTTGCTTTTGCCTACTCCCTTGTACCGCGCCTATCTTCAGCAGCCAGAGAGGTGAGCCGTTGCTAGTGGATACGACCTGGTCACTACCGCCGCAGCAAGACCATCCCGCTTTGCGGCGGGCTCTGGTGAAAACCAGTAGTGGCTTAGAACCGGTCCACTAGCACGGTCCACGCCAATCCCTCTCTGGCACAGAGGATCCACTACCTGCCAGCCGGCATCGTGACAGTAGATCCGGCCATGGATCCCGCTGAAGTTCCTCTGCCAGTTGTCGCTGACCTCACCACGGTGGTCGCCCAGCAGTCACAACAGATAGCGCAACAAGGCCAACAGCTGTCTCAACTGACCATTATGCTACAACAGTTACTACCACAGCTTCAGCAGTCATCTCCTCCGCCAGCTCCTGCACCTCCTCCGCAGCGAGTGGCCGCTCCTGGGATACGCTTATCCTTGCCGGATAAATTTGATGGGGACTCTAAGTTTTGCCGTGGCTTTCTTTCCCAATGTTCCCTGCATCTGGAGATGATGTCGGACCTGTTTCCCACTGAAAGGTCTAAGGTGGCTTTCGTAGTCAGCCTTCTGTCCGGAAAAGCCCTGTCATGGGCCACACCGCTCTGGGACCGCAATGACCCCGTCACTGCCTCTGTACACTCCTTCTTCTCGGAAATCCGAAGTGTCTTTGAGGAACCTGCCCGAGCCTCTTCTGCTGAGACTGCCCTGTTGAACCTGGTCCAGGGTAATTCTTCCGTTGGCGAGTATGCCGTACAATTCCGTACTCTTGCTTCTGAATTGTCCTGGAATAATGAGGCCCTCTGCGCGACCTTCAAAAAAGGCCTATCCAGCAACATTAAAGATGTTCTGGCCGCACGAGAAATTCCTGCTAATCTACATGAACTCATTCATCTAGCCACTCGCATTGACATGCGTTTTTCTGAGAGGCATCAAGAGCTCCGCCAGGAAAAAGACTTAGATCTCTGGACACCTCTCCCACAGTCTCCACTGCAATCTGCGCCTAGGCCTCCCGCCGAGGAGGCCATGCAAGTGGATCGGTCTCGCCTGACCCTGGAAGAGAGGAATCGCCGTAAGGAAGAGAATCTTTGTCTGTACTGTGCCAGTACTGAACATTTTTTGGTGGAGTGCCCAATCCGTCCTCCACGTCTGGGAAACGCACGCTCGCACCCAGCTCTCGTGGGTGTGGCGTCTCTTGATGCTAAGTCGACTTCTCCACGTCTCACGGTGCCTGTTCGGATTTCTACGTCAGCCAGCTCTCCCCTCTCAGCCGTGGCCTGCCTGGACTCTGGAGCTTCTGGGAATTTTATTCGGGAGTCCTTAGTGAATAAATTCCGCATTCCGGTGACCCGTCTTGTCAAGCCACTCCACATTTCCGCGGTCAACGGAGCCAGATTGGACTGCACCGTGCGTTATCGCACGGAGCCCCTCCTAATGTGCATCGGACCTCATCACGAGGAAATTGTATTTTTTGTCCTTCCCAATTGCACTTCTGAAGTTCTCCTTGGATTACCCTGGCTTCAACACCATTCCCCAACCCTGGATTGGTCCACTGGGGAGATCAAGAGTTGGGGTCCCTCTTGTTCCAAGGACTGCCTTCAACCGGTTCCCAGTACTCCCTGCCGTGACCCTGTGGTTCCTCCTGTATCCGGTCCCCCTAAGGTCATTAAGGACTCTGCCTGCCACAGGAAATGCCTCTCCCCCCCTCCCAGTCCCATCAGGCAAGCCTCTGTGTCCCCTCATGGCCCTCGTCCTGGTGTCACACTGCCCCGTGCCAGGTCTCGCCCTCTGCCCTCTCTCCCCATTCCTACTCCTGCTGTTCTGCCTGCCGTTGAGGAATCCCTCCATCCTTTCCCGGTGTCCTCATCCCAGGGGAGGCAGTTACCGGACAAAGAGAAGGGGAGACCTAAGGGGGGGGGTACTGTTACGCCTAGCGCTCCGGGCCCCCGCTCCTCCCCGGAGCGCTCACGGCGTCTTTCTTCCTGCAGCTCCCCGGTCACTCCCGCTGACCGGGAGCGCTGCTCTGTCATGGCCATTGGGGATGCGATTCGCACAGCGGGACGCGCCCGCTCGCGAATCGCATCCCAGGTCACTTATCCGTTCCCGTCCCCTGCTGTCATGTGCTGGCGCGCGCGGCTCCGCTCTCTAGGGCGCGCGCGCGCCAGCTCCCTGAGACTTAAAGGGCCAGTGCACCAATGATTGGTGCCTGGCCCAATTAGCTTAATTGTCTCCCACCTGTTCCCTGGCTATATCTAGTCTCCTCCCTTGCACTCCCTGGCCGGATCTTGTTGCCTTAGTGCCAGTGAAAGCGTTCCTTGTGTGTTCCTTGCCTGTGTTTCCAGACCTTCTGCCGTTGCCCCTGACTACGATCCTTGCTGCCTGCCCCGACCTTCTGCTACGTCCGACCTTGCTTTTGCCTACTCCCTTGTACCGCGCCTATCTTCAGCAGCCAGAGAGGTGAGCCGTTGCTAGTGGATACGACCTGGTCACTACCGCCGCAGCAAGACCATCCCGCTTTGCGGCGGGCTCTGGTGAAAACCAGTAGTGGCTTAGAACCGGTCCACTAGCACGGTCCACGCCAATCCCTCTCTGGCACAGAGGATCCACTACCTGCCAGCCGGCATCGTGACAATGTCCTTAGATGAAAGTACTTGTGGTCTGCTGCAGGAATCCTCCATTGTATGCATTTTATGCTGGGGATTGCTCTTAGCAATGGACCACAAGTGTAGGATCTGCTCCCCTAATATATATGCACAACTGCATTAGGGGTTAAGCACCTCCTGCCATTTGAGGCCACATCTTTGTTGTTTTTGTTGTTAAAATTTATACTAATGAGCCTGTATCATCACTATAGGTAGCATTAATTTGCCTGTGAGGCTGGCAACATATCAGCCAACTTGGGTGGGGCTTATAGCCTTTCTCCCACCTCCCATTGTATGTGTGCCTAGCCACACTGGAGGTAACCCGGGAGCAGTCTGTGAGCCGGACTTAATTCTGCCGTAATTGCCCACTGGCCTCTGGTTTTGCTTATCATGCACAGGTAGGTTTAGTGTTAGGTCCTGTGACACTTGAGAAACCTTGGCGTTGGTGTGCGGGCTCAGGTATGTCCTTCATCTAAGGATATACTGGCTAATGTCTCAATTTTAACATCAGTGTTGAGGGTTAGCCAATGTAATTGTTTACATCTACCACAGTAGGGCACCTAAATTCCTGTTTTGTATTATACATGAAGAACAAACAAGTCAGAGAGCATTGGGGAACTGGGAGAGAGACATAACATGGGTAATTTTACAAAATAGGTCTATGTAAGGACTCACGGCAGTTGGCAGGACACTCACGGAGGAAGTGGATCCACTGGACCTGTGTGGCAGATGACGGGGGCCATGTCAAGGAGCGTAGTCTAAGGTGCTGCTGGTTTTAACCAGAGCTAGCCTCAAAGCGGGATGGTCTTGCTGCGGCAGGCGGTCCAGATCTCTACCCCTCGCAAGACTTGACCACACAGGCGGCTGAGGTGATGCGAGGCACAGGAGGTATAGGCAAGACGTGGTCTGGTAGCAGGAGAACAGGGCTGGCAGCAGTGGAGCAAGGTCAGGAATGTAGCAGAGGGTCAGGACATGGCAGAGCAACACAGAATATACTTTCACTAAGGCACAAGGCAACAAAGATCCGTCAGGGAGTGAAGGGAGGTGCAGGTGGAAACAATAATAAAGGGCGTACTGGCCCTTTAAATCTTAGAGCTCCGGCGTGCCCTAGGAGGTGGGGGCATGCGCACCGGCCCTGAAAGAGAGCAGAAGGGACAGTGGAGAACGGAGGTAAGTGACGGGCTGGGATTCGCATGCAGGTGTGAATCCCGGCCCTGCTGGCAGAGGAGGAGGGAGAAGGAGAGCGCTCATGGCCAGTGTGTCTGGCCGAAGCACAGGACGTGACAGTACCCCCCCCCCCTCTGGTCTCCCCCTCTTTTTGAGGTTCAAGAAATGCCTGAAAAGGTTACGATCCAAGATGTTCTCCTCCAGCTCCCAAGATCTTTCCTCGGGACCAAATCCCTTCCAGTCAACCAAGAACAATTGTCTCCCTCTCACGGTCTTAGAGTCTAAAATCTCTTTGACTTCATAGACATCAGAAGAACCAGAGACAGGCGTGGGAAGAAAATAATTTTGAGAACTGGTTGATGACAAGAGGCTTGAGGAGAGATACATGGAAAGAATTGGGAATACGTAAAGAAGGCAATCAGAGTTTATAAGAGACTGGATTAATTCTTCGCAAGACCTCGAACGGACCCAGGAAACGGGGACCAAACTTGTAACTGGGAATTTTAAAATGGTTGTATCTGGAGGATAACAAAACTTTATCATTGGGAAAGAAGGACGGAGGAGGTCTTCTTTTCTCATCTGCCTCTACTTTCATACGAGTAGAGGCTTGAGACAGAGAATGGCGAGTCTGTTGCAAGATGGAGGAGAAGTCTCGAACAAGTTCATCTACAGCTGGCACGCCAGATGAGACTGGAATAGTTAGAGGAGAACGAAGATGATGTGCATAAAAAATAAAAAATTGAGAAGTCCTCATAGATTCAGCATCCTTATGATTATAGGAAAATTCTGCCCAAGGTAGAAGGTCGACCCAATCGTCCTGTCGAGCAGAAACAAAATGATGGAGATAACCTTCCAGGATTTGATTCACCCTCTCCACTTTATCATTAATCTAAGGGTGGTAGGCAGATGAGAAGTCCAAATTAATGTCAGTTTGGGAACAGACAGCACGCCAAAACTTGGAAACAAACTGCACTCCTCTATCCGAGACGATGTGATTCGGAGGGCCATGTAGACGAAAAATATGTTGAAGGAAATGTTTTGCCAGCTGTGGAGCAGATGAAAGACCTGGTAACGAGACCTGAATGAAATGAGCCATCTTGGAGAATCGATCGACCACCACCCAGATGACCGTTTTATTATGGGAAGGTGGCAGATCGGTACTGAAGTCCATAGCAATATGAGATCAAGGAGTCTCCGGAATGGGCAAAGGCTGTAGGAGACCCACAAGTTTCTGCCGATGGGTCTTGTCACGGGAACAGGTTACACAGAAACAGACAAAACCGGTGACATCGCGTCCAAGGTGCGGCCACCAGTAATGCCGGCAGATAAGTTGAGTAGTCTTCCGTATTCCAGGGTGACCAGCCAACAAAGAAGAATGTCCCCAATTCAAGACTTTCAGTCTCAGTTTAACTGGCACAAAAGATTTCCCTGGGGCAATTTGCTGAAGATCGGCAGGAGCTGCAGAAATCAATCACTCCAGAGGAATAATATGCCATGGCTGGAGCATCAGCTCTGACGTTAGCAGGGCGGAAATTAATTAAGAAATTAAATCTGGAAAAGAAAAGAGACCATCTAGCATGGCGAGGGTTCAATCGCTGAGCAGACTAGAGATATAGAAGACTCTTATGGTCAGAATAGATTCTGACCAGATGAGGAGAACCTTTTAACAAATGTCGCCACTCTTCGAAGGCAAGCTTAATTGCAAGGAGTTCTCGATCTCCAATAGAGTAGTTCCTCTCTGCAGGCGAGAAAGTCTTGGAAAATAATCCACAGGTTACAACCTTGCCCTTGGAGTTTTTCTGAGTTAGCACCGCACAGGCTCCAACTGAAGAAGCATCTACCTCCAAGGCAAAAGGGTCTCTCTGGATCAGGTCTTGTAAGTACGGGAGCAGAGGCAAAAGCAGTTTTTAAGCAAGTGGAGGCCTGTTCAGCCACCGAAGGCCAAGTTTTGGGGTTAGAGTTCTTCTTAGTGAGGGCCACAATCGGATCAACCACGGAAGATAAATGAGGGATGAACTGACAATAATAATTGGCAAATTCCAAAAAGCGTTGAATGGCACTTAGACCTGTAGGACGAGGCCAATCCAAAACCACAGTCAGTGTGTCAGGATCCATCTGAAGGCCTTGATGAGAAACAATGCAACCGAGGAATGGAAGGCTTGATCTCTTTAATAGGCATTTCTCCAGTTTGGCATAAAGATGATTCTCCCGGAGGCGCTGAAGAACCAGACGGACATTTGAGCGATGCTCCAAGATGGGTGAGTAGATCAAGATGTCATCAAGATAAACAACAACACAGGTGTAGAGTAAATCTCGGAAGATATTGTTGACGAATTCCTGAAAGACAGCTGGGGCATTACAAAGACCGAAAGGCATCATGAGATACTCAAAAAGTCCATCACGGGTATTGAAGGCCGTCTTCCATTCGTCTCCCCTGCAGATTCGAATAAGGTTAAATGCTCCTCGCAAATCCAACTTAGAGAAGACCTTGGCACCCCGTAGACGATCAAAAAGTTCAGAAATTAGAGGAAGAGGATAGCGATTTTTGATCGAGATCTTGTTAAGACACCTGTCGTCAATACATGGACTTAGAGAACCATCCTTCTTCCCTACAAAGAAGAAACCTGTTCCGGCAGGAGAAGAGGACTTACAGATAAATCCCTTTTTGAGGTTCTCTTGGATATATTTTTCCATGGCTTGTGTCTCAGGAACAGATTATGGATAAATTCTTCCTCAAAGAGGCTGTAAGTCTGTCAACGATTTGGTGGTAAGGTCTCGGCCTGCTTTTCGCAGAATACATCTGAATAGTCTTGGTATGGAGAAGGCAGACCAGGCAAAGAGGAAGAGAAGAGACAGGTTTTGACTGGACTGGCATAAGGCAGTGATTTGGGCAAAACTGTCCCCAGCGTGTAATTTTACCAGATTTCCAGTCAAGTTGTGGAGAATGGCGTTGGAGCTATGGAAGACTGAGATAAAGCACCGAAGTACAATGGGGAAGCACATAGAACTCAATTTATTCCTTGTGCAAGACTCCTACTTGCATGTAGAGAAGCACTGTGCGGAATAGCACCTTGCAATCCAGATTTTGTCCATTAACAGAAGAAATATACATGGGCTTAGCAAGCCGAGTCACAGGAAGTTGATGTTTATGGACCAAGGAAGCATCAATGAAGTCGCCAGCGGAATCTGAGTCCAAAAATGCAGAAGCGATGAATGAAGACTTTGCAGAAGTAAAGACTTGAACGGGAATGGTCAATCGAGGAGAGGTAGTATTCCCACCTAGGGACGCCTCTCCCACGTGTCCTAGGTGCATGCATTTCCCGGATGCTGTGGACGTATAGAAGAGTCTTTGAGAATCTGCTCCGGACTGGCATAATATAGGCACAAATTCTCATTGCGTCGTCGGAATCTTTCCAGCTGCGTTAAGTGAGAACGGTCCACTTGCATAGCCTCTTCGGCAAGAGGCAAATAAAACTATATAGGTGGACGTTGGAACACAGGCGCCAAGCGAGGAAATCCCTGCGTTTTGGCAGGTTCTCTTTCCATATGAAGCTTCTGCTGCCTCTCGGCAAACCGCACATTGATGCGAGAGGCTAAATGAATTAGTTCACACATGGTAGATGGAGGATCTCGTGCAGCGAGAGCATCCTTAATTCTACTGGACAGTCCTTTTTTAAATGTAGCACACAACGCCTCATCTTTCCAAGCCAGTTCAGAGGCAAGGGTTCAGAATTGAACTGTGTAGTCGCCAACAGAGGAATTCCCTTGGCAGAAGTTCAGAAGAGCCGTCTCGGCAGAGGAAGCTCGTGCGGGTTCTTCAAATACACTGTGGAATACTGTCAGGAAAGCCGGCAGGTTAGAAGTAACCGGATCATTACCATCCCAGAGAGTAGTAGCTCAGGCCAGGGCTTTTCTGGACAAAAGACTGACCATAAACACCACTTTAGCTCGTTCCGTCGAGAACTGATCCACCATGAGCTCCAGATGCATGGAACACGAGTCACAAAGCCTCTACACAACTTTGGATCACCTTCATACTTCGAGGTAAAGGGTAATCGAAGCTTGGATCCAGAAGAAGCTGCTGGAACGGGTGGTGAGACAGGAGCAGGTTGCAGCTGCTGCTGCGGTTGTTGCTGTACGGCAAGAAGCTGTTGCATCATGGCAGACAATTGACTCAGTTGTTGCGCCTGACGGGCTAACTGCTGCGACTGTAGAGCGACGACGGAGGAAAGGTCCGTAATTTCAGGCAGGGGTACCTCAGTGGGATCCATGGCCAAATCTTACTGTAAGGACTCATGGCAGTTGGCAGGACACTCACGGAGGAAGTGGATCCGCTGGACCTGTGTGGCAGATGACGCGGCCCCTGCCAGTGAGCAGAATCTAAGGTGCCGCTGGTTTTCACCAGAGCCTGCCGCAAAGAGGAATGGTCTTGCTGTGGCTGTCACGCCCCCTCCTTGCATTGGGTGGGGCGTTACATCACACAGGGGCGGAGTCGTGATGTCACGATCTTCCCTTCCTATAGTCGGGAGCCAGAACCTCCAGCACTGCCGGAAGCAGATACAGGTGGGTGCTGCATGCTATATTGCGGGGGTCTCCAGCGGCGGGACCCCCGCAATCAGACATCTTATGCCCTATCCTTTGGATAGGGGATAAGATGTCTAGGGGTGGAGTACCCCTTTAAGTTAATCTGTTCATCCCCTGCATCTCCTGGTTTTGTCTGCTGTATGCTTATCCTTATATCTAGTCTTGTTCATATTATCATATCTGCCGTTAATCTTGATCCCGGTTTCACAACTGTATGTTAGCATGGTATGTGTCTTGATATATCTGTTTGTTGCTTTGTAGTATTCCCATTATGTTCCTGACTTGTTCTCCTACATGTACTGTTATGTCCATTTTGTTTGATTTGACGCCCATTGACTTTAGCGCAGTATAGGGTCCGTCCTCGTGGTTGTCTATCCGTCGTTTAGGGTGGATGGGCAATAGGAAGGGACAGCGGTTGTAGGGACAGTTAGCGCTAACTCCCTGTTCCCCTTTCATGACATAATTGTGCTGAGAAGCGGTCATGTCTTTTTTCCTAAACTTGCGTTAACCCGCAACAATATTTTTATTTAATTCATTTTTTTTTGTAATTTAGCAATAATTGTTCCAATCACTTAAGAACAAACAAATTATAATGAATAGTAATACAGTATGTGCAGAAGGCCTGTATAGCAGGTCTTTTTACTTACTAATCCCCAAACATGTCATCAATAAAGCTGCCAATTTGGGTGCTGTCTTTGCTACTCCCTTGCTTGTTTTTAGTAGATTTAGCTGCAGGCTACTATGAGTAAGGTCTAGGTACCAGATTCCTGTCATGAATTTTTGATAGTGTCGATAAGGAATTTGTTTATACAGTTTCCTGTCTAGCAAAGTGTAGTTTAGCAATTTTGTGATTTCCACAAAACACTTACTGTAACCTTTGTGGTGACATTGAGGGGCATTTATCAAAAGTGAACTTGGCTTTTGTTCACTTTAGATTTAAAAAAAAGTTGCAGACAGAAAGTGACGTCCATGCGCCAAATTTATCAAATGGCACGCGGGCATTGATGAATGCCCGCTGAATTGCTCTCTTAAATGTTGCAGAGTAGTGATGGGCAGTGCAACAATTGTATTAAAAGTCGCACAGACCTTAAAGGGGTAGTCCAGTGGTGAAAAACTTATCCCCTATCCTAAGGATAGGGGATAAGTTTGAGATCGCGGGGGGTCCGACCGCTGGGGCCCCCTGCGATCTCTCTGTACGGGGCCCCGGCTCTCCACCGAGATAGCGGGTGTCGACCCCCGCACGAGGCGGCGGCCGACACGCCCCCTCAATACATCTCTATGGCAGAGCCGGAGATTGCCGAAGGCAGCGCTTCGGCTCTGCCATAGAGTTGTATTGAGGGGGCGTGTCGGCCGCTGCCTCGTGCGGAGGTCGACACGCCCCCTTCCAGCGGGCTGTCGGGGCTCCGTACAGGAGATCGCGGGGGGCCCCAGGGGTCGGACCCCCCGCGATCTGCAACTTATCCCCTATCCTTAGGATAGGGGATAAGTTGCTCACCACTGAATCACCACTGGACTACTCCTTTAATATAATCATCGTATGGAGACATATAGGGCAGGGTTGAATTGCCTAGTGATTTCTTATAAATATTGTCCATGTGACCTTTTTGCAACTTTTCGCAGAAAAGTCGCACATGATAAATTGGTTACCACTGCACAAAGGGATCTAAATCAGTTCACTTTGTGGTATTAAAAATTAAATGTTCTAAATTAAATGTTGCAAGAAAAGTCGCACAGAACCAGCCTGCGACTTTTCCTGCGACAAATTTAGACGAAAAAAGCTGTCTAAATTGCTTGATAAATTCCCCTCATTGACCCTACAAGTTGATATAAGCCACCTTAAAGAGGTACTCCACTGGAAAACATTTTTTTTAATTTTTTTTAAATCAACTGGTGCCGGAAAGTTAAAGGGGTACTCTGGTGGAAAACTTTTTTTTTTTTTTTCAACTGGTGCCAGAAAGTTAAACAGATTTGTAAATGACTTCTGTCTCAATCCTTCCAGTACTTATTAGCTGCTGAATACTATAGAGGAAATTATTTTCTTTTTGGAATACAGTGCTCTCTGCTGAATCACGAGCACAGTGCTCTCTGCTGACATCTCTGTCCATTTTAGGAACTGACCAGAGCAGCATATGTTTCCCTATGGGGATTTTCTTCTACTCTGGACAGTTCTTAAAATGAACAGAGATGTCAGCAGAGAGCACTGTGCTCGTGATGTCAGCAAAGAGCACTGTGTTCCAAAAAGAAAATAATTTCTTCTGTAATATTCAGCAGCTAATAAGTACTGGAAGGATTAAGATTTTTTTTTAGAAGTAATTTACAAATCTGTTTAATTTTCTGGCACCAGTTGATAAAAAAAAAAAAAAAAAAGTTTTCCACCGGAGTACCCCTTTAAACAAGTTTTGTAAATTACTTCTATTAAAAAATCTTAATCCTTCCAGTACTTATTAGCTGCTCTTTGCTCTACAGGACATTTTTTTCTTTTTGAATTTCCTTTCTGTCTGACCACAAAGCTCTCTGCTGACACCTCTGTCCATTTTAGGAACTGTCCAGAGTACTGCACTGGACAGTTCCTGACATGGACAGAGTTGTCAGCAGAGAGCACTGTGGTCAGACAGAAAGGAAAGTCAAAAAGAACAGAACTTCTTGTGGAGCATATAGCAGCTGATAAGTACTGGAAGGATTAAGATTTTTTAATAGAAGTAATTTACAAATATGTGTAACTTTTTGGCACCAGTTGATTAAAATAAAATGTTTTCCAGTGCAATACCCCTTTAAGTCTAGTAATTTGCCCAGAGAAAAGTAGCACCTGGGGGGACTGCTAGCCTTTTATCAAATTCTCTATTTAGATTGTACAAAAGTCAAATGTTGAAGAGCTTGGGTTGGCACCATTTACCTATGTGTCTATAGAGCTATGTTATTTATGTAACAGTTATCGCTTTAAAAAATTTTAACGGCTATAAATACCCTATAGATGGCTGTTTTCCGTCAGAGCCCAAGATATTAAAGGGGTTCTCCGGTGCTTAAACATCTTATCCCCTATCCAAATGATAGGGGATAAGATGCCTTAGTCCCCCTGGGGACCCCCGTGATCTTGCACACGACACCCCGTTTGTCGATCACGGGGCAGGTGGCGTGTGACGTCATGCCTCCACCCCCGTGTGACCTCACGCTCCGCCCCTCAATGCAAGTCTACAGCTATCACGCCCCCTCCCATAGGCTTGCATTGAGAGGCGAGCGTGACGTCACACGGGGGTGGAGGCGTGACGTCACACGCCGTCGGCCCTGTGGTCGCAGCTAATCAGACCCGGAGCGAACACGCTCCGGGGACTGATTACAGATGGGGTGCCGTGTGCAAGATTACGGGGGTCCCATGCGGCGGGACTCCTGCGATCAGGTATCTTATCCCCTATCCTTTGGATAGGGGATAAGATGTTTAAGCACCAGAGTACCACTTTAAATATCTGCATGCCAACAAGCATGAGGAAAACTACTCTACAGAATCTTTGGATCCAAATTCTGTGGTGAATTTGGTCATTAATCTTTGAGACAAATATCTGAGCACATTATACAGTAAGAAAGACAAATTCCGGGGCGGTGAGTAATGAAAAGAGATGCAGGGGTGTCATGGTGAGTGCTCCGGTCCAGCGCTCCGACTGTGAGTGCTCACCACACCGCTCTCCTGGCCGGGCCGCGATTCGCATCGCGTGACGCGCCCGCATGCGAGTCGCGACCCGTCCCTTACCTGCTCCTGCTCAGTTCTCTGGTTCCCGGCGTGCGCGCCCCCACCTCCTTGGGAGCATGCGCGCCGGCTTCCCGAGATTTAAAAAGCCAGTGCACCACTGATTGGGGTCTGTTCCTTCTGCTAGGTTATTTTAGGCAGCTCTTCCCCCTCTTCCCTGCCGGATCTTCAGTGCCCCATAGCCTGAGATTAAGCGTTCCTTTGTCTGTTGCTTGCCGTGTACTTGACCCTTCCATTAAGTTATTTGACTATGCCTCCTTGCCGCCTACCTAGACCTTCTGCTAAGTCCAACTAAGCCTCTGCCTCATCCTTCTGTACTGCGCCCAGCTACCTGTGTGGTCGAGTCCTATCGGGGGTAGCGACCTGGGTACCGCCTGTTGCAGCAAGCCCATCCTGCCTTGCGGAGGGCTCTGGGGAAGACCAGCGGCATCTTGGACTCCGCTCCCCGATACGGCCCTAGTCATCTGCCACACAGGTCAGTGGATCCACATCCAGCTGCATTACAAGGGGTAATAGTTGCACCCTGGCCTGGATGCCTGTTTATAAACTAGTGCCTCCTTAGATTGTAGTACCTTAGTAAAACTGTATGCACATTTTGAGTAAAGGGAACCTGTCACATTGAAAATCCAGTCCCACCTGCAGGTATTATATTACAGAACAGGAAGAGCTGAGTAGATTGATATACTATGTTATGGAAAAAGATTAAGCATACCTTGTCATTTATTTTGTACATTTCCACTCATTTTGGGTAAAAAAGTCAAGTGGGCAGTCCTACTTAGTGAATGACAGTTATATTTGTGGATCCGCTGATCCTGTGTGGATGATGGCTTGGGCTGTACCAGGGAGCAGAGTCTAAGGTGCCGCTGGTATTCACCAGAGCCCACCACAAGGCGTAATGGACTTGCTGTGGCAGGCGGCACCCAGGTCTCACGGTGGCACGTGGCACTGGAAGGATGAAGCAAACCCGTAGTCAGGAAAAGCAGAAGGTCAGGGCGGGTGGCACAGGAGCTTAGTCAGGAACAAAGCAAGGAGGTCAGAACACAGCAAGGCAATACAGAACATGAAGGCTTTTTCTTGGCTAATGAGCACAAAGATCCAGCTAGGGGAAACAGGAAATGCTGACACTTATAGTGTCAGCGAGCAGCAGTAACCAATTAAGGATAAACAGGCCCTTTAAATTGCAGAGAGCCGGCGTGCGCACGAGCCCTGGAGGGGCGACCTTATATATTTGGATATGTTTGGCTGAGAGCCAGACCTTGTCGCCAGGAGAGTACGTCAGAGGGGTCTTCTCTTCTTATCTGCCTGCGACTTCATAAGGGAGGAGTGAGAACTAAAGAGCAACGGATCTCTTGCCAGATGGTCATAAAATCCCATAATTGGTCATCAACAGCGGGCACTCTAGAAGAGGCAGGAAGAGGGGGACGAGGGTCGATGCTAACTGGATAAGACGAACCTTCCAATAGATGTAGCCACTCTTCAAAAGCAAGCTTAATTGTGAGAATTTCCCGATCTCCAATAGAATAGTTTCTCTCTGCAGGGGAAAAGGTCTTGGAGAAGAAGCCTCAAGTCACTGTTTTACCTTTTAAAAAAGGGTGGAATGAACTGCCTCTTCGGCAGAGGGCAAAGAGGATGGTTGAGGTGGACGCTGGAACACGGGTGCCAAACGGGGAAAATGTTGTGTCGAATTAGGTTAACACTCTAGACGAAGCTCCTCCTGCCTTTCGGCAAAGCGCATATCAATTCGAGTGGCTAACTGAAGATCACTCAGGGAAGATATAGGATATATGCAGCGAGAACATCCTTGACTCTACTACAAAGTCCCTTTTTAAAGGTGGCACACAGGGCCTCATCATTCCAGGCCAACTCGGAGGCTAGGGTGCGGAATTAAACTGCGTAATCACCAACAGAAGATTCCCCTTGGCATAGGTTCAGTAGTGCAGTCTCGGCCGAGGAGGCCCATGCAGGTTCTTCAAAGACACACCGGAATTCCAAAAGGAAGGCCTGCAGATTGGAGGACACCAGATAATTTCTTCCCAGAGAGGAGTAGCCCAGGCCAGGGCTTTTTCAGAAAGAAGTCTGACCACAAACGCCACTTTAGCATGCTCCATCGGGAACTGATCAGCCATAAGTTCCAAATGCATTGAACACTGGGTCACAAACCCTTTACACAATTTAGGGTCGCCTACATATTTCTTCGGCCGAGACCGTATCTTGGAGCCTACGGAAACCACGGAAGCAGATACTGGAGGAGTCACTGGAACTGGTTGTGGCTGTTGTGGCTGTGGTGCGGTGAGGAGCTGCTGCATCATTGCGGATAACTGGTTCAGTTGTTGTGCTTTTTCTCTATCTGCATAGACTGTTGTGCCACAATAGCAGAAAGATCAGCAACATTCAGCAGAGGCACCTTGGCGGGATCCATGACCGGATCTTACTGTAAGCGGCACTGAAGAAGTGGATCCGCTGAATCCGTGTGGATGATGGCGTGGGCCGTACCAGGGAGCGGAGTCTACGGTGCCACTGGTATTCACCAGAGCCCACCGCAAAGTTAGATGGACTTGCTGTGGCAGGCATCACCCAGGTCGATATCCTTGGCACGACTCGTCCACACAGGCTGCCGAGGTGACACGTGGCACTGGAAGGATAAAGCAAACTTGTAGTCAGGAAAAGCAGATGGTCAGGGCAGGCGGCACAGGAGTGCAGTCAGGAACGAAACCAGAAGGTCAGAACACAGCAAGGCAGTACAGAACAGGAAGGCTTTCTCTTGGCTAATGAGCACAAAGATCCGGCAAAGGGAAAGAGGAAGTGCTGACACTTATAGTGTCAGTGAGCAGCGGTAACCAATTATGGGAGAGCTGGCGCGCGTGCCCTAGAGGGCGGGTACACGCATGCTGGCATCCTGGGACGGCGGAGGAAGTAGGTGAGTAACTGCCCAGCATTCGCGGCCAGCGTGTCCGGCTGGAGCGCTAGTTGTAACAATGTGCATACTAAACAAATGCTACAAGCAGATCAACTCTGGCATTGCTGTCCACTACAGCATACAGAGACTCGACAGTGCAATCGACCAGCAGGTTAACCCTGTGTATATTGAGTTTAAGCAGTGCATTCACATTTAGAAGTAGAGCATAGCTTTAAACAAACCATATCTTGAGAAGAGATAAATGGAACACTCACCATGGAAGTCTTGCATAAACATAGATTTTATTTTCAAGTGAGTAGTGCAATACAATAAAGCGTCTCATACCGGATGGAATTACAGTGAAGGGAGAGTAATTAACTGACTACTCTCCACTTGCTGAGTTTACGCAAGCAGAGTAAATTATTTGTTCTGTGATGAACTGAAATCAGGGCACCTGGGGCTATAAAATGGTTAAGAACTATAGGTACTCTTTAAGGTTTGTTTAACAGGCTCCTTTTCACACTGAGATTGATTTATGATCATTTTCCAACAGAAAAATAAAATACAAACAATAAAATATAGTAGACGGCATACACAGTTTACTAGCATTCACTGTATACCTTAAATGATGTTTTCTATGTTGCTAATAGACTACATTCTGCAGAACATTGTTACTGTATTTGTCACTGGTATTACTGTCTGTGTTATTTGTCCTTTCAAATGTGTCTGAACAGGTCACACAATCACAAGGAGGAAGGAAAGACAGTATACAAATATACATCATTCTGTTATATATACTATGTACAAATCAGTGAAAGAGTAGCAGTGCTAATACATGCTTTTGTCTTTTCTCTAGTGTGTGGTTCATCCTCAAGCCTACAATACCCATGCAATTAAAAAGAAAATGGATGTCAGCACTGCTGAACCATAAAGTGTGACTTCCAAAACAGCTACTGGGACTAGCAAAACAGTGGTGCTCTATATGTCAAAGCAATACAGTTCACTCACAAGATCAGCAGAAAAAGAAAGAAGGCAGTGGCACTCACTGCAGATCTTCATGCAGGTTTTTTTTTTTTTTTTTGCTAAATCAAATAGACAGTGAAGACGTGAGCAGATGCCAGTACGGAGAAATGGTGAGGTTATGCTTCTTCAAACCATGCCTCCCGATTTACTTCATAGGCCACGTACTCAAGTGGGAGGTACATAGTAATTAACATTATTTTATATAAAAACCATATCTTAAAAAGAGTTAAATGGAGAACTCAAGTGGAAGTTTTGGAGCACTCCTTCTAAGAATAACTTCTTTATTTTTTCATCATATTGTTACTGATACTGTTTTTGTTGTTTTACTGTGAAAAATGTAAAACATTAACAAATTGCTTTGCAACTGTCACGCCCCACAGGTGTGGACCCTCTTTGCCACAAGTGGCAGCCAGGCAGGCATAATGGGGGTCCCATGTCGGCGATCGCCGCAAATCGCAGGTCAATTCAGACCTGCGATTTGCGGCTCTTCCAGGTCAATCAGGTCTGCATCCTGGATCCTTAAGGACGCAGGGCATATCCATATGCCTGTGGGAATTCCAGTCTCCGCCGATAACTATCAGCAGGCACCCCGTGCAAACCCCTGGGGGGGGGTCCCATGTCGGCGATCGCCGCAAATCGCAGGTCAATTCAGACCTGCGATTTGGGGGCGATCGGGGGCGATCGGGGCCGGCGGGGTTCTCCTACCTTCCCCTGGTCCGGCGGGGGTCCCCTCAGGATTGGTGGCGGCAGTCCTGACGGCAGGAGCGGTGGCAGCAGCGGCGATGGTCCTGGCGGTGCAGGCGGCAGGATACAGCAGGAGGTGAGGCCTGTTTTTTTTTTTTTTTTTTGCTAAATCAAATAGACAGTGAAGACGTGAGCAGATGCCAGTACGGAGAAATGGTGAGGTTATGCTTCTTCAAACCATGCCTCCCGATTTACTTCATAGGCCACGTACTCAAGTGGGAGGTACATAGTAATTAACATTATTTTATATAAAAACCATATCTTAAAAAGAGTTAAATGGAGAACTCAAGTGGAAGTTTTGGAGCACTCCTTCTAAGAATAACTTCTTTATTTTTTCATCATATTGTTACTGATACTGTTTTTGTTGTTTTACTGTGAAAAATGTAAAACATTAACAAATTGCTTTGCAACTGTCACGCCCCACAGGTGTGGACCCTCTTTGCCACAAGTGGCAGCCAGGCAGGCATAATGGGGGTCCCATGTCGGCGATCGCCGCAAATCGCAGGTCAATTCAGACCTGCGATTTGCGGCTCTTCCAGGTCAATCAGGTCTGCATCCTGGATCCTTAAGGACGCAGGGCATATCCATATGCCTGTGGGAATTCCAGTCTCCGCCGATAACTATCAGCAGGCACCCCGTGCAAACCCCTGGGGGGGGTCCCATGTCGGCGATCGCCGCAAATCGCAGGTCAATTCAGACCTGCGATTTGGGGGCGATCGGGGGCGATCGGGGCCGGCGGGGTTCTCCTACCTTCCCCTGGTCCGGCCGGGGTCCCCTCAGGATTGGTGGCGGCAGTCCTGACGGCAGGAGCGGTGGCAGCAGCGGCGATGGTCCTGGCGGTGCAGGCGGCAGGATACAGCAGGAGGTGAGGCCTGTTTTTTTTTTTTTTTTGCTAAATCAAATAGACAGTGAAGACGTGAGCAGATGCCAGTACGGAGAAATGGTGAGGTTATGCTTCTTCAAACCATGCCTCCCGATTTACTTCATAGGCCACGTACTCAAGTGGGAGGTACATAGTAATTAACATTATTTTATATAAAAACCATATCTTAAAAAGAGTTAAATGGAGAACTCAAGTGGAAGTTTTGGAGCACTCCTTCTAAGAATAACTTCTTTATTTTTTCATCATATTGTTACTGATACTGTTTTTGTTGTTTTACTGTGAAAAATGTAAAACATTAACAAATTGCTTTGCAACTGTCACGCCCCACAGGTGTGGACCCTCTTTGCCACAAGTGGCAGCCAGGCAGGCATAATGGGGGTCCCATGTCGGCGATCGCCGCAAATCGCAGGTCAATTCAGACCTGCGATTTGCGGCTCTTCCAGGTCAATTGGGTCTGCATCCTGGATCCTTAAGGACGCAGGGCATATCCATATGCCTGTGGGAATTCCAGTCTCCGCCGATAACTATCAGCAGGCACCCCGTGCAAACCCCTGGGGGGGGGGGTCAATTCAGACCTGCGATTTGCGGCTCTTCCAGGTCAATCGAGTCTCTAGTGACCCGGTGACCCGGAAGTAAAGGGTGAATGGGGCTGTCCGAGACAGCCCCATTCACCCTTACCCAGCAGGAGTGAGGTGGCACGGGTGCCGCCTCACGATCACGTGATTGATTGGTCGGAACAACCGTCTAATCACGACCCTGCTGGGCGGCGATCGGAACGGCGAAGATGGGGGCGATCGGGGCCGGCGGGGTTCTCCTACCTTCCCCTGGTCTGGCGGGGGTCCCCTCAGGATTGGTGGCGGCAGTCCTGATGGCAGGAGCGGTGGCAGCAGCGGCGATGGTCCTGGCGGTGCAGGCGGCAGGATACAGCAGGAGGTGAGGCCTGTTCCCCTCCTGCTGTTGCTTAGCAACAACTCGCAGCATGCACAGCCAAAGGGCATGCTGGAAGTTGTAGTTTTACAACAGCTGGAATTCCAACTACAACTCCCAGCAAGCCCTTTGGTAGTCTGTGCATGCTGGGGGTTGTAGTTATGCAACAACTGGAGGCACATTTTTTCTATGAAAAAATGTGCATCCAGTTGTTGCATAACTACAACTCCCAACATGCACAGACTACCAAAGGACATGCTGTAAGTTGTAGCATGCTGATTGTTGCAGTTTTGCAACAGCTGGAGACACATTGGTTGCGAAACCGAGTTTGTTACCTAACTCAGTGTTTTGCAATCAGTGTGCCTCCAGCTGTTGCAAAACTACAACTCCCAGCATGCACTGAGAGACTGTACATGCTGGGAGTTCTAGTTTTGCAGCAGCTGGAGGCACACTGGTTGCGAAACACTGAGTTAAGTAACAAACTCTGTGTTTCGCAACCAATGTGCCTCCAGCTGTTGCATAACTACAACTCCCAGCATGTATGGTCTGTCAGTGCATGCTGGGAGTTGTAGTTTTGCAACAGCTGGAGGTTTGCCCCCTCCCATGTGAATGTACAGGGTACATTCACACGGGCGGGTTTACAGCAAGCTATCTGCTGCAAGTTTGAGATGCAGCAAATTTTCCGCCGCAGCTCAAACTCCCAGCGAGAAACTCATTGTAAACCTCCACTTGTGTGAATGTACCCTAAAAACATTACACTACACCTACACCAAATAAAAAGTAAAACACTACATATACACATACCCCTACACAGTCCCCCCCCCCCCCCCAATGAAAAAAAAAAGGCTTGTACGGCACTGTTTCCAAAAAGGAGCCTCCAGCTGTTGAAAAACAACAACTCCCAGTATTGCAGGACAGCCACTGACTGTCCAGGCATGCTGGGAGTTTTGCAACAGCTGGAGACACCCTGTTTGGGGAACACTGCCGTAGGGTATTTTTGTGGTTGATTCAAGTCCCCAATTTAGGCCTCAAATACGCATGGTGCTCTCTCACTTCAGAGCCCTGTCGTATTTCAAGGAAACAGTTTTGGACCACATATGAGGTATCTTCGATCTCGGGAGAAATTGTGTTACATATTTTGGGGAGCTTTGGGGAGCTTTTTCTCCTTTTACCCCTTATGAAAAGGTAAAGTTGGGGTCTACACCAGCAAAAAAAATAGGTAAATAAAAATAAACATATGTGGTATCGCCGTGTGTGGAAATGTCCGAACTATAAAAATATATTGTTAATTAAATCGCACGGTCAATGGCATATGCGCAAAAAAAATTCCAAACTCCAAAATTGCGTATTTTTGGTCACTTTTTATACAATGAAAAAATGAATAAAAAGCGATCAAAAAGTCAGATCAATACAAAAAATGAGCCCTCATACCGGCCCGTACACGGAAAAATAAAAAAGTTATAGGGGTTAGAAGATGAGAATTTAAAACGTATACATTTTCCTGCATGTAGTTATGATTTTTTTCCGAAGTACGACAATATCCAACTTATATAAATAGGGTTTCATTTTAACCATATGGACCTACAGAATAAAGATAAGGTGTTATTTTTACCGAAAAATGCACTGCATAGAAATGGAAGCCCACAAAAGTAACAAAATGACATTTTTTCTTCAATTTTGTCGCAGAATGATTTTTTTTTCCGTTTCACCATGGATTTTTGGGTAAAATGACTAATGTCACTGCAAAGTAGAATTGGTGGCACAAAAAATAAGCCATCATATGGAATTTTATGTGCAAAATTGAAAGCGTTATGATTTTTAGAAGGTGATGAGGAAAAAATGAAAATGCAAAAATGGAAAAACTCTGCGTCCTTAATTGGTTAAGGGGTTAAAGGGGTACTCCCGTGGAAAACTTTTTTTTTTTTTAAGCAACTGGTGCCAGAAAGTTAAACAGATTTGTAAATAACTTCTATTAAAAAATCTTAATCTTTCCAGTACTTTTTAGGGGCTGTATACTACAGTGGAAATGCTTTACTTTTTTGGATTTCTCTAATGTCACGACCACAGTGCTCTCTGCTGACCTCTGCTGTCCATTTTAGGAACTGTCCAGAGCAGGAGAAAATCCCCATAGCAACCATATGCTGCTCTGGACAGTTCCTAAAATGGACAGTAGAAGTCAGCAGAGAGCACTGTGGTCGTGACAGAAGAGAAATCCAAAAAAGATAAGCATTTCCTCTGTAGTATACAGTCCCTAAAAAGTACTGGAAGGATTAAGACTTTTTAATAGAAGTCATTTCCAAATCTGTTTAACTTTCTGGCACCAGTTGATTAAAAAAAAAATAATAATAAAAAATAAATAAATACATTTTTCCACAGAAGTACCCGTTTAAGGTGTTTATTTACAAAGTAAAAACAGAGTCCAATGAACAGGCACGGATCAGGAACCAGGTACAGCAGACAGATCAGGCAGAGACCTAGCAACGCAAAACAAACTAAAGCAGAATGCGCAATCTTGCTGAGGCCCTGAACAGCAGGTGTATATAGGAAGGGGAACCACTAGGGATCGCACACCAGCTCTATAAAACATAACTAGTGCTCGTGTGCGGCCCCTAGTGGACAGAGCAGAAAAACACATGACAGACCAGGAAATGCAGGAACATGGCACCCAGAATGTCGCACAGCGCAGATAAGACCTGGGACACATGGTACGCTGGTGCTTTGCAAACAGCACGTTACAGCATAATTTTTCTACAGGATGAGCAGTAGGTTATATTGACTTTTTTGTGGTAAATTGTTTTTTAATAACTTTTTAATCAATGTTTCTAGTGAGGCAAGGTGCCCAAAACAAAAGGGCAGTCTGGGCATGCTTGGAGTTGAAGTTTTGCAACATCTGGAGGACTACAGTTTGGACACCACTAAGTAACAAACTCTCAGTGTTTTGCAACCAGTGTTTCTCCAGCTGTTGCATAACTACAACTCCCAGCATGCACAGACAGCCAAAGGGCATGCTGGGAATTGAAGTTTTGCAACAGCTGGAGGTTAGTATGCCATGTTGATTTTTTTTTTTTTGCTGTTATGGCACCATAGGGGCTTCCTAAATGCAACATTCCCCCCATAAAAATTCCTATATTGGGTATTTTTTTTATTATCTGACAGCATTTATTGTGTGGGATGACTAACATATTTTAATAGTTCAGAAATTTCCAAAAGCGGTGATGCCAATTCCATGATGTTTAAATATTCGTTTATATATATTTTCATATGATAAAAATGGTGTACTAGAGGTACTAAAATTACTTGGCAGCTCGTGGCAGTGTTGTGTGTGTGGAGGGGGGGGGGGGGGTGTGCATAGGGGGCCACCACTCACTGGACACCTATTCAAATTGCAAGGACTTCAGTTAGGGAGGAAGATTAATCAATCGTTTGATGCATGTGCCTTTAAGGAGGAAGAGGTTCTAAGTCAGCTTTCTAAAGTAAAGACAAATAACTCACAGGGACCTGATGGGCCAAAAGTAATCTAAACTCACATGGATTATGAAGATGAGAGACAACCTGGGTTTACCTCAGCTAGATCATGCCAGACTAATCTTATTGATATTCTTGATTGGGTGACTAAAATGATAGTAGGCGGAGGTGCAGTAGACATTGCTTATCTAAATTCTACTAAGGCTTTTAACCCCTTAAGGACCAAGGACGTACCTGTACTCCCGTGGGAATTCCGGTCCCCGCCACTTGCCGGGCGGGACTGGACCGGAATGCCTGCTGAAATCATTCAGCAGGCACCCCGTGCAAACCCCTGGGTGGTCCTGAGACCCCCCTTGTCGGCGATTGCACGGTGAATTCTGACCAGTGAATCACGGCTTTTCCGGGCTGATCGGGTCTCTGGTGACCCGGTCGCCCGGAAAATAGGGATGATTGGAACTATCAGAGACAACCCTGATCATCCTAAAGGATAGGAGTGTGGTGGCAGTGGTGCCACCTCCTCCTATCCCCTGCCATTGGTTAGTCAGGACTGACCGACCAATGGCAGTTGGGGGCGGAAGGGTTAAAGTTGAAATCCCCACTCTGCCTGCCCCTGGAAGTCTGGGGGGGGGAAGATGGTGACGGGAGCCAGAATGTGCGGGCACCTTTGGGACCGACAATTGCGGCAGGACCGGTGTCAGGCAGCGGCGGGACCTGCGGCAGAATGGAGGCGGTGGCGGAGGCAGTGGTGGAGGCAGCAGTGAAGATCAGTGGTAAGTGATCTTCACTGCTGCCTTCTAGGAGTTGCTAGACTACAACTCCCAGCATGTCCAGACAGCCTCTTGCTGTCTGGGTATGCTGGGAGTTGTAGTTTTGCAACATTTGGAGGGCAATGTTTGGAGACCAATGTGCCTTTCCAGGTGTTGCAAAACTATATCTCCCAGCATGCCTGGGCAGTCTGGGCATGCTTGGAGTTGAAGTTTTGCAACATCTGGAGGACTACAGTTTGGACACCACTAAGTAACAAACTCTGTGTTTTGCAACCAGTGTTTCTCCAGCTGTTGCATAACTACAACTCCCAGCATGCACAGACAGCCAAAGGGCATGCTGGGAATTGAAGTTTTGCAACAGCTGGAGGTTAGTATGCCATGTTGATTTTTATTTTTTTTTTTTGCTGTTATGGCACCATAGGGGCTTCCTAAATGCAACATTCCCCCCATAAAATATTTCAGTAAAATTTGCTTTCAAAAAGCCAAAGGTGGCTCCTTCTCTTCTGAGCATTGTAGTGTACTCACAAAGCACTTTACGTCCACACATGGGGTTAAATTTGGGGGAAAAAATGCATTTTTGTGAATTTTTTTTTGTTATCTTCACATCCGATTTTACCGAAAAGTCAGCAAACACCTGTGGGGTGTTAAGGCTCACTGGACCCCTTGTTACATGCCTTGAGAGGTGTAGTTTCCAAAATAGTATGCCAAGTGGGTTTTTTTTTTTGCTGTTCTGGCACCATAGGGGCTTCCTAAATGCGACATGCCCCCAAAAACCATTTCAGCAAAATTCACTCTCCAAAATCCCATTATTGCTCCTTCACTTCTGAGCCCTCTAGTGCACCCACAGAGCACTTTACATTCATTGGGTTACAAATTTTGGGGGGCTTTTTCTCCTTTTACCCCTTGTAGAAATTCAAAAACTGGGTCTACAAGAACAGGTTAGTGTGAAAAATTTAGATTTTTAATTTTCTCCATCACTTTCCTGTGAAACACCTAAAGGGTAAACAAACTTTCTGAATGTCAGTTTGAAGTTTTTATAATGGGTTCATTTATGGGGTATTTCTAATATGAAAGCCCCTCAAATCCACTTCAAATCTGAACTGGTCCCTGAAAAATTCCAATTTTGAAAATTTTGTAAAAATTGGAAAATTGCTGCTCAACTTTGAAGCCCTCTGATGTCTTCCAAAAGTTAAAACATGTCAACTTTATGATGCATAGAGATGTCGCGAATTGTTTACCGGCGAACTTAGCATGCTCGCGTTCACATCACCGGGCGAACATATGTGAAGTTCGATTCGCCCCTATACTTTATCATTGCGGTAAACTTTGACCCTGTGAGTCAGAGTCAGCAGACACATTACAGCCAATCAGCAGCAGTCCCTTCCTTCCAGACCCTCCTACCTCCTGCACGGACGCCATTTTACCTTCATTCGGCATGCTGCAGGCTTAGAAAGTGGAGGGACAGAGAAGCTGCTCCTGCTGTAATAGGGAAAGTGATAGCTAGGTTGCTGCTAGGTGGTGTATTCAGGGTCCACTTTACTCCTAAAGTACTAGTCTAACATCTGCTTTAAGGACTGCACCCAAAAAAGCCCTTTTTAGGGCTCAAATATCAGTCCGTGTGTCTTGCAACAGCTGGAGGCACCCTGGTTGGGAGGGAACCGCTGGTTAAAAGGGGTACTCCAGTGTAAAACTTAAGTTCCTTCAAGCAACTAACTACAGTATTAAAAGGACTATAAGTTCAGTCCGTGTGTCTTGCAACAGCTGGAGGCACCCTGGTTGGGAGGGAATCGCTGGTTAAAGGGGGTACTCCGGTGTAAAACTTAATTTCCTTCAAGCAACTAACTACAGTATTAAAAGGGCTATAAGTTCAGTCCGTGTGTCTTGCAACTGCTGGAGGCCCCCTGGTTGGGGACCTCTGCTTAAAAGGGGAACTCCGCTGGCAACCTTTTTTGCTCATTGTCACACTAGTGCAAATCACATTTGGTGTGACAGTTGTTAAAAAAAAACAACCTTTTTTGGCTGTGAAATAAAACCAGTTAGTTCACGGTCACAGTTGTGAGTTTTTTGCCTGCAGGGCTAATTGTGTCACCCTAGTGCAAATCACATTTGGTGTGGCAGTTGTTCAAATAAAAAAAAAATACCTTTTTTGGCTGTGAAATAAAATCAGTCACTTCACTTCACACTTGGGAGTCTTTTGGCCCTTAGGGCTCATTGTCACACTAGTGCAAAACATCTTTGGGGTGACCAACCATAGTGTAAATTTGAAAAAAAAAAAACCTTTTTTGGCTGTGAAATAAAATCAGTCAGTTCACTTCACACTTGGGAGTTTTTGGGCCTGCTGGGCTCATTGTCACACTAGTGCAAATCATATGTGGGTTGACAGTTGTGTAAATAAAAAACAAATACCTTTTTTGGCTGTGAAATAAAATCAGTCAGTTCACTTCAAACTTGGGAGTTTTTGGGCCTGCTGGGCTCATTGTCACACTAGTGCAAATCATATGTGGTGTGACAGTTGTGTAAATTTAACAAAAAATAATAAATTTTGACTGTAATAGATTGAATAGCAGTTAGTTGTCTGCAAGCATGTGTGTCAGGCCTACAGCATCTACTCTACGTCTACGTCTGTCAAGGACATGTTTGAGCGTAAGATGCCAATGTCACAAGGTCACCCCCTAGCCCGGCGTCTGACAGCTGGCTTGTCTGAACTCATAGCCCACCAGCTTTTAAAAAATTTATAATTTTTTTTTTTAATTAAAAAAAATAGCTACATTTTTTTTTAGCTATTGGGACACCGCAGTGGAAGGTACCCGGCCAAAATTTCTTTGCACAAAAGGCAATCCCCAACCAGTACTCGATTGTGCAACAGGAAGTAATGGCATGTCTGGCACACGGTGTTGGGGCAAGGGTCCATCTGACCACTGATACCTGGTCTGCAAAGCATGGTCAGGGCAGGTATATCACCTACACTGCGCATTGGGTAAACCTTGGACTTTAGGATAATTTAAACTTGAATTTTCAAGAGTATTAACCATTACACAAAGGAACGCTTGTTGAGTGTGATTTTTTTACTTTTTTAAAGTAAATTACAGAGAGGGAAGAACTCTGTTTCTTTATTTGATGAAAAATTTTATTTAAAAAATAATTTCTTTGTGTGTTTGTGTTCAGGGCTTACATTCGAGCTTGTGGTAGCAAATGCTGAATACACAACTATGCAAACCATACATTGACTTACCAAGCGGTTTGAGTTGTTCCGTACTTGAGATTGTACCTACATACAAACCTATGTACCTATATAAATAAGAATGACTGACGAAGCAGTTGAGTTGTGCCCATAACCGCGTATGAGGGCACGCCTATAGAGGGCAAAAAATCAAGAAGTAGAATTTATAGCAACACCCCTGACCATAATAACCAACACCACAACTAGTCATGTCTATCTTCCCCTAAACTGTTCTTGCTAGACTCAAGAACCAAGAGAGTTGTGCCTGCCGGCTGGCGACCACTTAAGGCAGTACCTGACACTGAGAGGATATGGTGGTGACGCCTACTGCTTCCGACCCGGCACAGGAACGGTACCTGACTACGTGCTAGCTGATTCGTTCATATTGACATGCTCACTGTGGTAATTGCAGAAAGGGGAAACCGATAGAGCTTGTCGGGCATAACATGTCCTCCTGTCCCTGCTGATAAGTGGCAAAAACTTTATTGTTAGTTAAGTGATATGAAGAGTTTACTGGACTCTAGTGGCAAAAACTTTATTGTTAGTTAAGTGATATGAAGAGTTTACTGGACTGTATGGTGAGCCATATCCTAACCTGACAACATACCGTCACAAATCTGGTCTCAGGAGTAATGGCCTGCAGCGAACGATGGGCCTCCTCATCCTGATCATGCCTGCAGACTCGACAGATCTCAGTAACAATTAAGCCTAAGGACTATCATGCCTGCAGACAGGCATCAACAGAATCACCGTGTCCGCAGACATAACCGACCTCTCCGTGACTATCGTACCTGTAGATTTTGACAGGTCTTCCATGCCCTCGTGCCTGTGGATGTGACAGGTCTTTGCGTAACCGCTGTGCCTGGAATGGCAGTCTGACTCGAACCTCGTACCTGTAGGCGTGACAGGTCGTTGAGTAACCCTGGTGTCTGTGGAAGTGATAGTTGTTAGTGTGACGTTGACATGAGTGGACAAGACAGATTAATGCGTGAAATAACCACCTATGAGTCGTGAAATTGTGACTCTATGACCTGTGTTAGGGAGACATTGACTAAGCCGTAAATCTCCCTGCAGGCGTGGCAGGTGGAGATGGTATGCAACCCCTGAGTTCTTTTTTTTTTGTGGTAATGCGGGAGTGAATGTGCCGGACATGATGTATGCATGGAGTATCGAGTCATATGTGTATCGAGTCATATTGCACTGAAGCAGAGTCAGGAACAACAGACTTCACCAGGGCCCCGACTGAAGCAAGACAGACCAGAGGAACTTGGTGAGCGAGAGGACGCGCAAGGCTCTGAAGACGTGTCATTAGCAGCGTCAGTGTGTGAAGCGAGTAACTGTGGTGAGCGAACAAGAGTGGTGAAAGTAACATGGATCAGTGGGTATGTGTTGTGAGTACATACATAAGAGTGTACATATTTCCTTAATATATATATTTTTTTCTTCATTTTATTATTAACATTTTTTTTTTTTTTAAGTGCGAGATCTGATAGGAGTCTACAACCACTGTTGCTCGGTGTAACCCTCTGTGGGCATGGCATATGAGGGGTATGCCAACCATCTGTGTTTTGTGATGTCGTGTCAGTTACAGCAACTACGCAGTACTACCCCTGCAGACGATGCAGGTATGACAGGGAAACAACCACCTATGTGTCGTGAAGTTGCTATTCAGAAGACGTGTCAGTAGCAACAAATCAGTAATGCGTCTCCCTGCAGAACGTGGCAGGTGAAGTGGGTGTAGACCACTTGTGTGGTGGTGTGAATGTGCAGTATGATGTGTCAGCGACCACAATTCTTGTGCATGCTGTGGGACCATTTGAAGGTGAGTGGTGAGCGTATGACGAGATACAGATGCTTGATCTGTGACTGAGCAATGCTATGGTAACGAGAGTGTGGTATGTCGGCTATGGGGACCAATAGCCGGTACCGACGTGTGTGCAGAGTGACTTTGCGATTGTACCATACAACCTGAGAATATCTGTACAGTAAGAAGATGAGAGCGTGTGTAAGGTATGCTGAGTGAGGTTATGCGTATGAACAGTACTAACTATGAGCATGTGTGTGGTAACCCAGCGAGGAGCTAAACACGACAATAATTATGAGCATACGTACAGTGCAACCCATATGCGCACATGTGTGGATGCGGCAACACGCGCGAGTGCAGTGTGACCATGACGGGCACAATGCGGTGCTAGGTGGTGAGCGTGCGGCATTATGACTGTACTCACAGTATGTGGCGTGATACGCGTATGTACTGTGTGCATGTAATGGGACTGTACCCACTGCATGGAACCATTATCATATGAACTGTAAGCATACTATGCTGTACTCACTGCATATAACATTATGAGCGTGTGTGCTGTATACGACAATGTGACTGTACTCCCTGTATGTAACAGTATGAGCGTGTGTACTACTATAAGTGTACCCACTGTGTGCAACTAAGCGTGTGTATTGAAAGCAATAGCTAACTGTACCCACTGTAAGTGATACCAAGAGCGCACGGACCGTACACGATACCACAGCTGTGCCCAATGTAACGTGACACTGTGAGCGTGTCTTCTATATGGCCGTGACTGTACTTGCTGTACGTGACCCTGAACACATGTGTGCTGTAGACGACGTGCTGAACCCACTGCATGAAACTATGCTCTATACAACACTGTAACTGTATGCCCTGCCTGTGCCACTAGAGCGCCTGTTATGCAGGAAAAATGTTATGAATATTTATATGCGGTGTAAAATGCTTGAGCGTATGTGCAGTATAAGCGGTGAGTGGTATAGTACTGAATAACGTAAGATCAGTAAATGTTATGAGTGTATGTACCGTATGCGTGTTGCATGCGGTGTGAAGCCATGAGTTAGTATCGTGTGAAGCTATGCAAGAAAATATTCTATGAGTGACTGCATGGTATGAGTGCTGCGATTAGTTGCATGGTATAGACGCTAGGAGACTGCACAGTATAAATGGTATGGGTGACTGTACAGTATAGTGGTATGTGTGACTGCATGGTATGGGTGCCGAGCGACTGCATAGTATGAATGACATGAGTGACTGCGCCTTATGACGCTATGAGTGAACGGACTGTATGATGCTATGAGCGGCTGCCCGGTATGATGCTATGAGCGGCTGCATGGTATGAATGCTATGCGTGACTGCACGGTGTAAATGCAATGAGTAACTGCACAGTATGAATGCTGCGGGTGACTGTGACGGTAAGATGCTAAGAGTGACTGTACGGTATGAAGTTAAGAGTGACTGCACAGTATGAACGTTGATGAGTGACTGTACGGCACGAAACGCTACTGGTGACTGTAAGAATGAAAACTCTGTGAGTGACTGCACGGTATGAAAGCTATGAGTGACTGCATGGTATGAAAGCTACGAGTGACTGCACAGAGTGAAATCTATGAGTGACTGCACGGAGTGAAAGCTAGGAGTGACTGCACGGAGTGAAAGCTATGAGTGACTGCACAGTATGAATGCTATAAGCGACTGCACGGTATGAAAGCTATGAGTGACTGCACGGTATAAATGCTATGAGTGACTGCACGGTATAAATGCTATGAGCGACTGCCTGGTGTGAAAGCTATGCGTGACTGCACGGAGTGAAAGCTATGAGTAACTTCACGGTGGGAAAGCAGAGAGTGACTGTACGGTGTGAAAGCTATGAGTGACTGTACGGTGTGAAGGCTGTGAGTGACTGCACAGTATGGAAGCTATGAGTGACTGCACAGTGTGAAGCTATGAGTGACTGCACAGTATGGAAGCTATGAGTGACTGCACGGTGTGAAGCTATGAGTGACGGCACGGAGTGATAGCTATGAGTGACTGTACTGAGTGAAAGCTACGAGTGACTGCACAGTATGGAAGCTTATGAGTGACTGCACAGTATAGAAGCTTATGAGTGACTGCACGGTGTGGGTGCTGGGTGACTGCAATACAAAGTTATCGTGACTGCAAGGGCTGTCATGGATGATGTGGAGGATAGGGATTTGACTACTGTGTTTTTTTATCCTTGGTGCCTGGTGACAGCACCGTTCCTGCAGGTTACTTGCATTGACCCTCATGTGCCTCACCCCGCATTGGCCGTGTGGGGTGACACCCGCCTCGGCATGAGCCCCGGGGTCCCAGGGTGCCGTCGCCATGGCCTGGCCGCGTGGTGGTTGCCAGGGAGCCAGCTGCGGCAGAGATTCCGGCTCTCTGCCCACTGCGCGGCCCGGCAGCGCTGCCCCGGCAACCCAACCCGCACACCGCTGGAGCCACGGGCAGCCGGCGGGGGGAGCTGAAGCGGGTCCCGGGGTCGGTGGACAACCCCCGTCCGCCGCCCGAGAATTGTGTCCATGCCGCATGCCACACTGGAAGCGAGCGTGCTGGATGGAGGACCTCACGGCGCGGGGGAGTGACGTCACCCGCCCGGCTCCGGGATCGCAGCTGGGGAAAGCAGCAGGACCGGGAAAGAGGTGACGGGGATAACAGTGGGGAACCCGGGTTACCAGATCCTCGTCAAAGTTCCTGTAGGCATGTGACCTCACGCTGTTGCACTCCTTCCGACCTGAAAACCACGTACGCCCCACCTGTATGTTGCGGGGGCGTTTTATAGGGGTGCCCCCTGCATGGCCCCGCCTGGAGGTACAGGGGGCGTGGGAATTCACGCCCCCTCGCACAAATTCAGCCAAATAGGCTTCCTACTTCTCCGTCCTGCATTAGAGAGTCTTCTGGACTCTTGGATATGCGCTTGTTCTTATTTTTCAGCCATGTGTACATGCCTAATTTTTCTGGCTTCTGGTGCTGCACTTTTTATGTTGCTGCAATCTTTCTGGCCGCTGCTACAGCAGCGGCTGCAACAATACCAACTTTTTGAGCCATGTATACATGCCCAATTTTTCTGGTACTCTCTGCTGACATCTCTGTCCATTTGAGCAACCGTGCATATTAGATGTATGCTACGGGTAGCATGGTGGCTCAGAGGTTAGCACTGCTGCCTTGCATTGCAGTGCTGGGGCCTTGGGTTCAAATCCCAGTATGTGCTGCCTAAAGGGGGGCTCTAACTATGTGCGGGTTCAAATCCCAGTATGTGCTGCCTAAAGGGGGGCTCTAACTATGTGCTGGGGGAGGGGAGGGAAGGGAGGTAGCTTAAAGGTGGCCAGAAAGTTCTGAAGGTCCTCCGCATGCCTGAGAGTGGCTATCGTGGAGCCATACTTAGCAATCAAAAAGAACGGGTATCCCCATCTGTACACAATATTGGCATTGTGGAGCATTTGAAGAAGAGGTTTCAGGGTGGCACGTAGCTTGAGTGTGTGTAGAGAAAGATCCGAGAAGAGGCGTATTTCAGTTTCCTGAAAAAAATAGTGATTTCTGAAGGCTCGCCTTGTGCATGATGTCATCTTTTTGGAAGAAGTGGTGTAAATGACAGATAACGTCCCTCGGCTTAGCAGGATCAAGGCTCCTTGCTTTGAGGGCCCTATGAGCCCGGTCAAGTTCCAGTGGGGAATCAGAGGGTTTCTGAAGGATGTCATTGAATATCTTCTGGAGCGTGACGGGTAGTTCCTGAGGATGTATAGATTCAGGCAGTCCTTTAATGCGGATGTTATTCTGCCTGTTCCTATTGTTGAAATCATCCAGGTGGTCAACCAGCTGTGACTGTTGGGAAAGCACAGAGGACGTGACCGTGCAGAATTTCTGTACCTTGGAGGTAATTGAGGTGTGGAAAGTCTCCAATTCCAGGACCCTTTTATTTAGCTTTGTGACTTCCCATTGTACAGGGGCCAACTCTCGTCGCCACGTTGTTTTCAGGTCATTGGCCAGAGACATCACATCCACCTTGGTCGGGAGCAGGGCCAGAAGGGCCTTTAGTTCTGGGTGACCTTTCAGAGTATAGGCTGCTACCTGTAGGGTAGCCATCATTTCAGATTCGGTACGTTGAGAGCCCACATAATTAGAGTGCAAATGGGGTTGCTTTTTTGGGTTTGGGGAGCCAGGAAGGGCATGGGAATCTTCAGAAGATGAGTGGTATGTATGCATTACAGATAGCGAGCGAGCCTTCATAGATGTTTTAAATAGCTTTTTCTTTGCCAGAGGGCTGGCCCCCCAGTAGTCAGGGACATCGCTGTCCCCAGAGGAATCATTACCAGAATTGGAAACATCAGAGTCCATTTTAGTAGAGTGGTGAGTACCCAGCAAGGGTGAGAGGTGTAATGGAGGACCATATGGGACTGGCAAGGGTGTAGATCCAGAAGGGGAGACCATGTAAGGGGAATAGCACTGGAGAATCAGGTGCTGAATGTGAAGGAGACATCTCTCCAGACATCATATGGTTAACAGCAAGTGAGGGAGCAGTATAGTGGTGTGACATAGGCAGGACAGACTCCTGTGCAGGAGGAGGCTGAGATGAGACAGGGAGGACAGCAGCAGTCAGTGGAGAGAACATGGCTGCAGACTGAGGATCCTGCATATCAGCGTGTGTAGGGAGCGAGGCTGCAGGTGAGGCTGCAGGTGAGGGCGCTCTACTGTGGCGGCGTGGGTCGGAGGTGCCTGCTTTCCGAGCTGTGGGGGGGAGGTTGGGGAGGATTATGCAGTACCAGCAAGGAGCGATGCCTGCCCGCAGCTTCTTTAGCGGCCCTGGTGGGAGCTCTCACACTGCAAGTCTGCTCTCCAGTGCGTCAAGCCAAGATTTTTTTAATAGAAGATTCAGATTTAAGAGAAGATTCAGAAGATCGCACTCACCACTGCAGCTCAAGTCCTTTATTGGGGCGTGTAAAGCAGGCACAGGAGATAAGGATGCGGGGGCACCTCTATGGGACGGTCTCCGTTTCGTGCACGAGGTGCACTTCCTCAAGCCAATGTTGGCTTGATGAAGTGCACCTTGTGCACGAAACATAGAGCATCCCATGGTGGCGCCCCCACATCTGTATCTCCTGTACCGGCTTTACACACCCCAATAAAGGATTTGAGCTACAGTGGTGAGTGCGATCTTCTGAATCTTCTCAGTTGTTGTATTTGCTAGTCACTTGGATTAGATCTGCACCTCCACGCTCATTCATTAGTGCTCACTCCCACTTCTGCATATGTCCACAGAACTTGCCAACTTTGTATGAAGTGAACTGCCTCTTTTTCGTGATAATTAACAAATTAACTATTTAACTTTCTGGCACCAGTTGATTTGAAATTTGTTTTTCCCACCGGAGTACTCCTTTAAAACTGTGCCACATAGGAAACTACAGTCTTTGAGCTTGTACTCCCATATCGTTGAATGGATTAGGCAGTGGCCGAGGAACAGACCACAGAGGGTTGTAGTTAATAGAATACATTTAGAGATCTTGGGTTACCTCAGGGATCTGTACTGGGATCCATTTTGTTTAATATCTTTATTAGTGATATTGCAGAAGGTAAGGTATTGGTCTTTTTGCTGATGACACAAAGATTTTTAACAGAGTGGATGTTCCTGGAAGGATACACCAAATGGGAAAGGATTTAGGTAAATTAAAAGAATAGTCAGAACAAGTGAAATTTTATGTGGATAAATGTAAAATAATGGACCCAGGGCAAAAAACCCTATGGAAAGAGATTTAGGGGTAATTTTTTTGGAAGACTTAAAGCGTACCTGTCGGATCCCACAAAAAAAACTAAACTTTTATATATTACTCAGTACCTCATCCTATTTATGTACATGCAATTTTTATGTCTCTATCACCTATTTTTCATGAAAAAAAATAGCATATTACAGCTGTTCAATGTCTTTTCCATCTTGTCAAAGGGAGGTGGCGTGTCCTTCTCTTGCCTACACTGTGATAACTCCCCCCTCCCTCACTCTGCCTACAGATGTTGCAAAACTACAACTCCCAGCATTCCCAGACATCCTTTGGCTGTCCAGGCATGCTTGGAGTTTTGCAACAGCTGGAGGCACATGTTTGGTAAAACTCTGTGTTAAAGCAGTGTTGCTGCAGGCTGTGTTCCTCCTGCAACCTTGTCAATCAGCCATCTAGTGTCCATGCCTCTTGGACACACTCATGCTGCTGTGGGACTCATCAGTGTCCCAATAGGTATTGGGACCCCTGGTGGTGGGATTTTCAAAGGCAGTTTTCTTTAATAAAATGTGCATTTAAAAAAAAAAAAAAAAAAAAAAAAAAAAAAAAAGTATATTAGAAAAACTATTTTTTTGCCAAGATGTACAACATATAAACAGTTTTTATATCTGACAGTGCCCATGTAAAAGTCAGTAGACAATGTAATAGAGCATCAGGAATGCTTGGGTGTATAGGGAGAGGTATTATCAGTAGAGAGGGAAGTGGTCATGGGTGTATAGGGAGAGGTGTTAGCAGTAGAGAAGGAAGTGCTCATGGGTGTATAGGGAGAGGTGTTAGCAGTAGAATTAAGGAAGTGCTCATGCCGTTGTACAGAACACTGGTGAGACCTTACATGGAGTATTGTGTGCAGCAATAGAGACCCAATCTCCAGAAGGATATATATACCCTGGAGAGAGTTCAGAGAAGAGCTACTAAACTCGTACATGGATTGCAGGATAAAACTTACCAGGAAAGGTTAAAGGACCTTAACATGTGTAGTTTGGAAAAAAGATGAGACAGAAGTGATATGATAGAGACTTTTATATACATAAAGGGAATCAACATGGTAAAGAAGGAGAGCATATTTAAAAGAAGAAAAACTACCACAAGAGTTATATCAGGAAGTATTACTTTACTGAGAGAGTAGTGGATGCATGGAATAGCCTTCCTGCAGAAGTGGTCGCTGCAACTACAGTGAAGGAGTTTAAACATGCATGGGATAAGCATAAGGCTATCCTTCAAGATAGGACCAAGGACTATTGATAGTATTTAGAATATTGGACAGACTAAACGGGCCAAATGGTTCTTATCTGCCAACACATTCTATGTTTCTATGTTTGTTCTTAAAGGGGTACTCCGCCCCTAGACATCTTATCCCCTATCCAAAGGAGAGGGGATAGAATGTCTGATCGCGGGGGTCCCCCGTGATTTCCGTGCAGCACCTGGCATTCTAAACAGTATGTTTAGAACGCTGGGTTCCCGGGTAGGGGGTCATGATGTCACTCCATGCCCCTGGGTGTCTCAGCAATCAGACATCTTATCTCCTATCCTTTGGATAGGGGATAAGATGTCTAGGGGCAGAGTACCCCTTTAAATGTTTTTTTTTCTTTTAGTATTATGGCAGTTAGATTTGTGTATCAAGACTTATTTCTTAAGGGATATTCTATAGGAATTATATGTGTACATAGCTATGGTGTACTTTATATTTTCAGCCCCAGCTTACTAGGGTTTTCTATCGACAGATGTTTAACCAAGGCTTTTGGGATAGAAGATCCGCTGGGAGAAAATCTGCAGGAAAACACAGACATTTATCATGCAGAGTTGGTAATATTCTGCTGCCAGATGGTACTGAATATTTTTTCTGCTCTGATTGCCAAGCTAATGAGTTCCCTATAGAAGACCAACCTACAGTATGTCCAGTAGGTAAATGTTACTTTGAATGAAAGACTTTGTTTATGTCTCATTTTAAGGCAGGTTTAGATGTCAGGTGAATCCACCGGAGACCAGGTTTCAAGATTATATACCAGTCATTGAGGATCATAGAGGTTCTGACTAAATAGGGTCTTCATTGTCATTTATAAGGTCAATATTTCTTCGTCTCTTTAACCCCTTCCTGCTATACTACATATGCATACATCCTATCATCTGACAGGTTTGCGCAACAGGACATATGCATATGTCCTAGTGATCTGCTGGACTCAGGGATCCCGCATAAGGATCCCGCCGCAGCTACTGAGAATGACAGTTGTGCTTTGCTGCAGAACAGATGTTACATACATAGTATACATAGTTTTTCAATAATGAAAGTGTAAAAGAATAAATAAATGCCCCTTTCCCAATAAAGTGCTGTATTATAACAAAAAAAATCTAAAAGCAGACCAATACATAATAGGTATTGCCACATTCGTAATGACTTGTATAATAAAACAGTAGTGTTATTTATCTTGCATGGTGAACATTGTAAAAATATCTCAAAATGGTACCTATAGAAAGTAAAGAAAGAAAAAAAAGGATTTTGTTGTGAGAAGGAAAAATAACTATATAAATTGGGTATCGCATAATCGTACAACTAAACTAGACTAACGATAATAAAAAAATTAAAAATGGCAGAAATGTTAACATTTTTTTTACAATATTTTGAAGTTTATCGCAAAAAATGCTGCATGTATTAACAAAACCACTAATAAAACAAATACAACACGTCACAATAAAACAAACAATCTGTCAGAACCTGTAGGGTTAAAAAGTTCTGACAGCTTCTTTGTTGTTCTTTGTTGCTGGTTTTTGCCCGGCTGTCTGGACTGGTCAGCTGACCTTGTTTGCAGCACCTGGTCTGGCTCCATATTAGCTGACAGTTTACTCCCAGTCAGTGCTTGCTATAGAGCTCAGTTTTGTACTCCGGCTAGCTTTCTGCTGAATTCGTTATACCTGGCTATCTGAACCTTTGGCTCCTCTCTCTGACTACTCTCTCTGGTATTAGCGACTTTGTACTTCTGACATCTCCTGGCTTTGACGCGGTTAGTTGACTCTGGACTTTTGTGAGAGTGTTTAGTTATATTTGTTAAGTCTGTCTGTTATCCCACTGTTCCCAACTTTGACAGTTTCTTTGTATTTTATTGTGTTGACATTTACTCCCTTCACGTATTCAGGAAGGGACTGTCTTCGTGGTTACGGACCTATCGGTTAGGGCAGGTACGTAAGTAGGCAGGGACAGGGGAGCAGGCGAGATTAGAGTGCACTCCTTCCCTACCCATACGTGACATTATAGCAAGCCCATATACCTGCAATTGCTCTGTTCCTGCATTATGGAAGCAATGTCTGCTTTGGTGGAGCAAATGCAGGGCTTGACTCAGTTGGTCCAGGATTTAGCTGAGAAGGTACAGCAGCAAGAGTCGTCTCAATCTCAGTGTAAAATAATTCAGGACTTGACTCAGAGACTTGAACATCAGGAGCAGCTGAATCAGAGGTTGTTTACCAGAATCTTGGAGCTTGAGTCTTCTCAGTCACAGCCAGCATTAGTTCAGACCTTGACTCAGAGAGCCTGCAAGATCAGGAGCACTTAGTTCAGAGTTTGTTAGCCAGAATTTGGGAGCTGGAGTCTACCCGAAATCAGGTGTCATCTGTTTCTGCTTCCGCTCCTGTGGAGCCACAAGTTAGTCTCCCTGACCGATTTTGGGTAACCGCAAAATGTTTAAAACCTTTTGTGAGAGCTGTAAATTGTACTTCCGGTTAAGGCCTTACACATCTTGTACTAAGGCCCAAAAAGTTGTTATTATTATGTCTCTTCTGCAAGGGGGTCCCCAGGAATGGGTATTTTCCCTTTGTTCCAATGCTCCGGAGTTGTCCTCAGTAGATGCCTTATTTGCGGGATTGGGTCTTTTGTACGCTGAACCGGACCGTGCTGCGTACGCTGAGAGTCAATTGCGTACATTAAAGCAGGGGCGCCGACCAGTAGAGGAATACTGTGCTGATTTTAGAAAATGGTGTGTGGCCTCCAACTGGAATGCTCCAGCCTTGATTTGTCAGTTCAAACTAGGGTTATCTGACACCTTGAAGGACATGCTTATTACGTATCCCTCTCCTGACACCCTTGACCAAGCCATGACTCTAGCTGTATGATTGGATAGATGTATGCGAGAACGCAAACAGGAGTGTTCTTCATCCTCTGGCTCTCCTGTCCTGCTTGATTCCTCTCCTGTTTCCAAATTTATCCCTGAGGATGAGCCTATGCAGATAGGGTCCATTCGTAACCCGAGAGAACGCAAGAGATTTCGTCAACTCTATGGCCTGTGTTTCTTCTGTGGTGAGGACACTAATTTCATCACCTCCTGTGTCAAGCGTCAGTGCCCAAGGGGCTATCGTGATGGCCACTTGGGCGCACAGGTATGTCATGCCTCCCAGAGAGCTACGCCTGGCAGAGTTCTTCTGGGGGGCATTGTTCCTACTAGTCGGGTGTTAATTCTAAAAGTATTTTGAAGCCTGTTTTGCATCAGCCTCTGGTTAAATCGGCATCTTGTGACATCATTTGCAATAAGAGTCTGAAGAGTACTCCAGTTGATTTGGAGTCAGAGGGTAGTAATGAGGGTCTGGAGGATGACTGTGAGGACACCAATGACTGGTGTGATTTGGAGGATGAGGATACAGATGAGGACATTGATGGTCCATCTGTATCCAAGTCAAGACCTCTTAACTCTCAGGTTGTGAAGGGTCCGGTGGCCCCCTTCTAAAAGGTGGGGGAGGGGGGGTACTGTCAGAACCTGTAGGGTTAAAAAGTTCTGACAGCTTCTTTGTTGTTCTTTGTTGCTGGGTTTCGCCAGGCTGTCTGGACTGGTCAGCTGACTTTGTTTGCAGCACCTGGTCTGGCTCCACATAAGCTGGCAGTTTACTCCCAGTCAGTGCTTGCTATAGAGCTCAGTTTTGTACTCCAGCTAGCTTTCTGCTGAATTCGTTATACCTGGCTATCTGAACCTTTGGCTCCTCTCTCTGACTACTCTCTCTGATATTAGCGACTTTGTACTTCTGACATCTCCTGGCTTTGATGCGGTTAGTTGACTCTGGACTTTTGTGTGAGTGTTTAGTTATATTTGTTAAAGGGGTACTCCGGTGAAAACCTTTTTTCTTTTAAATCAACTGGTGGCAGAAAGTTAAACATATTTGTAAATTACTTCAATTAAAAAATCTCAATCCTTCCTGTACTTATTAGCTGCTGTATACTACAGAGGAAATTCTTTTCTTTTTGGAATGCTCTCTGATGACATCACGAGCACAGTTCTCTCTGCTGACGTTATTATAATAATAATAACTCTTTATTTATTGTTGTCCTTAGTGGGATTTGAACCCAAGTCCCCAGCACTGCAAGGCAGCACTGCTAACCACTGAGCCACCATGCTGCTCTTAGCATACATCTGCTATGCATGGTTGCTAAAATGGACAGAGATGTCAGCAGAGAGCACTGTGGTCGTGATGTCATCAGTGTTCCAAAAAGAAAGGAATTTCCTCTATAGCATTCAGCAGCTAATAAGTACTGGAAGGATTAAGATTTTTTAATAGAAGTAATTTACAAATATGTTTAACTTTCTGCCACCAGTTGATTTAAAAGAAAAAAGGTTTTCACCGGAGTACCCCTTTAAGTCTGTCTGTTATCCCACTGTTCCCAACTTTGACAGCTTCTTTGTATTTTATTGTGTTGACATTTACTCCCCTCACGTATTCAGGAAGGGACAGTCTTCGTGGTTACGGACCTGCCGTTTAGGGCAGGTACGTAAGTAGGCAGGGACAGGGGTGCGGGCGAGATTAGAGTGCACTCCTTCCCTGCCCATACGTGACACAATCTCTGAATCGCCTCACTCAGTAAAAGCATGGCAAAGTTATTACCACTTAAAGAGACACATGCCAGATTTGAAAAATTTGGTCCGGTCATTAAAGAGATTATCCATTATAAGGTGATTTTAGTACGTATCTGCCAGACATGCTTAGGAAGGATCTGGTCTTTTCTTATGGCTAAATGGCTATGCTGTGAGATTACCATAACACTGTGGCTATCTTTTTGTGAACTGGGTATTTCCTGTTGGATTCTGTTCTCAAACTACACATCCCATAGTTTCATGCTTGCAACTTTGAGGTCACTTTTCTCCCTCCCACACATCAGCCACCCCACCCATTGAAATATAAATGAGTTGCATGCATTTCATTCAAAAGACAAGTGGTTTCTGCCCAGGGTGCCTATAGCTCTTGCAAAATTATCTCTCTCCCACCCAGCGGTTGCTCCACCTATTGAAGCAGGACAGGCTTCCTGTCATCCCCTGACTAGTGCTGTCATGTCTTGACGCACTACAATCTGGGAAAGACCTGCGTAATTTTGTATGCTGTTAAAAATAAATATTGGGGCAAAAATCACAGAAGAATTGCGAGACCACCATCACACACAGGTACAGACACTATATTATAACTACAATAACTTTACAGCCCCTGTAGCATAGTCAAATAAAAAAAAATCCCAGATTACCCCTTTGGTACTCCAGTGGAAAACAAATTACTTCTATTTAAAAATCTTAATCCTTCCAGTACTTATCAGCTGCTGTATACTCCACCTCAAGTTGTATTTCTTTCTGGAGTATTTCTTTCTTTTTAGTCTGACCACAATGCTCTCTGCTGACACCTCTGGACAGTTCCTGACATGGACAGAGGTGTCAACAGAGAGCACTGTGGTCAGACAGAAAATAATTCCAGAAAGAAATACAATTTCCAATGTAGTATACAGCAGATAAGTACTGGAAGGATTAAGATTGTTAAATAGAAGTAATTTACAAATCTGTGTAACTTTCTGACACCAGCTGATTTAAAATAAATAGTTTTCCACTGCCGTACCCCTTTAAGGTAAAAACAGAATGCGTCCTAAAGGGGTTAATAGTAGCAAAGAGCGACCATTGGAATATATGTTGTGTACAGGTACGCCCTTGCTCCCTGGTACTTAAAGGGGTACTCCGCCCCTAGACATCTTATCCCCTATCCAAAGGATAGGGGATAAGATGTCAGATCGCCGGGGTCCCGCTGCTGGGGACCTCGGGGATCGCTGCTGCAGCACCCCGCTATCATTACTGCGCAGAGCGAGATCGCTCTGCACTTAATGACAGGCAATACAGGGGCCGGAGCATCGTTACGTCAGGGCTCCGCCCCTCGTGACGTCACGGCCCGCCCCCGTCAATACAAGTCTATGGGAGGGGGCATGGCGGTCGTCACGCCCCCTGCCATAGACTTGCATTAAGGGGACGGGCCGTGATGTCATGAGGGGTGGAGCCATGACGTCACACTGCTCCGGCCCCTGTGTTGCCCGTCATTATGCACAGAGCAAACTCGCTCTGTGCAGTAAGGATGGAGGGGTGCTGCAGTGGCGATCCCCGGGGTCCCCAGCAGCGGGACCGCGGCAATCTAACATCTTATCCCCTATCCTTTGGATAGGGGATAAGATGCCAGGGGCAGAGTACCCCTTTAAGGACTAAGGGCGTACGCCCTCAGCGTTTCCGCTCACCGCGGGTAACCGGGCGGTGAACGGAACAGGATGCCTGCTGAAATTGTTCAGGAGGCATCCCGTGCAAATCCCTGGGGAGGTCCTGCCCCCCCCCCCCCCCCCATGTCAATCAATTCAAACCACCGATTTGCAGCGATTCCGGGTCAATCGGGTCTCCGGCGACCCGGAAAAAAAAGGGTGACTGGTACTGTCCGAGACAGCGCCAGTCACCCTTGTCCATCAGGAGTGAGGTGGTATGGGTGCCATCTCACAATCGCGTGATCGGTCGGCCGAGAACGGCCAACCAATCACGGGACCTGCTGGGCGGTGATCGGCGGCATTCCGGTGGCGGAGGAGGTCCCTTACCTGTTCTGATGGCCGGGGGAGGCACTAACATGCTGGTGTTGCCTAATACTTTTCATTTTCACAAGAGGTAAAAGGAAAAAAAGACCCCCAAAATTTGTAACACAATTTTTCTTGAGTACGAGAATACCCTATATGTGGGCATAAAGTGCTCATTTTGGAAACTACACTCCTCACGGAATGTAACAAGGGGTATAGTGAGCATTAACACCCCACAGGTGTTTGACAAATTTTCGTTTAGGTTGGACGTGAAAATTAAAAATTAGATTTTTTTCCCTAAAATGCTGGTGGTACCCCAAATTTTTCATTTTCACAAGGAATAATATGAGAAAAAGACCCCCAAAAAATTTGTAACACCATTTCTTCTGAGTAAGGAAATACCCCATTTGTGGATGATAAGTGCTCTTCGGGAGCACTACAGGGCTCAGAAGAGGAGGAGTGCCATGGGGATTTTGGAGAGAGAATATGGTTGGAATTGAAGGCCATGTGCATTTACAAAGCCCCCATGGTGCCCAAACAGTGACCCCATTTTGGAAACTACACCCCTCACGGAATGTAACAAGGGTGCAATGAGCATTTACACCCCACAGGTGTCTGATAGATTTTTTTGAACAGTGGTCCATGAAAATGAAAAATTTTTATTTTCATTTGCACAGCCCACTGTTCCAAAGATCTGTCAAAGGCCAGTGGGATTTAAATGCTCACTGCACCCCTTGTTACATTCTGTGAGGGGTGTAGTTTCCGAAATAGGGTCCATTGTTCTGGTAGCATGGGGGCTTTGTGAACGCACATGGCCCCCGACTTCTATTCCAACCAAATTCTCTCTCCAAAAGCCCAGTGGCGGCGCTCCTTCTCTTCTATGCCCTGTAGTGGGCCAGCAGAGCACTTTACATCCACATATGGGGTATTTCCTTACTCAAAAGAAATGGTGTTACAAATTTATTTTATTTTTTTTCTTCTATTACCCCTTGGGAAAATGAAAAATTTGGGGAAACACCAGCATTTTAGTGAAAAAAATCTAATTTTTCATTTTCCCGTCCCGCTTTAACAATAGTTCGTCAATCACCTGTAGGGTGTTAAGGTTTACTATACACCTTGTTACGTTCCTTGAGGGGTGTAGTTTCCCAAATAGTGTGCCATGTGTTTTTTGTTAGTTTTTCTTTTTTTTTGCTGTTCTGGCACCATGAGGGCTTCCCAAATGCAACATGCCCCTCCACAAAAAAAAAACATTTCAGCAAAATTTGCTCTCCAAAATCCCATTGCTGCTCCTTTCCTTCTGAACCCTGTAGTGCGCTCGCAGAATACTTTACATCTACATATCAGGTATTTCCTTAAATGGGGTTACAACTTTTTGTGGCTTTTTCTCCTTTTACCCCTTGTAAGAAAAAAAAAATAATGGGTCTACAAGAATATGTTAGTGTAAATTTTTTTATTTTCTCCTCCACTCCTGCTGTTCCTGTTTAAACACCTAAAGCATAAACAAACTTTCTGAATGTCATTCTGAATACTTTGAGGAGTGCAGTTTTTATAATGGGGTCATTTATGATGTATTTCTAATATGAAGTCCCCTCAAACCACTTCAAACTGAACTGGTCCCTGAAAAATTCCTATTTTGAAAATTTTGTGTAGAATTGGAAAATTGTTGCTAAATTTGGAAACCCTCTGATGTCTTTAAAAAGTAATAACATGTAAACTTTATGATCCAAACATAAAGTAGACATATTGCATATTTGAAGCAATATATAATTTATTTGGTATATTTTCCTTACAAGCAGAGAGCTTCAAAGTTAGAAAGTGCTAGGGCAGCATTGTCAAAATAATAAAACACAAAAACAGCTGGAGGCACACAAACTAACAGAGATACACTAAGACACCCACACGGTTAAATCAATGTCAGTCTAGCCGAGGTCAGTACCAGAGAATAGCGGAGTACAGGAACGCAGAGCAAGAGAAGAGTCAAGGGAAAAGCCAAAGATCTATAAACAAGAAGGTATCCAGCCAGCAGGATGTGTCAGCTAAGGTATAACCTTTCACAGACAATGAACTGATCACTATTGTTCACTGCTCCTAGCTTAAAGGGATAGGGGATAAGATGTCTGATCGCGGGGGTCCCGCTGCTGGGGACCCCTGGGATCTCGGCTGCAGCACCCCTCTGTCATTACTGCACAGAGCAAACTCTCTCTGTGTGTAATGACGGGCGATACAGGGGCCGGAGCATTGTGACATCACGGCTCTGCCCCTCGTGATATGACATCACGGCTGGCCCCCTTAATGCAAGTCTATGGGAGGGGGCGTGACGGCCACCATGCCCCCTCCCACAGACTTGTATTGAGGGGGCGGGTTGTGACATCACAAGGGGCGGAGCCGTGAGCGAGTTTGCTCTGTGCAATAATAACAGAGGAGTGTTGCAGCCGAGATCCCGGGGGTCCCCAGCTGCGGGACCCCTGTGATCAGACATCTTATCCCCTATCCTTTGGATAGGGGATAAGATGTTTAGGGGCAGAGTACCCCTTTAAATAGGAAGGTGATCAGGGATACACCTTCCTGATAGGTAGCAGAACTGAGAATCAGACGCCACAGGTGAGCTCCAAGCAGCTCCAACCAAATTAGTCATTTAACTCTTCGTGTTCGGCCAGAGCCAGACGTTTGAAACTAATTTGAACTGTCTTGTAGGGGCATGATTTATTGCCTTGTTAAACAAGTGGCACCAATTCTGTCTTCTGTCATGGGTAGAATGTTTTCTTAATAACTAACAGCTGTTCACATGATGGAAAGCTAAGCCACAATTTTACCATGCCAGGAGAATGGACCAGAGACTCTTAGTGCAATGGAACATTGGAGAATACCACATAAGAATAACCACCCCGGACAACATAAAGATAGCATTTCTGCCTCCTATTCATATAAGACAAACCATAGGCTTCTGATGCCTTTTTCCTGCCTTGATAGTTTCATATGGCATTTGTATTCCCACCGATTCCAAAGATCCCAAAGGTCTAACCCAAAGGATAGAAAAGCTTTAAGGGGAAAAGTGATTGCTACCTGCTGCTCTCTCCAAAGATATGATTCTCAGTCTCAGTTCACAGTCCTTGCAAATTCCCCAAAATGTAAAATGTTTTCATGTGTTTTTGTGCTGCTCGCTGTTTTGGCTCCCAATGATCTATTAATGTTATGGCACTATATAGTGTAATAAGTTGTCCTATACTTAAAAAATAAAATCTTTATTAAAAAAGGACTTAATGTTTTTGATGCATTAAAATTGTACAAACATTGACCTAATGTTGCCCTGTTATTAGCAACTCTGGGCTATGATGTATGATGTATTGTCTGACAAATTGCTGTTCAGTCTCCCTGCATATACAATTAAGCCTGCTTCTCTAATGTCATTTTAATGTTTTATTTTTACTTTAGTACATTTCTATTATAGATTTTATAGTTTAATTCATTTTGCAATAAATACATTTGCTCATTTTCCTTGTAACAGTTCTTTTGACCTGACCCTCTAAGTCATTTCATGTAGTTATTATTCTTGCTTGGTATATTTACATTTTATTTTATAAATTTAAATGTAATGTCATTCTTCGATAAATATTTATTTTCTTGTGAGCTGAAAACTAATCTGATCTCAATCTCCCTCAATTCTGTCAACTAAAAGCTAAATGTTGAATATAAAGTGCCCTTAGATGTTACACACATACACACACAGTAATTAAGAGGGAGGAATAGGCAAAATTGGGAAATTGCAAATTCCCATACATTGAGCCAGCGTATGGGTAAATGTGGACAGTCACAGAGTAGATTGGTATTGCTTAGATGTGGTAAAGCCAATCCAATAAAATCACGTTTTCAGAAACTTTTCTATGGTTTAAAGTGTACCTGCTATTCCAGTTATTGTTTTCATTTCATGTGTGTACAAGAGGAATAACACTATTTCTGACCAATATATAACTTGTATGTGGCACTTTAACCTAGCTTTTCCTTCCCTGTGGGCTCCATCATTAATTTTCAATTGTCCCTGAGCAATGATTTCACACACACAGAAGAGGGGATCTTGCTTCCCTGAATCTCTATAGCAGGCTACCAGAAGCAGCAGCAGCAGAATGGAGAACATTATAGAACAGGACTGAGTGCTGTAAGTCAAGTACCGCTGTGAGAATTAACACTTACCAAACCTTTCAGCAGCATCTCTGTGTGTATCCCTCTGCTTGATACAGTGAAACCTATTAAAAGACCACCTTTTTGAGAAGACCAGCCAGTAATGAAGATCAGATTTGTAGTCCACCATACATCCTTTTTTAAACCACCACTAAAGATAACCCCTTTTAAATGAAATTGCAATTTTGAGTGGTCTTCTCAATGAGGGTTCACTGTGCTTGAGTAAGCAAATCAGTCTCAGGACTAATCTTAATAGTTTTTCAAAGTGATCAATGAGTTTAGGAGGAAAGGAGCCTGATGAATGGAGAAAGAGACACTTTTCTAATTGTAAAGATTTATTGTGAAGTTGATTTCTGTCACGTACCAGGATGTAGGCTGTCACAAACAGGATATGGATCCTCTACCTGTGTGGCTGATGACTTGGACCATATCGGGGAGCAGAGTCTAAGGTGTCACTGGTCTTCACCAGAGCCCGCCACAAGGCAGGATGGGCTTGCTGCAGCAGGCGACACCCAGGTCGCTACTCCCGACACGGCTCGACCACACAGGTAACTGGGCAAGGCGAGGTACAGAAGGATGAGGCTGTAGCATAGTCAACGTAGCAGAAGGTCAAGGCAGGCGGCAAAGGTACGTAGTCAAGAAACATAGCGGGAAGGTCTGGGTACACGGATATGGCAAACAGGCAACAGGGAACTTATAACTTGGTGTCAGGTGTTTCACATAATTATGGGTGTACTGGACCTTTAAATCTCAGAACTCTGGCGCGTGTGCCCTAAGAGACAGGGACGCACGCACCGGAGCTGTGTGCTGGAGAAAGAAGTCGCAGCAGAGAAGTGAGGTAAGTGACAGGCTGGGACTCGCATGCTGGCGCGTCCCGCGATGCGAATCCCTGGCCCGCCAGCAACAGGGGAGAGAGGAACAGTGCGCTTGCGGCCAGGAGAAGCGGCCGGAGCGCACACTGTTACAATACCCCCCCCCCCCCCTTTGGTCTCCCCCTCCTCTTACGATTCAGAAATTTACTAAGCAGGTCATGATCCAGGATGTTTTCTTCAGGCTCCCAAGATCTCTCCTCCGGACCGAATCCTTCCCAATCCAAAAGATAAAAGCGTTTTTTTCTCATAAGCTTGGAGTCCAAGATCTGTTTGACAACATAAACGTCAGAGGTACCCGAGATGGGAGTAGGAGAAATGTCCTTTTTAGAGAAGCAGTTGTGGATAAAAGGTTTCAAAAGGGAGACATGGAAGGAATTCGGGATCCGGAGAGAGGTCGGCAGATGGAGAGAATAGGCCACAGGATTTAAACGCTTCTTGATTTTATAGGGACTTAGGTAGCGAGGGCCCAGTTTATAGCTGGGTACTCCTGAAGCGGATGTACTTGGCAGACAACCAGACTTTGTCACCTGGAGAGAACTCGGGAGTGGAACGTTTTCCTGTCCGCTTGAGACTTCATTCGACTTGTAGCATGTAAAACAGATGAATGTGTCTTCTGCCAGATGGTGGAAAAGTTCCGTACTTGCTCATCAACCACAGGAACGCCGGAAGAAGAGGACAGAGGAAGAGGAGGACGAGGGTGAAGTCCGTAAACAACGAAAAAAGGCGATGTTCCAATAGACTCAGAATTCCTATGATTGTACGAGAACTCTTCCCAAGGAAGAAATTCGACCCAGTCGTCTTGTCGAGCCAAAACGAAATGGCGAAGATAGTCTCCCAAGACCTGATTCACCCTCTAAACCTGTCCATTGGATTGAGGGTGGTAGGCTGAGGAAAAGTCCAACTTCACTTGGAGACTTGAGCAGAGGGCCCGCCAGAATTTAGAGATGAACTGGACTCCAAGGTTGGATACAATATGTGAGGGCAAACCATGCAAACGGAAGATGTGGCAAAGAAACAGTTTAGCAAGCTGTGGTGCAGATGGAAGTCCAGGCAGCGGCACAAAATGAGCCATTTAAAAAAAAACGGTCCACTACCATCCAAACGACAGTATTGCCTCCAGAAGATGGAAGGTCAGTAACTAAATCCATAACGATATCAGTCCAGGGTAGCTCTGGAACAGGTAAACGCTGTAAAAGACCTGCAGGTTTTGAACGAGGAGTTTTATCTCGTGCACAGACCGAACAGGAACGGACAAAGTCCACGACATCCTGTATTAAACTAGGCCACCAGTAATGTCTTGAGATGAGCTGTAAGGACTTATGAGTTCCAGAATGACCTGCCAGAAGAGAGGAATGACCCCATTTCAGGACTCCGAGTCTTAAACGGGGTGACACATAAGTCTTTCCAGGAGGCAGGTGCTGAAGATTAACTGGCGCTGCAGAGATAAGACGCTCAGGAGGAATAATATGCTGAGGAGAGGTTTCTCGGTCTTGCACATCATAAGACCTTGAAAGAGCGTCAGCACGAAGATTCTTTTCTGCAAGACGGAAGTGGATGTAAAAGTCAAATCTTGAGAAGAATAGAGACCAACGGGCCTGCCAGGGGTTGAGAAGTTGGGCTGTCTGAAGGTAAAGCAAGTTCCTCCAAGGCAAGCTTTATAGCCAACAGTTCACGATCTCTTATAGAATAATTCTTCTCTGCAGGAGAGAAGGTTTTGGGGAAAAAAAAACACAGGTTACAGTTCTTCCCTTAGAGGACTTTTGTGTTAAGACAGCTCCTGCTCCAGCTGAAGACGCATCCACTTCCAAAAGAAAAGGCTTGCCTGAGTCAGGTCTAGACAGGACCGGGGCCGAATCGAAGGTGGACTTTAACTGTTTAAAGGCATCTTCAGCCTCTGGAGTCCAGACCTTGGGATCGGAAGTCTTCTTGATGAAAGAGACAATGGGTGCAACCAAGGTGGAGTAATGAATTGCCGGTAATAATTGGCAAACCCAAGAAAACGCTGAATAGCTTTTAAGCCAGTAGGTCGGGGCCAGTCCAGTACGGCTGACAACTTGTTAGGATCCATCTGGAGACCTTGACTAGTGACAATGTAACCAAGAAAAGGAAGACTGGTTCTTTCGAAAACACATTTCTTCAGTTTATCATAAACATGGTTGTCACGGAGACGTTGCAAGACCTGGCAGATGTGAGAACGATGTGTCCGAAGATTGGGCGAGTAGATGAGTATATCGTCCAAATAGACCACGACACAGGTGTACAGGAGGTCACGAAAGATGTCATTAATGAACTCCTGGAAGACTGCTGGAGCATTACAAAGTCCGAACGGCATCACCAAATACTCAAAATGTCCATCCCGAGTATTAAATGCAGTCTTCCACTCATCTCCTTCTCTTATGCGAATTAGATTATAAGCACCTAGTTTAGTCTAGTTTAGAGAAAATTTTCGCTCCACGGAGATGGTCAAATAACTCCGAGATCAAGGGAAGAGGGTAATGGTTCTTGACTGTGATTTTATTTAGACCGTGGTAGTCAATGCAGGGTCGCAAAGAGCAGTCTTTTTTTTCTCCACAAAGAAGAACCTGGCTCCAGCAGGGGAAGATGACTTCCTGATAAAACCCTTTTGAAGATTTTCTTGTATATATTTAGGCATGGCCTGAGTTTCAGGAACAGACAAAGGGTAAATTCTTCCCTGTGGAGGAGTGGTCCCAGGCAACAAGTCTATAGGACAATCATAGGGACAATGAGGTGGCAATACTTCAGCCTGTTTCTCACTGAAGATGTCAACATAGTCCTGCAGAAACGAAGGCAGACCGGGCAGAGGAGTAGAAGGGGGCGCCAGCTTAAATGGACGCGTATGGAGGCAGTGATTGTTGCAATAAGGTCCTCAACGGAGAACTTCTCCCGTTCTCCAATCCAGCTGCAGGGCATGGAGTTGCAATCAAGGAAGGCCTATCAGGAGAGGAGAGGTACAGTGAGGAAGTACATAAAAGGCAAATTCTCCTTATGCAAGACTCCGACCTGCATAGATATCGGTTCTGCGTGGTAAAGCACGGTACAGTCCAGATTTTCTCCATTAACCATAGAGATGCACAAGGGCTTCAATAGGCGGGACACTGGCAGATGATACCTATGTACTATGGAGGCATCAATAAAATTTCCTGCAGAACCAGAATCCAGGAAGGTAAGAACGGAAATAGTCTCTTTGGAGGGAAGAGAAAGCTGATCAGGCAAATTCAAGGGTGGAGAGGTAGTGTTCACACCTAGGGATGCCTCTCCCACAAACCCTAGGTGCGAGCATTTCCCTGTGGCTGTGGACGTACAGGACAATCTTTGAGGAAATGATCGGCACTGGCGCAGTAAAGACACAGTTCTTTCCTGCAGAGTCAGGTGAGACCGATCCACCTGCATAGCCTCCACTGCGGGAGACAACGTAGAAGGTTGCGGTGGTTGCTGGAAGACTGGTGCCAAGCGAGGAAAGCACAGAGGTCGTGCTGATTCTCTTTCTTGACGTTGTTCCTCACGTCTCTCAGAGAAACGGATATCAATCCGGGATGCCAATTGTATCAGTTCATTCAGATTAGAAGGCAATTCCCGGGCGAGGACATCCTTAAGTTGGCTTGATAATCCTCTCCTGAAAGTAGCGCTGAGAGCTTCATTATTCCAAGACAACTCCGATGCCAGGGTCCGTAACCGGATGGCATATTCGCCCACAGTGGAGTTGCCCTGGGAAAGACTCAGCAATGCTGTCTCAGCAGAGGAAGCTCCGGCAGGTTCTTCAAAGACTGTGTGCGAAATTCCATCAGGAATGCCTGGAGGTTAGTAGTGATAGCATCACTGCGATCCCATAGTGGAGTAGCCCAGGTCAAGGCCCTACCAGACAGGAGACTGATGACGAAGGCTACCTTTGCTCGTTCTGTGGAGAACTGGTCCGCCATGAATTCTATGTGCACGGAGCACTGCATCACAAAACCCCGACAGGACTTGGGATCCCCCTCGAACTGATGAAGCGACGAACAGAGTTTTGATTCAGAGGAAACTGCAGCAGCAGGAGGCTGTACTGGAGCTGGAGGAGACTGTGCCTGGGGAAGGTGGTGCTGGGCAGATAGCAGCTGCTGCATCATGGAGGATAGCTGGTTAAGCTGCTTGGACTGGTGCACCACAACAGATGCAAGATCCGAATCAGGCAGAGGAACCCCAGTTGGATCCATGGCCGGATCTTGCTGTCACGTACCAGGATGTAGGCTGTCACAAACAGGATGTGTATCCTCTACCTGTGTGGCTGATGACTCGGACCGTATTGGAGAGCGGAGTCTAAGGTGCCCCTGGTCTTCACCAGAGCCCGCCGCAAGGCAGGATGGGCTTTCTGCAGCAGGCGACACCCAGGCCGCTACCCCTGACACGGCTCGACCACACAGGTAACTGGGCAAGGCGAGGTACAGAAGGATGAGGCTGTAGCGTAGTCAATGTAGCAGAAGGTCAAGGCAGGTGGCAACGTTTCATAGTCAAGAAACACGTGTATGGCAAACAGGCAACAGGGAATGCTTTCTCTCAGGCAATAGGCACTGAAGATCCGGCAGGGAGGTGTGGGAGGTGCAGGAACTTATAACTTGGTGTCAGGTGTTTCACATAATTATGGGCGTACTGGCCCTTTAACCCCTTAAGGACTCAGCCCATTTTGGCCTTAAGGACTCAGACAATTTAATTTTTACGTTTTCATTTTTCCTCCTCGCCTTCTAAAAATCATAACTCTTTTATATTTTCATCCACAGACTAGTATGAGGGCTTGTTTTTTGCGCGACCAGTTGTCCTTTGTAATGACATAACTCATTATATCATAAAATGTATGGCGCAACAAAAAAACACTATTTTTTGGGGGAAATTAAAACGAAAAACGCAATTTTGCTAATTTTGGAAGGTTTCATTTTCACGCCGTACAATTTATGGTAAAAATGACGTGTTCTTTATTCTGAGGGTCAATACGATTAAAATGATACCCATTATTACATACTTTTCTATTATTGTTGCGCTTAAAAAAAATCACAAACTTTTTAACCAAATTAGTACGTTTATAATCCCTTTATTTTGATGACCTCTTACTTTTTTATTTTTCCGTATAAGCGGCGGTATGGGGGCTTATTTTTTGCGCCATGATCTGTACTTTTTTTTTTATACCACATTTGCATATAAAAAACTTTTAATACATTTTTTATAATTATTTTTTAATAAAATGTATTAAAAAAAAGTAGCAATTTTGGACTTTTTTTTTTTTTCGTTCACGCCGTTCACCGTACGGGATCATTAACATTTTATTTTAATAGTTCGGACATTTATGCACGCGGCGATACCAAATATGTCTATAAAATTTATTTTTTATGCTTTTTGGGGGTAAAATAGGAAAAAACTGACGTTTTACTTTTTTATTGGGGGAGGGGATTTTTCCCTTTCTTTTTACTTTTACTTTTACATTTTTTTACATTTTTTTTTTACAACTTGAATAGTCCCCATAGGATCTGTATTGATCCCGGCACCTGAGGGGTTAATGGCGGACGCCCGCGAGATCGCGGGCGTCGGCCATTGCCGGCGGGTCCCTGGCTGCGATCAGCAGCCGGGATCAGCCGCGCATGACACGGGCATCGCTCCGATGCCCGCGGTTATGCACAGGACGTAAATGTACGTCCTGGTGCGTTAAGTACCACCGCATCGGGCGTACATTTACGTCCTGCGTCCTTAAGGAGTTAAAGGGGTACTCCGGTGAAAACCTTTTTTCTTTTAAATCAACTGGTGGCAGAAAGTTAAACATATTTGTAAATTACTTCTATTAAAAAATCTTAATCCTTCCTGTACTTATTAGCTGCTGAATACTACAGAGGAAATTCTTTTCTTTTTGGAATGCTCTCTGATGAAATCAGGAGCACAGTTCTCTCTGCTGACGTTATTATAATAATAATAATAACTCTTTATTTATTGTTGTCCTTAGTGGGATTTGAATCCAAGGCCCCAGCGCTGCAAGGCAGCAGTGCTAACCACTAAGCCACCATTCTGCCCTTAGCATACATCTGCTATGCATGGTTGCTAAAATGGATAGAGATGTCAGCAGAGAGCACTGTGCTCGTGATGTCATCAGTGTTCCAAAAAGAAAGGAATTTCCTCTGTAGCATTCAGCAGCTAATAAGTACTGCAAGGATTAAGATTTTTTTATAGAAGTAATTTACTAATCTGTTTAACTTTCTGCCACCAGTTGATTTAAAAGAAAAAAGGTTTTCACCGGAGTACCCCTTTAAATCTCAGAACTCCGGCGCGTGCACGCCCTATGAGACGGGGACGCGGGCACCGGAGCTGAGAGGCGGAGGAAGAAGTCGCAGCAGAGAAGCGAGGTAAGTGACAGGCTGGGACTCTCATGTGGGGAATCCCAGCCCTGCTGGCAACAGGGGAGAGAGGAACAGTGCGCTCGCGGCCAGGAGAAGCAGCCGGAGCGCATGCTGTTACAATTTCAACAAGATTGTTGATAGGATAAGGAGCATTTAATGGAGGCCATTATCCCCCATATCCTCATTATATAATGTACATTTGAGAACCACAAACTCACTGTGTTTTTCACAAGAGTGAAATATATGTTTGTGTTGTCTGAGCAGTGAGTTTCAATATTGTTTTTCTCTATGAAGAGTGACTGAGGGGATAGGTCTGGTGAAATACTAAGGCCTTTCAGATGAACCCTGATCCAGGATCCATGCGCCATTTTATTATTAAACACAGTAGCAATGGATTCTTTCACCCTACCCCAGGCAGGAGGGCCCAAATGTCACTAATACCTTTGCATCCAGTATAGCTATACATCTGAGCTATTGGACAATATGTGCTACAATGCTATACATTTTGTCAATCTTGGCCTATGTTCTGAGAGCCAGATTACTTCACAATGCATTCGGAAAGTGTTCAGATGAAAATGTAAAAATAGAATTTGAGATTTTTGTTAATTTATTAAAAAGGAAAAACTAAACTTTCATAAGTATTCAGACCGTTTGCTATGACACTTGAAATTTATCTTTGAGATGGTTCTACGCCTTAATTGTAGTCAACTGTGGTAAATTTAGCTGATTGAACATGACTTGGAAAGACACAGCTCACCCATCTACATTAAGTCTCACAGCTGACAATGTATCAGAGTATACACCAAGCCAGGAGGTTGAAAGAACTGCCTGTAGAGCTCAAAGACAGGACTATGTGGAGACACAACATTTATGCTGCACTTAAAGGAGGAGATTTATCAAAACCTGTCCAGAGTAAAAGTTGCCCATAGCAACCAATCAGATTGTCATGTCTGTCTTGGTCTGTGTTCACACACAGCTATTGGATTGCTTGTGTGTGAACAGTTTCATGTTCCCTGGCCAGGGAATAGTTAATGTCTCTGGCTTGCTATCCAATTGCTCATAGGGTGTGTCTAGATAAGGATCAGCTCAGCCTAGCCTCAGGGCGGGTGATACTTCATTATATCCTGACTTGCTAAGATGCTGGACGTGCTGCATGGAGCTCTTGGTGAAACACTTTGTTTGAGTTTTTAATCTACTATCTCTGTTTTAGCATGCACTTTGTATTTTCTGGTTTTAGCCTATGTTATGTGGCATGCTCTTAGTAGATTTTAAGCTGTGTTTGTTTAGTCGGTTTTAGGATTTGTATATCTTTTCTGCTGTGTGTCTGTTCACACTTTGTTTACTCTTGTATCCGTTTATATGAAGTTCTGTGTTTTATATTTCTGTTTTCTTACTAGGCCAGCTTCTGACCACACTGGAGTGTGCTGCTGGCCAGTAGTCTATTTGGATTTATTATTAATGGCTACTTCATTAGTGGAGTGGAGTGTCCAGTTTATGTGCCCAGTGTGAACAGTGTCCTATCTGGTCTCCCTGTTACCTGTCCATGGGGACTACGTGTCTACTGGAGGTTTTCTAAGGATTGCGATTCCTGTCTTGTGTTCAGTGTGAACCATGTTCTATATCTATATCCTGTGTATTTAGGCATCCCTGTTATCTGTCCATAGAGGGTATTGTTATTCCTGCGTCTACTGGAGATGTTCTGAAGGGATTGCGATTATTTCTGTCTGTGTTCAGTGTGAACAGTGTTATCTTGGCATCCCTGTTACCTGTCCATGGGGACTCTGGGTCTACTGGAGGTTTTATTTGAGATTGTGAATTTTCCTGTTTAGCTATAGATCCCTGTTACCGGTCCATGGGGACTATGTATCTACTGGAGGTTCTGGGGGATTATGCTATATTCCTGTCTGTTCCTGGAGTCTGTTTAGACTAATCCGTTTTCCTGTCTGGTGTTTTGAACTCTATATATTTATTAGTTCTTGATTTCAGATCTTTGGAGTTCTGTACATGACTACTGATCTATAGTGTCCTCTGTTCATGACCACTGAGTCCTCTGTTCATGTCAGCTGATCCATAGTGTCCTCTGAACTTAATCTGTTATAGAGTTCTATGTTCCTGTTATATTTCTGGTTTGTGACCGACTATTTATTAGTATGTGTTTTTATTAGGCCCCTGCACTTTAGCTCAGGAAAGGACTGGTGCCCTGATGTCGATCCACCGTTTAGGGTGGATGGGCAAGTAGGCAGGGAGAGCGGTTTTAGGGTCAGTGTTGGGCTCACTCTCCCTGGTCGGTCCCTGACACAGATCGCTTCTTTCATTTTCAACAAGGCCTTTGCAAAATGAAAGAAGCAATCAGATTGATTGCTATGGGCAAATTGGCAACTTTTCCTCTGCACAGGTTTTGATAAATCTCCCCCAAAGTTCCCAAGAGCACAATGGCCACCATAGTTTTTAAATGGAAGAAGTTTCAAATAACCAGAACTTTTTCTAGAGATGGCTGCAACTCCAAAGTAATAAAGGCCTTTGTAAGGGTGCATTTACACCATGTTTTTTAGTACAGTTCCTGTATACGTTTTCAATGTGAAAACTGTATGGAACCATATTGAAAACCGTATCCATTGACTCTCCATTGAAAACAGAATGCCAAACGATGCATTGGTTGCATCCGTTTTGCATCTTGTATGGTTTTACCAGTTTTTTCCCGTACCCAAAACCGTAGCCTACCACGGTTTTTGATCCGGGTGAAAAACCATATTAAACCGTATACGTTTTTTTTAAAACATGGGAGTCAATGGGAACTGTACAGAACAGTATGTGCATACGGTCCCATCCGGTTTGCTCCATACAGGTTTTGACTATGAAGGTTTTTTTCTTGGAATTTCAATCAAACGAGTGAAACTTTATTTATAATGGAGTGAAAAGTTAAAAACGTATACGTTTTTTTCTTAAAAAACAGATGCAACCGGACATCATTTTTTCAAACCTTATAGGGTTTGTAACCCTATACAGGTTAAAGGGGTATTCCAGGAAAAAACTTTTTTTTAAATATCAACTGGCTCCAGAAAGTTAAACAGATTTGTAAATTACTTCTATTAAAAAATCTTAATCCTTTCAATAATTATCAGCTGCTGAAGTTGAGTTGTTGTTTATTGTCTGGCAACAGTGCTCGCTGTTGACATCTCTGCTTGTCTCGGGAACTGCACAGAATAGAAGAGGTTTGCTATGGGGATTTGCTTCTAAACTGGGCGGTTCCCGAGACATGTGTCATCAGAGAGCACTTAGACAGAAAAGAACAATTCAACATCAGCAGCTCAAAAGTAATGAAAGGGTTAAGAATTTTTAATAGAAGTAATTTACAAATATGTTTAACTTTCTGGAGCCAGTTGATATATATAAAAAAAAGTTTTTCCTGGATAACCCCTTTTCAAATTTGTACCTGCGTTTTGATACAGTTTAGTACGGTTTTGAGGAATCCTTTTTTTCATCAAAAACCTGATACGGGAACTGTATTGCAAAAAAATGGTGTGAATGCACTCCAAGAGGGATGATCAAGAAGCCAATGGTCACTGGCTGAGCTCCAAAGATCCTGTGTGTGCAGACGACAAAGTTCCACAAGGTCCACTATTTGGTCTGATGAAACCAAGGTTGAAGTTTAGTTCTAAGCACCATGTCTGGAGGAAACCTGCCCAATACCATCTCTGCGGTGAAGCATGGTGGTAGCAGCATCATGCTGGGGGGTGTTTTACAGCAATTGGGACATGGAGACTGGTCACAGTTGAGGGAAAGCTAGAGCCCTAACCTGAACCCAATCAAACATCTCTGGTGAGACCTGAATGTGGCTGTCCATTGATGGCCCCATCCAATCTGATAGAGCTTGAGAGGATCTGCAGAGAACAATGTCCGAAAATCCCCAAATCCAGGCGTGCAAACTGTGTGGCAACATATGCAAGAAGACTTGAGGCTGACAACCAGTGCTAATGGCGCCAGACTGAGCTTTGTGTTGTGCACAAAGCTTGGGTGACAACACCGTATATAGATGTGTGGTTAAAAATATGTTTCTCCTGAACACATATAATTGTCAACCTCTTTTTCAGGCATAATCCTTGAAAGGCAGAATTTAAACACAACTCTCCTCAGTTGACAGCAAAATCAGATTAATTGTGCAGTAGCTGACAAAATACTTGATATTAGGCCCAGTTTTAGCTGGGGCTTCTATTGTTAGTAATTTGGATGACCTCATAGAAATTGCAGAGACTATATAAAAGTGGCTACAGTAGCAAACAAAATTCAGCCGGTGTAACAATAGTACAGTGGATATGAAAAAGCTGTCCCTTCATTTGTAGTTGTTTCCTTACTTCCTTTTTTTTTTTTTTTATATCATTAAAGTGTATTTGTCATTAGCAAAAACCTTTTAGTTAATGTAGAAAATAACATTATATGTATATTTGTAAGATACTGTAACACTCACGCTTCAGAAGACAGGAACCCCGGTGGATGTGGATCCGCTGGACCTGTGTGGCAGATGACTTGGACCGTACCAGGGAGCGGAGTCTAAGGTGCCGCTGGTTTTCACCAGAGCCCGCCGCAAAGCAGGATGGACTTGCTGCGGCAGGCGACACCCAGGTTGCTACCCTTGGCAGGGCTCGACCACACAGGCGGCTGAGGAGATGTGAAGCACAGAAGCGATAAGACAGCTCGTTGTCAGGATAGCAGAAGGTTAGGGCAGGTGGCACAGTAGCATAGTCAGGAACGTAGCAAATGGTCAGTAGGCAGACGTCAAGGAGCAAAGGATCAGATACACAGCAAGGCAATAACAGGAATGCTTTCTCTCAGGCTCAAGGCAACAGCGATCCGGCAGGGAAGTGAGGAGGGGGGAGGAATTTATCAATGAGCCACAGGTGAATTACAGTAATGAGCGCGCTGACCCTTTTAAATGTTAAAGCTCTGGCGCGTGCGCGCCCTAGGAGACGGGGACACATGTGCCGAAGCAGAGAGGCGGGGGCAGGAGAAACACCCGGTGAGTGACTGACTGGGGCTCACATGCGGGCGTGTTCCAGCGTGTGTGGCCGGAGCACATAACTTAACAGATACATTATATTCATTGCCATATTGGATTAATTTGTTAAAACACTGCTATGGAAGGTAGCCGCACCCCTCACAATCTGGATTTTTTTTAAATACCACCCAATACAAAAAACTATCCTGAAATCTGATGCCTCAGATAAAATGAAGCGTGGGCTATGATGAAGGAGAGGAAGTAATGAGAAAACATGAGTAGGACTCCAAATTAACATACAAGACATACAGATCCAAACTTAATTTAAAACGTAAACTTAACTTAAAAATATGAGTCAACTTCCTTTTGTGGATTTCATACTGTCACATATACAATGACACATGTCTGACTAACCTTCATTATAGGATCATAGTTACTAAAACTATAATTGTCAGAATTCCTTTTTTATTTTTTTTGCTTTTTTAATCATTAAAGTGTACATGTCATTAGCAAAAGCTTTTTAGATAATGTAGAAAATAACATTATATATTTGTAATATACATTGATAAAAATTGTGTATATTTTTGTCCCTGCAGCTATTGCCTGTGTCTCTGTGCGGAGACCAAATACAAGAAGTGTGGCTACACTGAGGACAAGCAGGGCTCTGTGCAGTAAGATCAAGCAGCGCTCTGTGCACCGAGGACAAGCAGGGCTGTGTACACCGAGGACAGGCAGGGCTCTGTGCACCGAGGACAGGCAGGGCTCTGTGCACCGAGGACAGGCAGGGCTCTGTGCAACGAGGACAGGCAGGGCTCTGTGCACCGAGGACAGGCAGGGCTCTGTGCACCGAGGACAGGCAGGGCTCTGTGCACCGAGGACAGGCAGGGCTCTGTGCACCGAGGACAGGCAGGGCTCTGTGCACCGAGGACAGGCAGGGCTCTGTGCACCGAGGACAGGCAGGGATCTGTGCACCAAGGACAAGCAGGGATCTGTGCACCGAGGACAAGCAGAGCTCTGTGAAGTAAGGTTCTACAACACGCTCCCGGGTCACACAGCAGGATGATTGACAAGACAGAAGAGCCCTGTATTTCCTGCCCTCATTTCCTGTATTTGGACTCCTCACAGAGACACACATGCAATAGCTGCAGGGACAATATTTTTACCCAGAAATAAATAAATTTTTTAACCAATGTATATTACAAATATACAGTAACCCCCCCGACCTACGATGGCCTCGACAAACGATAATTTCAACATGCGATGGCCTCTCAGAGGCCATCGCATGTTGAAGGCAGCATCAACATACAATGCTTTTGTATGTAGGGGCCATCGCATAAACGGCTATCCGGCAGCGCTCACTGCTTCAGCTGCCGCCGAATGCCCGTTTATGGTGCCCCGTGTGCTCTGGTGATGGTCTCCTACCTGTCCTCGGGGCTCCGGAGCTCCTCTTCAAGATCTCCTCTATCGCCGGCGCTCTCTATCGTCGTCATCACGTCGCACGCACGCCGTCCCGTCATCCAATAGGAGCGGCGTGCGTAGTGACGTGATGATGGCAGCAGAGAGCGAGGATCCCGGGGAAGCAGAGAAGTCCGGAGTGTCTGGGACACCACGGGGACGCGGCGACAGCGATGGAGGGTGACATCCAGGGCAGCAGTGACGGTCCAGAGCGGCGGGGACAAGTGAGTACAGCTTCCTATACTTTACATTGCACAGATCCCTCAACATACGATCAACAAACGATGGTTCATTTGGAACGGATTACCATCGTATGTTGAGGGACCACTGTACATATAATGGTATACATATAATGGCAATACATTATATAAAAAGTTTTCGCGAACAACACATACACAAATATTTTCAGGTAAACTTAAACAGCTTTAATAAAATGAAAGCTCAGCTCTGATTAGTTGCTATGGGCAATAAAGACAGTTTTACTATTCAACAGTTTTTAATTATCTATATAAGGGTATGTGATTGTTTTCTTTAGACAGTCATCTGTATCTATCTATCTATCTATATAGTTCTACAGTGACCCCCCCCCCCCGACCTATGATGGCCCCGTCATACGATAATTTCAACATACCATGGCCTCTCAGAGGCCATCGCATGTTGAAGGCAGCATCAACATACGATGCTTTTGTATGTTGGGGCCATCGCATAAACGGCTATCTGGAAGCGCAGACTGCTTCAGCTGCCTCCGAATAGCTGTTTAAGGTGCCCTGTGTGGTCCGGTGATGATCACTTACATGTCCCACTCCGGACCGTCCTCTTTGGGATCCCCTGCATCGTTGTTCCTCCCCATCGTCGTCATCACGCACGCCGTCCCGTCATCCAATAGGAGCGGCGTGCGTAGCGATGTGATGACGGCGATAAGGAACGACGATCCCGGGCAGCGGAGACGGTCTGGAGCGGCGGGGACACCCCGGGGACGCGGCGACAGCGATGGACAGCGACATCCAGGGCAGCGGTGACGGTCCGGAGCGGCGGAGACAGGTGAGTATACCTATATTTAACATTGCACGGATCCCTCAACATACGATGGTTTCAACAAACGATGGTTCATTTGGAAGGAATTACCATCGTATGTTGAGGGACCACTGTATTCTGGAAAAATGAGCAGTCTTAACAGAAGATTCACCAAAAAAAATACCCTAAATTCTTGGATTGATTGTTCAGGGGCAACCCTGCCTCTTGATTTTCTGTGAAAAAGGGACAGATAGAGGTCCCGGGGATGTATCCGAGCTTGAGGACATAAACATAACAAGGTACATCTGTCAGGATTCGGCAGGCTGGAGGTGGATCTTCTGTGTCAGAGAGGGATTGGCGTGGACCGTACCGATGGACCGGTTCTAAGTTGCTACTGGTATTCACCAGAGCCCGCCGCAAAGCGGGATGGTCTTGCAGCGGCGGTAGCAACCAGGTCGTATCCACCGGTAACGGCTCAACCTCTCTGACTGCTGAGATAGGCGCGGTACAAGGGATTAGGCAAGAGCAAGGTCGGTCGTAGAAGAAGGTCAGGGCAGGCAGCAAGGATTGTAGTCAGGGGCAACGGCAAGAGGTCTGGAACACTGGCTTGGGACATACAAGGAACGCTTTCACTGGCACAATGGCAACAAGATCTGGCCAAGCAGTGAAGGGGAAGTGAGGTTATATGAGCAGGTGGAGGCTAATTAGACTGATTGGGCCAGGCACCAATCATTGGTGCACTGGCCCTTTATAATCTTAGAGAGCTGGCGCGCGCGCGCCCTAGAGGGTGGAGCCGCGCTCGCCAGAATGTGACAGCCGGGGACCGGGACGGGTAAGTGGCTTGGGAAGCGATTCGCGTTGCGGGCGCGTCCCGCTATGCGAATTGCATCCCCGTCGTGAATGTCAGTGCAGCGCTCCCGGTCAGCGGGTCTGACCGGGGCGCTGCAGAGAGGAGAACGCCGCGAGCGCTCCGGGGAGGAGCAGGGACCCGGAGCGCTCGGCGTAACAACATCATGCATGGTAGCTCAAAGTTGGGGTCTCAACTGTATTTTATCAAGAACAGATATGATTTGCTATTGTGGCAAAATGAAACCAGGTAACACCAGGTCCATATGGTGCGCCATAAATTTATAGATCAAATTCAGGTCTATGTTAATCGGTGATATAGACGGATAACACTCCATCTCTCAGCAGAGGATATAGCAAAGTAATGGGTCCTTTAGCAAAGGAATAGGTCCTTATTGCCATAGCAGAATAGTAGGGGATCTACATTGTCAGGATTTAGGGCTTCACCTTTAGTCTTGAGTTGAAGAGACACCTGTTTTAATACTGGCTTTTTATAATCCCACTGTTTATAATAATATAATAATAATCAGTCCTCTAAGCAATGACTTATCAGCATCTTAGTATAGTTGTGAATTCTGTAAAGGGGCTATATTTTAAATAGAGTATTCAAGCCACCAAACCTTCAATAAAGTTTTAAGCTTCTCTTACCAGACCTATTGGAAAACGCCAAATGAAATCAGTCTTTCTACTGACCATATCTCTCGTGCTGAAAATCGCCAAAAACCAGTAAGCAGTGTTCCTCAAATTTTAAGCAATCTTGCCTCTGCTGAAATGTGCTCAGTGAAGCCATTTTGTCAGTAAAGTCCAGATATTTAACTATAACTTGCCTTGAATAAGAGCATTGAGAAACTTTAGAGGTATACCTCGGTCAGGACCGGAGTGTAAATCTGAGACCAATCTGTGGGCATTCCACCTTGAACTTGTAATCAAATCCCAATGGTTCAGGGATGATAGATTTACATAAATGCCACAGAACACATAGCAGGACTGATTCCAGTACTCTAATTATGCATAGGTTATTCCAACAAGAGCCGTTTTCAAAGTCCTTAACCTTGTCTCACAGACACTTGTTCACCTTTTCCACCTCCTCGAAGTTTCCTCCAACTTATGCACTTTTTCTTCAGTAGCTGAGAGTCTGTACTGTGCAGTGAAACTTTGGACTACAGTTGTTGAAGATTGGTGTTCACTGTAGCCACCAGTGTTTCCTGGATGTTAAGGGCTATACTTTTGGCCACTTCCACTGCCAGGAATTTGTAATCCATGTTTGCCTAGCCTGAGAAAGCAGTAGAATACCGAAGAGGGTCTACCTACAGAGGGTCCTACTTACAGGGGGAAAGCTACCTACAGGGGCCAAGCTACCTACAGTAGGGTCCTACATACAGGGGACGAACTACTTACAGGAAGGTCCTACATACAGCTGGCAAGCTACATACAGGAGGTTCCTATGCACAGTGGGAAAGCTCCCTACATGGTTCTACTTACATGCGGCAAGCTACTAACAGGAGGGTCCTATATACAAGGTAGAAGCTAACTACAGGGTCCAAGCTACCTACAGTAGGGTTCTAAATACAGGTGGTGACCTACCTACAGAGGGAAAGCTACTTACATAAGGGTCTTACATACAGTGAGCAAGCTGCCTACAATGGTAAACTACCTATAGGAGTGTCCTACCTATAAGGGGCATTCTACACATAGGGGGGCACATACGTAATGGGGGGGGGGGAACTACCTATTCAAGCAACCTATCTACCCAATGGTGGGGAGAACCTACTCCTTCCCAACCGACCTACCCACCAACGCACTTACCTACCTACTTTGTTTAGTGGCAAAATTTTGGGACCCTGTAAGTGGGGAAAATGGGAGGAGGATGCTGTAAAGTGTGGAGCTTAATATGGAATATGCAATGAAGAGCTGCGGTTAGAAGAAATCATCATAATGCCCCAAGCCAGATGTAGAGGAAAAGGAAAAGTGGATTACTTTGATTAAAGAAGAAGTCACCTGTGAGTTGCTGCATATAGCAGCACTGTAATCTACATAGCCAATATATATAGTTATTAGGGGAGATTTATCAAAACCTGTCCAGAGGGAAAGTTGCTGAGTTGCCCATAGCAACCAATCAGATCGCTTCTTTCATTTTTCACAGGCCTTTTCAGAAATGAAATAAGCGATCTGATTGGTTGCTATGGGCAACTCAGTGTATAGCTTATTTTTAGCAATTTTTTGTCTTTCGTCGAAAATCTGGTAGTGGTGCCTGCAAGAAATTTTTTTAAGGATGCTAACACTTAGATGGGCTTCACTTGAAATAATATAGTAAAAAAATAAAACATTTTAATAAAAGTGAATTAGTGAAAAAAATTGTGAAAAAGGGAATTAACATACATACATCCCCATATACAGAAAAATTGAAGTTATAGGGGGGTCACAAGAGGATGATTTTAAGCATACTAATTTCCATTTAAAAAGTAGTAAAATAAAATAAATAAAACCTATATAAGTTCGGTATCCTTGGCACCGACAGTACATAGATGGTGTGTCATTTTTACAAAATAGTGCACTGCATGGAAACAGAAGCCCCAAGACCTACAACATTTTTTGTTTTAAATTTTGCCCCACAAATAACTTATGTTTTTTGTTTCACCGTATATTTAGTGGTAAAATGAGTGTTGAGGAGGCACAAAAAGCAAGCCCTCATATGGGTCTGTAGGTGAAAAAATTGGAAAGTAAAGAGGAAAAAACAAAGTGCGAAAATGAAAAATCCCTGCATCCTTAAAGGGGTATTCCAGGCCAAAACTTTTTTTTATATATCAACTGGCTCCGGAAAGTTAAACAGATTTGTAAATTACTTCGATTAAAAAAATCTTAATCCTTGCAATAGTTATTAGCTTCTGAAGTTGAGTTGTTTTTTTCTGTCTAACTGCTTTCTGATGACTCAAGTCCCGGGAGCTGTGCAGTTTCTATGGGGATATTCTCCCAGCATGCACAGCTCCCAGGACGTGACATCATCATTGAGCAGTTAGACAGAAAACTTCAGAAGCTAATAACTATTGGATTTTTTAATAGAAGTAATTTACAAATCTGTTTAACTTTCCGGAGTCAGTTGATATATAAAAAAAAGTTTTTGCCTGGAATACCCCTTTAAGCAGGAATATCTAGAGATGAGCGAACTTGCAGTGATTCGATTCGTCACGAACTTCTCAGCTCGGTGGTTGCTGACTTTAGCCTGCATAAATTAGTTCAGCTTTCAGGTGCTCCGGTGGGAGACTCTCCTAGGACTGTATTCACCTTTTCTAGCCCACCGGAGCACCTGAAAGCTGAACTAATTTATGCAGGAAAAGTCATCAACTGCCGAGCCGAGAAGTTTGTGATGAATCGAATTACTGTAAGTTCGCTCATCTCTACTCATATCCCGACCTCATATCCTGTCCTCATATCCAGTCCTCATGTCCCATCCTCATATCCCGACCTCATGTCCTATCCTCATATCCCGACCTCATGTCCTATCCTCATATCCCGTCCTTATGTTCCATCCTCAAATCCCGACTTCTTATCCCGTCCTCAAGTGGGATTGATTTGTAATGAAGATATTGTAAGCTGAAAATAGAAGCGGATGTGGCTTTGTGGGACTGGGTGTGATTTGCAAGCCTGACCGATGCACAAAAAGGGTAGATAATAAAAGGGGTGGGGCTTAAGTGGTGGGTGTGTCTTTGTGAGATGGGGTGTGGCTTGCAAGCCGGATTGTGAAGTAAGGTACTGGAAGTCCCATATACTTGCATGGGACTTGAAACAAAAAAACATCTTTTATATAAGGGTGTAGGTAAGGTAATATGTGTACCAGGTATTATTGAAATATCTCCTGCCGTACAGAAGTTATTCCTGGGACTTTAAACAAAAACCCTGACCCTCACAGTTAAGGGTTAAATTAACTATCCTATATTTTAAGTGGACATATAAATAACATGTGACCAAGTATTATCGAAATATCTCCAGCCGTGTGGAAGTTATGCAGTAACATATATTTCTCATAGACTTGTATGGGACTTTAAACGAAAACCCCGACACTGGCAAATGGGTGTGAGTAAGGGTTAAACTACCTATCCTATGTTTGTTGTTGACATATTAGTAACAAGTGTGCCAAGTTTCATGTTAATATCTTTAGCCATTTGGACATGATGCTGGAACATACATATACAGATACACACAGAGTTTTATATTTATACTAGCTGAGTACCCGGCGTTGCCCGGTTTTTCCTTCCTAATCCTTGTTGTGGAGGAAAATCCACAGAGGAAGCTTTTGACTTCATATGCAGTCCTCATATATTGTTGTCATAACCTGACCTCCTATCCCATCCTCCTATTTCGACCTCCTATCCCGACCTCCTATCTTGACTTCCTATCCCGACCTCCCATCCCGTCCTCATATCCCGATCTGTAATATGTGACCAGGTATTGAAATATCTCCAGCTGTACGGAAGTTATGTAGGAACATACATTTCCCATTGATCTGTATGGGACTTTAAACAAAAACCCCGACCCTCGCAAATGGAGGTAGTTAAGGGTTAAATCAACTATCCTCTATTTTAAGTGGACATATAAGTAACATGTGACCAAGTATTATCAAAATATCTCCAGCCTTTGGAAGTTATGCAGTAACATATATTTCCCATAGACTTGTATGGGACTTTAAACAAAACCCCAACCCTGGCAAATGGGGGTGAGTAAGGGTTAAATCACCTATCCTATGTTTGTTGTTGACATATAAGTAACATGAGTGCCAAGTTTCATGTTAATATCTTTAGCTGTTTGGACATGATGCTGGAACATACACACACACATACATACATACACACACACACATTGAGTTTTATTTACCGTATTTTTCACTCCATAAGATGCACTTTTTCTCCCCCAAAAGTGGGAAGGAAATGTCTGTGCGTCTTATGGAGCGAATGTGTGTGTGCTGAAGTGCAGGGAAGGCTGCAGAGGGGAGACAGCTGAAGAGGTAAGCTTACCTGCCATGCCGCTGTCCCGTTCTGCCATGCCACTGACCCGTTCTCCTGTCCACATAATGGAGTCTCATGGAGGAGCATGTGACACACAAGTCACACCCCTGCGCCCAGCGTAACGCTAGACTCCATTATGCGGATGGCAGAACAGGGCAGCGGTACCGATAAGTAACTACAAGGGAGGTCCTGCTGGAGACGAGGGGGGTCCTGCTGGAGACGAGGGGGGTCCTGCTGGCCACAAGGAGGGTTCTGCTGGCTGAAAATTAAAGAAGCAATCTGATTGGTTGCTATGGGCAACTGGGCAATTTTCCTTTGCACAAGTTTTTATAAATCTAGTGTGCATGTGTGTGTGTATGTTCCAGCATCATGTCCAAACGGCTAAAGATATTAACATGGCACACATGTTACCAATATGACAACAAACATAGGATAGGTGATTTAACCCTTACTCACCGCCATTTGCCAGGGTCAGCATTTTTGTTTAAAGGGGTTCTCCGGTGCTTAGACATCTTATCCCCTATCCAAAGCATAGGGGATAAGATGCCTGATCGCGGGAGTCCCGCCACTGGGGACCCCCGGGATCTTTTACATGGCACCCCGTTTGTAATCAGTCCCCGGAGCGTGTTTGCTCCGGGTCTGATTACCGGCGACCACACGGCCGTCGGCGTGTGATGTCACGACTCCGCCCCCGTGTGATATCATGCTCCTCCCCTCAATGCAAGCCTACGGGAGGGAGCCATCACGCCCCCTCCCGTAGGCTTGCATTGAGGGGCGGAGCGTGACGTCACACGCCGGCGGCGAACACGCTCCGGGGACTGATTACAAACACAGTGCCGCGTGGAAGATCACGGGGGTCCCCAACGGAGGGACTCCCGCGATCAGGCATCTTATCCCCTATCCTTTGGATAGGGGATAAGATGTCTTAGCACCAGAGTACCCCTTTAAAGTCCCATACAAGTCTATGGGAAATATATGTTACTGCATAACTTCCAAACGGCTGGAGATATTTTGATAATACTTGGTCACATGTTACTTATATGTCCATCTAAAATATAGGTTAGTTAATTTAACCCTTAAAGGGGTATTCCAGGCCAAAACTTTTTTTTATATATCAACTGGCTCCGGAAAGTTAAACAGATTTGTAAATTACTACTATTAAAAAATCTTAATCCTTCCAATAGTTATTGGCTTCTGAAGTTGAGTTGTTGTTTTCTGTCTAACTGCTCTCTGATGACGCACGTCCCGGTAGATGTGCAGTTCCTAAGGGGATATTCTCCCATCCTGCACAGCTCCCGGGACGTGATATCATCATTGAGCAGTTAGACAGAAAACTTCAGAAGCTAATAACTATTGAAAGGATTAAGATTTTTTAATAGAAGTAATTTACAAATCTGTTTAACTTTCCGGAGACAGTTGATATATATAAAAAAGTTTTTGCCTGGAATACCCCTTTAACTACCCCCATTTGTGAGGGTCTGGGTTTTTGTTTAAAGTCCCATTCAAATAAATGGGAAATGTATGTTCCCACATAACTTCCGTACAGCTGGAGATATTTCAATACCTGGTACACATATTACTTATATGTCAAATAAAAAAATATGATAGTTAAATTAACCCTTACCTACACTCTTATATAAAAGATGGGTTTTTGTTTCAAGTCCCATGCAAGTATATGGGACTTCCAGTACCTTACTCCACAAGCTCCGCTCTGCATCTCCTGGTGAATGTGTCAATCTGGCTTGCAATCCATCTCACAAATACACGCCCACATTTTAAGCCCCACCCCTTTTATTCTCTACCCTTTTTGTGCATCGGTCTGGCTTGCAAATCACGCCCAGTTCCACAAAGCCACGCCCCCTTCTATTTTCAGCTTACAATATCTTCATCTATCATCACAAATCAGACCCACCTGAGGACAGGATATGAGGATGGGACATAAGGACGAGATATGATGTTGGGATATAAGGACGGTATATGAGGTTGGGATATAAAGACAGGATATGAGGACGGGATATAAGATCGGGTTATGAGATCGAAATAGGAGGACGGGAAACAGTGGCGTCACTGGGGGAGGGGGGGGCAGAGGGGGCCAAGGCCCCCTCTAGATCAGGCCGTGCCCCCCTTCTGCCCCCCCCCCCCAATGCCGCAGGATTTTGCCATTAATTATATTTTTTTTTCCCGTTTGTCCACTCCCCGTCACCCATGTTCACCTCCCCGGTCCTCCCCCCAGTCTACCCTGTCACCCATGTCCATCCCCCTATTCACCCCTCTGTCCCTTTGTCTCCCCTTTGTCATCCTTGTCCACCCCCCATCACCCCCCCGTCATCCATGTCCACCCCTCTGTCACCCATCCACCCCTCTGACCACCTCACATTCTACCCCGTCACCCATATCCACATTCCTATTCACCCGTCACCCCCTTTTAACCCCCTTGTCATCCTTGTCCATCCCCCCTGTCATCCACGTCCCCCCCAGTCTACCCCCCGTCACCCATGTCCACTCCCCCATTCACCTCTCTGTCCCTTTGTCACCCCTCTTTTACCCCCTTGTCATCCCTGTCCGCCTTGGCCACCCCTCTGTCACCCCTGTCCATTCCTCTGTCACCCATGTTCACCCCCCCATCCACCCCTCTAACCACCCCCAGTCTACCCCTCTGTCACCCATGTCCACCCCCTATTCACCTCTCTGTCCCTTTGTCACCCCTGTCCACCCCTCTTTTACCCCCTTGTCACACCTGTCCACGCCCGTCTCCCATGTCTACCCCAGTCTACCCCCCAATCTACCCCGTCACCAATGTCCACACCCCTATTCACCCTTTTTCACCCCCTTGTCATCCTTTTCCATCTCCCCTGTCTCCCATGTCCATCCCCCCTGTCATCCATGTCCACCTTGGCCACCCCTGTCACCCACGTCCCCCCCCCCGGGGGCACCCCTCTGACCCCCTGTTCCCGCCCCGTCTCCCTTGTCTACCACCCTGTCACCCATGTTCACCCCCCCCATCCACCCCTCTAACCACCCCCAGTCTACCCGTCACCCATGTCCACCCCCTACTCACCTCTCTGTCCCTTTGTCACCTGTCCACCCCTTTTTTTTACCCCCTTGTCACGCCTGTCCACCCCCCAATCTACCCCGTCACCCATGTCCACACCAGTATTCACCCCTTTTAACCCCCTTGTCATCCCCCCTGTCAACCATGTCCACCCCCCCGCCCCCCGGGCAACCCTCTGACACCCATGTCCACCCCTCTGACCCCATTAGTGCCCCCTGTCTCCCTTGTCTACCACCTTGTCACCCATGCTCCCCCCCCCCAGTCTACCCCGTCACCCATGTCCACCTCCCCCTATTCCCCCCTGTCACTCCTGTCCACCCCTCTTTTACCCCCTTTTCACGCTCCTGTCATCCATGTCCATTCCCCTATCCACCTCTCTGTCACCCCTGTCCATCCCCGTCTCCCATGTTCACTCTCCATTGTCCACCCCTGACCACATCCTTGTCACCCATGTCCATCCCCTATTCACCCCTCTGTCCCTTTGTCACCCCTGTCCACCCGTTACCACCTTGTCACGCCCTCGTCACCCATGTTCACTCTTCTACACTCCTCTACACCCCTCTGTCAATGTATGCTCCTTTACACCCTTCTGCCACCCATGTACACCCCTCTGTCACCCATGCACACTCCTCTACACCCCTCTGCCACCCATGCACACTCCTCTACACCCCTCTGCCACTCATGTACACTTCTACACCCCTCTGCCACTCATGTACACTCTTCTGCACCCATCTGCCACTCATGTACACTCTTCTACACCCCTCTGTCATCCATGTACACTCTTCTACACCCCTGTCACCCATGTACTCTTCTACACCCCTGTCACCCATGTACACTCTTCTACACCACTCTGTCACCCATGGAAAAAAAATTGTGGAGCCTAATAGGTTTGTTTTGCAGGTTTAATGGTGAAGAATTGTGGCTGGAAGAAATCTTCATGATGGCGCAGACCAGATGGAGAAGAAAAGGGAACGACGCTGATTAGAGAAGATGTCATTTGTAAGTTGCTGTCTATAGCAGCACTTTAATCTACGTACCCACAGATAAATAGATATTGTGCATTTTGTGTATTGTTTTTTCCTTTGTTTTTTCTACTCGTCAACCTTGGTAGGGGTGCCCCGCAAATTTTTTTCTTTTGGAGGGGTACAAACACGCATTTTAAAATTGCCCCCCCCCCGACTTTTGTCACTGGCCCCCTCCAAATATGAATGCTGGAGACGCCACTGACGGGATAGGAGGATGGGGATAGGACAACTGGATAGAAGGACGGGATATGAGGTTGAGATATGATGATGGGATATGAGGTTGAGATATGAGGACGGGATATGGGGTTGGGATATGACAACAATATATGAGGACGGGATATGAAGTCAAAAGCTTCCTCCTTTGTTGCTTTTCCTCCCCAACAAGGATTAGGAAGGAAAAACCAGGCAACGCCGGGTACTCAGCTAGAGTGTGTGTGTGTGTGTGTGTGTGTGTGTGTGTGTGTGTGTGTGTGTATATATATATATATATATATATATATATATATAACATTACTAAAAAAAAACATGGAGTTTATGTATGACCTTTTGTCATGTGACTCAGGACGCAATTTTTTTTTTTACTGTAAACACTAGTATTTTTTTTATTGTGTTGTATTGTATTGTCACATTCGGGAAAGGGGCTTTGACCCTGTAGTTGCCTCTCTCACAAACTAGTTTCTTACTTAGCAAAAGAAGCTAGAAGCTTCTTCCATATGTTGGAGTTCCGATGGAAATCTTGGAATTTTTCTCTGCTTTCAAATTCTATGCTAAGGACTGAGGACAAGTCATGTGGGTGACTAAAAGTGACTGAAAAACTGGTGGAGTATTCCTGCTATACTTGGGACAAAAAGAATATACTTAGAGTACTGCACAGTACTGTTCAAGCTTTTATAAAAACTGCCATCATGTGCTACAAGTCTCTGGCAGAACAAACGGGTAAGAGAAAAAGCAAAAGAACACTGCAGTATAGTTTGGATAGTGTTTACATGACACACAAATTAATTCACAGCAAAATTGGCCAAATCTAACAAATCAGCCGTCAATTGATTTCATTGTGTAAAAGTTGTTTTACTTTCCAAGTGCTTGATTTTCCGGAAAAAGACAGAATGAGTCTCTGGACATAATGACCAGTATATAAGATCAGTGACTCCTATTGTTGATTGACTAAACTATACATGTTACAAGACTAGGAATAAAGCAGGTTGGGAATTTACAGATGCAGGACCTAAACTGAATGTATCATCAAAATATTCCTCATTGCTTAAAGGGGTACTCAGGTGGGCCATATTTCTCTGGTTGTTAAACATACCTTGTTTGTATTGCATCCATCTGCAGTCCTCACAAATTCTTTTTTTTGTGTGTGTCTCAGATCTAGCTTTGCTTGTTAGCATGTATTTCCGGTTTTCATTTAGTCATTAAACTACATTTCCCAGCATGCGTCTTTGCATGTTTTTCCTGTATTAGTCATGCCGTCTTTTGTTTATCCCCTCCCTTTTGTTGATGTAGCAAGCGTTTTTTTTTTTATATAGTGTTCCACCCGTTCCCTGCCAAACTTTGATCACGGCTCGGCCCCCTGCGCTTGTCTATGCCGCTCTGCTTCCTGTCGTATACAGGTATGGCGTGTTTAGCCAATCATTGCGGTCCTGGCCGTGCCACGTGACCTGATTTTGTCCAATCAGAGTTTGTTTACTTTTGCTGCCCAGACCTATCTGGATTCTCAGTGACAATTTTTCGCAGGTTCTTTTATCAGAACTTTCTGTCAGTCGGTGGCGAAATAGCAGCATTGTGGTACCAAATATGTCCTGTACAAACCTCATGCAGTTCTATGTCCTCCATATGGGGCTAATAAACAACATGAAAACACCACCTCATGAAAAAAACAAACAGCACGTTCAATTCGTCCTTCCCCTTGCAGACCGAGGAAACCTGCGTTATACACAGCACACTAAACTGATTATGGCCATTTGTCGGGTTACAAGATCAATACTTCAAAAACAGAAGCCCTCCCAATTAATATCCCCCCAACAGATCTCTTAAATCTGAAACAGTCATTTCCCTATAAATGGCAGGATACGTCCTTGGGTTACCTAGGAGTCCGTCTTACACCCACATACTCTTCCCTATATAAGCAGAACTTCCCTCGTCTCTTCCAAAATATACAAACATTGTTAGACAAATGGGCCCCAATATCACTCTCCCTATTAGGAAGAATAGCAGCTGTAAAAATGTCTATTCTACCAAATTTCCTGTATCTTGTGGAGACGTTGCCTGACCCCATTCCCAAAACTGCAATTAAAAAGTTCCAAACTATGTTGCTTAAATTCATATGGTGGACTGAAGTTGAGAAGTTGCGGATTTCTCCTATACACCCATCCTCTATGATATGGTCATCCACCCCCTGCACTGTCACAAGGAACCTTTTGGGGCCAATGAGACTAACTTAAAATCGGGAATGAGGCCTCCTCCACATACCCTCTTAAATCACTAACCTCTCTACTCACACCAATGTTATTTAACCCTAGTATTCCAGATAGTGATGACATCAGGACTGTCTCTCCTTGGATCACAGCCAAAATATTTTATTTAGCTGACTTGGTTGATCCCATTACTCGAAAGCTTCTAACCCCACAATCTATTAGCGACAAATTTCACATAACAAGAGAGTCCCTGTCTCACTTCCACACCATTCAGGAACATTTAGGGATTCACCCATCCCATCCCCCCTTCCCACCTCCATCACCCTTTGAATATATCTGTAAACGAGACACCTCCACTAGAGGCTTGATCTCAAGAATTTATGATATCCTTATATCTCCAGAGGACACATCCCAACTACGACACCCATATATGACCAAGTAAGAATCTTATTTACGGAAATCCCTCACCTTTGCACAATGGCAGGTCATATGGTTACGGGCAGCTAAGTCCTTGACTTGTATCACACACAAAGAGAACCAGTACAAAATCTTACTACATTGGTATCACACGCCTGAGCTGCTGCACCGCCTCTTCCCGCAGCTTTCACCCTCTTGTTGGAGGTGTAATAGAGATATTGGTTCTATACCACACATATTTTGGGACTGCCCACTTCTAAGACACTTTTGGCTGGAGGTGCAGTCACTAGTTAGGAGGGTTATAGGGTCCCACATCCCACTGTCAGCAGAGACATATCTTCTGAACATCCCCCCCAGCGGAATCACTACCATTCTGTCTAAACTCTTCTTACGTATACTCACTGCGGCCAAGTGTCTTGTGGCTCAGTGGTGGAGGAAAACTGATAGCCCCCCATTCCAGATGCTACTAGATAAAATCGCAGATATACGGAGAATGGAAAATATGTCCGCCATGGTGAAAAACAGACTGGATGCTTTTAATACTTTGTGGCGCCGGTGGGATGAATATGTGGAGTCCCTGAGAGTGGCCTGAGGCAGTGGACGGACCCTGAGGAGCTGGAGCCGAGCGGATACTTCTTTATTCTCTTAATCTTCCCTACTTATCCATCCCTTTATCTTCCATACTTACCTGTCTTTTTCTCTATTAACTTTCTACCTCTTACAAACTTTTTACCGCCTGTTTTTTTTTTTACATTATTTTACATCTTCTTCATTGCATATTGCCTGGATTATTGACCATAAGCTGAGGTGTCATGGATACGTAGTCAAGAGATATTATTAGTATCCTCTAATAGCACTTCATATTATCCTCGCTTCATTCTTTATTATCTGTTAGATAACGGCTTTTATCTAAGCTTCATGTCTCTGATGTGGGGTCTTCCCCGGATACTCACAAAGCCGACCTGAAATGATCTGGACTTTGCAGCATCTTTGGCTTTGCAAATCTTAGGAGAGCTGAGTGGAGGAGCAGACGCAAGTCTGCACGGGGCTCAGATTTGCACCTCACACAGGCACAATGCGCATGTGTCAGCAGAGCAAAGGAAAATACAGGCTGAAAGACCGACCAATGAGGAAGCAGGTCGCAGATTTGACATCACCACCCAGAATGCGGGCGGTCAGGAAGCGCACAAACAGCATGACAGGTCTAACACACCAAAACTACGTACGCGCCAGGGACAGATAACAATTGGTGCAACGAGGAAAACATAGCCGAAGAGGAAACGCAAAGCCAATCCGGACACTGCCCAAATTATCACGAATGAATATTCATTACAGGGGAGTGGAAAGAGCTGTCCACAGGTGCCACCCCACACCAAACAAACATGCCCAGACAGCAGACTTCTTGTCCACAGCATGCAGGATCCATTACGCAGAGGATGGACAACAGTAAGAGCTAGAACAAAAAACTACAGAACTTCCTGAAAAACTACAAGGTCAGAAAACTGCATAAACTGGGGAAACATATAACACAAGTAAATTACAAAAAATGCATTACTATAAACAAACAATAAAAAAGGGGAACTGGAGTAACCCTGTAAAGGGGTACTCTGGTGGGAAAATTATTATTATTTTTTTTAATCAACTGATGCCAGAAAGTTAAACAGATTTGTAAATTACTTCTATTAAAAAAATCTTAATCCTTCCAGTACTTATCAGCTGCTGAATACTACAGAGTAAATTATTTTCTTTTTGGAACACAGAGCTGTCTGCGGACATCACAAGCACAGTGCTCTCTGCTGACATCTCTGTCCATGTTAGGAACTGTCAAGAACAGCATATGTTTGCTATGGGGATTCTCTCCTACTCTGGACAGTTCTTAAAATGGACAGATATGTCAGCAGAGAGCTCTGTGTTCCAAAAAGAAAAGAATTTCCTCTGTAGTATTCAGCAGCTAATAAGTACTGGAAGGATTAAGATTTTTTTTATAGAAGTAATTTACAAATCTGTAACTTTCTAGCACCAGTTGATTTAAAAAAAAAATTTCAAAAAAAAAAAGTTTTCCACTTTAAATCAAATTGTTATGTTAAATATATTGTAAAATAATTTTGATTCTTTTTTCATTTTACTATCTAGATTTTAAATTAATCCTGAAATTAGAATATTGCATTCTGACTACCAAACATAAAAATAAGCTGACACTTCCTGTATAGAGGTAAAAAGAAAAAGGTGTGCACTCTCTCTGCTACCATCCGGTTTGGCTTTAGGCCAGGCTCTGGAGGAGTCTAAGCACCTCATTGGCTTTCACTTTATAGCCTGCTCCAGGATGCAGAAGTTTGCCTTAGTTGCCAGGAGCTCCAGTTTGCTTTAAAAGAAGGTAGCTACTGGCCAGATGGAACTTTAGCTTGACACCCACTAGTCAGGCAGGTAAACATAGTCAACAAGATGGGTTGTACAATGGAGAATCCAGAGGGTACATGGGGATAAGACAGAGGCAAAGTCCAAATTCAGGCAAATTATCAGGGCAGGTGGTACAGGTTCAGGTCAGAAATCGGGGTAGGTAACAGGAAAGACAATATAATATAGATGGATCAGCAGAAACAGAGTCCGAAAAGGCTGGCAAGGGTCATACACAGAATAGCAGTATCTGGATACACAGCACACCTTTGCAATGGATAACCCCAAAGCACAGGCACCAGGGAGTAGGTGGGGTAGCCTTAAAGCATACCTATCAGATCCCACAGAAAAAATAAAACTGTTGTATTTTACTCAGCACCTAATCTTGATCATGTACATGTAATTTTTATGTCTCTATCACCAATATTTTACCAACAAACAACATATTACAGCTGCTCAATGTCTTGTCTCTTGTCAAAGGGAGGGGGCGTGTCCTTCTTGTCTGCACTGTGATGCCCTCCCCCTGCTGACTCACTGCTCTTTGGAGCCTGGCAGCCCTGCTCTGTAACCCTTTCCTCTCTGGTTTTACGCTGTACACACACACAATGATTATTGGAGATTGCCTGTACTCTACCACCAAAGACAATATGGTGAGTGTATAACCTAATCTTCCTAAATTAGTGCAAAGGTTTAGTGCTAAAAGTACAGTTTTTTTTTTAATGCATAAATGTTCTATCTGTTGCTGTGTCATTCATGTGTGTCACCCTTTACCAGTCCTGTCATCCTGGGACTTGTAGTTTTGGAATAGTTGGAGGTACACAGTGTTTGGATAACTTTTTTTTTTTTTTTGCATCAGTGTTGCCTTCAGCTGTGTGCCTACAGCATTTTGCAAAACTCCCAGCATGCCAAGACATCCTTTGACTGTCCAGGCATGCTTGGAGATGTAGTTTTTCAACAGCCGGAGGCACATGTTTGGTAAAACTCTGTGTTACAGCAGTGTTGCTGCAGGCTCTGTTCCTCCTGCAGCCTTGTCAGTCAGTCATCTCGTATCCATGACCCTCGAACACCTTCATGTGGGACTCATCAGTGTCCCAGAAGGTATGGGTACCCCTACTGGTGGGATTTTCAAAGCCAGTTTTCTCTAATAAAATATATATATATATTTTTTAAGAAGTATAGTAGAAAAACTATTGTTTTGCCAAGATGTACAACACATAAGTTTTTATATCTGATAGTGCCCATTCAAATAGGAGATGCTGAGCCAGGACAGGTGGGGGACACGTTTTAGGTGAGCAAATACCCCATATAAGAAACAGAAAAGGCAGACAGCCATCTCCCTATAGGACACAGTAAGAGCAGCCTTGGAAAGAAGCAGCATGGTGGCGGAGCGTGGACAGAGACCCTGTGATGATGGGTGCCAGTGCGCTAACAGCTGCCAAACACAATAGCTGAAGCTCAGCTTCTCCCTCCCTATAGAATGACCTGTGTGCAGGTCACAGAGCTTGTCTACAAAATGTTCCCATTTCAGTCAATTGGGTCTGCTCCAAACCATTGCATCAACGTGTAAAGGATATTTCTAAACACTATTAAAAACAACTAAGGCAAGATGGCTACCCCCATAATAAAGAACTAAAAGCTAAATATAAAAAGAAAAAAACATGTTTCAGTACCTGCCTCTACTTAGGAAAAAAGAGCTAGCTGATGAATTTACTTAAATAACAACATTTTATAATACGGTACTACACATTGTGTTACGGATGCCATAATTTGGGGTGCTTGCCATTTTTATATTTACTATTGCACTGCACGTTTTCTGACTCAAACATTTTAACTGCACTCTGTATACTTAATTTTTTTTTAAAAGACTACCCCTATAAAAGATCATTTGTGTGTCTTCTTCAAAAGCTTCCACTGTTCTCAATCTGTCTTTCTTAAACAGCTGGAACAGTGTTTGCATGTTGAAAGATGTGTGGTAGGTGGGTTTCCAGGCAACAAAAAGACGAACACAAAAAGAACTGCTCAAATTATTCTAGTGATACATGTATGCCAATGATTCTTTAGATAGAAGCAATGAATTGTAGATATACCAATAGACTCCAGAGCGTAAAAGCTGATTTAGTGGTATGGAGTCAGAGTTCCTCTGTTCAGAAGAAGTAGTAAATAAATGGTGCACTTTTTCTAAAATTCACTAAATTACTTAAAGGGGTACTCCCGTGGAAAACTTTTTATTTTATTTTATTTTTTTAAATCAACTGGTGCCAGAAAGTTAAAGAGATTTGTAAATCACTTCTATTAAAAAAATCTTAATCCTTCCAGTACTTTTTAGGGGCTGTATACTAAAGAGAAATCCAAAAAAGAAATGCATTTTATCTGATGTCATGACCACAGTGCTCTCTGCTGTCCATTTTAGGAACTGTCCAGAGCAGCATATGTTTGCTATGGGGATTTTCTCCTGCTCTGGACAGTTCCTAAAATGGACAGCAGAGAGCACTGTGGTCATGACATCAGAGGAAATGCATTTCTTTTTTGGATTTCTCTTTAGTATACAGCCCCTTAAATGTACTGGAAGGATTAAGATTTTTTTAATAGAAGTGATTTACAAATCTGTTTAACTTTCTGGCACCAGTTGATTTAAAAAAAAATATTTCCACGAGAGTACCCCTTTAACTGTGCAGACGTAGATAAGGAAATGTTTAGGATAGATGTTCATTACATGGGATCTGTTTTGTGATGACAATCCCACTTTCTAGGCTACAAAATCCAACTTATTCTCTTCAACTCTGAAGATGTAGTAAGGCTGCAGAGCTTTACATTCTCAAACTGTTAAAAGAATGAATATAGATTTAAGAAAATAGCTATATGTGCAAAATAAGTCTATTCTACTGCTAAAGACAAGCACTTCAACAGTGAAGAAATAATGCTGTTGCATTTAGGCTAGAAATGTGTTAACAGTTAAATAAGGAATTACATTTAACTGTCATTTACTTATAGTTAAATTGGATCTATAGATTTGACAGTACACATTTACTATTTGGTTATTATTTTTAGTCAGATAGCCATAGTGAGATCATAATTGACGCCCCGGAAGAAGCCATTAGCGCGAAACGTTGGGTGGTGTTGGAGGTCCTTCTTGCTCCCACTAGGTGATATTTTGTATCCCCCTAGCACTGCATTTTATGTATGTATAGTCTTTCTACTTTTTACTGCAGCGTCAGTGGGCTTAGTATGTATACCGTTGTATGCTTGTTCAGCTTTTATATGTATTTTGATTCACTAAGCAGACCTCCTTTTCTGCATTTTTGCAGATTCGTCTGTTATCATGTCCTCTTAATTGGTTTTAAATGTATGTTCTTGTGATGCAGCTATGTTCAATAAAATTTATACGCTATTTTGATCTATATACGCTTATTTCTCTTTGTTATCGTTAGTCTCAATGCGTAGGATCCTATACCTTGGGCACTTCTTGTTTGTTTTCAGATCATAATTGACCAACTTAATTTGGAAAAAAAATACTGACAAAATCCTGTGTGTACACCCAGCCTTAACATGATATCGTTTTCCATCAAACAATGATAATAAAAAAAAATAAAGAATAAAGAATAAATTGCATTTAAATGTTGCTTGCAAGCCACCACTCCATAAATGGTCCAATAAGATGTGACATTTCTACAAAAACTATTAAAGATGTGATGTAGATTTGTAATTTTTTAATAATTATTTGGAGATTTAGAAGCACAGCAAGGAAACAGTGTATCATCAACAAACTGGCTCCACAATACCCGAAGTAAATGGCAAGTACGGGATTACTGCAGAGATGTGGATCCTCAAATTGAAATATAGGATTGGGATTCCCAAAATACACACGGTTTAAAGAATCTGGAGTTATGTTTAAGATGCAACAAGAGTTATGTTCCTATGAATAATTTTCCGTCGTTTTTTGTGACTTTTCTCAAAACAGCATCACATACAAGTGCTACATTTTACAACTCCTTAAAAAGGGGTACTCCACTGGCTAGCGTTCGGATCTAAATGTTTAGAACGTTGTTTTCGCGCTGCGAGGGGTCGGCCACGCCCCTCATGACGTCATGGCCACACACCCTCAATGCAAGTCTATGGGAGGGGGCGTGGCAGTCGCCACGCCCCCTCCCATAGACTTGCATTGAGGGTGTGTCAATGACATCACAAGGGGCGTGGCCGACCCCCGCAGCGCAAAAACAGCGTTCAGAACATTTAGTTCCGAATGCTGGCCCCTTTAAACTTACTTCCAAAGGCCATACAGATATAGTTTGCTACACGAAGATGCACATGGCATATGAAGTATTCTCTCTTTTCCTGTCTCAGCCAGATCTTATATAGCTCTTCTGCAATTCATGAACTGGCCTCAAATACATGGCATAACAATAGCAGGCAAAATGTCTCATACAAGAAGAAAGAAAATACAATCTCCTCGAAAAATAACGCTATAACAGGGTGCATTTAAGAAAATAGGAAAACTTACTGTACAGATCTCTCCCTACTGCACATTTTAAATCTCCAGAGAGAGAAAGAGATGGCAGGACCAAAAGTCACCTAGGATTTTTTAACCACGCAGCAATAAGCAACCATTTCTATAATCCTCTCTCTGACAGAGAAGCCTACTGTGTACTTCACTGACCGACAACAGACCTCTCCAGCAGAGAGATGGATCCACAAACTTATAGGCAAAGTGTCCTGATCTGCATGGACAACAATTTGAAAACCAAGCTGGGTCTCAGCACTAATAGGTTTACTGTCCCTCCTAGCAGGCAGGGTCTCCAAAAGGTTTTGGATGGAAAGAGGCTCATACAATGGTGGTGTGTGGTGTAAGTCTGTAAACAATCCAGGAGCAGTTGTAAGCCACCTGGAGCCCCCTCCATGTTTTCAGCTTCATTAGTGGCGACTGGAGACCAGACCTTTAACTTTTGACATCTTCTTAGTAGGCTGTCGCTGCTCAGCCAGAGGGGGTCCTTCTCGTTCTGCAAGATGCTGGTCAGTGTCCTGAGCAGTTGAGGAAGCTGTGGCTTTCAAAGTTTTTTTTATATTTGTCACCTGGAAAACCCAAGGAAGAATATGGTTTGGCAAATTGAAGAAAAACGTTGCTGTTGTATAGCGGATACTCAGAACTAATAAATGCAATTTGTTATCACACCGATATAAAATACTTTATCATTTTGATTAAAACAACATCTGTGAATAATACATAACATTTTCTAATATGGGTTGATAAATGACTTTGTGTGTATGCAAAGAAATCTCCTGCCTTACAGGATAAGGGTAGGGTCACAGACTGCGTATTTGCTGCTGTGTATTTTCGTACCGATTGAAGTCAACAGGTAGCTAAATCAGTTGCGTATTTTGCTACCTATTGACTTCAATGGGTAGGAAAATGAGCAGCAGCAAATATACAGCAAAATAGGTCATTAGTCAGATGTCACAACTGTCCTTTGTGGTGTATATGTCACTCACAGACTATGATGGAATGTGTTTAACAGTGAGGTCATGAAAAAGCTCACAATTTGTTAGTTTCAATATTAGTTTATGGTTGACTGATGCCAATTATATACATTAGGTAAAGAGGAGAGACAGCACCGATCCAATCAGCATGTGCAGGTGATCATCCGGGAATGCCAACCCGGAAAGGCATACAGAAGTTCAGGGTGGATACAGCACCAAATAGCTGAGGACTCAGGCTGGTAGATGGAACAAGATTTTATTTGCCATCCATGTGCCAATTATATACATATACATCAAGAGCTTTTCAGAGAATTTACACATTTCCGTAAAATTGAGACAAAAAAAAAATACCTGTCAAGCCAGTCTAACTTTTAGACATAGTTTGGCACTGCAAGAAAGATATCTGAAGAGTGAAGTTCAATAATTCCGATATATCACATGTGGATAGATTACGCCCTCTGCTGGCTTTATGCAGAAATACACATGCCACTACTGTCTAAGTGTATATTGCTCTATTATACAAAAAACATGTAAGTGGTTTCTTATTACAGCCGCTTGAACAGGCAAAGATGCTGTCCTCATCAGCTATGTGTAATCACAAGTATAGACGATAAATGCGTCTTCTCTATGTTTTCTCAGCTGTAGAAAAACAATGCCTGTATGCAAACAGTGAACCCACATATATCATAATTTAATATATTACGGCTGCTGGAACTACCGCCTCAGAAAAAGATAAAATACACAACAGTTTTCAGAGATATGTCATATTCTCTTATATTCCCCATCTTACAAACTACAGATTATACTTACTTCTGTTTCTATTTGCTGCTGTGTACGGTTGTGGTTCTCCTTGTATTGGTTTGCCCTCAGCACTTGCTGTTCAATTCCCATTAAAACTGCTTCACAACCATCACACCTGGAACAACAGGATTTTGAGAGGTCACGGGCAAGCACTTAAAGGGGTACTCCAGCCCTAAGTCATCTTATCCCCTATCCAAAGGATAGGGGATAAGATGTCTGATCGCGAGGGTCCCGCCGCTGGGGACCCCCACTTTCACACATTCAGCACCCACCTCTGGGAGCTGCACACAGCGCTGCAGCCTCGGAGTCTGCCGGGTCACAACTACGGGGCAGGAGTATCGTGACATCACGACTCCGCCCCATGTGACGTCACGCCTTGCCCCGGCAATGCAAGTCTATGAAAGGGGGAGTGACAGCCCTCACACCCCCTCCGATAGATTTGCATTGTGGGGGTGGGGCATGACGTCACACAGGGCGGAGTCGTGATGTCACGATACTCCGGCCCCGTAGTCATGACCCTGCAGCGCTGCGTGCAGCTCCCAGAGGTGGGTGCTGCATGCGTGATAGCGGAGGTCCCCAGCGGCGGGACCCTCGCGATCAGACATCTTATTCTTTATCCTTTGGATAGGGGATAAGATGTCTTAGGGCCGGATTACCCCTTAAAGATAACTGCATTAATGCAGCAAAAGCAAAATTATTTTTACCATACTGGTTGGCTTTATCTTTATCTACACACCAATCGAAAAATTTTAAATTTCCCTATTTACTTATCTATTGGGAACGGTAATGTGTAAATTAAAAGTAACTACAGTTTTCCATGCACTTCATTTACTTTAAAGGGGTTATCCAGACAATTTTGGTAAGGAACCTCCTGCCGTCCTTTCAGCTGATCGGGACACCACAGTGATCCCAATCAACAACCCTGAGCTAACAGGCAGTTACTCTCAGGACTTTTAGATGCAGCGATCAACTTTAAACAACTGATCATCTGTCACTCCTAGATAGTCCATAAAGAGCAACTGCACGCATGCTAGACCCCTTTTCCAATTTAAGAGGTTATCCAGGGAGCAAAAATAAAAATAAAAAAAATAAAAAAAAGGTATTACTTTTCCTCTTTGCTCCCCAGAAGCATAACTTCTGATACAGTGGCCACTGGGGACCCCCGCAATCTTTCATGCAGCACCCCAGCTGATGATAGCGGGGTGCTGCATGAAAGATTGTGGGAGTCCCCAGCAGCGGGACCCCCGCGATCAGGCATCTTATCTCCTACCCTTTGGATAGGGGATAAGATGTCTCAGGGCCGGAGTACCCCTTTAAACAGAAGTGGACAATTAATTTCAGTACAGGATTTAATCTGGGGATAGCTAAATTACCAAGAATAGGAGGTTCACATGAAGACATTTGCTCTAGTGCCCCCATAGTAGTGACAGCAGCCATGATTGCTTGCTGCTTCTCCTGTCTACCCAACTCCAAGATTGGTGTGAGACCTGTGTTTGTGAATACCTGTGGCCAAGAATCTTAACTCCCTGTAAGATTCTTTGGTGATCATGGTGAAAAAAAAACAATGAAACATAAATCTATGAAGGGGAAGTTTTCAAACAGCTTTGTGACCTAAAATCAAGATCTACTACTAGCCTAAGAAATTATGAGTACAGTTACATTATGATCTACTTTTTGGCTTTCAATGTCTTAAGAGTTTCTAGAGCAGCAACAAATGTTGCTATATTAAGTAATACTTCAGAATCTTATACCTTCTAGCTCCCCAATTTATTTTTTAATGTTAGGCAAAAGTGGTAGACCTATGAAAGCTCAGCTGCCAGAGTGTCAAGGTAAAAGCCACCCGAGTAGAAGATCATATTAGATATGGAAATCGGGTAAAACTAAACTGTTGATACAACTAGATAAATTTGAGCACTTAATGCATTCATTTCACTTTATAGAGTAGTTCCTTACCACTCCTGAAGAGTTTTCACAATGCTACTTATGTCCTTCTTGGGAATGTCCCGTCCAATGCAAAAGTCAACTTCTAGTACATGATTGCGTTGATCAAGTTTGCCCTGAATGATGTCTGTGTAAACTGCTTCTATGATTAAATCCTCCAACTCGCGGAGGTTCCTCATGTCTAAATCTTTCAGCAGCACAGAGTATGGAATGCACTGGCAAGTAAAAAAAAAAAGGAAGAATTATCAATAAATAGCAAACATATTAATGCAAATAAACTGAGGTCCAGTCCCCCCCCCCCCCCCCCCCCCTCAAAACACACACTATACAACAATAGCAGTAACCAGTAATGCTTTGGCTGGGTTCACACTACGTTTTTACAGTACGGGAACTGGACCCAGCCCGTATCCAATTCATTTCAATGAGCCGACCGGAGATTTTGTGACCGTTAGGTCCGGTCAGAAAACCGGATACGGGGCAAAAATGAGCCGACCGGAGTCACCGTTCGACTCCGGTTGGCTCATTGAAATGAATGAGATACGGGCCGGGTCTGTCTAGGATATGGGAGCGCCAGGTTTTCGCTCCCCCCAGCTGGATCCTGTTCCCATCCTCTAAAAATGTAATGTGACTCCAGCCTTACTGACAATGTCCAACTGTCTATACAACCACCCATTTAGATCTTGTAAACCAAACAAATGTGTGTGCCCTAAAGCAGACTGATCAAATAAAACAAAAGATGCAAACATCTTCATTACACCTTCTAATGTAAAAATGTACAGATTTTTATCTCAGTGGATTATTGCAAACAAATCTACAAGAGCACTAGTGTTGTATGAGCCCTATAGAACTTCCATCTGCACATCTCATCCACATTACCTTCATCCTGGATGCAAGGCTCACAATTGTTAAGTGTTTCAGCTTGTTTTTCTGTACAGCCGAAAGTTCTGGCAAACTTTCCTTTAATGCTAGGGAGAAAAAAAACACCCTTTTTATAAACATGGTTACAATATTATGTTTTAGGAAAATGTACATTTCTACATTCTATTTAAAGGTCACAAATCTAAATTTCATTCTCACCAGAGGTTGCAATATAAAGGCTCCTGAAGGCTTAAAAGCGTAAAAAGTCCAGCACTTAGGGTGTCAATCAAGCCTTAGTGGTTGGGAGGAGAGCGGGGGCAGCGTGACTGTATGCTGCTGTATTTCCCCCCAATGTCTACTTACCCAGCACCAGGAGTGGTGATTAATGTTTTTAGTTTTTTTCTTCAATAGTGTGGCATTTGTAATGGTAAGTAATGGGCACAGCAGCGAACATTGTGTGCTATTGCTACCAGGTGCTGGGGAGGGCTTATAGGGATAAAGTGACCTGACAGGTTACTTTAACCCCTTAAGGACCAAGCGTTTTTCTGTTTTTTGCACTTTTGTTTTTTCCTTCATACTTTTTAAAAATCATAACTCTTTCAATTTTGCACCTAAAAATCCATATGATGGCTTACTTTTTGAGCCTCCAATTCTACTTTGTAATGACATCAGTAATTTTACCCAAAAATCTGCAGAAAAAACATCATTTTGTAAATTTTCGGGGCTTCCATTTCTACGCAGTACATTTTATGGTAAAAATTACACTTTATCTTTATTCTTTAGGTCCATACGATTAAAATGATACCCTACTTATATAGATTTGATTTTGGAAAAAATCATAAACTACATGCACGAAAATTAATACCTTTAAAATTGTCCTATTCTGACCGCTATAACTTTTTTTTAGTTTTCTGCGTACGGGGTGGTTTGAGGGCTCATTTTTTGCGCCGTGATCTGAAGTTTTAATCGGTACCATTTTTGTTTTGATCGAACTTTTTGATCGCTTTTTATTTCTTTTTTTATGGTATAAAAAGTTACCAAAAATACGCTATTTTGGACTTTGGATTTTATTTGCACGTACGCCATTGACCATACGGTTTAATTAATTATATATTTTTTAGTTTGGACATTTACGCACGCGGCAATACCACATATGTTTATATTTTTATTACGTTTATATATTTTTTTTATATGGAATTTGGGAAAAGGGGGGTAATTTTAACTTTTTAAACTTTTTTTTTACATTTTTTATTTTTTTTTTACACTTAGTCCCCTTAGGGAGGAATGATATGATTCCTCATACAGATCAATGTGGTTCAATAGATCAATGTGGTTCCATAGAACCACATTGATCTGTGTGCTCTGCGCTCGATTGATAAAGCCTGGCAGCTGGACCAGGCGTAATCAATGGGAGAGTCGGGCTACCTCTCCGGCTACCTCCACAGTGGATCACCCCCCCCCCCCAAATCTGTAGAATGGGGCGTCAAACCTTCCATTAAAATAGAGCAGTGGGACATGCATGCTTGCTGCCACTCGTTTTCTAAGAGAAAGGCAGAAACAAATGGAGCAGAGACATGCATCCAGTGCACACCCCCCATGATCTGGTGACTAGGGAATATCTTTGCAATAAGGGAAAGATGGATACAAAATATGGATATAAATTAAAACCACTTTATAAATAGTCTTCAATAAAAATTATCTATCATTTAGCTGCTACTCCAAAAAAGATAAGTCCATCAGACTGAATGTCTGCTCTGTCAGGGTTACAGACAGCAGTGGGGTGTTGCTTTTCAAAGGTGCCCATAGCCATTAAAATGTCTGACCAATCCACATGTGGCTCTGCAAGGACACTTTGTTAGCAGTAATTAATTTAAAAAAAGCATCACAGCATGGAAGGGGTTACAATGAGCACTAAACCACTTTTGCTGAGATTAGAGCAAAGCCTTTACTTATTTTTCAGGTACAGTAAGGATCCTCTGGAGGATGGAGACAGGGTTACGCATTACAGGTACACAGTCCATGCTTTCTCCCCCTCTCCTGCACATAGCACTTGATAAACCCCACCCCACTTACTGTGTTCCCTCCTGATCTGCCTGTTACTTAAGACAGACTAAGCATAAGACAGTGGACAGCAGATTGCAGGTAAGTGGGACACCTAGTGGACATTTTCTGGGGTAAGGAGTAATTTTTGATAAATGAAGTGATTAACAAAAATGTTAGGAATCACATAGGCTGTCAAATTAATGAAAGCTGTGTGAAATGATAGTGACCATTTTAAACACTGCTCAGAAATCCTGAAAGGAGTATTTTAACTATGCTGAAAATACATACTGTGACCTCTGGCGTCCAAGAAAAATAAAAATCACTTTCACTAAAACCACCGTATTTTTCTGGCGTATAAGACGACTGGGCGTTTAAGACGAACCCCCAACTTTTACAGTTAAAATATAGCGTTTGGGATATACTTGCTGTATAAAACTACCCCTCTAACGCGATGTACGGTACCTTACCAGTGATTGGCTGGTTGTGATTCTCTGCCTCTCAGATCTCGCATATACGCCATATACTTCCCCCCCCCACACATGAGGTTGTCAGCATAGTTCCCCCCACGAGGTTGTCAGCATAGTTCCCCCCACGAGGTTGTCAGCATAGTTCCCCCCCACATGAGGTTGTCAGCATAGTTCCCCCCCACATGAGGTTGTCAGCATAGTTCCCCCCCACATGAGGTTGTCAGCATAGTTCCCCCCCACATGAGGTTGTCAGCATAGTTCCCCCCCACATGAGGTTGTCAGCATAGTTCCCCCCCACATGAGGTTGTCAGCATAGTTCCCCCCCACATGAGGTTGTCAGCATAGTTCCCCCCCACATGAGGTTGTCAGCATAGTTCCCCCCCACATGAGGTTGTCAGCATAGTTCCCCCCACATGAGGTTGTCAGCATAGTTCCCCCCACATGAGGTTGTCAGCATAGTTCCCCCCACATGAGGTTGTCAGCATAGTTCCCCCCACATGAGGTTGTCAGCATAGTTCCCCCCACATGAGGTTGTCAGCATAGTTCCCCCCACATGAGGTTGTCAGCATAGTTCCCCCCACATGAGGTTGTCAGCATAGTTCCCCCCACATGAGGTTGTCAGCATAGTTCCCCCCACATGAGGTTGTCAGCATAGTTCCCCCCACATGAGGTTGTCAGCATAGTTCCCCCCTACATTGGGTTGGCAGTATAATTTCCCCTTCACATTAGGTTGGCAGTATAGTTCCTCCCACATTAGCTTGTCAGTAAAGTTCCCCCACATTAGGTTGGCAGTATAGTTCCCCCACATTAGGCCTGCAGTATAGTTCCCCCCACATTAGGCCGGCAGTATAGTTCCCCCACATTAGGTTGTAGTTTCCCCCACATTAGGCTGGCATTACAGTTCCCCCCACATTAGGTTGTAGTACCCCAACATACATACAGCCTTCAGCCATATACAGTGTATGGCTTGAGGCTGTATGCCTGTGTACTGCCCCACTTCAGTGCTCTGATCACCAGCAGAAAGGTAACCGAGACATCCTTGTGTCCCAAAAAGATCTTTCGGGACACAGGGATGTCCCGAATGTGACGGGGAAATAAATCTCGGCAGGGACGCCCGGGGTATGGATAATCCATACCCCGGGCATCACGGCCGACTGCAGCACCCTCCCTATAAGACGACACCTGGCGTATAAGACGACCTGCGACTTTTGAGAACATTTTCCTGGGTTAAAAAGTTATCTTATACGTCGGAAAATACAGTAACAACTGGAAAATATTAGTCAAACTAATTTTTTTTATAAACATTTCATTTCAGTACAATATTAAACAACATTAATCTTACCAACGTAATCTGGATATGTCCCATAAGCAAACAAATTCAGGAGCTGAAGGTACCCAGAATGCGGGCCATCTGCAAGCTAAATGGACAAAAACACACAGATATCAGGTGTGGGTAAACTGGCATGTTAGAAATCAGCTCAGCATTCTATAATAGCAGTTATGTACAACCCATCTGTATTCACATCTTTTAAGGAGGTTTTGTAACTTTCAAAATGGGTATCAGCCAAATGAATACTAAAAGTAGAAGTGTCCACACATGTAATACACATTGGCCTCCTGTCATTAATACTGTTTAATGAATATAGTGCCAAATTGGCAAGTTTCTTTATTTTAAGGGCACTTAAAAAAAACTAAAAAGGAACAAAAAGTGATTTGATAACATTGGTAAGGTTTGTTTCGCAAGCTTAGACAGCTACAGCAATTAAGACTGACTAGGAGTTGTGAAAACATGTTGACTGTAACAGCAACTAATTGTAACATTATTGGCACCTATATATGATCTCCATGAAAACAAAACTGTAGGAATTCCCAATATATAGTATTTATCTTAGGAAATAAAGTACAGACCAATTATGTAGTTCTTATTCATGGCTATGAAACATGTAAACAGTACTGTATTAAACTATCCATATGCAGAAACAAAAAAAAGTTATGGTACCATAGCACACCATGATGTATGTAAATGTGGTAGTGGTACATCTTTGCACAGTATATTTGAAGGTATCCTAATAGGCCACTATAGGGTGTACAGGTGCTTTTACTTAGGGATGCCTGTTACCTCTTGTACTGTGGGTAAATCTAGAAGTTCTCCAAATACGTAAACCCCGGGAGCTTCTAATACTTGGCTGATGAGGGCTGGAAGAGCTGAACCTTTAGTCCCTTTGGCTAGTAAGATGAATTGCTCCAGAAGACTACTGGAAGGCTTCTGTTCTCCAGCCATACTACTACTAGAGGTCTGAGAGCTGTAAAGACAAAACATTAGAAGTCACAATGAGGGGATATTACCAATGCTTGTACACTAGTTTTCTGTCACACAAAAATCTCAAATTTGTGCAAACCTGTGCTGTGTTGTGCCCCCTAACTTTTTAGAAAGAGGGAAGGGCTTGTGGCATTTACTATAATTTACACCAGAAAAATGTAGCTGAAATCTACACAAGTCTTTACTGAACTTGCCCATATAAAAGATGTCATTAGAACTATGCAAGAGAACAATGAATGGTTCACATGTTCCAAAGTTATTTCTACCTGGATATGTGGAGGGGATGCTTTCTAGGATGTTCACATGGAATTTTGCAGCAGATATTATGTGTTGGTAAGTCAGTGACAAAATCTGCAGAAGAAAATCTCCTACAGAAAATCTTAAAAAAATAAATAAATTTAGCTGCTGAAAATCTGCCATGGAGAGCCCGCCCCCATTCAAACTCAGAGCAGGAAACAGGCTGAAAGTTCGTAATTAAATCCACCCGTGTAAACGAGGCCTAAGTCAATTATAAAATCTAACAGTACGTTCACACGTTCATATTTTGGTGCTAGGTAGCAAAATCTGCTTCAGAGAATCTGAAGCAAACTATGTACGTATGAACACACCAGCAGGGTACATTCACAAGTGTGTATTTTTGCTGCAGATCTGCTACTACAGATTTTGCTGCCCATTTACTTCATTAAGTAGCAAAATCTGCAGCAGAAAATACGCACATGTGAACATACCCTCAGGGCTCATTCACACAAGCAGATTTTGCTGCACATTTTAGTGCGGATTTTCAGCTGCTTATTTTCTACAGTTTTTTTTTGTCTGCTGCTTATTTTTTGCTGGTAAGTGAAGGATAAAATAAGCAACAGAAAATAAAAAGCAGCAGATCAGCTGCAGAAAATCCGCACAAAAATACACTCGTGTCAATGAGCCCTTTGGGTACATTTACATGTACAGGATTCTGCAGCTGATTTTGCTACCTACTGACTTCAAACGGTAGCAAAACCAGCTGCATAAAATTTGCAACAGATCCTTTATGTGAGCATACCCCTTAGGTACATTCACACGTAAATAATCTGCTGTGGAAATTCCGCTGATGATTTTCTGCAGGCTCAATAAAGCTGATTTTCCTCAGCAGATTATGTACATGTGAATGTAGCCTTCAAAAGTGTTTTTACACATTAAAAAAAAACTTACAAAAAAAGAAAACAACCTAGAATTCTAAAGTTGTCCTTTTCACTAAACAGACAGTTTTTCTTAAAGTGTACCTGTCGTTAGCAAAAACTTTTTATATAATGTAGATAATAACAGTATGGGGGAGATTTATCAAAACCCGTCCAGAGGAAAAGTTGCTGAGCTGCCCATAGAAACCAATCAGATTGCTTCTTTCCTTTTTCAGAGGCCTTTTCAGAAATGAAAGAAGCGACCTGATTGGTTGCTATGGACAACTCAGCAACTTTTCCTCTGGACGGGTTTTGATCAATCTCCTCCTATATGTATATTTGTAATATACATTGGTTAAAAAATATGTATATTTTGTGTAAAAAAAAAAAAAAAAAAAAAAAAAAAAAAAAAAAAGTAGCCCTGTTTGTCCTCAGCGCACGGAGCCCTGATCAACTTTGATTGCTGCATTTAAAGGATTACTGCCAGACATCAGCCCGATCGGCGATGTCCGGCATTAGATGTGGATCCTAGTTATGATAACAACCAGGACCCACTGGGTATGATGCGCGCTCACCTGCTGAGCACGCGTCATACAGCGGAAGCCCGCAGTGGACGTACATATACGTCCATTTGTGGGAAAGGGTTAACCTCACAGATGCCGTGTTCAATACAGATCACAAGATCTGCAGTGCTTTTAATGAATTATCTGATCACCGCGGGGGGGGGGGGGGGGGGGGGGGTGATCAGATTATCCAAAATGGTGAACACATGTCCCCTCTCATGCCTCCATCCGTCCTCCTGGCGTCTTCTTCTCTGATCTGCCTTTCAGCAGACCAGAGAAGAAGACCGATGATAATATTGATCAGTGCTATGCCTTTGTATCGTACTGAACAGAATTAGCGCTCTAATAAGTGCTTTAGATAGTCCCCTATGGGGACATAAGAGTAAAATAAATGTGAAAAAAAAGTAAAAAAAACAAAAAACACAACATGTGAAGCCCCTCCCCCCAATAAAAATTAAGATCCCCTTTTCCCTATTTTATAAAAATAAAATTACGGTAATAAACATATTTGGTTTCTGCACATGCGTAAAATGTCAAAACTATTAAAATATAATGTTACTGATAGGGACGGTGAATGTTAAAAAAAAAATAAAAAATAGCAAAAAAAAATCTGAAATTGCTGCCTTTTGGTCACATCATGTCCCAGAAATATGAATAAAAAAGTGATCGAAAAGTCACATGTATGCAAATGTGGTACAGATAAAAACTACAGATCATGCCACAAATAATAAGCCCTCATACAGCCCTGTATACGGAAAAATTAGAGAGTTAGAAGGGTCAGAATAAGGTGACTTAAAACATACTGATTATGTTTAAAAATCTTTTTTTTTTTTTTTTTAAGTAGTACAATAATAGAAAGCATGTAAACATGGGTATCATTTTAATCATATTGATGCACAGAATAAAGAAAACGTGTCATTTTTACTGTAAAGTGTAGTGCATAAAAACAAAACCCTTTCAAAAGATGCAAAATTGTGGATTTCTTTTCAATTTCCCCACAAAATATTTTTTTTGGTTACGCCGTATATTTTATGGTAAAATTTTAAAAAAATTATTACAAGGAACAATTGGTCATGCAAAAGACAAAACAAGCCCTCATATGGGTCTGTGGATGGAAAAATAAAAAAATTATGGATTTTAGAAGATGAGAAGGAAAAAACAAAAACGCTAAAATTAAACTGGCTTTGTCCTTAAGGCAAAAATGGTCTGTGTCCTAAAGAGGTTTAAGGGTTATTCCACCCATAGACATCTTATCCTCTATCCAAAGGCTGGGGGATAAGGTGTCCGATCGCGGGGGTCCCGCCGCTGGAAACACCCTACCCGCACACACAAAAGCCGGCATTCTGTGCTGGGTACTGCTGCAGTCTCGGAAATGCTGGTTTCCGGGACTGGAGACGTTATGTCGCGCCTCGCCCCCACCATTCATGTGTATGGGAGGGGGTGTGACGTTCATCTGTATGGAGGGATTGGTAGAGCATTAACATTCTGCTAATAGCTATTGGAGGTGTATGGGCAGCTTTTTATAGCTTAACTGTCCTCACTTCAAGACCTCATGTCAGAGTCATGTGCAGAAGTCTATATGGCAGCACATGGAATTACAGCCCCTCCATGTGCCCCATATGATGTTTAGTATGACGCTGTATTTTGAATAATTTTTTTTCTAGAGAGACAATGCAGGGGAGCAAACCCACAACCCGTAAGACGTGCCACAAGAGTTCATCTGGCCACATATGTTAACTGCATGGGTAAGCTTATGGCCGTTGAGTCTGTTGAAGTGTGCCCACTATGTTTCATTACAAATGCCCTAAAATAAAGAGTTGTCTGGTAACAGATGCTATTTTACTAGGTTTACCGGTCTTATGTATTGAAATCTTCTGAGTTAGGAAATCTGTTACAATTTTCTAATATGTTTTGAGTGTCAGTTTCCAACATTTACAAGATCTGTTTACTGTTAGTGAACGGAAACATTCTTGTTACGATCCAATGTCTAAAAAAGCAAACATATCCAAAACAGAGCTGGCTACAATCATATTCATACAATGTGATCTAAAGCGGTCAGATTTCCAGGACAAACACAAAAAACTATTAGGCCATGAGAGATGTATAATAAAATGATCACCTCACTGCTCAAAGCAATGTCTGTATGTATTTCCACTGAACCTTGGAAGAAGCCGAAAGGGCAAAACTATGGTCAGGTTGGAACTTGGCTTGCCACATGGTTTTAATATTGATCAACCGGTATATTTAATTCTTGTGAGGATAAAAATGTTTTGTTTTTTAAAGCGGTTTCAGTTTTACACATGTCCATAGTATCCAGGAGAGGAGGATCCTTGGATTTCCTGGAATCATCTTCTTGGAGAATTATAAGGATCAGCAACACATATGTCAACACGTGAAACAACAGCCATTTGGCAACTATCCCATGAAGTTTAAAGTGACATTCCGTGAAGCGGTTCAGTCTTTGGTGGAATTGCTCACAAACATCATTTTGAGTGGCAAGGTGACAAGTTTACTCAAGTTTTATGAGGAAGATATTCTGGACTCTATTCCTAGGCCACATCTGCTCCGATGTTCTGAATGAAACACATACATCGGACTGTTTCTTTGCTATATTTCTTCAGAAGCAGAATTATATTTCTTGTAATATATTTCACGCATTTTAGATTTCATAAACTGGGTAACATTGTAGCAAACTCTGAGTTTTCTCTCAATTTTTTTTCAGCATCTGGGTGTAAATATTTTTTTCATTCCCTGACAGCAAACAGAGATATTAAAAAATAAGGAACTGAAACAGAAAAATAAAAAAATTTTGATTTTTTTAAACAACAGAATTATTATTTACATAAAATAATATAAAGTATAGTACAAATATAAGAACTGATCCACCGTGAAATGCACGGGCACAGAACTTCCCATGGGGACAATGACACCAAGCTATGTAGCACAGTAGTCTATGAAAGATGTGAATAAGTAACAAGCTGACTTGGACTAACAGTGTTTAGGCATTAATATACAATGTGGCTAAATGTAAAGTTATGCATCTGGGTACTTACTTGCATCATATGTCTAAGGCCCATTTCACACTACCATTGTCACCCTGCAAAAAACTCCCATCAGAAAGTCCCTAATACAACCCTCAAAATATCCCATTCATGTCAATGGGATTTTTTAACTATCCTGCAGCACCAGTTATGTCCTGTTATGACTAACGGCCCTTATCTTTGACAGCACAAAAGACGGTGCATGCACTCATTTTTGTCCTGTCAAAAAGAACGGTGGAATATCGGCCGTTAAAATTTTAACATTGAAGTCTATGGGTGATGGATGTTCACAGTTGACATCTGTTAGCGCCTGTTATTTTATTGTCCGTTCTGATCCGTTATTTGTACTGCACATGCTCAGAACATGGAAATAATGGACATAAAGCAACGGACTATAACAGATGAAATAACAGGTGATAACTAGGGATTGACCGATATCGATTTTTTAGGGCCAATACCGATAATCTGTGGATTTATAGCCGATAACTTATACCGATATTCCGGTATAAATTATCGGCTATTTCAGCAAAATTCTGGCTGTGGTGGTGCGGTGGGAGGTGCGGGGCATTATCGGATTATCGGCAAGGTAATTGCCGATACCGATGACGTCCAAAATCGTGAATATCTGCCGATAATATGGGCCAAACTGATAATCGGTCGATCCCTAGTGATAATGGATGGAATATGTCCGTTATTTTTACAGAATGCTCGTTAAAATATTCATCCGTTAGCATCCATTATGTTCAGTTATTTTGTCTATTTTTTCATGAACTCTTTCAGCAGAAAAACGTCTGTCAAAATGCAGGAACATGACGGTGGTGTGAAAGAAGCTTAAGGGGGAGTAAAACTGGAAGAGTCAATGATAGAGAAGGATCTAGGTGCACTTGTAGATCACAGAACAGCATGCAGGCTTCTAAGGCTAGCATTATATTGCCATGACACAGGCAAGGACTTCCAGGACAGCGACATATTTATTGAACAGTCTAATCCATGAACTGGTCACAGTACAAACAGTTGAGGGCTTCAAAAAGGCTTAGATACATTCTTAGAAAAAACAATAAGATTAACGCATATGTAGAAATATATTACATCCCCTCCTTGGTTAAACTTAATGGACATGTGTATTTTTCCAATCATACTATGTAACTTGTATTGCAGGGAATATTGTGAAAGTCGGGTCCTAGATCACATCATCATGTGCTTACCAGCTCTAGTTATGTCTACGTAACAAGCTGGTGACAATCACTCTGCTGCCATAAAATGGTTGTCGGGACTTCTGGATGGCAAATGTGACTAGTTAAAGGGAACCTGTCACCATTTTCATTCTGTCTGAACCAGGAGTCATCAGGGTGGTGGTCCTGATGACATCTCCCCACCCCACCAGACTTGATAGATTGCTCTCTGTACAGTATAGGGAGAGATCCATCAACCAAGGCCAGGGGGGGGTGGTAGGGAGAAGCCAATGTAGAAAGTTGACTAGTGGTTCAGGCAGCATGAAAGTGATGGCAGGTTGCCTTCAAAGTGAAATCTGGCAGCAGTTTTGAGATGACTGGTCAGGGAGGAGGGTAATCTAGTGACGCCTTGCAACCTGCATGAACTAGGAAAAAAATAGTTTTCATGTCCTGGAGTCAGTGTCTTCTTGTTAAAGGACATCTGTTGTGCAATATAACTTATCCTTCGGATAGGGGATAAGTTATAGATTGCAGGGGGTCCCCCAGGATCTCCTGGATGGGGCTGCGGCAGTATACTGGAAAGGGGGCGCTCCTTCCCCGCATGACGTGACGGCCGACACGCCCCCTCCATGTACCCCATAGAGATACATAGAGGGGGTGTTTCTGCCGCGGCTTTCTGCTGGAGACGAAACTGCACTTCCTGCAGACTGCCGTGGCCCCATCCAGGGGGGCCTCAGTGATTGGACCCCCGCAATTTATAACTTATCCCCTATCCTTTGGCTAGGGGATAAGTTATGTTGCGCTGGAGTACTCCTTTAAGTGCCCAGAGCTCTGTCTACCAGACCTCCCCAATCCCTCCTATCAGCTATGATTGGACATTAGAGCTGTCACTCAAAGCTGAGAGGAGGTGCTGAGGAAATTCCATACACAGAGCTCTGGGCACCTGACATGAAGAGTCCGCCTCCTGGACACTTGTCATTGTGGTAGCCTGATATAAAACCAAGATTTGTCTAAAGGTTTCATTACACACATCTCCCTGCCCTCTGTAGAGACTGCTGGCAGGAGACAAAGGTCACCACTGCAAGACTGCACAGCAGTGACATTTTCTCAGGCAGCAGACAATGGAAAGCAGTATACCGCAAACAGTGTGTGTCCAGCTGTTGCAAAACTACAACTCCCAGCAGGCCCGGACAGCCACAGGCTGTCCGGGCCTGCTGGGAATTGTAGTTTTGCAACAGCTGGAAACACACTGCCGTAAAGGACCGTAGATGAGTCCAATAGCTGTACTGTGTGCTGAACTATAGATTCCCCCACTGTTCCTCCTACTATAGGCAGCGGTATAGAATAGGGCTCGGGCACACACTGCTCTCCGTGTGACTGGCCGCACCTCTCCAGCGCCTTGCACGGTCTCCGGTGACTGAAGAGGCCCGCTCCCCGCACTCAGGCCCTGCACCAGTCACTCCAGGCGGAGCAGCCCTGGGCCCGTCCCTTTCCCCCGGTCTCGGAGTAGCACTTTCCCGGACCTCCCCACACACCGCGCTTCACAGCCCGATAACCGGCCCTCCCAACCACAATACCTTACGGCTTCGCTGCTTTGGTCAGGACACACTCTATCCGGCTCTCTGGTTGTCAGGCAGCCATGACAGCGCCGGGTCCGCTCTGATCAATTTCCCCCGGAAACAAAATGCCGGCACTATGGTGCCGCACGGAACCCGCTCCTCGTCATGCTGTCCCACTAGGCTCGGCAGTCAGGGCGGAGTTTCCATGAGACGTATTCGTGTGTTTCATTGTGATGTGTCCTCTCATGTCGTGACACACGCTTCATGTACACGACCTAGTGAAATAACATGGGGGTAATACCCTGACCTGCGCCTCTACCACACTACAACAGCAGGGAACTACAGGGGTGTATATAAGGATGAAGTGTCACAGCCATAACATAGGACGGACTGTGTGACTATAACAATTTACAGTGAATTTTACCAAGAATTATCTACCTCATGTACCCTCCTGCCATTAGGAATTAGCCAACTGTTATATTCAGGGTTCAAGTACTGCAGGAACGCATGGGAACTGGGTTCCTGCACTTTTTACCAGCAGGAACATCATTCTCATTAGGGTGGGTTCACATCATGTTTTTGCAATACAGTTTTTTATCAGGTTTTTGATAATAAAAAAAAAACAGATTCCTCAAAACCTGACTAAACTATCAAAACGTGTGTACAAAGTTTTATCTGTATACAGTTGAAAACCGTATACGGTTTGAAAAATGATGTCCGGTTGCATCCGTTTTTTAAGAAAAAAAACGTATACGTTTTCAACTTTTCACTCCATTATGAATAAAGTTTCACTTGTTTGATTGAAATTCCAAGCAAAAAAACTGTGCAAATTCTAAAACCGTATGGTGAAAACCGGATGGAACCGTATGCACATACAAGTCTGTACGGTTCCCATTGACTCCCATGTTAAAAAAAAAAAACTGTATATGGGTCAATACGCTTTTTCACCCGAACCAAAAACCGTGGTAGGCCACGGTTCTCTGTCCAGAAAAAAAAAAAGCAAAAAACCGAGTGGTTTCAAAAACGGAGACAACTGTATACAATATGGTGCATACTGTTTTGAATGGAAAGTCTATGGCCACGGTTTGCTGTACGGTTGCATACGTGTTTTTTTTTTTGTTTTTTTTTAAACGTATCCAAAAACTGTATAGAAAAATCGTGGTTTGAACCCACCCTTAGCAGGAGTCCTGCAGGACTGGCCCTTGAATGGAAATAATGGATGAGTTCCCTCACTTTTTTTTTCCAGGACTTGACCCCTGATTATTTTAGGAGCCGCCATACACCTCTGCCACTTATTTATCCATTTAACCCCTTATTCTAGCATTTTCGTTTTTTCCTTCTCGCCTTTAAAAAGTCATAACTTTTATTTTTCAATCCACAGACCAATATGAGGGCTTGTTGTTTGAACGCCATAAAAAAATTATAACTTGTGTGGGGAAATTGATAGGAAAAACGCAATTTTGCTATATTACTCATGGAGGATTTTTTTTTTTCTATGCAGTGCACTTTATGGTATAAATGATACATTATATTTATTCTGTAGGTCCATATGATTACAGCAATACCCAATGTATATCGTTTTTCTATTATTTTATTTTTAAAAAAAAGTAAAACATTTTTTTTAACAAAATCTGTAACATTGTCCTTTTCTCACCCCTATAACTTTTTTATTTTTCCATATAAGGGGCTGTATGTGTTTGCATCGATATCCATTTTTGTTTTGATTTATTGATTTTCTTCTGATATATGATGTGACCAAAAATCTGCATTTTTACATTCCCCGTACTGAATCATAAACATATTTTAATAGTTCGGACAATTACTCTTGTGGCGATATAATATATGCTTATTATTTATATTTATGGGGAAAATAAGGGTGAGTGATTTTATTTTTTTATTAACAGAGGAGATTTATATAATTTGAAAAACATTTTTATTTTACCCTTTTTTAGTCCCCATAGGGGACTTATATTTGTAATCACTAGATTGCATTCACTGTACAATGCTATGCTGCATCGGGCAAGATCCTCCTCCACCATTTTAGTATGTGGTAAGACTGCATTTTAACCAAAGTTTTAGTTAAAGTTTAGAGTACTATGAGCATTATTACTATTGGGAAACATTTTCTGATAGGGGCACAATTTTCCGGGAGCAGTTATGTTTTAAGGGCCATGTGTGTGGAAGGCCATATTTGCCACCAGGCACTGAAGGTTAACTGTCTAGGGTGGCAGTGCTGGTCAGTCATTAAATGACATCTGCAGTCAGAAATACAACCCCTATCCACAGAATAGGGCATAAGTGTATGATCGTGGGGGGGTCCTACCACTGGGACCCCCCGTGATCTCCCAAACGGGGTTCCAGCATCGCCACGCCGTGTGCTGGCTAATGTGCGTAGTGTCAAGGTCACAGCTCGACAGACACGCCACACTCCATACAGCTCTATGGGAGAGGTGCTCCTGATGAGGTGGCAGATGGTCTCCTGAGTGATGTCCTCCCAGACATGGACTAAAGTATCTGCCAACTCCTGGACAGTCTGTGGTGCAACGTGGCGTTGGTGGATGGAGCGAGACATGATGTCCCAGATGTGCTCAATCAGATTCATGTCTGTGGAACGGGCGGGCCAGTCCATAGCATCAATGCCTTCCTCTTGCAGGAACTGCTGACACACTCCAGCCACATGAGGTCTAGCATTTTCTTGCATTAGGAGGAACCCAGGGCCAACCGCACCAGCATATGGTGCTTAAGAGGTCTGAGGATCTCATCTCGGTACCTAATGGCAGTCAGGCTACCTCTGGCAAGCACATGGAGGATGTTACAGGCAGCAGAATGTTCTCCACGGTGTCTCCAGACTATGTCACATCTGTCACATGTGCTCAGTGTGAACCTGCTTTCATCTGTGGAGAGCACAGTGGCAAATTTGCCAGTCTTGGTGTTCTCTGGCAAATGCCAAACATCCTGTACAGTGTTGGTCTGTAAGCACAACCCGCACCTGTGGACGTTGGACCCTCATACCACCCTCATGGAGTCTGTTTCTTACCGTTTGAGTGGACACATGTACATTTGTGGCCTGCTGGAGGTCATTTTGCATGGCTTTGGCAGTGCTCCTCCTGCTCCTCCTTGCACAAAGGCAGAGGTAGTGGTTCTGCTGCTGGGTTGTTGCCCTCCTACGGCCTCCTCCACGTGTCCTGATGTACTGGCCTGTCTCCTTCTTGCCACAGCTTACATTGATGTGCCATCCTGGATGAGCTGCACTACCTGAGCCACTTGTGGGGGTTGTAGATTCCGTCTCTTGCTACCACCAGAGTGAAAGCACCGCCAGCATTCAAAAGTGACCAAAACATCAGCCAGAAAGCATAGGAACTGAGAAGTGGTCTGTGGTCACCACCTGCAGAACAACTTCTTTATTGGGGGTGTCTTGCTAATTGCCCATAATTTCCACATGTTGTCTGTTCCATTTGCACAACAGCACTTGAAATTGATTGTCAATCAGTGTTGCTTCCTGAGTGGACAGTGTGATTTCACAGAAGAGTGATTGACATGGATTTACATTGTGTTGTTTAAGTGTTCCCTTTATTTTTTTGAGCAGTGTAGTTGGATGTATTTATAGTGTACAAAAATAACAGAAATAGGATTATTTTATTCTATTCAATCAATATCTTTCTAAATATCTATTACATTTTAACATTTAAAAATAGTAAAGAACAACCCGCATATTTTGTTACTGACACATTATATACTGAAGTGTTTTGCTGTAAGCACCAGAGAGAGAAAAAGAGAACAGTTCTGTAGAGGGGACAGTATATTTTTAGAAGAACATGGACGTCAATATTAGGGCAATGATAAAAAAAAAAATGTCTATTGTTGTAGATGTCTGTTTCACCTAACAGGCAAAATATTGAAGGTTTCTGTCCTTTAAAGGGTAACTCTCATTAAAACTAATTTTTGCTATTGAACTCCTTATGGTAAATAAAAAATATTTCTAATATACTTTGTTAAAAAAAAAAGTTTTCTATGTTTTATTTGTGCTTAAAAAAGCTCAAGAGCACATTTTCCCCCCATCTCATTCACAGACTTTGGACCGAAGCCCAAATACAGAAAGTGCAGCCTGGAGTGCTGAGGGGGGGTGTCCAGCCTTATCCAATCATAGCTCCTCTCACACTTAACTGCCATATGCTGTTGGTTGGACACACACCCCTCAGCACTCCAGGCTGCACTTTCTGTGTTTGGGTTTCGGTCCAAAGTCTGTGAATGAGATGGGGGGGGGGGATGTGCTCTTGAACTTTTTTAAGCACAAATAAAACATAGAATCTTTTTTATTTACCATAAGGAGTGCAATAGCAAAAATCTTTTTAATGAGAGTGCCCATTTAAGGCTGGGTTCATTTGTAGCTAGTGTGCCGGGCATATACTTTATTATGAAAAGAAATGGTTTGGCAGTGTACATTTTGGATGCTTTATCTATACAAGTGATCTATACAGTGATCCCTCAACTTACAATGGCCTCAACATACATTGGTTTCATCATACAATGGTTGTCCTGGAACCAATTAATATTGTAACTTGGGGGACCACTGTACATTTGTTTCCTGTTTCACCTAAGAAAACTTCAAGGCCAGGAACAATGATACACAACTGAGGCATCACAGATATTGGCCTAGAGAAAAACCGTGTGGCCCACTACTGTACTAATATGATCTGTTAAAATCTGTTAAGATCTACTGTAAATTGATACTGACAAATTTGTATTGGATTTATAAAAAAACGAAACAAAGACGCCATGACCTTTGCTAAGACAGCTTCAGTGTTACTATGTCTATCCCATACTAAGGGAGGAGGAAAGAAAACACTTATACCCACACAGATTGTTAATCACATATACAATGGATTTCATGTGATAAAATATTTTACATTCTGTCATTGGAAGAAAGATTTAACCCAGGAGTCAGAAAAAAGCATCCAGTTCATGTGGCTGTAGGATAACATTGTCTGTCTTCTCCTTTATTTTTGGGTTCCTCCTACGTGGTAGATACTGAACTGTTATAAAAGATGTGACATCTGTAGTATTGGGCCTCATGCATCTGAACCAATGATGGTCCATCCCGGGTACAAGAAGCCAAAATATCACATCCATGGAAGTCTATGGCCCAGATTTATCAAACTGCGTGAGAGAAAAACTGAAGAGATTTTTCCACAGCAACCAATCACAGCTCAGCCAACGAGCTCTGGTAAAGTGAAAGCTGAGTTGACTCATTGTTTGCTGTGAGAAAAAATCTCTCCATTCTTTCTCTCCCACAGTTTGATCAATCTGGGCCTTTGAGTCTATAACATGCCTATAACTAAATATGCCGGCACGTGCGTATGGTCCCTAGTTATGTATATTAATGAACATAATGGCGCTGCTTGGCAATGATTGGTGTACCAGCTCTTATCTGCAACAAATGACATGCCCTATGCCATTTCTCTAATGTGCACCCTGGTCTTTCTTCTCTGGACTATTTCTTACTGCTTCAGCTCTGGCAAGCACTGGCTGAGACTTATATGGCCAGTGTGGTTTCTCTATTGGATCCCCCTCCAATCACTGCCAGGCACTACCTAAAAGACAGTGCTCCTTCCCTCCTGTGGTTCCTGAGCAATATTATAATTTATACAAGCGAAGGTGTCCCATTTTTCTGACCTGTTCCTGACTTCATCTCTGCCTAAGCCCTCTACTCCTGTTTTGCTTCTCTAGTGTTTGACCCGGACTGTTGACTATGCCTATCTCTGCTAGCAAGCTTGTTCCAAGCTTCTGATAACTGCCCCACTGTTATAACACTTTGGTTTAGTGAAAGAACAATGAACAATACACCTACAAAATCTGGTTAATAAAGTATGGACAAATCAATCAGGTAGAAATACTTTATTTTTATTAATAGTTAAACAAAGAACATAAATCAGTAACACCAAGAATTCCATAAAAATATATACACAATAAAGACAAATTAAAATACAAAAAGGGAGATAAAGCCAAGGTAATTTTGTATTTGGAACAAAGAAATAATATTATTGCACACAATATCACATAAATATATAGCACCAATCCAATATGAGTATATAGCACCAGTATAATACCTTATGTATATACACAGCTAGTGTTTTAATAACAAAAAGGTACTCAAGCAAAGTGCTTAAATTGATATAGCATACTACAGAGGACCTCTCAATATAGAAAAATATACACTGATCCTGATACCTGTATGTAGACCTATGACAAACTCATTTTATTCCCCCACCTCCCCCTCCAATGCACTTTGCTATCCTGCTTTCTCCAGCAGTGAGGTGGGGGTGCAAGGGCGACTATATACTGCCTCAAAAAATTATAAGATGAGTAATATCTGTATCCATAATATTAAGAAAGTCATAGAACTCGTTCAGTTTTCCCTCACTCCCATGCCAAATAAGAAAGACATCATCTATGTATCGCCACCACCAAGGAGAGTATTTAAAGTCACATAAAATACCTAGACATATATAAACCCTGCCGAAGGAAAATGTGTCTCTGAAATCTGCAGTACCAGTGAGTGAATTTGAACAACTCATTAACAAACAGAATACATTTTTATTGAATATAAGAAGGAACATATGAAGAGACATAATGGGTGCTGTGATGTACAGGACTATCTAGCAGCCAGTCCAGTTTATAACGGAGTGCATAATTTGTCAAATTTTTCTAACCTTAAATGTGAGAAAGTGATGGAGGTGCAACACCAAACATGCCAGCTACCAACATCTCTGAGGGAGTTTTTTAGGCACTCAGGAGGGTGCTACCAGAGGGGAGGAAGAAAACACCATAGACAGTGCAAGAACAAGGAGTCAAGTAAAGAATCCTATGGCCATATTTTGATTAAGAGAAAGGAGGTTGATGGTGAATATTTCATTTCGCACTTTAACACCTGCACACATTGACCTTTTATCAAGCAGACACAATGACTGCTTTCAGTTGGAGCTGGATCAATTTCTTCATTAAAATTGAAAGTCTAGTTTGCAATGCTTGAGAAAAAAAGTAACTTTTTCTGCATATGTTCTACACTATTTTCTTACAATTTCTTACAACAATTCGGACTGAGAAGTGAAATTAGAGTCTTCATCTTGAGAAAAAAACAGACATGGTCGCACATCCACAACATGCACCTTGATCTAATGCTTCGCAGCAACATTTATTAAACTAACAGGTTGTTAGTGTACTTTAACCCCTTAACGACAACGGACGTAAATGTACGTCCTGGTTTGACGGTACTTCGCGCACCAGGACGTACATTTACATCCTGTGTATGACCACGAGCATCGGAACGGTGCTTGCGTCATACACAGCAGGTTCCAGCTAGCAGCAGCCGGGGACCCGCCAGTAATGGCCGACATCCGCAATCACCAGGTAGGTTTAGTGTTAGGTCCCGTACCACTTGAGAAACCTTGGCATGGCATGCGGGCTCAGGTATGTCTTTCATATAAGGATATACTGGCTAATGTCTCAATTTTAGATCAGTTTTGAGGGTTAGCTAATGTCATTGTTTACATTTACCACAGTAGTGAACCCATATTGTGGTCCACAAGTGCACTTGGGGTTGAGCACCTCTTATTACCTTAGACCACGCTAATGTAATTGTTTAATGTGAATCATGCATTACGCATCCACATACACATTTATCTGGTGTCAGGATGCCACTGTGGTACTTTTGACCGTCTGCAGGCATCCTCCATTGTATGCAATTTTTGCTGGGGATCGCCCATAGCAACGGATCACAAGTGTAGGACCTCCACCCCAGTGAAGGTGCACAACTGCACTTGGGGTTGAGAGTTTCCTGCTACAACCACCTGCATGTAACTATAAGCTGGCATTCTGCTGTTTAACGCTTACACTAATGCACCCTTTTATCTTACTGGGTAGCATTAAGGTTTCACCTGTGAGGCCGGCTATAAATGAACCAACCAGGGTGGGGCTTGTAGCCTGTCTCCCCGTCCCATTGTATGTGTGCTTAGCCCATACTGGAGGTAACTGGGGAGCAGTCTGCAAGTCGGACCTAAGGCTGCCGTAATTTGTTTCCTGGCTTTATTTGGCCAGGTCGGGTTAGTGTTAGGTTCCGTACCACTTGAGAAACCTTGGCATGGCGTGAGGGCTCAGGTTTGTCTTTCATATAAGGATATACTGGCTAATGTCTCAATTATACATCAATTTTGAGGGTTAGCTAATGTCATTGTTTACATTTACCACAGGAGTAAACCCATATTGTGGTCCACAAGTGCAGGTCCTCCACTCCAACGTAGGTGCACAACTGCACTTGGGGTTTTGCACCTCCTATTACCTTAGACCACATTAATGTAAATATTTTTCAATAATAATTATTTCTTTTTTAATAATTACTTAAATAACACCTTTCCCCCCAAAAAGTTAGAAAATAAAAAATAAAAACAAATAAAACTGCAACCATTTCATTGATTTCTACACTCAAAAAGCTGGTGTGAAATGCTTGATGTAAACTGGACTCTCACCCTTTTGAAAATATCATGTAAAGCAGACAATATACTTGGACATGCCTACTTTTACAAAACTGACAAAGCTTTACAAAGCTCTTTGAAAATGTGGTCGATACTTTTGAGAATTCTTTGAGAATCTCCCCCATTGTAATTTCTATCCCCTCTATTTTTTTTGCTTTGTTTTTACATTGCCCCTCCCCCTCAGCCCAGGCCTATATAATTGGCAGGAATCTGCATTAGGGCCCTATTCCTCCTGGCAGCCTCCCAGTCTCATATTGGGAGCACATGGTGAGTGAGCTTTTTACATCTGTTCCCCCTGGTGCAGTGCTGTTTGGCATCCGTTGCTGCCCCGGCACTGTGTCTGTAGGGTGGAGCGGCCCAGGGACTGGTTTGAGTGACATTGGGGCTGCTCTGTCAATTGGGTCGTTCCCCTTGTGGGTACTGGTGTTGGGGCGGTGGTGGTCGTCACTCAGTGGTGCGCCATTTTATGTTGGGAATGCTAGAGACCCACTACTTACAGGTGGCTGTGACGTGGCTAGTGGGCTTGCACGTCATGATCATAAAGTACACTTACGACCTGTTAGTTTAATAAATGTTGCTGAGAAGCAATAGATCAAGGTGCATGCTGTGGATGTGCGACCATGTCTGTTTTTTTCTCAAGTTGAATTGAAATTAGAGTCTAGTGCTATTGCAGGGCTGGACTGGCCTACAGAGATACCAGGAAAATTCTTGGTAGGCCGCCCTTCCTGTGGGTCGGCTGAGCAGTGCCCAAGAGGGCCCTGTTTTAGAAGCACTGCTGGTCTGCTTGCACTGCCCAGCTGCACCAAAAGCAAGCAGCAGGGCATATAAACCTAGAGCGGCCAAGCAGTGATAGGAGACAGAGGCTAAAGCTCTTCCTATTCACTGAGGCAAAGTAATTAGCCGCTGCCACTGCCCACACCATGCCCTGGCTACCCTCTCTTCTCTACGGACCTAACCAGTTCTTGTTGAAGGTATGTAGTTGCTGGGTGGAAGCCCCTCCCACAGATGATTATGCCGTACAGATACAGCGTTCTCACTGGTCAGCTTCATTGCACGAGTGGGTGCACCACTGTCACTATGTCTTAAAGGGCCAGGGCGCCTGCTCAATAATGTTAAGAAGAGCAAGCTGCAGTAGAGGAGAAGCAGGCTGGTAAATAGGGTGGGGGCACAAGCAGGGTGGAAATCAGGCTAGGGCACAGGAAGGCTGGTAAGTAGAGCTAGGGCACACACAGGCTGGCAATCAGGCTGGGGCACAGGGAAGCTGGTAAGCAGACTGAGACACATCCAGGCTGGTAAGCAGACTGATTCACAGGCAGGCTGATATCTACTATATGGGGGCACATCTACTATATGGGGGCACAGAGGGGGGCTGTACTAAATTGGGGCACATAGGTGGCTCTAGCAACTATATGTGCCCACAGAGGTGGCCCAAGCTACTATATGTGACCACAGAGGTGGCCCTACTATACATGGGCTTAGAGGTATAGTGATTACATTCCTTCTTGTATACTGTGGAATATGAAAAACAAAAAGAGACAATGTGCCCGTCTATGTGCCGTAAATCCAACCAACAAGAGGGTGTAATAACACAAACAGAGTGTGCTCACCTGGTGATGTTATGCTAAGAGCATAACATCTAGTGATGCTTCGGGGGCCCAGCTGATGTGGGTAACGAGTCACGGTGTGCTGCCTGGATCCTCCCGTCCAGCTGGACGGTCTGTAGAGAGTGTTCAGTAATGAAAAAGAAGAGATCCTGTTGCGGCGCTCACCCGTGTGGCAGGAATGGAGTTCAAGAGCCGATGGTAAGTAAAGGCATCTTTATTCAGAATCAATTCAGACTACGCGTTACGAAGGGACACGCTCCCCTCTTCCTCAGGTCCAAGAGGCATGTTGAAGGCAGCATCAACATACGATGCTTTTGTATGTCGGGGCCATCGCATAAACGGTTATCCGGCAGCGCAGACTGCTTCAGCTGCCCCCGGATAGCCGTTTACAGTGCCCCGTGTGGTCCGCAGACGATCACTTACCTGTCCTCGGGGCTCCGGCGCGTCCTCTTCGGGATCCTCTGCATCGTCAGGCTCTCTCCATCTTTGTCATCACGTCGAGGATGCCGGGGAAGCAGAGGCCTTACCGGAGCATCGGGGACACCCCGGGGACGCGGCGACAGCGATGGAGGGGGACATCCTGGGCAGCGGTGATGAGCGGTGATGGTCCAGAGTGGCGGGGACAGGTGAGTACAACTTCCTCTACCAGTGGTCTTCAACCTGCGGACCTCCAGATGTTGCAAAACTACAACTCCCAGCATGCCCGGACAGCCGTTGGGCGGACCTCCAGATGTTGCAAAACTACAACTCCCAGCATGCCCGGACAGCCGTTGGCTGTCCGGGCATGCTGGGTGTTGTAGTTTTGCAACATCTGGAGGTTCTCAGTTGTAGACCACTGTCCTATACTTTACATTGCATGGATCCCTCAACATACGATGGTTTCAACAAACGATGGTCCGTTTGGAACGGATTACCATCGTATGTTGAGGGACCACTGTAAAGCAAAAAGTATCACAAAGCAGCAAAGCCAATCATCCCTCCAGTAAGCCACACCAGACAATATGTTCGGACTCCATTAAAAATAAAAAATATATAGCTGTAAAATACTTAGAATAGTGTTTGGCTATTGCAATATATAACATTGGAAAAAAGAAGTAAAAATCAAGATGCTTTAAGGCTAAGTTTCCACACAGTTTTTTTCTTGCATTTTTTTGAAAAATGCCACTGCAGTTTTTGAGCCAAAGCCAGAAGTGTATTCAAAAGGAATAGGAAATATAAATGATGGACTTATAATTCTCCTTTCTACTGACTTTGGCTCAAACATGTCAGAAAAAAACCTGTGTGGAAACCTAGCACTAACACAAAAGAATTTTGCGATTCCTCATTGAGTTACAGCTAACATCTGGCTGCAGCGTTTTTTGGCTGAAAAAACGCTGCAGCCAAATGTTAGCTGTAACTCAATGAGCAATCGCAAAATTCTTTTTCCAGTTTGGCGTTTTTATAATCCTTTTTGCGTTTTTTCACTCTTTTTGGGCGTTTTTCAGCTCCTTGGCGGTTTTGCTAAATCACAGCATGTTGAGCCACTGGCATTTTTTCCCCTGAAATCGTGGCGTTTTTCTCCCATAGAAGTCTAAGTGAGTAAAAAAAAAAAAGCCAAGAAAAACGCCATGTGGGTTTTAACTTTGGCGTTTTTCAGGCGGTTTTTATTCTCTTTTGGACTTTATCAATCTAAAAAAGTGAAGGAGATACCTTTTATAATTACATTTCGTAGGGTACCATTAAAAAAAATTATAAAAAAGATACATTAGTTATGAAATTTTTTTTTATTTAAGAAATTTATCTTTTTTATAACAAAAATGTTATTGATTTTTAAACAGGGATCAATGTATGTGGGCAGGCAGGGCACTAAAAATATAGCCGACAATAATAAAAATGTAGTGTGTGTATGATTTTCACTTTTTATTCTCTATTTTTTAGGTAGTACTACTACTCCCAGCATAGAACACACACTGTTCCATGATGGGAGTAGTAGTACCTGTACTAATTGACAGATCGCCCTGTATAATCTATAGTTGCGGCCAGCCGCTCTTCTATGGTCCCCTGCACTGCCGTATATATACACCTATTCATATTTCCTGCAGAGAGCTTTGATTGGCCAGATGGTTCCAGCCAATCATAACTCTCTGTGGGAAATATTAATAGGTGTATATACATCAGTGCAGGGGACCACAGAAGAGCGGCCACCCACATTTATACATTATACAGGAGGATCACAGCGGGTGTCAGGAGTTACATCTGCTGTGATCTTTCATTAACTGCAGGTACTACAGCTCCCAACATGGAACAGAGTGTGCTCCATGAAGGGAGTAGTAGTGTTCCTGCAGTTAAGGAAAGATCACAGTGGGTGTCACTCCTGACATCCACTGTGATTGTCCTATCTATTGCAGAGATGCGGAGCGGCTCTATACAGCGCTTGCATCTCTGCACTATACTCCGGCCAGTGATGTGAATAGAGCATCACTCATTCATATTTCCCTCTGAGAGCAGTGATTGGCTGCAACCATCCGGCCAATCCCCACTCTGGGTGGAAAATATCACTGGCCGAAGTATAGTGCAGAGATGCGAGCGCTGTATAGAGCCGCTCCGCATCTCTGCTATATTATGGACGATCACATCGGGCGATATGTCTATTAGTAAAGGTACTACTACTCCCATCATGGAACAATGTGTACTACCTAAAAAACTATTTCATTATAAAAAATATACATTTCGTTAAATAAAAAATTTTCCATCACTACTGCATCCATTTTATTTATTTTTTTATTTTTTTATTTTTGTACCCAACAAATTTTGGGTATCAAAAAAAAACAAAGGGCCCAAAAATTCAATTTCCAGGAAATTGCACTGGCGTTTTTTCACGCGCTTTTTCTTGCGTTTTTTTTTAAACCAAAAAACGCAGGACAAAAAAACAAGTAGAAACTTAGCCTATAGCAGGGTTCATACTGTGGATTTTCTGCAGGAGATTCGGAGAGAGGCCTGCATCAAAGACAGCAAAGTATTCTGCTTGGATTCTGCCAAAAGAATGAGCAGGATCGTTATTATGGGGGCGGAGTTTCAGCGGCAGAACGTCCGCCACTAAAATTCTATAGTTTGCACTGAGCAGCAGAATCCAATTGACATAAATGAGATTTTGCTGCACCGAAATTTCCAAGCAAAAGTTCTAAGCGGAATTATGCTTGGAATTTCCATTATGTGAACCCAGCCTGCCCTTAGAGATAACAGATCTAAAGATGTATTATCAACATCAAATGACGACTGCAGCCAATATTAGTGTGGATTAACCTCAGGGATATTTTTCCTCAAATAACAAATGTCCCAAATATTTTTTCACGTATTATTTTCTTAACATTCACCATTTTCATTACTTTAAAATCAGTTTTTTGTGGATAAAGGGGGGGGGGGATTTATCAATTGTTTGAGGCTGAGTTTTTGTGTAATTTATACATGTATATTTTAGCATCTACTAAAGGGGTTATCCACCATAAGGTGATTTTAGTACGTACCTGGCAGACAGTAATGAATATGCTTAGGAAAGATCTGCGCTTGTCTTGGGGATAAATGGCTATGTTGTGAGATTACCACAACACTGTGGCTAGCTTTTTGTGAACTGGTATTTCCTGTTTGAATTTTCTTTTTTTGACTACAAATCCCACAATTGCATTTTCCTCCCTCCCACACATCAGCCACCCCACCCATTGAAACATAAACAAGCTGCATCCATTCAAAAGACCTGTGGTTTTCAATCAGCGTGCCTACAGCTGTTGCATTAGTTGCAGACTGATCTCTCTCCCACCAAGTGATCGCTCCACCCATTGAAGCAGACAGGCTCCCTGTCATCAGCTGACTAGTGAGTCAGGTCTTGGCCGCAAACTGGGAAAAATCTGAGACAACAGTCATTTTTGTCCGTACTTTCAACAAAAGTACTAGGCTAAGCATTTTACACTGCAGTGGAAATTAATTTATCAAGTGTGCAATTTGTATAAAAACATAGAAAAACACTGCGCAAACCCAAAATTCACAAATCTACAACACCCCAGGCAGAGCTCTAGAAAAAGGCTTTTTACACATTTTTATCTCACAGGCATCTGTAGTGTTATTGCACAAAATTGACCACACATTGTGCAAACTTTTAATAAATATCCCTCAACTTCACCAAATTCAAAGTAAAAAAAAAAGCTGAGAAAAACAACTTTGCACAAGGAGCAACGATATAAATTCCCTCATAATCAAAGCAAATGTACACAGCAGACAGCACTTAGGTAGAAACTTGATGACATTTTCGAAAACATTTTAGGAAATACTGTACACTATGTTATTTTAAACTTTTAATTTGTCTTTAGGGGTATTAATAATCTTTTCCATATGGAAGATCCACCAAATTTTATTTGCTTGTATCTGGCAATCTGTAAGGGGATTTTCTTTTCCACACACTGAACACTCCTGGATGTAGCATAGTTGTATTATTTCAAACAGGAGTTCATAAGAAATGTTCAGAACTGATATTGTTTAGAATAACAAGAATTCTGTTACTTATTTTGACTTCTTGATTTTATACACTGTTAGTGTTAAGCTTAGAGCCAGATTAAGGATACAGGAACAGGAAAAACTTCCAAAGGAGAAAAAAACACAATTTCCACACAAAGGTAAAAACCGCAGAAAAAAATGCATAAACGCAGAGGCAGTTTTTCTGGCTTTTTTTCTGGCGTTTTTAATTTTTTTTAAAAAATGCTGGGAAAAGACAAGTTGAAACCTAGCCTTAGAGCATGTTCACACAGCGCAGTGTCTGTGCGGAATTCTGTCAGAATATTCCGCATGGACATTGTGCTGCAGCATACGCTGCATTGATTTCAATGGGATTCTGCAGCACTGTGCCCACATGGCAGAAACCTGATTCCAGCGTTCGCAGAAAGAATAGACTTGTCTATACTTTCTACGGATTCCGCTCGGTAATGCATTGGCATCTATGAGATGACACATTTTCGAGTGATCCAAGCTCCCCTGGATTATTCAAATATGTGGAATGTCCACCTGGGCAGACGTTCCACACATTTTCTGTTGTGTGAACTCGACCTTAGATTGATACAAATGGTTTTGGTTTTGGTTCTCACACAGTTTGCTGCTTCAGAGTTTTGAAATCTTTGAGGCTGAATTTCCAATTGCCATTTTTTAGAATACTGCCACTGCAGTTTTTGAGTTAAAGCCAGAAATGGATACAAAAGGAATTTGAAATATAAGAAGAATTTAATCTTGCCTAATCAGAGTTTGGAGTTTATCACAATTTCTGTGTTTTTGTTTGTCCATCCGCTCTTTGACACAGCCTATTTTGGCCTTGAGGTCACAAATAATTCTCATTTTTTGCTTTTTCATTTTTTCCGCCTCATCTTTTAAGACCCATAAAACACTCTAAGGCAAGGGTTTTTTATATAATATTAGTAATGTTTTTTACATGCAATCATTAGATTGCATTCACTGTTCAATGCTATGCTACTGCATAGCATTGAACAGCGAGATCAGTGCTCCACTGATAAAGCCTGGCTCTACTAGGCTGCATTACTGGAGAGTCGAGCAGGTCGGCCGGAGGCAGGTAAGCAGACCCTCCGCCACCATGTTAGCTCATTGGACCCCCACGACATGGTCCGATGAGCCCCCTTAGCTAGCCAGGATTTATTATTTATTCCTTTAACTGGCATGATCGACAGTGATCACAGTGTCTAAAAGGTTAATGACGAGAGTTATAGTGAGTGATAGGAGCCGACACCGCTATAAAGCGAGCACAGCTCCTACGCTTTCTTAAAAGTTACTAATCACTCCAGCGTGTACATGTATGCCTTGGTGCACTAAGTCCCGCGTGGCAAGGACATACCTGTATGCCCGATATCTGCAACTGGTTAAACACATGGTTCTCAATGGGAATAACATATGGGGGAGTTTCTTGGCCATGCACATAGATTTCAATGTTTTATTCACCAAGCCACCATCACTGGTCAAGGTTAAGGAAAATCTTACACATAAGATTCATACAGTTGGCACCCCGTTTGGCAAATGTAGGACAACATCAGAGCCAGAGAGAACTGATTAATACACTGTAGTGCTCATTAAAACAGAGAAGAGCAAAAATCATTCAACAAGATATAATATATGGCACGGTGGTCTACACCTCTTCTGTTGTAAAATGTTGTTTATTAGTTCTTTATTCCAGGCATTAAAGCAACAGGAGATTATGTGACCTATTTGTTTTTTAAATCTCCCTAACCTGCCCACAAAAGCACTTATCAGTGCAAATGGGTAACTATCCAAAAGGGAATTCCATAGCAAAAGATATTACAATCATTAGATATCCAAAGTAAAAATACATACACTAGGTAAATGTTTCTACAGGAAAGTTAATAGATTATTGCGATCATGCAAAACTATTGGACCTGTGAGTACAGTAAGTACTGTAGTATCCCCATTATGTACAGGGCATAAGTGTGTGTGAAATCATGGAGATCCCTTACTCGATTTATATAGTAAAGGAGTTCCCGTAACCTGTTGCACAGTGGATAAATTGTTTTTTCAACATAAAATAAATGTTATTTACATTTTAACATGTATACTACATATGTTGATAGATATGTCATAAAATCAGTAGCTTCATCTTGCACTGGTCCTAACTGTTACACGCAATCTGAATAAAACTCATTACAATAAGAACAATGACCTCACTTGTGATTACTAACAGGCATAGAATTTCTCAACCAAGTGTTATCAGTATGATATCTAGCCCTAACTTGCTTATCTCTTACATTTTTGGTACGTTTAAATCCGATATATGGTAATTTTTCTTTTATATTGTAGATCCATGTGCTATGGCTGTGGTGAGGTGGATCCACTTACCTGTGAGGATGATGGCGTGGGCCGTACATAGTAACATAGTTAATAAGGTTGAAAAAAGACCAGAGTCGATCAAGTTCAACCTATATCCCTAATGAGTCCCTACTAAGTTGATCCAGAGGAAGGCAAAAAAAACCTCATACTAGAGGTAAAATTCCTTCCTGATGCCAAATATGGCAGTCACAATAAATCCCTGGATCAACTTTCTGTCCCCCTAAATCTAATTTACATAACCAGTAATGTTATTACTCTCCAAAAATGCATCCAGACCCCTTTTGAATTCTTTTACAGAGTTCCCCATGACCACCTCCTCTCACAGATGTTACACTATGCGCTCCGGCCTCACATGCTGGCCGTGAACACATAGCCCCCTTACCTTCTGCTGCCGACGGGGCTGGGACTCGCATCGCGGGACGCACCTGCATGCGAGCCCCAGTCCATCACTTTCCGGGTGTTTCTCCTGCCTCTGCCTCCACCTCTCTGCTCCAGCACGCGTGTCCCCGTCCCTTAGGGCGTGCACGTGCCGGAGCTTTAATATTTAAAGGGCCAGTATGCTCATTAGTGTAACCACCAGGGGCTTGTTTATAAATTCCTCCACCCTCCTCAGTTCTCTGCCGGATCTTTGTTGCCTTGTGTCCTAGAGAAAGCGTTCCTTTGTATTGCCTTGCCGTGTACCAGATCTCCTGCTCTTGTGACTTGACCTTGCTCCTCTGTTGCCTGCCTACTGAACTCCTGCTATGTCCCGACTACACTACTGTGCCGCCTGCCCTGACCTACTGCTATCCTGACTATGAGTTGCCTCATCCCTCCTGTGCCTCGCATCTCCTCAGCCGCCTGTCTGGTCAAGCCGTGCCAGGGGTAGCGACCTGGGTGTCGCCTGCAGATGCAAGCCCATCCTGCTTTGCGGCGGGCTCTGGTGAAGACCAGCAGCACCTTAGACTCCGCTCCCTGGTACAGTCCGAGTCATCTGCCACACAGGTCCAGCGGATCCACATTCACCAGAGTTCCTGTCTTCAGAAACGTGAGTGTTACAGCAAAGAGTTCCATAGTCTCACTGCTCTTACAGTAAAGAACCCCCATCTGTGCTGGTGTAGAAACCTTCTTTCCTCAAGACTTAGAGTATGCCCCCTTGTTATAGATACAGTCCTGGGTATAAATAGATAATGGCTGTCACGATGCCGGCTGGCAGGTAGTGGATCCTCTGTGCCGGAGAGGGATTGGCGTGGACCGTGCTAGTGGATCGGTTCTAAGTCACTACTGGTTTTCACCAGAGCCCGCCGCAAAGCGGGATGGTCTTGCTGCGGCGGTAGTGACCAGGTCGTATCCACTAGCAACGGCTCACCTCTCTGGCTGCTGAAGATAGGCGCGGTACAAGGGAGTAGACAGAAGCAAGGTCGGACGTAGCAGAAGGTCGGGGCAGGCAGCAAGGATCGTAGTCAGGGGCAACGGCAGGAGGTCTGGAACACAGGCTAGGAACACACAAGGAAACGCTTTCACTGGCACAATGGCAACAAGATCCGGCAAGGGAGTGCAGGGGAAGTGAGGTGATATAGGGAAGTGCACAGGTGAACACACTAATTGGAATCACTGCGCCAATCAGCGGCGCAGTGGCCCTTTAAATCGCAAAGACCCGGCGCGCGCGCGCCCTAGGGAGCGGGGCCGCGCGCGCCGGGACAGGACCGAGGGAGAGCGAGTCAGGTACGGGAGCCGGGGTGCGCATCGCGAGCGGGCGCTACCCGCATCGCGAATCGCATCCCGGCTGGAAGCGGAATCGCAGCGCCCCGGGTCAGTGGATCTGACCGGAGCACTGCAGTGGGGAGAGTGTAGCGAGCGCTCCGGGGAGGAGCGGGGACCCGGAGCGCTCGGCGTAACAGTACCCCCCCCCCTTGGGTCTCCCCCTCTTCTTAGAGCCTGAGAACCTGAGGAGCAGACTTTTGTCTAGGATGTTGTCCTCAGGTTCCCAGGATCTCTCTTCTGGACCACAACCCTCCCAATCCACTAAAAAAAAGGTTTTCCCTCTGACCTTTTTAGATGCTAGGATCTCTTTGACGGAGAAGATGTCCGAGGAGCCGGAAACAGGAGTGGGAGGAACAGATTTGGGAGAGAAACGGTTGATGATGAGTGGTTTAAGAAGAGAAACGTGAAAGGCATTAGGGATACGAAGAGAAGGAGGAAGAAGAAGTTTGTAAGAGACAGGATTAATCTGAGACAAAATTTTGAAAGGACCAAGATAGCGTGGTCCCAACTTGTAGCTAGGGACACGGAAGCGGACATATTTAGCGGAGAGCCATACCTTGTCTCCAGGGGAAAAAATGGGAGGAGCTCTTCTTTTCTTATCCGCGAACTTCTTCATGCGTGATGAAGCCTGTAAGAGAGAATTTTGGGTCTCTCTCCATATGATGGAAAGGTCACGAGAAATTTCATCCACAGCGGGCAGACCAGAGGGCAAGGGGGTAGGGAGGGGGGGAAGAGGGTGACGGCCGTACACCACGAAAAATGGGGATTTGGAGGAAGATTCAGAGACTCTGAAGTTATACGAGAATTCGGCCCATGGAAGGAGATCTGCCCAGTCATCCTGGCGGGAGGAAACAAAATGTCGTAAATAATCACCCAAGACCTGGTTAATTCTTTCTACTTGTCCATTGGATTGGGGATGATATGCAGAAGAAAAATTTAATTTAATCTTGAGTTGTTTACAGAGAGCCCTCCAGAATTTAGACACGAATTGGACGCCTCTATCCGAGACGATCTGCGTAGGCAACCCGTGAAGACGAAAAATGTGTACAAAAAATTGTTTAGCAAACTGAGGCGCTGAAGGAAGACCAGGAAGAGGGATGAAATGTGCCATTTTGGAGAATCGATCAACGACCACCCAAATAACAGTGTTGCCACGGGAAGGGGGTAAATCAGTAATAAAATCCATACCAATCAGAGACCAAGGCTGTTCGAGGACAGGCAGGGGATGAAGAAAACCAGCGGGCTTCTGGCGAGGAGTCTTATCCCGGGCACAGATAGTGCAGGCTCGCACAAAGTCCACAACATCCGTCTCCAGAGTCGGCCACCAATAGAAGCGGGAGATGAGTTGCACAGATTTCTTGATGCCCACATGACCTGCGAGATGGGAGGAGTGACCCCATTTGAGGATTCCGAGACGTTGGCGTGGAGAAACAAAGGTCTTTCCTGGAGGAGTTTGCCTGATGGAGGCTGGAGAAGTGGAGATCAGGCAGTCAGGAGGAATGATGTGTTGCGGAGAGAGTTCAACTTCCGAGGCATCCGAGGAACGAGAGAGAGCATCGGCCCTAATGTTCTTATCGGCAGGCCGAAAGTGAATTTCAAAATTAAATCGGGCAAAGAACAGAGACCACCGGGCCTGGCGAGGATTCAGCCGTTGGGCAGACTGGAGGTAGGAGAGGTTCTTGTGATCGGTGTAAATAATAACTGGAAATCTTGATCCCTCCAGCAGATGCCTCCATTCCTCAAGTGCTAATTTGATGGCTAGAAGCTCTCGATCCCCGATGGAGTAGTTCCTCTCCGCCGGAGAGAAGGTCCTAGAAAAAAAACCACAAGTGACAGCATGCCCGGAAGAATTTTTTTGTAGAAGAACAGCTCCAGCTCCCACTGAGGAGGCATCAACCTCCAATAGGAAGGGTTTGGAAGGGTCAGGTCTGGAGAGCACGGGAGCCGAAGAAAAGGCAGACTTGAGTCGTTTAAAGGCGTCTTCCGCTTGAGGAGGCCAAGACTTGGGATCGGCATTTTTTTTGGTTAAAGCCACGATAGGAGCCACAACGGTAGAAAAATGTGGAATAAATTGCCTGTAATAATTGGCGAACCCCAAAAAGCGTTGGATAGCACGGAGTCCGGAGGGGCGTGGCCAATCTAAGACGGCAGAGAGTTTGTCTGGATCCATTTGTAGTCCCTGGCCAGAGACCAAGTATCCTAGAAAAGGAAGAGATTGGCATTCAAACAGACATTTCTCAATTTTGGCATAGAGTTGATTGTCACGAAGTCTCTGAAGAACCATACGGACATGCTGGCGGTGTTCTTCTAGATTGGCAGAAAAAATTAGGATATCGTCCAGATATACCACAACACAGGAGTATAAAAGATCACGAAAAATTTCATTAACAAAGTCTTGGAAGACAGCAGGGGCGTTGCACAGGCCAAAGGGCATGACCAGATACTCAAAGTGTCCATCTCTGGTGTTAAATGCCGTTTTCCACTCATCCCCCTCTCTGATGCGGATGAGGTTATAAGCACCTCTTAAGTCCAGTTTAGTAAAGATGTGGGCACCTTGGAGGCGATCAAAGAGTTCAGAGATGAGGGGTAGGGGGTAGCGGTTCTTAACCGTGATTTTATTAAGACCGCGGTAGTCAATGCAAGGACGTAGGGAGCCATCTTTTTTGGACACAAAGAAAAATCCGGCTCCGGCAGGAGAGGAGGATTTACGGATAAAGCCCTTTTTTAAATTTTCCTGGACGTATTCAGACATGGCAAGAGTCTCTGGGGCAGAGAGAGGATAAATTCTGCCCCGGGGTGGAGTAGTGCCCGGGAGGAGGTCGATAGGACAATCATAAGGCCTGTGAGGAGGTAGAGTCTCAGCTTGTTTTTTGCAGAAAACATCCGCAAAGTCCATATAGGCCTTAGGGAGACCGGTTACTGGAGGAACCACAGAGTCACGGCAAGGGTTACTGGGAACCGGTTTTAGACAGTCCTTGGAACAAGAGGGCCCCCAACTCTTGATCTCCCCAGTGGACCAATCCAGGGTTGGGGAATGAAGTTGAAGCCAGGGAAGTCCAAGGAGAATTTCAGAAGTGCAATTGGGGAGGACCAAAAGTTCAATCCTCTCGTGATGAGATCCGATGCTCATTAGAAGGGGCTCCGTGCGGAAACGTATGGTACAGTCCAATCTTTCATTGTTTACACAATTAATGTAAAGGGGTCTGGCGAGACTGGTCACTGGGATGTTGAACCTGTTGACGAGAGAGGCCAAAATAAAATTTCCTGCAGATCCAGAGTCCAAGAAGGCCATAGTAGAGAAGGAGAAGGCAGAGGCAGACATCCGCACAGGCACAGTAAGACGTGGAGAAGCAGAGTAGACATCAAGGACTGTCTCACCTTTGTGCGGAGTCAGCGTACGTCTTTCCAGGCGGGGAGGACGGATAGGACAATCCCTCAGGAAGTGTTCGGTACTAGCACAGTACAGGCAGAGGTTCTCCATGCGGCGTCGTGTCCTCTCTTGAGGTGTCAGGCGAGACCGGTCGACCTGCATAGCCTCCACGGCGGGAGGCACAGAAACGGATTGCAGGGGACCAGAGGAGAGAGGAGCCGAGGAGAAGAAACGCCTCGTGCGAACAGAGTCCATATCTTGGCGGAGCTCCTGACGCCTTTCGGAAAAACGCATGTCAATGCGAGTGGCTAGGTGAATGAGTTCATGTAGATTAGCAGGGATTTCTCGTGCGGCCAGAACATCTTTAATGTTGCTGGATAGGCCTTTTTTAAAGGTCGCGCAGAGGGCCTCATTATTCCAGGATAATTCTGAAGCAAGAGTACGGAATTGTACGGCATACTCGCCAACGGAAGAATTACCCTGGACCAGGTTCAACAGGGCAGTCTCAGCAGAAGAGGCTCGGGCAGGTTCCTCAAAGACACTTCGGATTTCCGAGAAGAAGGAGTGTACAGAGGCAGTGACGGGGTCATTGCGGTCCCAGAGCGGTGTGGCCCAAGACAGGGCTTTTCCAGACAGAAGGCTGACTACGAAAGCCACCTTAGACCTTTCAGTGGGAAACTGGTCCGACATCATCTCCAGATGCAGGGAACATTGGGAAAGAAAGCCACGGCAAAACTTAGAGTCCCCATCAAATTTATCCGGCAAGGATAGGCGTAGACCAGGAGCGGCCACTCGCTGCGGAGGAGGTGCAGGAGCTGGCGGAGGAGATGACTGCTGAAGCTGTGGTAGTAACTGCTGTAGCATAACGGTCAGTTGAGACAGCTGTTGGCCTTGTTGCGCTATCTGTTGTGACTGCTGGGCGACCACCGTGGTGAGGTCAGCGACAACTGGCAGAGGAACTTCAGCGGGATCCATGGCCGGATCTACTGTCACGATGCCGGCTGGCAGGTAGTGGATCCTCTGTGCCGGAGAGGGATTGGCGTGGACCGTGCTAGTGGATCGGTTCTAAGTCACTACTGGTTTTCACCAGAGCCCGCCGCAAAGCGGGATGGTCTTGCTGCGGCGGTAGTGACCAGGTCGTATCCACTAGCAACGGCTCACCTCTCTGGCTGCTGAAGATAGGCGCGGTACAAGGGAGTAGACAGAAGCAAGGTCGGACGTAGCAGAAGGTCGGGGCAGGCAGCAAGGATCGTAGTCAGGGGCAACGGCAGGAGGTCTGGAACACAGGCTAGGAACACACAAGGAAACGCTTTCACTGGCACAATGGCAACAAGATCCGGCAAGGGAGTGCAGGGGAAGTGAGGTGATATAGGGAAGTGCACAGGTGAACACACTAATTGGAATCACTGCGCCAATCAGCGGCGCAGTGGCCCTTTAAATCGCAAAGACCCGGCGCGCGCGCGCCCTAGGGAGCGGGGCCGCGCGCGCCGGGACAGGACCGAGGGAGAGCGAGTCAGGTACGGGAGCCGGGGTGCGCATCGCGAGCGGGCGCTACCCGCATCGCGAATCGCATCCCGGCTGGAAGCGGAATCGCAGCGCCCCGGGTCAGTGGATCTGACCGGAGCGCTGCAGTGGGGAGAGTGTAGCGAGCGCTCCGGGGAGGAGCGGGGACCCGGAGCGCTCGGCGTAACAATGGCAGAGATCTCTGTACAGTCCCCTGATATATTTATACATAGTTATTAGGTCGCCCCTTCTTTTTTCTAAACTAAATAACCCCAATTCTAATAATCCTTCTGGGTACTGTAGTCCTCCTATTCCCCGTATTACCCTGGTTGCCTGTCTTTGAACCCTCTCCAGCTCCACTATATCTTTCTTGTACACTGGTGCCCAGTACTGTACACAGTATTCTATGTGGGGTCTGACTAGTGATTTGTACAGCGGTAGAATTATTTACTTGTCGTGGGCATCTATCCCCTTATTGATGCACCCCATGATTTTATTTGCCTTGGCAGCAGCTGACAGACATTGGTCACTACAGCTAAATTTACTATTAACTAAGACTCCTAAGTCCTTTTCCACGTCAGTCGTCCCAAGTGTTCTCCCATTTAATACATAATCCCAGCCCAGATTTTTCTTCCCCATGTGCATTACCTTACATTTATCAGTGTTGAACCTCATCTGCCACTTCTCAGCCCAAACCTCCAACCTATCCAGGTCCATTTTTAACAGTGCACTGTCCTCTATAGTGTTTTCCACTTTACAGAGTTTAGTATCATCTGCAAAGATTGCTACTTTACTATTCAACCCCTCTTCAAGGTAATAATTAATATATTAAATAGAATAGGACCCAAGACTGACCCCTGTGGCACCCACCTAGTAACAGTCACCCAATCAGAATAAGTACCATTAATAACCACCCTCTGTTTCCTATCACTGAACCACTTACTTACCCACTTACATTCTCCCCAGCCCAATCCTTCTCCTTTTATGTGGCACCGTATCAAATGCTTTGGAAAAATCCAGATATACGACATCCAGCGATTGCCCCTGGTCCAGTCTGGAGCTCACCTCCTCATAAAAGCTGATCAGTTTAGTTTGACAGGACCGATCCCTCATAAAGCCATGCTGATATGGAGTCATACATTTATTTTTATCTAGATACTCCAAAATAGCATCTCTTAGAAAACCCTTAATCAATTTACATACAACGGAGGTTAAACTAACAGGTCTATAATTCCCGGGGTCACCTTTTGACCCCTTTTTAAATATTGGCACTGCATTTGCCATGTGCCAGTCTTGGGGAACAGTCCCTGTCACTATAGAGTCCCTAAATATTAAAAATAGGGGTCTGTCTATTACATTACTTAATTCCTTTATAACACAGGGGTGATTTTTTGTAGGCAGCACTGTACTTCTTCATGGGTTCAGGGCCGGCGTTAGGGCCGGGCAAACCAGGCAATTAGGGCCGGGCAAACCAGGCCGGCTGCTCAGTAGCATCTGTTTTAAAGTGGCCACAGCTCCGACTGCGGCCACTTTAAAACAGTGACCAGCAGTGGGTCCTGCGGGCCCAGACACTCCTTCTCCTGCTTTTTGTATTATTCATATTTCCTTACTTGGCCGCGCTCCGGCTCAGGTAATGCGTTGGGTCTTGTGCGCCCGTCTATTCATTGCTCCTGGGCTTGTTTATTAGTGCAGAGTGTATAGGGGACATGGGGCACCATGACAGCTCAGCGCTTCCTGCCCAGCACGGACACGGAGTTTGATGTGAATAAGATGAGCTGTTTATGGTAAATATGTCATCTATCCTGTATATCAGTGTTTCCCAACCAGGGTGCCTCCAGCTGTTGCAAAACTACAACTCCCAGCATGCCCGGACAGCCGATGCTGGGAGTTGTAGTTTTGCAACAGCTGGAGGCACCCTGTTTGGGAAACACTGTGTGACGTTTTCTGCCTCACACCGGCTCCTCTGCACGGCGGACATCATTCCTCGTTCCCTGCAGTGCCGATGTAATGCAGAAAACTGTGTCTTGAAGCGTTCTGTGTCCCAAACAGCTGATAAGCACTTTCATCAGCTGTTCGGGACACAGAACACTTCAAGACACACTTTTCTTTATTTCACCAGCTGCTTGTAGCAGTCCGGACGTGGCTCCAGGAAATGATGAGTGACGTCTGCCGTGCAGAGGAGCCGGTGTGAGGCAGGACTCGTCATATCCCCACAGCCCACAAGACCGCATTACCTGAGCCGGAGCGTGGTCAGGTAAGGAAATATTTATACAGTAATACAAAAAGCAGGGGGAGAGGGGGGACCTAATGTGGGGGAACTATACTGCCGACCTTCTGTGGGGGAATATACTGTCAACCTAATGTGGGGGACTTATAATGCACCTAATGTGGGGAACTATACTGCCAACTTACTGTGGGGGGAACTATACTGCCAACCAACTGTGGGGGAATATACTGTCAACCTAATGTGGGGGACTTATAATGCACCTAATGTGGGGAACTATACTGCCAACCTAATGTGGGGGAATTATACTGCCCACCTAATGTGAGGGAATATATTGCCAACCTAATGTGGGGGGAACTATACTGCCAACCTAATGTGAGGGAATATACTGCCAACCTAATGTGGGGAACTATACTGCCAACCTAATGTGGGGGAATATACTGCCAACCTAATGTGGGGAACTATACTGCACCTAATGAGGGGAACTATACTGCCAACCTAATGTGGGGGAATATACTGGCAACCTAATGTGGGGGAATATACTGTCAACCTAATGTGGGGAACTATACTGCCAACCTAATGTGGGGGAATATACTGCCAATCTAATGTGGGGGGAACTATACTGCCGACCTTCTGTGGGGGGGGGGACTATACTGCCAACTTACTGTGGGGGAATATACTGCCAACCTAATGTGGGGGAATATACTGTCAACCTAATGTGGGGAACTATACTGCCAACCTAATGTGGGGGAATATACTGCCAATCTAATGTGGGGGGAACTATACTGCCAACCTAATGTGGGGGAATATACTGCACCTAATGTGGGGGAACTATATTGCCAACCTAATGTGGGGGAATATACTGCACCTAATGTGGGGGAACTATACTGTCAGCCTAATGTGGGGGAATATACTGCACCTAATGTGGGGGGAACTATACTGCACCTAATGTGGGGGAACTATACTGCACCTAATGTGTGGAACTATACTGCCAACCTAATGTGGGGGGACTATACTGCCAACCTAATGTGTGGGAACTATACTGCACCTAATGTGGGGAGAACTATACTGACAACCTAATGTGGGGGAACTATACTGCCAACCTACTGTGGGGGGAACTATACTGCCAACCTAATGTGGGAGAATATACTGCCAACCTAATGTGGGGGAACTATACTGCACACCTAATGTGGGGGAACTATACTGACAACCTAATGTGGAGGGAACTATACTGCCAACCTAATGTGGGGGGAACTATACTGCACACCTAATGTGGGGGGACTATATAGACAACCTAATGTGGGGGAACATACTGCTACCCTAATGTGGGAGGAACTATACTGTCAACCTAATGTGGGGGGAACTATAGTGCCAACCTAATGTGGAGGGAACAATACTGCACACCTACTGTGGAGGGAACTATACTACAGACCTAATGTGGGGGGACTATACTGGCAACCGAATGTGTGGGAACTATACTGCCTGTTACGCCGAGCGCTCCGGGTCCCCGCTCCTCCCCGGAGCGCTCGCTACACTCTCCCCACTGCAGCGCTCCGGTCAGATCCACTGACCCGGGGCGCTGCGATTCCGCTTCCAGCCGGGATGCGATTCGCGATGCGGGTAGCGCCCGCTCGCGATGCGCACCCCGGCTCCCGTACCTGACTCGCTCTCCCTCGGTCCTGTCCCGGCGCGCGCGGCCCCGCTCCCTAGGGCGCGCGCGCGCCGGGTCTTTGCGATTTAAAGGGCCACTGCGCCGCTGATTGGCGCAGTGATTCCAATTAGTGTGTTCACCTGTGCACTTCCCTATATCACCTCACTTCCCCTGCACTCCCTTGCCGGATCTTGTTGCCATTGTGCCAGTGAAAGCGTTTCCTTGTGTGTTCCTAGCCTGTGTTCCAGACCTCCTGCCGTTGCCCCTGACTACGATCCTTGCTGCCTGCCCCGACCTTCTGCTACGTCCGACCTTGCTTCTGTCTACTCCCTTGTACCGCGCCTATCTTCAGCAGCCAGAGAGGTGAGCCGTTGCTAGTGGATACGACCTGGTCACTACCGCCGCAGCAAGACCATCCCGCTTTGCGGCGGGCTCTGGTGAAAACCAGTAGTGACTTAGAACCGATCCACTAGCACGGTCCACGCCAATCCCTCTCCGGCACAGAGGATCCACTACCTGCCAGCCGGCATCGTGACAGTAGATCCGGCCATGGATCCCGCTGAAGTTCCTCTGCCAGTTGTCGCTGACCTCACCACGGTGGTCGCCCAGCAGTCACAACAGATAGCGCAACAAGGCCAACAGCTGTCTCAACTGACCGTTATGCTACAGCAGTTACTACCACAGCTTCAGCAGTCATCTCCTCCGCCAGCTCCTGCACCTCCTCCGCAGCGAGTGGCCGCTCCTGGTCTACGCCTATCCTTGCCGGATAAATTTGATGGGGACTCTAAGTTTTGCCGTGGCTTTCTTTCCCAATGTTCCCTGCATCTGGAGATGATGTCGGACCAGTTTCCCACTGAAAGGTCTAAGGTGGCTTTCGTAGTCAGCCTTCTGTCTGGAAAAGCCCTGTCTTGGGCCACACCGCTCTGGGACCGCAATGACCCCGTCACTGCCTCTGTACACTCCTTCTTCTCGGAAATCCGAAGTGTCTTTGAGGAACCTGCCCGAGCCTCTTCTGCTGAGACTGCCCTGTTGAACCTGGTCCAGGGTAATTCTTCCGTTGGCGAGTATGCCGTACAATTCCGTACTCTTGCTTCAGAATTATCCTGGAATAATGAGGCCCTCTGCGCGACCTTTAAAAAAGGCCTATCCAGCAACATTAAAGATGTTCTGGCCGCACGAGAAATCCCTGCTAATCTACATGAACTCATTCACCTAGCCACTCGCATTGACATGCGTTTTTCCGAAAGGCGTCAGGAGCTCCGCCAAGATATGGACTCTGTTCGCACGAGGCGTTTCTTCTCCTCGGCTCCTCTCTCCTCTGGTCCCCTGCAATCCGTTTCTGTGCCTCCCGCCGTGGAGGCTATGCAGGTCGACCGGTCTCGCCTGACACCTCAAGAGAGGACACGACGCCGCATGGAGAACCTCTGCCTGTACTGTGCTAGTACCGAACACTTCCTGAGGGATTGTCCTATCCGTCCTCCCCGCCTGGAAAGACGTACGCTGACTCCGCACAAAGGTGAGACAGTCCTTGATGTCTACTCTGCTTCTCCACGTCTTACTGTGCCTGTGCGGATGTCTGCCTCTGCCTTCTCCTTCTCTACTATGGCCTTCTTGGACTCTGGATCTGCAGGAAATTTTATTTTGGCCTCTCTCGTCAACAGGTTCAACATCCCAGTGACCAGTCTCGCCAGACCCCTTTACATTAATTGTGTAAACAATGAAAGATTGGACTGTACCATACGTTTCCGCACGGAGCCCCTTCTAATGAGCATCGGATCTCATCACGAGAGGATTGAACTTTTGGTCCTCCCCAATTGCACTTCTGAAATTCTCCTTGGACTTCCCTGGCTTCAACTTCATTCCCCAACCCTGGATTGGTCCACTGGGGAGATCAAGAGTTGGGGGCCCTCTTGTTCCAAGGACTGTCTAAAACCGGTTCCCAGTAACCCTTGCCGTGACTCTGTGGTTCCTCCAGTAACCGGTCTCCCTAAGGCCTATATGGACTTTGCGGATGTTTTCTGCAAAAAACAAGCTGAGACTCTACCTCCTCACAGGCCTTATGATTGTCCTATCGACCTCCTCCCGGGCACTACTCCACCCTGGGGCAGAATTTATCCTCTCTCTGCCCCAGAGACTCTTGCCATGTCTGAATACGTCCAGGAAAATTTAAAAAAGGGCTTTATCCGTAAATCCTCCTCTCCTGCCGGAGCCGGATTTTTCTTTGTGTCCAAAAAAGATGGCTCCCTACGTCCTTGCATTGACTACCGCGGTCTTAATAAAATCACGGTTAAGAACCGCTACCCCCTACCCCTCATCTCTGAACTCTTTGATCGCCTCCAAGGTGCCCACATCTTTACTAAACTGGACTTAAGAGGTGCTTATAACCTCATCCGCATCAGAGAGGGGGATGAGTGGAAAACGGCATTTAACACCAGAGATGGACACTTTGAGTATCTGGTCATGCCCTTTGGCCTGTGCAACGCCCCTGCTGTCTTCCAAGACTTTGTTAATGAAATTTTTCGTGATCTTTTATACTCCTGTGTTGTGGTATATCTGGACGATATCCTAATTTTTTCTGCCAATCTAGAAGAACACCGCCAGCATGTCCGTATGGTTCTTCAGAGACTTCGTGACAATCAACTCTATGCCAAAATTGAGAAATGTCTGTTTGAATGCCAATCTCTTCCTTTTCTAGGATACTTGGTCTCTGGCCAGGGACTACAAATGGATCCAGACAAACTCTCTGCCGTCTTAGATTGGCCACGCCCCTCCGGACTCCGTGCTATCCAACGCTTTTTGGGGTTCGCCAATTATTACAGGCAATTTATTCCACATTTTTCTACCGTTGTGGCTCCTATAGTGGCTTTAACCAAAAAAAATGCCGATCCCAAGTCTTGGCCTCCTCAAGCGGAAGACGCCTTTAAACGACTCAAGTCTGCCTTTTCTTCGGCTCCCGTGCTCTCCAGACCTGACCCTTCCAAACCCTTCCTATTGGAGGTTGATGCCTCCTCAGTGGGAGCTGGAGCTGTTCTTCTACAAAAAAATTCTTCCGGGCATGCTGTCACTTGTGGTTTTTTTTCTAGGACCTTCTCTCCGGCAGAGAGGAACTACTCCATCGGGGATCGAGAGCTTCTAGCCATCAAATTAGCACTTGAGGAATGGAGGCATCTGCTGGAGGGATCAAGATTTCCAGTTATTATTTACACCGATCACAAGAACCTCTCCTACCTCCAGTCTGCCCAACGGCTGAATCCTCGCCAGGCCCGGTGGTCTCTGTTCTTTGCCCGATTTAATTTTGAAATTCACTTTCGGCCTGCCGATAAGAACATTAGGGCCGATGCTCTCTCTCGTTCCTCGGATGCCTCGGAAGTTGAACTCTCTCCGCAACACATCATTCCTCCTGACTGCCTGATCTCCACTTCTCCAGCCTCCATCAGGCAAACTCCTCCAGGAAAGACCTTTGTTTTTCCACGCCAACGCCTCGGAATCCTCAAATGGGGTCACTCCTCCCATCTCGCAGGTCATGTGGGCATCAAGAAATCTGTGCAACTCATCTCCCGCTTCTATTGGTGGCCGACTCTGGAGACGGATGTTGTGGACTTTGTGCGAGCCTGCACTATCTGTGCCCGGGATAAGACTCCTCGCCAGAAGCCCGCTGGTTTTCTTCATCCCCTGCCTGTCCCCGAACAGCCTTGGTCTCTGATTGGTATGGATTTTATTACTGATTTACCCCCTTCCCGTGGCAACACTGTTATTTGGGTGGTCGTTGATCGATTCTCCAAAATGGCACATTTCATCCCTCTTCCTGGTCTTCCTTCAGCGCCTCAGTTGGCTAAACAATTTTTTGTACACATTTTTCGTCTTCACGGGTTGCCTACGCAGATCGTCTCGGATAGAGGCGTCCAATTTGTGTCTAAATTCTGGAGGGCTCTCTGTAAACAACTCAAGATTAAATTAAATTTTTCTTCTGCATATCATCCCCAATCCAATGGACAAGTAGAAAGAATTAACCAGGTCTTGGGTGATTATTTACGACATTTTGTTTCCTCCCGCCAGGATGACTGGGCAGATCTCCTTCCATGGGCCGAATTCTCGTATAACTTCAGAGTCTCCGAATCTTCCTCCAAATCCCCATTTTTCGTGGTGTACGGCCGTCACCCTCTTCCCCCCCTCCCTACCCCCTTGCCCTCTGGTCTGCCCGCTGTGGATGAAATTTCTCGTGACCTTTCCATCATATGGAGAGAGACCCAAAATTCTCTCTTACAGGCTTCATCACGCATGAAGAAGTTCGCGGATAAGAAAAGAAGAGCTCCTCCCATTTTTTCCCCTGGAGACAAGGTATGGCTCTCCGCTAAATATGTCCGCTTCCGTGTCCCTAGCTACAAGTTGGGACCACGCTATCTTGGTCCTTTCAAAATTTTGTGTCAGATTAATCCTGTCTCTTACAAACTTCTTCTTCCTCCTTCTCTTCGTATCCCTAATGCCTTTCACGTTTCTCTTCTTAAACCACTCATCATCAACCGTTTCTCTCCCAAATCTGTTCCTCCCACTCCTGTTTCCGGCTCCTCGGACATCTTCTCCGTCAAAGAGATCCTAGCATCTAAAAAGGTCAGAGGGAAAACCTTTTTTTTAGTGGATTGGGAGGGTTGTGGTCCAGAAGAGAGATCCTGGGAACCTGAGGACAACATCCTAGACAAAAGTCTGCTCCTCAGGTTCTCAGGCTCTAAGAAGAGGGGGAGACCCAAGGGGGGGGGTACTGTTACGCCGAGCGCTCCGGGTCCCCGCTCCTCCCCGGAGCGCTCGCTACACTCTCCCCACTGCAGCGCTCCGGTCAGATCCACTGACCCGGGGCGCTGCGATTCCGCTTCCAGCCGGGATGCGATTCGCGATGCGGGTAGCGCCCGCTCGCGATGCGCACCCCGGCTCCCGTACCTGACTCGCTCTCCCTCGGTCCTGTCCCGGCGCGCGCGGCCCCGCTCCCTAGGGCGCGCGCGCGCCGGGTCTTTGCGATTTAAAGGGCCACTGCGCCGCTGATTGGCGCAGTGATTCCAATTAGTGTGTTCACCTGTGCACTTCCCTATATCACCTCACTTCCCCTGCACTCCCTTGCCGGATCTTGTTGCCATTGTGCCAGTGAAAGCGTTTCCTTGTGTGTTCCTAGCCTGTGTTCCAGACCTCCTGCCGTTGCCCCTGACTACGATCCTTGCTGCCTGCCCCGACCTTCTGCTACGTCCGACCTTGCTTCTGTCTACTCCCTTGTACCGCGCCTATCTTCAGCAGCCAGAGAGGTGAGCCGTTGCTAGTGGATACGACCTGGTCACTACCGCCGCAGCAAGACCATCCCGCTTTGCGGCGGGCTCTGGTGAAAACCAGTAGTGACTTAGAACCGATCCACTAGCACGGTCCACGCCAATCCCTCTCCGGCACAGAGGATCCACTACCTGCCAGCCGGCATCGTGACACTGCCAACCTAATGTGGGGGGAACTATACAAAAAAAGGAAATTGTACTATTCTGATCCCTATAACCCTTTTATCTTTCTGTATATGGGGATGTGAGGGTCATTTTTGCGCTGTGATTTGTGGTTTTTAGCGGTACCATTTTTGTTTTGATGGGACTTTTGAATTGCTTTTTAGATATTTTTTATGGTATTTGAAGTGACCAAAAATGTGCAAATCTGGTTAGTGCACTATTACGACTTTTGGGGCCCCTCTTTTGATTTTGCCTAGGGCCACACTAAGCCTAAAACCGGCCCTGCCTGGGTTAGACAGGTGACCTGTACTGGGGAGTTTACCTTATCTCGCTGTATTTCACCTGGCATTTCATTTTCTTCTGTGAATACAGTGGAGAAGAATTTGTTTAGTTTTAAGCCCATAGGGCTGTATTTGTGCAAGGAGGCGTAAGTATTTCCCACCACCTGCACTTCCAGGTGGTGCTTATAGGGATCAGTTGAAGGGTGTGTGTATATAACTCCCCCTTCTCCTCCAGGTGGGAAGTACGTGTCGTTTGTGGAATCTCTGCTCCCAGTGGCAATCTGGTGTTTGAATCTCCCACAAAAATCTTCAGAGAGGCTGCTCACGGTGCCGAGATCATGAGCCTGGCTTGGGTGCAAGTGCGGCATCCCTGGCAGCTCCGCTGGCTGTCTTATCGTGGGATGCTGTGTCTCCCTCTGCTTATAAGGTAATATAGGGCAGGTATGGTTCTGGCTGGCTCTGCCCGCAGCGGTATTGGGGTCCAGGAGCGGCAAGCAGGTGAGTTAAATTGGTGCTGGGGGTGGCGCGGCCTCAGCATCTTGCGCAGCCCGCTAGCTGCCTCATGGCAGCATATGGACCGCCCGCCACCCGCACAGCTACAATTGTCGGTGCCCTTGGGACAGGTTGCGGCAGCAGCCCAGTTCTCTGCACGGCCGCTTGTTAGGCGGTCCTGTCAGCTTGTCTGCTATCGTTAATCTACAATATAGTACAATGCTCTGTGGAGGGTTGTTTCAATATAGCGTTTGCTGTGTACAGTGTGGTGCAGTGCTCATCAGAGGGTCGTTTCAATATAGCATTTGCTGTGTGCAGTGTGCTGCGGTGCTCTGCGGGGGGTCCTTGCAGTATACTGTATACGGTACAGTGTAATGCTCTGCAGACATGTACTGTATAACAGTATAGTGCAGTGCTTTGCAGATGGTCTCGTTACAATATAGTATACATGATGTACAGTTTTGGTGCAATGCTCTGCAGATGGTTTTGTTACAATATAATATATACTATATACAGTATAGTGCAAAACTCTGGAGATGGTCTCATTACAACATAACATAAACTTTATACAGTTAGTGCAATGCTCTGCAGATGGTCTGGTTTCTATATAACACGTACTATAGGGTACAGTGCAATGCTCTGCAGAGGGTCGTTACAATATAGCATGTGATCTGTGCGGTGTGGTGCAATGCTCTGCGGAGGGTCTCGTAACACAGTGTGGCATGTACTGTGTTTGCTGTGGTGCAATACTCTGCAGAAGGTCTCGTTGCAGTGTAGCATATGCTGTGTAGTGATGTCGCGAACATAAAATTTTCGGTTCGCGAATGGCGAACGCGAACATCCACAAATGTTCGCGAACTGGGCGAACTACCATTGACTTCAATGGGCAGGCGAATTTTAAAACCCACAGGGACTCTTTCTGGCCACAATAGTGATTTCAATTTTTTTTCAAGGGGACTAACACCTGGACTGTGGCGTGCTGGAGGGGGATCCATGGCAAAACTCCCATGGAAAATTACATAGTTGATGCAGAGTCTGGTTTTAATCCATAAAGGGCATAAATCACCTATTATTCCTAAATTCTTTGGAATAACGTGCTTTAGCCCCCTTTAGGCAGCACATAGAGCCCCCCTTTAGGCATCACATAGTTAGATCCCCCTTTAGGCAGCACATAGATTCCCCCATATTAGGCAGTTAGAGCCCCCCTTTAGGCAGCACATAGGTAGAGCCTCCCTTTAGGAAGCACATAGAGCCCCCTTTAGGCAGCACATAGTTAGATCCCCCCTTTAGGCATCACATAGTTAGATCCCCTCTTTATGCAGTACATAGATTCCCCCATGTTAGGCAGCACATAGTTAGAGCCTCCCTTTAGGCAGCACATAGAGCCCCCTTTAGGCAGCACATATTTAGATCCCCCTTTAGGCAGCACATAGATTCCCCCATATTAGGCAGCACATAGTTAGAGCCCCCCTTTAGGCAGCACATAGAGCCCCCCTTTAGGCAGCACATAGATTCCCCCATATTAGGCAGCACATAGTTAGAGCCCCCCTTTAGGCAGCACTGGTTTTATTTCACAGCCAAAAAAGTTTTTTTATTTTTTTATTTGAACAACTATCACACCAAATGTGATTTGCACTAGTGTGACAATGAGCAAAAAAGGTTGCCAGCGGAGTTCCCCTCCAGCAGTTGCAAGACACACGGACTGAACTTATAGCCCTTTTAATACTGTAGTTAGTTGCTTGAAGGAACTTAACCCGATAACGACCACGGACGAGTATAGACGTCCAGGTTGGCGGGCGTTCCCGCACCTGGACGTCTATACTCGTCCATGGTTCTCGTGGGTGCTGCCCAGTGCACCCACGAGATCGTGGCAGGGACTCGGCTGTATCACACAGCCGGGACCCTGCTGCACTGCCAGGATTGAAGTAAACTTCGGTCCCGGCAGTTTTAACCCTTACAGCCGCGGTCGGAAGTGACCGCGGGCTGTAAGTGTTATGACAGAGGGAGGGAGCTCCCTCTGTCACTCCTGCAGCACCCCGCATCGCGATCGCGGGGTGCTGTGTTTGGCCGCGGCTGGCCGGGACCTGCCGCACTGCCGGGAGTGAAGTTCACTTCACTCCCGGCAGTTTAACCCTTACAGCCGTGGTCAGAAGTGACCGCGCGCTGTAGGGAGTTCTAACAGAGGGAGGGGGCTCCCTCTGTCTCCTCTGCAGCACCCCGCAGCGTGATTGCGGGGTGCTGCTGCATACCTGGGCAGCCGGGGGTCCTACAAAGACCCCCAGGTCTGCCCTGGGTATTGCCTGAGGCACGTCCTAATATGCTGCCTGCTAGTGAAAACTGGCAGGCAGCATATAACTGCAATGCTTTGGAATACTAAGTATTCCAAAGCATTAAAAAATGTAAAAATAAATAAATAAATAAAATAAAAGTGTAAAAAAAATAAAAAAATAAATAAAAAATAAAAAAATGTATATATATATATATATATTAAAAATACATTTATTAAATTAATCTAATTTAAAAAAATGCATAATGTGTAGGATCGCATTGGCGGACATCCGCATGTAATATGCTGCGGATGTCCACCATGTGATCCTACACATTATGCAGCAGTCACGGTAATGAGCTCCCTGCTGCGGCTGGGTAGCTTTGTGTGTCCCGCCAGCAGTCATGAGCGGACACATTGAGCTACCCAGCCGCAGCAGTGATGGATATATTCGCCATGAGCGGGTGCTTATTCCCACAACATGGCGGATATATCCATCAGGAGCCTTAACTGTCACAGACAGACGCGTTATACTGCCAGCCGACCAAGGACCAATCAGAGTGGTCCCTGGTGCAGCCAATAACTAGTAGGGGTGCAGTATATAAATGGGGTCACTTGTGGGGGTACTGTTCTGCCCTGAAAGCCAAATGGCGCTCCTCTCCTTCTGAGTCCTACCACGCGGCCAAGGAACCATATATGGCCAAAGCGGGGGTATTTCCGAACATGGGACAAGCAGCTAAATAAAATATAGGGTGCATTTCTTTCAATATCAGAAGTGATGTACAAAAAATATGCCCCCCAAATGATGCATTTGTGAAAAATGGCAAATTTCGAATTTTTGACACTGACTTTGTAATAATTCCTGCCAAAAAAACTATGGTGTTAAAATACTCACTGTACCCCCTAGCGAATACCTTGAGGGGTCTAGTTTTTAAAATGTGGTAATTTGGGGGGGTGTTCCTATGTTCTACTACCTTTTAATTTCTGCAAACCTTGCATAGCACACAAAAAAAGATGTACTTTTCAAATTTTCAAAATTTCAAGTTAAATTTTTAGGCTTCCTCACGAATTTAAAATGTTAATTAAAAACTAAAAAATGATGTCAAAATAAAGTAGACATCTGAAAGTATAAGTTTCATAAACTATTTGGTCAGTATGTATAAATATATGCAACCTATTAGTGTTAAAATAGCAAAAAATCGTCATTTTTTGTGAAAATTTCATGATTTTTTGCATTGTAAAAAAAAACTACAAATGATATCGGCTTACTTTTACTATGTACATGAAGGACAACTTGTGACAAAAAAACAATGTCAGAATTATCGTGATTGGCAAAACGTTACCAGAGTTATTCTCTAATAAAGACAGACATCCCCGATTTGAAAAAACAGGCCTGGTCTTTCAGGGGCATTCAGGTTTATTTGTATTGGTCCTTAAGGGGTTAAGTTTTACACTGGAGTACCCCCTTTTAACCAGCGGTTCCCTCCCAACCAGGGTGCCTCCAGCTGTTGCAAGACACACGGACTGATATTTGAGCCCTAAAAAGGGCTTTTTTTGGGTGCTGTCCTTAAAGCAGATGCTAGACTAGTGCTTTAGGAGTAAAGTGGACCCTGAATACACTCACAGGGTCAAAGTTTACCGCAATGTTAAAGTATAAGGGGCGAATCGAACTTCACATACGTTCACCCGGCGATGCGAACATGCTAAGTTCGCCGGGAACTGTTCGCGGGCGAACAATTCGCGACATCTCTAATGCTTTGTGTGGTGGTGCAAAGCTCTGCAGAGTGTCTAGTTTCAATATAGCATACTGTATACAGTAGGATGCAATGCTCTGTGGAGATATAACATAGGCTACATCTAATTAAATCATAGTATACACAGTGTAAACAGTTAATATTGCTTACAGGGCATATAGTCCTAGCATCTGTTACAATGCCCAAAGACAGTAATCCTATACAGTGCATACGGTTATATTCAGTACATGGTCGTAGTATACGGCACATACTATTAGTATTTTATACAGTGCAGTAGTCTTAGTATTCAGTTAGTGCATACGGTCATGGTATTTTATTGTGTACATGGAGTTAAAAGTAGGGGTTGATTTCCTGCGCAGAGTGAGCAGGCTCTGCTAGAGGTTACAGTAGAACATAGCCCTATGCCTGTCCCCTGGTGACAACTCACGGTTCTCATATAAATCAAATATATCGTTATATTATTCGTGTAGTGTTTTTTGCAGTGCATGCGCTCATGGCGTTTGGGTGGTGCATGTTCATAGCATTTTTGCTGTTCACACGCTCATAGCTTTAGTCTGTTTAACCCCTTAAGGACCAACACAAGTAAACCTGTACGCCCCTGAAAGACCAGGCTTGTTTTTTTTAAATCGGGGATGTCTGATTTTATTAGAGAATAACTCTGGTAACGTTTTGCCAATCACAATAATTCTGACATTGTTTTTTTGTCACAAGTTGTCCTTCATGTACATAGTAAAAGTAAGCCAATATCATTTGTAGTTTATTTTTACAATGCAAAAAATCATGAAAATTAAAACAAAATTAAGATTTTTCGCTATTTTAACACTAATAGGTTGCAAATATTTATACTTTCTGACCAAATAGTTTATGAAACATATACTTTCAGATGTCTACTTTATTTTGAAAGCATTTCTTTTGTTTTAATTAACATTTTAAATGAATTAGAAGCCTAACAATTTAACTAGAAATTTTCAAAAAAAATTTAATTTGAAAAGTACATCTTTTTTTTACGTGCTATGCAAGGTTTGCAGACATTTGAAGGTGGTAGAAAATCCCACCCCCGAATAAAAATTCTAAAAATTAGACCCCTCAAGGTATTTGCTAGCTGGTACAGTGAGTATTTTAACACCATGTTTTTTGGGCAGGAATTATTACAAAGTCAGTGTTAAAAATTCAAAATTAGCTTTTTTTCACAAATGCATCATTTGTGGGACATATCTTTTGTACATCGCTTCTGAAATTGAAAGAAATGCACCCTATATTTTGAGCTGCTCGGCCCGTGTTTGGAAATACCCCCGCTTAGGCCATGTTTGGTTCCTTGGCTGCGTGGTAGGACCCAGAAGGAGAGGAGCGCCATTTGGATTTCAGGGCATCATTTTAGGCCAGATGGATTATAGGCCGCACTTCATGCCTGCAAATTGTTTTAGCTGCCAGAGCCATACAGGGACCCCATTTTGAAAACTACACCCCCTAAAGTATTCACCTAGACCAAAAGGGAGTACTTTGAGTCCTTTTTGTGTGGCTGAAATGGTTACAAAATCAGTGGAAAAATTAAAATTTTGTGGGACATATTTTTTGTACATTTCATCTGAAAAGTAGAAAATCCACCCCATATTTTATTATGCTGTTCGTCCCGTGTTCGGTAATACCCCTGCTTAGGCCATATTTGGTTGCATGGCCACATGGTGGGACCCAAAAGGAGAGGAGCACCATTTGGCTTTCAGGATATCATTATACAAATTATAGGCCGCACTTCATCTTGCAAAGCATTCTAGCTGTCAGAACAACGCCGCACACCAAGATGTGACCCCATTTTTGAAACTACGCCCCCTTAAATATTCACCTAGGGCAAAAGTAAGTACATTGAGACCTTATTGTGTGGCTAGAATTATTTCAAAGTCAGTGGAAAAAAATAGAAATTAGCTTTTTTTTTTTTTTTTTTTTTTTTTTTACAAATCTTTATTTGTGGGACATCATTTTGGTACGTCGCTTTTGAAATGGAGGAAATGTGCCCATATTTTATCACGCTCTTCGTCCCGGGCTGGGTAGTACCCCTACTTAGGCCATATCTAGTTGCCTGACCGCCTGGTAGGACCAAGGATAGGAGCCCCTTTGGCTTTCAGGGCATCATTATATGAATTATAGACCCCACCCCATGCCTGCAAAGGATCGGAGCTGTCAGAACAATACCGCACCCCTAAAAGTGTATTGGCTGGACCAGGGACCGCTCTGATCGGTCCCTGGTCGGCTAGTAGTGACGCGTGGCTGTAACATACTGCTGAATCCCAGTATGAACAGGACGCAGTGTACATACGTTCTTACCAGTTTTAAAGTACATACACTTGTAGCATAGTTTATCGGTCATACATAGCATTTCACTGTACATGTAGGTTCTTCATACTGTTTATATGTAGCATTTCACTATACATAGCTTTTATGCTGTACATACACTCACAGCATATCGTACATGCATAGCATTCTTTACATTAACACTGTACTTGCACTAGTTCACAGCATTGATCATGCATACGGTCATAGTATTTTATTCTATGCATTCGTTCATAGCTTTACTCGGTGGATAGGTGGTAGCTTTCACAGTATGTATATGTTCATTATGTGCATACATTTCTTAGCATACATACAGTTAGGATGTTGTGCATTCGGTTGGCTGTATTCTGTGTTTACGGTTAGCAGGCTTTGTTCTGTGCATATGGTTATCATTTTATTGTGGGTATACGGTTAGCATGTTTTACTCTGCATATACAGTTAGCTGGGTGTGCGTTCCACATCTTGCAATACATAATTACAGCATTTCATATTGTGCGTACATTTCATAGCAGCCATAGCAAGCGTACTTTTCTTATACCTACCCCGTCGGCAGGGGGATGCAGTACATTGTTGTTACTGACATATCTTTAGAGCTATAACATCTTGATTCATAGGTTGTTTGTGCCTGCTATGTCTGCAGGGGGATGCACCAAATAGGTAAGTGTTACTGACACATCTTCAGAGCGATAACATCTCGATTAGCAAGTTTTATATTTTGGCGGATTTATATTAGGTTATACTGAAGGTTATTCTGTGCATGATTAGCATGTTTATTCGGTATATAGGGCCTTGTAGTAAGAGAAAACTTAATGAAAACTTAATGAGTGGCCTGGCAGGGACTTAAAGGGGTATTTCAGGCCAAAACTTTTTATATATATATATATATATATATATATATATATATATCAACTGGCTCTGGAAAGTTAAACAGATTTGTAAATTACTACTATTAAAAAATCTTAATCCTTCCAATAGTTATTAGCTTCTGAAGTTGAGTTGCTGTTTTCTGTCTAACTGCTTTCTGATGACTCACGTCCCGGGAGCTGTCCAGTTTCTATGGGGATATTCTCTCATCATGCACAGCTCCCGGGACGTGACATCATCATTGAGCAGTTAGACAGAAAACTTCAGAAGCTATTAACTATTGGAAGGATTAAGATTTTTTAATAGAAGTAATTTACAAATCTGTTTAACTTTCCGGAGCCAGTTGATAGATAAAAAAAAGTTTTTGCCTGGAATACCCCTTTAAAGCATATCCATTGTCCTCTGTCAAGGTATTGGAGCTCTAATGTGATCTGAACATCCATTTAGCCAAAGTGAAGGATAATTTTTCAGCCCCGATTCCCTAGAGTAGACAAATAAGCAAGAATAAAATGATGCTACATAATGGAGCAAATACAACTGAGCCAGCCAGCAATACATTTTGAAGTAGCTATTAAAATTGTTCATTTTTTTATGTGCTTTTTAAAGACCAAAAAATTTACTGTATTCCACTGTGGGGCTTACAAGCAGCTGTGGAAGTGGTAGATGTTAGGAATCACGGCAGGTGGACAGCAGGTAGTGGATCCTCTGGGCCTGTGTAGAAGGAGACTTGAGCCATGCCAGGGAGCGGGGTCTAAGGTGCCACAGGTTTTCACCAGAGCCCGCCAACGGCAGGTGGCACCCAGGTCCCTACCCCTGGCACGACTCGACTGGCAGAATGTGGCTGGCAGGACATGGCAGGATGGCAGAAGAATAGGGCTGAAACACAGGTACAGGATAGGGCGGAACTAGAAACAGATTCACAGACTCTGGGAAACAAGACTTCACTAAGGCTAGACAACCAAAGATCCAGCACAGGGAACATGGAGGAACATATACTTATGGACAAGGGACAGGTGCAGACACTTTAATTAATTGGTACTGGCCTTTTAAGAAACAGAGCTCTGGCGCGCGCCCAAGGGGGTGAAGGCATGCACGCCGGAGCTGCGGGGACACCAGGAAGCAGAGACACAAGAAGGTGAGTGACGGGCTGAGACTCGCATGCGGGCGTATCACGCGATGCAAATCTCAGCCCCGCCGGCAACGGGGACAGGGATCGCTCATGTACACCATTACTACACACATATACCTTCCAGGAAACATGCAATTCCTGGGCAGTACCCCTGACTGCCTTAAAGGAGAAGTCTCGTGGTGAAAAACGTATCCCCTATCAGCAGGGGTTCGCGGGGGACTTCTCCTTTAAAAGAATAAATCTACCAAGCAAGTGAGACCAAAGAAGGAAAAAGAAATGCACTCCTTTGCAAAAAGTTGGTTGCTCATGCAACAACCAGGTAGACTGGATTGTCAAATATTGGGCACAGTGGCCTGGAGAGCATGAGAACATTTCTTCCAACCAATTAGAACATATTCGTCCAAGTCAAACAATTCTTGGACTTGATTGTATCGTTATATCATATGAAATTTGGGCAACTATCTATTCGGCAATTAGGATTTCATTTCTGGTGCATTGTCTAGTTGAACTCCAGCTGGCCAAAATCTGAAGCAAAAAAGGTAGGTCCATTACATTCATGTTAACGAACCAAGAAGGGGTTTTTAGTCATAGTTTTTATCACTACAGAAGTATAGTTTAAAGGGAAACTGTCATCAGTGTTACAGCACTAACCTGCTGCTACAGGCAGGTAGTGCGGGTGACACTGATGACAACCATACTTGCGTGTCCGGAATCTGTACTCCCGTTCTCCCAGTATCTTCATCTGTTCCCTCCGTTTATCCAGCAGGCTTGGGGCACCGGCGGAATTTCTTGGCGTCACCACTGCTGTTTCCATAGCAAGCAGGGCCCAGCAAAGAAACCACAGTGGTGATGTCACAAAGCTCAGTCCGTGCCCCAGGCCCGCCGGCTGAATGGAGGGATCAGATGAGGATATCGGGAGAACAGGAGCACGTAAGTACAGGACACATAAGTATGGTTGTCATCAGTGTCACCCGAACTACCTGCCTGTAGCAGCAGGTTAGTGCGTTGACACTGATGACAGTTTTCCTTAAAATACATACAGAGGAGAGGTAAAAATCGGAAATGTTGCCTCATCTTAAACTTATGAGACCACAGATCTATTCAAGTAAGCCCTGGCATTGGGTAGACTGTATAAGGCAAAAATGTAATTCAACATTTTATGCCCTAACTTATTTTTAGTGTCGAATGACGCTTCTTCCGGCTGGAAGAAGCGTCATTAGATGCAAAACAATTCTGTCGTTTTATTTCTATCCTGCACTGGTTCACCCTCCCAGGACCTTAGCCGCATGGTTTGGCATCCCCTATACTGATGAATTCTTTAATAAAAGACGGAAGTGACCAAGCCTATATCATAATATGGAGAGTGCTATGTGAATTCTTTCCTTACATTCATTTTTTTATGACTGCACCTCCTAGTACATTAGCACTCTATAGAGACCAACAGCTTTACCTCGCTCTAACGAACTGTGCAATTAACACCTGCTGTGCCATGGGGATCATACTTTTATATACCCACATGCTTCTTTAATCTCTCGGTTCAAACACTGGACTGCTTGTCTCTTCCTGGTTCCATCTTCTGCCTAGTTTTCCAGTACCATAACCAAGTTCAAGTCCTAAAAATTCTATCATTGGTAGCATCTGTCCTAGTAAAAAAAATGACATATTTATTGATACTTCCAGCACATATTGTGGCAACATTTCGGCCATGGGTCTTTGCCAAGCAAGTTCCAGTCCTGTGACCATGTTTCAATCCTGGCTCCTTTCAATTGGTACTATAAACCTTTTCCTGTGCTGTAACCGCTTTATCCTTCATATAAGATAGGGACAAGGACTGTTGATAGTATTCAGAAGATAGGACAGACTAGGATTCTTTTTAGAAATTTCTGCATGTTTCTTGACAGGTGAACTTTGTTTGTATTTTGATATGTTATTAAAATATTCTTAGGATACAGTGTTGGTACATACCAACTTATTTCTGGAAATATTGGCTTCCTTTTTTTTGCTTTTTTACAAAATTATCAAGACTGACAATAGCATTCACCATAACTGGACACACGTACATTCCAGGATACGTACCATTCCTGTATTCATTTCCATGTCCTTTTATCACTGCTACATCTGGCTTCCAGGTTAAAAAAAAATCAGAATACTTAGATTCTGCACCCCAGTCTAGTCAGCACAATTGTAATTGTAGCCTAAGAATCCTCTTTTAACTCAGGAGAAACATGAGAGAGGGAAACTGATCTTGGTCTGCTTACATATTTGATAGTTAGGTCTTAGTTTTCCTGAAAAAGAAGAAATCCCAGTGCCAGTTTAACTCAGCTGCTGCCCGCAATGACCGGATGTTACGTATAAAAGCATGCTATTCATTTATATTTGTATACGATTGAAAAAGTCTACATAAGCCGAAACGCGTCTTTTCACGTGTGTAATATGCTATATTACAAATAAACTTTTTATTTGTATTCAAGCCGCTGGTGCCGGGATTTCTTCTTTTTCATTGGATTTATATGATCCTGAAGGCTGCCAGCAGAACGCAACATCACTCATTCTGTATAATACAGAAAAGAGTAAGCATGATAAGTAAAATGAGAAGGGACATAAAGAAGTAAGATGTTACTAGTTCTGTGATGGATCCAAAGGTGTATACAAGAGGGGATTAGGGGATTAGAACCTCCCCTTTTTTCCTTACTTTTTCTTTGTTTCATCGCCGCAGCTCTTCTCCTGTGGCTGTTTAGAAAATTTACATGTAATGCTGTCTTCCATCTTCTGGAGAAAGGTGAACATTTCATGGGTGATGTTCACCTTTTACCAGCAGATGGCAGACAGCATAAGGCTCTGTTCAACTATGCATTGTGGCTTCTGATTGTAACAGAATTCACAAGGCTTTGGTGTATTTGTCACCCAGTGGACACCAATAGCACCCAAAAGAGCCAATTGGCTAATATTTCAAGTTCTGCCAGGATGTCTATGTCTTTATGTGAAAAATAGCCCTGCATACAGCAATATTATTGTAGTTGAAAACAGAGGCTCCAAACCTATCCATGTTTGTGACTGTAAAATCCTGCATATGTCTATGGAAAGAGGCCAGTGTCTGAGTGTGTCATAGGTCAGTGACAATGCAGTTTATACGCACTAAACTTGTGTTTCACAATTTCTGACACCTTGTATAGATCGGTCTACATTACCACTCCCAGGTCAGTTAGGATCACTACTATTTAAAAAATGTGAAATGTCACAAAAATACTAGGGACAATGAATGACTAAGTTCAGGTTTAATTTTTTTCATGAAATTCTCGGTGGCTCAGAACTAACTGTAGTTAGTATTTGGTGGAGCTCCTTCAACTTTAAAGAGTACCTACCAACAAACCATATTTTCTAAACTAATTTACATGATATTCCCTAACTACTCCTAACACCCCTTCTGCCCTTAAAAATTCTCTGTATCATACCTTTCCCCTTGCTCACGTTGTGTGAGCTCCCGGCAGACAAAGTGGGCATTCCCCAGAAGGCGCAACGTCACTGAAGCTTTCGAGAGCTATGCATCGCCATGCCCCGCACACATTTCCTGAGTTTGGCCTTCTGCTTGGCTGGGAGGAGACCAAACTAACTGTTTGACTTGCGACAGGGGACAGAACAGAGACACCTAGTGGCCATTTTTTTCAATCACATTAAAAACATTTAAAGGTTGAAAATTTTAACAGCAAGTAAATAGCAAAGTGTCTTATAATTACACAAGGAACAATATATCAAAAGTTTAGTTTGGTGACAGGTACCCTTTAACTTTAGCCTTTAGCCCTGGGTACAAATGCCTACCCTCATGACTCTGATATATGATGTATCCTGGCTCTCTAATAAAATTAAACCAAAGAATAAAAATATACATGTAACATCAGGGGTGTGGAAATAAAAAAAACGTGTCCAAGGGACTAAAACAGAGCACAATCTACTTGTCCCTCATGACAATCCACTTGTCCTGCTACACAAAATAATGTCATTCAAAATAGTATGTAAATATGGTCTTTATTAATTAAAAAAAAAATTATAGGTAGACCTAAAAACACTTTAACCCCTTTAAAGACCAGGACAATTTTTATTTTTGCACTTTTTTTTTCTCCTCGCCCTATAATCGCCAGAACTCTTTTATTTTTCCATCAACAGACATAACATATACTTTAAAACAAATGGAAAAATACTTTGTGCGTTGAAATTGAAATAAAAAAAAAAAGATAACTTTGGAAATTTGGTGGTTTTCTTTTTTACACCATTTACCTTGTGGTAAAACAAACATATTATTTTGATACTTTAGGTTGGCCTGATTATAACAATACCAAATTTGTATAGTTTCCATCACGTTTTACTAATTAAAAAAAAACATTTGAATTTGTGAAAAGGACGGTGACTTGATCTTTTGACTATTGAAGATTTTAATGGGTGTCTTTTAAACTTTTTAAAACTTTTTTTTTAACACTTTATTAGTGCCCTTAGAGGACTTTTAGGAGGAATCATTAGATTTCTCATGCAGATCAATGCAGTTCTGTTAAACTCCATTGATCTGTGTGCTCCGCGCTCCATTGATAAAGCCTTCTCCAGACAGGCTCTATCTATGACAGAGCCATGGACCCCCAGGAAGCAAAGGTAAGCCCTCCAGCTACATCTACAGTGAATCGCCCCCTGTGATTGAACTGAGGGTGGGTGGGGGGGGGGGGGGGGGCGTTTAAACTGTGACAGCTTTATTTATCACATGACTACACTGAAGATAGCACATCTCAAACTCTTAGAGTCATCTATCAGAATTACTGGTTGAGAAAAATATAAAGAAACTCTTGGCTAAGACATTTTCCCTGCCTTGAAAATAAAAATTAATGTCAGCATACAAGTTAGCATAGTCTGAAGATAATTTGTATACAGTGACCCTCTGACCTACGATGGCCCCGACATACGATAATTTCAACATACGATGGCCTCTCAGAGACTATCGCATGTTGAAGGCAGCATCAACATACGATGCTTTTATATGTCGGGGCCATCGCATAAACGGCTATCCGGCAGCGCAGACTGCTTCAGCTGCCGCCGGATAGCCGTTTAAGGTGCCCCGTGTGGTCCGGTGACGATCACTTACATGTCCCCGGCACTCCGGACCATTCTCTTCGGAATCCCCTGCATCGCCGTCATCACATGGCCGCGCACGCCGTCCCGTCATTCAATAAAGCGGCATGCATAGCGACGTGATGATGGCGATAAGGAACAATGATCCCGGGCAGCGGAGATGCTCTGGACCGACGGGGACACCCCGGGGACGCGGCGACATCGATGGACGGCTGTTTCATTCGGCTAGCTGGATGTGGATCCTCTGTGTCAGCGAGGGATTGGCGTGGACCGTGTCGGTGGACCGGTTCTAGGTTGCTACTGGTTTTCACCAGAGCCCGCCGCAAAGCGGGATGGTCTTGCTGCGGCGGTAGCAACCAGGTCGTATCCACCGGCAACGGCTCAACCTCGCTGACTGCTGAGAAGGCGTGCGACAGAAGGACTAGGCAGAGGCAAGGTCAGACGTAGCAGAAGGTCGGGGCAGGCGGCAAGGTTCGTAGTCAATGGTGATAGCAAGAGGTCAGGAACACAGTAATGTCAAACACAATAGACGCTTTCTCCAGGCACAAAGGCAACAAGATCCGTCAAGGAAGAGAAGGGGAAGGGAGGTTATATGGACAGGGAGCAGGTGGAAGCTAATTGGACTGATTGGGCCAGGCACCAATCATTGGTGCACTGGCCCTTTAAATCTTAGAGAGCTGGCGCGCGCGCCCTAAGGGGCGGAGCAGTGCGCGCCAGGACGTGACTGCCGGGGACCGGGACAGGTGAGTGACTTTTGATGCGATTCGCGAGCGGGCACGTCCCGCTATGCGAATCGCATCCCCGTCTGCAATGTCAGTGCAGCGCTCCCGGTCCACGGGTCTGACCGGGGCGCTGCAGAGAGAGAAACGCCGCGAGCGCTCCGGGGAGGAGCAGGGACCCGGAGCGCCCGGCGTAACAGTACCCCCCCCCCTTAGTTCTCCCCTCTTTTTGTCCGGATGTCGCTCCACATGGGACGAGGACATTGGGAGCGATTGTAGAGTCTCCTTCTGGGGGACAGAAGTCCTGGGTATGATCATGAACGGCAGACAGTTCAGAAGGAGTGGGAATGGGGAGGGGGGGCAGAGGGTGAGGCTTGGCACGGGGCAGAGTGTTACCAGGACGGGGGCTATGAGGAGGCACGGCATAGTCCTGAGAGGCCTTGGGGAGACCAGGAATAGGAGGAGACATAGGGGTTTGACTGGCAGGACTGAGAGCGGATGTGAGGCATTTTTTGTGGCAAGAAGCACCCCAGCTCTTGATCTCCCCGGTGGTCCAATCAAGGGTAGGAGAGTGGCGTTGGAGCCATGGCAGACCAAGGAGGACTTCAGAGGTGCAGTTGGGCAAAACAAAAAGTTCAATTTTTTCGTGATGCCGTCCAATGCTCATGAGCAGGGGTTCTGTGCGATAACGCACAGTGCAGTCCAACTTCACTCCGTTGACCGAGAAAATGTAGAGTGGCTTGGCGAGACGGGTCACAGGGATGTTGAACTTATTAACAAAAGAGGCCAAAATGAAATTTCCTGCAGAACCAGAGTCCAAGAAGGCCACAGCTGAGAAGGAGGAGTTGGCAGAAGGAGAAATCCGTACGGGCACAGTGAGACATGGAGAAGCAGACTTCAGACCAAGAGACGCCACTCCCATGTGAGCTGGGTGCGTGCGTTTCCCAGACATGGAGGACGAATAGGGCAATCCACCAAGAAATGTTCGGTACTAGCGCAGTACAAACATAGATTTTTATGTCTGCGGCGAGTCCTCTCTTCGTGGGTCAGGCGAGACCGATCCACTTGCATAGCCTCCTCGGCGGGAGGCACAGGGGTAGATTGCATAGGATACTGTGAGAGAGGTGCCCAGAGATCAAGGTCTTTTTCCTGGCGGAGCTCCTGGTGTCTTTCAGAAAAACGCATGTCAATGCGGGTGGCCAAATGGATGAGTTCATGCAGGTTGGCAGGAATTTCTCGTGCGGCCAGCACATCTTTGATGTTACTGGATAGGCCTTTTTTAAAGGTCGCGCAGAGGGCCTCGTTATTCCAAGATAATTCGGAGGCGAGAGTACGAAATTGGATGGCGTACTCGCCTACTGAAGAGTTACCCTGGACCAGGTTCAGCAGGGCAGTCTCGGCAGAGGAAGCTCGGGCTGGTTCTTCGAAGACACTTCAAAGCTCAGCAAAAAAGGACTGTACGGAGGCAGTGACAGGATCATTGCGGTCCCAGAGCGGTGTGGCCCATGACAGGGCTTTCCCAGACAGGAGACTGACCACGAAAGCCACCTTCGACCGTTCTGTAGGAAAATGGTCCGACAACATCTCCAAATGTAGGGAACATTGTGACAGGAAACCACGGCAAAGTCTAGAGTCCCCTTCAAATTTGTCCGGCAGGGACAAGCGGAGGCCAGGAGCGGGCACTCACTGCGGAGGAGGTGCAGGAGCTGGTGGAGGAGATGGTTGCTGCTGTAGCTGTGGCAGAAGTTGCTGTAGCATGGCGGTCAACTGCGACAGCTGCTGTCCTTGTTGGGCGAACTGTTGTCCAAGTTGCTCAATCTGTTGCGACTGCTGGGCGACCACCTTGGTAAGGTCAGCGACAACTGGCAGCGGGACCTCAGCGGGATCCATGGCCGGATCTACTGTTATGATTCGGCTAGCTGGATGTGGATCCTCTGTGTCAGCGAGGGATTGGTGTGGACCGTGTCGGTGGACCGGTTCTAGGCAAGGTCAGACGTAGCAGAAGGTCGGGGCAGGCGGCAAGGTTCGTAGTCAATGGTGATAGCAAGAGGTCAGGAACACAAACACAATAGACGCTTTCTCCAGGCACAAAGACAACAAGATCCGGCAAGGAAGGGAAGGGGAAGTGAGGTTATATGGACAGGGAGCAGGTGGAAGCTAATTGGACTGATTGGGCTAGGCACCAATCATTGGTGCACTGGCCCTTTAAATCTTAGAGAGCAGGCGCGCGCGCGCCCTAAGGAGCGGAGCCGCGCGCACCAGGACGTGACAGCCGGGGACCGGGACAGGTGAGTGACTTGGGATGTGATTCGCGAGCGGGCGCGTCCCGCTATGCGAATCGCATCCCCGCCGGCAATGTCAGTGCAGCGCTCCCGGTCCGCGGGTCTGACCGGGGCGCTGCAGAGAGAGAAACGCCGCGAGCGCTCCGGGGAGGAGCAGGGACCCGGAGCGCTCGGCGTAACAGTACCCCCCCCCCCCTTAGGTCTCCCCTCTTTTTGTCCGGATGTCGCTCCACATGGGACGAGGACATTGGGAGCGATTGTAGAGTCTCCTTCTGGGGGACAGAAGTCCTGGGTATGATCATGAACGGCAGACAGTTCAGAAGGAGTGGGAATGGGGAGGGGGGGCAGAGGGTGAGGCTTGGCACGGGGCAGAGTGTTACCAGGACGGGGGCTATGAGGAGGCACGGCATAGTCCTGAGAGGCCTTGGGGAGACCAGGAATAGGAGGAGACATAGGGGTTTGACTGGCAGGACTGAGAGCGGATGTGAGGCATTTTTTGTGGCAAGAAGCACCCCAGCTCTTGATCTCCCCGGTGGTCCAATCAAGGGTAGGAGAGTGGCGTTGGAGCCATGGCAGACCAAGGAGGACTTCAGAGGTGCAGTTGGGCAAAACAAAAAGTTCAATTTTTTCGTGATGCCGTCCAATGCTCATGAGCAGGGGTTCTGTGCGATAACGCACAGTGCAGTCCAACTTCACTCCGTTGACCGAGAAAATGTAGAGCGGCTTGGCGAGACGGGTCACAGGGATGTTGAACTTATTAACAAAAGAGGCCAAAATGAAATTTCCTGCAGAAACAGAGTCCAAGAAGGCCACAGCTGAGAAGGAGGAGTTGGCAGAAGGAGAAATCCGTACGGGCACAGTGAGACATGGAGAAGCAGACTTCAGACCAAGAGACGCCACTCCCACGTGAGCTGGGTGCGTGCGTTTCCCAGACATGGAGGACGAATAGGGCAATCCACCAAGAAATGTTCGGTACTAGCGCAGTACAAACATAGATTTTTATGTCTGCGGCGAGTCCTCTCTTCGTGGGTCAGGCGAGACCGATCCACTTGCATAGCCTCCTCGGCGGGAGGCACAGGGGTAGATTGCATAGGATACTGTGAGAGAGGTGCCCAGAGATCAAGGTCTTTTTCCTGGCGGAGCTCCTGGTGTCTTTCAGAAAAACGCATGTCAATGCGGGTGGCCAAATGGATGAGTTCATGCAGGTTGGCTGGAATTTCTAGTGCGGCCAGCACATCTTTGATGTTACTGGATAGGCCTTTTTTAAAGGTCGCGCAGAGGGCCTCGTTATTCCAAGATAATTCGGAGGCGAGAGTACGAAATTGGATGGCGTACTCGCCTACTGAAGAGTTACCCTGGACCAGGTTCAGCAGGGCAGTCTCGGCAGAGGAAGCTCGGGCTGGTTCTTCGAAAACACTTCAAAGCTCAGCAAAAAAGGACTGTACGGAGGCAGTGACAGGATCATTGCGGTCCCAGAGCGGTGTGGCCCATGACAGGGCTTTCCCAGACAGGAGACTGACCACGAAAGCCACCTTCGACCGTTCTGTAGGAAAATGGTCCGACAACATCTCCAAATGTAGGGAACATTGTGACAGGAAACCACGGCAAAGTCTAGAGTCCCCTTCAAATTTGTCTGGCAGGGACAAGCGGAGGCCAGGAGCGGGCACTCACTGCGGAGGAGGTGCAGGAGCTGGTGGAGGAGATGGTTGCTGCTGTAGCTGTGGCAGAAGTTGCTGTAGCATGGCGGTCAACTGCGACAGCTGCTGTCCTTGTTGGGCGAACTGTTGTCCAAGTTGCTCAATCTGTTGCGACTGCTGGGCGACCACCTTGGTAAGGTCAGCGACAACTGGCAGCGGGACCTCAGCGGGATCCATGGCCGGATCTACTGTTATGATTCGGCTAGCTGGATGTGGATCCTCTGTGTCAGCGAGGGATTGGTGTGGACCGTGTCGGTGGACCGGTTCTAGGCAAGGTCAGACGTAGCAGAAGGTCGGGGCAGGCGGCAAGGTTCGTAGTCAATGGTGATAGCAAGAGGTCAGGAACACAAACACAATAGACGCTTTCTCCAGGCACAAAGACAACAAGATCCGGCAAGGAAGGGAAGGGGAAGTGAGGTTATATGGACAGGGAGCAGGTGGAAGCTAATTGGACTGATTGGGCTAGGCACCAATCATTGGTGCACTGGCCCTTTAAATCTTAGAGAGCAGGCGCGCGCGCGCCCTAAGGAGCGGAGCCGCGCGCACCAGGACGTGACAGCCGGGGACCGGGACAGGTGAGTGACTTGGGATGTGATTCGCGAGCGGGCGCGTCCCGCTATGCGAATCGCATCCCCGCCGGCAATGTCAGTGCAGCGCTCCCGGTCCGCGGGTCTGACCGGGGCGCTGCAGAGAGAGAAACGCCGCGAGCGCTCCGGGGAGGAGCAGGGACCCGGAGCGCTCGGCGTAACAGTACCCCCCCCCCCTTAGGTCTCCCCTCTTTTTGTCCGGATGTCGCTCCACATGGGACGAGGACATTGGGAGCGATTGTAGAGTCTCCTTCTGGGGGACAGAAGTCCTGGGTATGATCATGAACGGCAGACAGTTCAGAAGGAGTGGGAATGGGGAGGGGGGGCAGAGGGTGAGGCTTGGCACGGGGCAGAGTGTTACCAGGACGGGGGCTATGAGGAGGCACGGCATAGTCCTGAGAGGCCTTGGGGAGACCAGGAATAGGAGGAGACATAGAGGTTTGACTGGCAGGACTGAGAGCGGATGTGAGGCATTTTTTGTGGCAAGAAGCACCCCAGCTCTTGATCTCCCCGGTGGTCCAATCAAGGGTAGGAGAGTGGCGTTGGAGCCATGGCAGACCAAGGAGGACTTCAGAGGTGCAGTTGGGCAAAACAAAAAGTTCAATTTTTTCGTGATGCCGTCCAATGCTCATGAGCAGGGGTTCTGTGCGATAACGCACAGTGCAGTCCAACTTCACTCCGTTGACCGAGAAAATGTAGAGTGGCTTGGCGAGACGGGTCACAGGGATGTTGAACTTATTAACAAAAGAGGCCAAAATGAAATTTCCTGCAGAACCAGAGTCCAAGAAGGCCACAGCTGAGAAGGAGGAGTTGGCAGAAGGAGAAATCCGTACGGGCACAGTGAGACATGGAGAAGCAGACTTCAGACCAAGAGACGCCACTCCCATGTGAGCTGGGTGCGTGCGTTTCCCAGACATGGAGGACGAATAGGGCAATCCACCAAGAAATGTTCGGTACTAGCGCAGTACAAACATAGATTTTTATGTCTGCGGCGAGTCCTCTCTTCGTGGGTCAGGCGAGACCGATCCACTTGCATAGCCTCCTCGGCGGGAGGCACAGGGGTAGATTGCATAGGATACTGTGAGAGAGGTGCCCAGAGATCAAGGTCTTTTTCCTGGCGGAGCTCCTGGTGTCTTTCAGAAAAACGCATGTCAATGCGGGTGGCCAAATGGATGAGTTCATGCAGGTTGGCAGGAATTTCTCGTGCGGCCAGCACATCTTTGATGTTACTGGATAGGCCTTTTTTAAAGGTCGCGCAGAGGGCCTCGTTATTCCAAGATAATTCGGAGGCGAGAGTACGAAATTGGATGGCGTACTCGCCTACTGAAGAGTTACCCTGGACCAGGTTCAGCAGGGCAGTCTCGGCAGAGGAAGCTCGGGCTGGTTCTTCGAAGACACTTCAAAGCTCAGCAAAAAAGGACTGTACGGAGGCAGTGACAGGATCATTGCGGTCCCAGAGCGGTGTGGCCCATGACAGGGCTTTCCCAGACAGGAGACTGACCACGAAAGCCACCTTCGACCGTTCTGTAGGAAAATGGTCCGACAACATCTCCAAATGTAGGGAACATTGTGACAGGAAACCACGGCAAAGTCTAGAGTCCCCTTCAAATTTGTCCGGCAGGGACAAGCGGAGGCCAGGAGCGGGCACTCACTGCGGAGGAGGTGCAGGAGCTGGTGGAGGAGATGGTTGCTGCTGTAGCTGTGGCAGAAGTTGCTGTAGCATGGCGGTCAACTGCGACAGCTGCTGTCCTTGTTGGGCGAACTGTTGTCCAAGTTGCTCAATCTGTTGCGACTGCTGGGCGACCACCTTGGTAAGGTCAGCGACAACTGGCAGCGGGACCTCAGCGGGATCCATGGCCGGATCTACTGTTATGATTCGGCTAGCTGGATGTGGATCCTCTGTGTCAGCGAGGGATTGGCGTGGACCGTGTCGGTGGACCGGTTCTAGGCAAGGTCAGACGTAGCAGAAGGTCGGGGCAGGCGGCAAGGTTCGTAGTCAATGGTGATAGCAAGAGGTCAGGAACACAAACACAATAGACGCTTTCTCCAGGCACAAAGGCAACAAGATCCGGCAAGGAAGGGAAGGGGAAGTGAGGTTATATGGACAGGGAGCAGGTGGAAGCTAATTGGACTGATTGGGCTAGGCACCAATCATTGGTGCACTGGCCCTTTAAATCTTAGAGAGCAGGCGCGCGCGCACCCTAAGGAGCGGAGCCGCGCGCACCAGGACGTGACAGCCGGGGACCGGGACAGGTGAGTGACTTGGGATGTGATTCGCGAGCGGGCACGTCCCGCTATGCGAATCGCATCCCCGCCGGCAATGTCAGTGCAGCGCTCCCGGTCCGCGGGTCTGACCGGGGCGCTGCAGAGAGAGAAACGCCGCGAGCGCTCCGGGGAGGGGCAGGGACCCGGAGCGCTCGGCGTAACAACGGCAACATCCAGGGCAGCAGTGAGCGGCTGGGACAGGTGAGTATACCTTCCTATATTTAACATTGCACGGATCCCTCAACATACGATGGTTTCAACAAACGACGTTTAATTTGGAACGAATTACCATCGTATGTTGAGGGACCACTATATTTTATTTTAGTTACACTAAAGGAAAATAAAAAATAAATTTTAAATATGACAAGTCACAAAAAATAGTCATACGGGTTATACAGTTAAACAAACAAGTTAAAGGAAAACTCTGATGCAGCCCCCCCACAAAAAAAAAAAATGAATGCCATAATTTAGCCCATTAAAATACCTTTTGATGGAGCCCTCAATCGTGTAGAAGGGCCCAGCCGTTTTAGCGTCATGTGCTCAGCCCGCCCTGTAAAAACTATATCTCCCAGCATGCCCGCTCATCACATCCGGCCAGCTCCTGCCTGTATCTCCCCTGCTCGGCCCCCTCCAGAAATCATAATAAATCACGCCCCCTCCGTGTTTGCTGAGGCTATGGCAGCTCAGCTCAGCGCATATATGAATATATTAGTGAGGGGGGAGTAGCCGACTCCGGGCTGGGAGGCCGGCAGAGCCCGCAATCACTCATCGGAGGTATGAGTCACCGGGCTAAGTTGCCGACGGAGCGCTCGGAATAAGCGGTCGAGCGTCATCAAATGCAGGAAAAGGACCCAGCTTCCGGCCAGCGGAAAAATGCAGGAGAAGACCGGGAAAAGGGCCACATGGAAAGCACAAGTATATTAGAATGTTATATAACTTTGCTTGATGCTTCCTTTGCCCCAGAAAAGATTTGCATTGGAGTACTCCTTTAAATATACAATTATACAGTAATAAACCCTTCCTGCAAATGGATGACACGCGCTCAGCAGGTTAGCTATCAGCAACCAGGACCTGCGGCTAATACCGGTCATCGCCGATTGGGATGATGTCTGGTATTAACCCTTTAGATGCTGCGATCAAAGTTGATCGCGGCATCAAAAATGGTGGATTGCTGTTGCTGGTTATCTCAGTTGGCTGTTCGGGACCACCGTGGTGTAATCGCGGCATCCCGAACAGCTGAGAGGACAGCGGGAGGCTCCAAACCTTGCCCCTTGCTCCTCTGTGCTGGCCGATCGGCGTTTGATTGCTCCAAGCCTGAAATTCAGGCTGGAGTAATCAAGCACAGATTACACTAATTAATGCTATGCTATGGCATAGCATTGTTCAGTGTATGCAATCAAAATATTGCATGTAATAGGGGGCAAAAAAAACTGTAAAAAAAAAAAGTGAATAAATGTGATTTCACCCCTTCCTGAATAGAAGTTTTAATCACCCCCCTTTTCCCATTTAAAAAAAATATATATGAAAATAAAAATAAACATATTTTGTATCGCCGTGTGTATAAATGTCCGAACTACAAAAATATAATGTTAATTAAACCGCATGGTCAATGCCATACACGTAAAAAAAAATCCAAAATTGCATATTTTTGGTCACTTGGTATACCCTTCAAAAAAGTGATCAAAAAGTCTCAAAAAAACTAAAATGGTACCGATAAAAACTTCAGATCACAGCGCAAATTTTTTTTCCATAATAACACCCAGTATACAGAAAAATAAAAATGTTATAGGGGTCAGAAGATGATCATTTTAAACATACTAATTTTGGTGCATGTAGTTATCATTTTTTTAAAGTAGTAAAATAAAATAAAACCTATATAAATTAGGTATCCTGGTTTCAGCATAGATTTTGTGGTGAAATGATTCATAGTATTACAAAGTAAATTGGTGGCCCAAAAAACAAGCCATCATATGGGTCTGTAGGGAGGGGGAATTAAAAGTGTTATGATTTTTAGAAGGTGAGGAGGAAAAAACAAACGTGCAAAAATTAAAAATGGCCCGAGAGGGAAGGGGTTAAGGTAGTACCCGGCCTCTCCAGCCACATAGAGACACTAAAGCAGTTATAACTGAATGTGAATGAGACCTGGCTACAACATTTGAAACTTTATTTATTACTTGACCTCATTTGATTTCCCTTAGGCTATGTTCACCCTGAAATAATACAATGTGTATTCTGTCTTGGCTTCCACATCAAAATCTATATGACTGCTCAAAAAAATGAAGGGAACACTCAAACATCACAATGTAACTCCAAGTCAATCACACTTGTGGTGAGCCATGGGGTGTGAAGGTCAGGTGTACGGGGTAGATGTTGTAGCCCAGGAGAAGGTGTTATTAACCCCTAAATGTTTGTGACGCCAGGGTGTGGTTTTCCCGGTAACTGCCCGAACGGTAGCACCGCTATCCCTAGGTTCGGCAGGGTAATAATAGTCCAAGACCAGGTTAGGGTTAACGGTAGCTTTTCTGAAGTAGACAGATGGTTACAGTCTTTACAGCTAGACCAGGATCCCAGAGAGGTGGCCAGTAAAACAGAAGGACCTCGCAGCTTGCTGGGACTTGTAGTGACTTTGACAGACTTTAGGACAGCCATACTGACTATAATAGACTTAACTACAGATTTGACTTGGCTGTAGGTAGTGACAGCAGACATAGATGACTTGACTTACTGGTATATGGCTGTAGGTTAGGCTTCAGGCCTCCAGATGTGCTGGACACTAGCTCTGAGACGTCTGGTCTTTACTGTGCCTCAGTAGGAAGTGTGGTGAAAGAGAGCGATTGTAATGGCTCCCCCTCTTATAAAGGGGGGCTGAGCCAGAAGCCCATAGGTCAAGCTGCAGGTCACCTCTGGGTAACAAACACATCACATGTGACTAACTCAAAGGTCCTTAAAGGTCCTTTATACAAACCACACATAACACTATACACTACATATATTACTATGTGGGAGACACTGCAGGAGGGCCTTTAGGACACAGATGGACTCAACCTGACAGGGCCTAAGTAGTGTAAGGGATTATATCCCATACTGGGACATCACACACTTCTGTGAAATCCCACTGTCCCCTCAGGAAGCAACACTGATTGACAATCAATTTCACATGCTGTTGTGCAAATGGAACAGACAACAGGTGGAAATTATAGGCAATTAGAAAGACTCCCCCAATAAAGGTGTGGTTCTGCAGGTGGTGACCACAGACCACTTCTCAGTTCCTATGCTTCATGGCTGATGTTTTGGTCACTTTTTAATTCTGGCGTTGCTTTCACTCTAAAGGTAGCATGATACAGAGTCTGCAAAACACACAAGTGGCTCAGGTAGTGCAGCTCATCCAGGATGGCACATCAATGCGAGCTGTGGCAAGAAGGTTTGCTGTGTCTGTCAGCGTAGTGTCCAGAGCATGGAGGCGCTACCAGGAGACAAGCCAGTACATCAGGAGATGTGGAGGAGGCCGTAGGAACAGGACCGCTGCCTCCGCCTTTGTGTAAGGAGGAGCACTGCCAGAGCCCTGCAAAATAACCTTCAGCAGGCCGCAAATGTGCATGTGTCCACTCAAATGGTCAGAAATAGACTTCATGAGGGTGGTATGAGGGCCCCATGTCCACAGGTGGGAGTTGTGCTTACAGCTCAACTGGACATTTGTCATTTGCCAGAGAACACCAAGATTGTAAATTCGCCACTGGCACCCTGTGCTCTTCACAGATGAAAACAGGTTCACACTGAGCACATGTGACAGACGTGACAGAGTCTGGAGACGCCGTGGAGAGCGTTCTGCTGCCTCCAACATTCTCAAATAATGGTGTGGGGTGGCATTTCTTTGGGGTGGCCGCACAGCGCTCCATGTGCTTGCCAGAGGTAGCCTGACTGCCATTAGGTACCGAGATGAGATCCTCAGACCCCTTGTGAGACAATATGCTGGTGCGGTTGGCTCTGGGATCCTCCTAATGCAAGACAATGCTAGACCTCATGTGGCTGGAGTATGTCAGCAGTTCCTGCAAGAGGAAGACATTGATGCAATGGACTGGCCCGCCCACTTTCACTTTTCACTTTGCAGTGGTCGTAAATTTATTGTTGCACGTAGGCATTAAAAAAAAAAAAAGTCGCAAACCATTCCAAAATGTCGCAAGTCACTGCCAGGTCAAATACTTTATAAAAAGTCACACTTTTTTGTGCAGAAAAGTTAGAGGAAAGGAGGAATCATACAAAATGGTGTTGAGAGGTGATTCGTAGATTTTTGCTTATGTGCGCCAAATTTATCAACCTCCACTTTCCAAAGTAAACAATGATAAATGTCCCCCATTGGGTTCCACTGTGTGAGGTTGTCCTGTACCAGCCCAGTCAATGCCTGCCTCTTGTCCCTGAACTTCAGAACATACTCCACCACAGAAGCTACCAAATGCTGTACATTCACCTTCTTACAGAGACTTTGCATGAGATTGGACATGAACTGTGTGCCCTGATCAGTGAGCATTTCTCTGGGGAACCCCACCCTGCAGAATATACTGATCAGTGCATCTGCCACCTTATCTGCTCGGACAGAGGATAAGGCAACAGCCTCAGGGTACCTGGTTGCATAATCTACAACAGTAAGAATAAATTGTTTCCCTGTGCTGCTGGGTATAGCTAGAGGCCCCACAAAATCCACTGCCACTCGTTCAAAAGGTATAGATATGACTGGTAGGTGCACCAGGGGAACACGAGTTACATCCCCAGACTTACCCACCCTTTGGCAGACATGACATGATCTACAGTTACTTGCAACAGCAGTACCCATACCCGGCCAGTAGAAATTGTGTGCCAACCTGGACTTTGTCTTGGCCACTACCAAAAGTCCTGCCAGGGGGGTCTCATGGGCCAACCTCAGCAGCTCTTTCCTGTACTGCCTAGGAACCACTAACTGCCTTTCTCTCTCCTGGGCCCCTAGCATGCCTTTGGAAAGGGACTCCCAGTACAAGATATCATTTTCCCAATATACCCAATGCCCATCTGTGTCAACACCTGTATGTTCAGCACGTTGTCTCAGCCCTTCAAGGGAAGGGTCACTGCGCAGAGCTTCCCGGAAATGCTCATTTCCCTCCCCCCATCTTGTGGCATCAGGGAGCACATTTCCCCCAGGTGAACTAGCATCTCCATCTTCCTCTGCTGTGGCTTGCAAGTCACACAGCTTGCCCCTTGCATCACCATCCTCCCTTCTTTTTAAAGCTGCAGCCCTGGCACGCTGCTGACGCGTTACCACTGCCACCATTGGTATGCCTCCCTGGGGTTTACCTTCCTCCCCCTCAGTTCCAGACATAACATTGTTACAGGCATCATACACGGGGCTATCACTCCTTCCGTCCTCCTCCTTAGGCTCACAGGATTGGGACATATCACTCACTGCTGGTCCCTCATCCTGAAATGTCACCAGGGGCACACCAACCCCTCCCCCTAACCCATCTCCACTAGGTTTTGGCATTGGCAATTCATTGTCACCACATTTTACAATACACCCCATTTCACTTTTGGAAAACATTACTGGTCCAGTCACAGGTAAACATTTATCAATCCCCTGCACTCCCTCCCAGTTACCACATTTCGCAGTGTCTTGCACAGTACCTCAGAATGAACAGGGCTCTCTTCTAGCCCTTCCGGTGTGCAGGTAGTGTCCTCTGGAGCATAATGACAGAGCATCCGACCCAAATCATTCCCCAGCAGAACATTAACAGGGATGTCCTCAGAGACTCCCACCTCCCGCAAACCTTTGCCTGTACCCCAATCCAGGTACACACGGGCCATGGGCACAGCAGGGCGCACACCTCCCAATTCCTTTTAAAGCCATGGTTCTTCCAGGGATGATGTCCTCTGTATCCACCACTTCAGGCCGCACCAAGGTAAAGGAGGCTCCAGAATCTCACAAAACCACTGTCACCCGGTCACCCACACCCATTCTGCAGGTTATCCGCTCTTTTCTCCACCGCTCCAGACACCAGAAGAACGGCTGTGTGTCCTCCAGCTACTGGTGGAGAATTCTTTTTGTTGGGGCAAGTGGCACTCAGGTGCCCAATATGGTTGCATCTGTAACATCGGTGGGTGTCCCCCTGACCCAATGTGGCTCCTGTTGTTTTTGGTGCTGATGGCAAGAATTTTCCAGCTGGCTTGGTGCTGCTGGTGGTGCTCTGGGTGTGTGGCTCCCCTCCAGGTACTTGCTCCAGCTTGTGCAAAGCCACGCTTTGCTGTTGGTGCCCGGTTGTTGGCAAAGTCATCTCCAAGTTCTGCTGCTTCCGTTGCCTGCGCTACCCTGCCTTTCGGAGCTCCGCACGCAGCGTCCGGAAGTTCATTACTCCGAACGCTGTGTTCGGGCTTCCGTGTTCACGCCCGCTGGGCGTGACGTCACGCCCGGCCCCTCGTGATGTCACGCCCGCCCCCTCTACCAAAGTCTATGGGAAGGGGGCGTGACAGCGGTCGCACCCCCTTCCCATAGACTTTCGTTGAGGGGGTGGGCGTGACGTCATGAGGGGCCGGATGTGACGTCACGCCCAGCGGCCGCGAACACGGAAGCCCGCACACAGCGTTCGGAGTAAAGAACTTCCGGGCGCTGCGTGCGGAGCTCCGAAAGGCAGGGCAGCGCACAACCCCTTTAAGGGGTTAACATTCCAAAGAATCCATCCTGTTTGATCAAAATTTCAGGAGACAACAATCTAAGCTATTGCATACAGTGGCCAGTTGGGGCAATTAACATAACTGTGCCAATTAATAGACACTGTTTGCCTGCATGGTAAATTTGACACCATCACCAGCCAAACAGACTTCAAGACCTGGTGTCAATAGATGAAAGAGAGGTATGGGAAGTAGCCCCCCTGTGAAAATGCCATATCTTCCAATATTAAGTATGGGTGTCAGGGAAATATGTCCGCAGCCCCTATCTTATACGGTTGGATTCTCCATCATGCTACCTTTAAAATGAGTCCTCACATGATCCTTGTGTATTGATCCCTGTCTGAATTGTATGCACTGGGTAAATCGCACTCAATAAGGGGGTCATGTCATGTACCCCTAGAAAGAGGATTTGATGGAGAACCCAAATATTATGTGTGTGCCTGGCCCATGATAGAAGATAGTAGAAGATAGAGGTAATTTCCTATTTTTTGGGCATAAAGGTATCATAGGGAAGTAGGCAACATCTAACTCTCCTCCTTTCCCTGACTAGGGGCTGACCATAGAGGTATCTCCTACCAGACCCCATGGGATAGAACTCAGTAACTTTTGTAAGTAAGGATTCTAGTATTTTCTCCCATTTATTTTTTGTCTGAAGTGGTGAAACTTTGTCTCGTTAATATTTCATTGATATTTAATGAATCATTAATTTATTAAGTCCCGCCTTATGTCTGGTAAAACGGACGCATATTGGCCTTGAAGAGAGCTAAGTTATAGTCTTACATTTATTTACCTGTTTGGCTACAGTATACATTTTGGTTAATCTTTTTCCTGTTTCAATATACTACTGGGGATAGTAGATTATATTTGGGAATTGTAGCATGTCCAGGTTGGATTGGTAGCTTCCTGTCGGCTTGAAATTGACAGGTGGTGGCAGCGATACCTTTAAATTGGGTGGTGTAAGAGAGATTTTTTTATCATTGTTTGCGGTCTATTGTAGACAAATAGTGATTTTATAGCTAACCCTACCACCCGCTCATGTCCCCATAGCAAACTTCTCCTGCTCCAGACAGATCCTGACATGGACAGAGGTGTCAGCAGAGAGCACTGTGGCCAGACAGTAAAGAATTCAAAAAGAAAAGAACTTCCTGTGGAGCATACAGCAGCTGATAAGTACTGGAAGGATTAAGATTGGTAAATAGAAGTAATTTACAAATCTGTTTAACTTTCTGGCACCATTTGATTTTACATAAATTGTTTTCTACCACAGTACCTCTTTAATACAGATTTCCTTTGATGTTGATTCCCCTCTGAAACTACTTCTCAGAAACTAACCTGGACATGGATTATCCGACATTCAGTAGGGCTAAATACACATCCAAAATCATGGCAAAATCCACAACATCCAAAGTGAAAAGCTGTGACAGAAATATTGGCCCTCATTTACTAAGAGTGGAGTGTCGGTTTGTGTTTTTGTATTTTTTCTGATGCTATTTACTAATCTGTCGCCCAATTTCCCTTTCGCAGGTTTTTTTTTCTGTCGCACAAAATGTATTCTGTGCGACAGAAAAAAGTCTCAGCAAATTCTGACTACATTAGTGCTTGTACTACATCCCCCATCATGGAACAGGGTCTGTTCCGTGTCGGGGGTAGTAGTAGAGGGGCTGAGGGATTGATCGCACCGGGTCTCACTTCTGAGACCCGATCCGATCAGATGTTATTAAGCAGGGGAGCAGGCGGCATGGTCCGATCCTCTGCAATGTACAGTAAACTTTCACTTTTAAATTCCCCACCAGGAGCCCTGAATGGCCGGGACCGAGGAGCCAATTAGGGCTCTTGGCAGGGTTTTAATATAGAAGCGCTGTGGTGGGCAAAGATGTATAGAATCGCTGGGGGGGTATATATCTGGTCCCTCCAGTGTTTCTATATATCTTTCCCTCTGCTGCACCATATCAAACTTAGTGCCCGCTGTGCATGAATAAATGTACTGCCCCCCCAGCGCTATTATATCTATACTGACCCCCGCTACGCATATACTGACCCCGCTGCGCATATTTAGGTCGTATCCCCAATAGCGACTCAACCTCACTAACAGCTGAGATAGGCGTAGTACACAAGGACAAGACGGAGGCAAGGTCGGATGTAGCAAGAGGTCAAGGCAGGCGGCAAAGGTTCGTAGTCAGGGGCAATGGCAAGGGTCTGGATACACAGGCTAAGGATACACAAAACGCTTTCTCAGGGCACTAGGGCAACAAGATCTGGCAAGGACAGGAAGGGGAAGTGGGTTTTTATATGTTTTGAACTGATTGGGCCAGGCACCAATTGGTGGTGCACTGGCCCTTTAAATTTCATAGAGCCGGCGCGCGCGCACCCTAGAGAGCGGGGCCGTGTGCATGGGGAGGGCAGTGAAGGAGGACGTGGTGGGTAAGAGACCTGGGACGCGGTCCGTGAGCGGGCACATCCCGTCCCACGGAACACGTCCCCACCGGTGGGAGTGGCGCAGCGCTGAGCGCTGGAAGCAGGGAGACGCCGTGAGCGCTCCGGGGATGCAGCGGGACCCGGAGCTCTTGGCGTTACAGTATCCCCCCCCCCCCCCTTAGGTCCCCCCTTAGGTTACATATAATAGCGCTGGGGGGGCAGTACATTTATTCAAGCACAGCGGGCACTAAGTTTGATATAGCGCAGCAGGGGGAAAGATATATAGAAACGCTGGAGGGGCCAGATGTATACCCCCCCCCCCCCCCCAGCGATTCTATACATCTTTGCCCACCACAGCGCTTTTTAAAAGGGACACAGGGGACCACAGGGAATTTTAAAAAGAAAGTTTACTGTACATTGCAGGGGATCGGAACATGCCGCCCGCTCCCTTGCTTAATAACATCTGATCGGATCGGGTCTCAGAAGTGAGACCCGGTGCGATCAATCCCTCAGCCCCTCTACTACTACCCCCAACATGGAACAGACCCTGTTCCATGCTGGGGGTAGCAGGATTCACTCCGTTTTGAGGAATTTAACGACAGCTCTGAGCTGTCGGTTTTCTGTGAAGCAAAACTCACAGGTCTTCCTGTGAGTTTTCTTCACACTTGGAGTGTTTTTTCTCTTTTTGTCGGGAACACGCCCCTTTTGTCGGGAAAAACACCCCTTTTGTTGTTGTTTTTTTTTTAAACTCTGAGTGATTTTGATTTTGTCGGGTTGCGCGCCAGATTCTGGCGCAAATTCTGGCGTAGACAGAATTCTGGCGCAAAACCCGACAAAAAGTGTCGGGATCCTGTTAGTAAATGAGGGCCATTGTGCTTTAAAATTTTGCCACAGACATGCAACAGACTTTTCCAATGAAAAAAATGTGTAGGCGAGACTAGTCTTATGTTACAGGTCCATGTGGTATACCATAATACTCCGAGCATCTAGGAATCATTACTGCGCCTGTGTGCGCACATACAGTGACCTCATCAGTACGCGTGCAACAAATGGGCCAATCGCCCATCATTGCGTCATTACGTCTCTCACTGTGTGGCGTGCGGATGCACTCAGCTCGTAGCTCCGTGACTGCGCACTATGCATAGGGGCTCACCAGCGCCATCTTGACTTAGGGAACTGTCAATCCTGCCAATCCTCTAGTCTAATACACGATCATATAGCCAGCTACATATAGATAATAGTATATATTATATTCATCCATATATAGAACAGTGTATAGCATAACAGAATGTATTGGACCATTATATAGCAGCAGTTGAGTACCATAGACAATCATTCATCCACAGCAAAAGGACATGAACCACACTCCACTAATAGTGGAACATCCAACATGCCAGCCAATAGATACAAAGTAATTAACACATCTCATTCAGCACTGCTGCACATAACATCTGGTCAGTATAGTAAATTGCCCCTGGTCTCTCGAATAGATTATTAATTAAAGGAAATCTGTCACCAGGGTCACCTGCACTAACCGGTCGGTACTCACCTTGTCCCGGTCCTTGGTGAGGATCTCCTGTAATCTTCTCCGGTATCTTCGCTCCGGGCACCGGTCTGGGGCATGGGTGGAGCTTAGTGACATCACCGCTGCTGCTCTCTGCTGGGTCCCGGGTCCTGGGAACAGCAGCGGTTACGTCGTTAAGCTCCTCCTGTGCCCCGAGCCATTGGGCGGAGCAAAGATACCGGAGAAGATTTCCGGAGATCCCCGCCATGGACCGGGACAAGGTTAGTACCTTTGTCATCAGTGTCACCTACACTACCTGTCGGTACAGTCAGGTTAGTGCAGGTGACACTGGTGACAGATTTACTTTTACGGATGGCTCATGTTTCATTAGGTCAAAGTTGGATGCCCACTAGTATAAAAAATTGCACGTTTACTCATGGTCACAGAATGTGAAAATTGCATATATTTATTGAATGCCACTAAATAAACAACTAAATAATAAATCCTAAAAATCAATAAATTCACATCAGTTGAGTGCTGTATGAGATCTCCTCCCAAGATGAGTCTGTAAAAAAGGTACGAGATCTTACATCAGGGACCCAAGTGACTTTCTGGATAAGATTACTGACATTACTGTACCTGAAGGGGTGCTGATAGCATCCTTTGATGTTGTGAGCCTCTACACCTCCATCCAACATGATGGCGGTGTGGAGGAAGTTAGACAAGTATTGGTCAAGGCAGAATTTCCCTCTGGAAAAACAGTCTTTATCATGTTGCTCCTCAGGCTGGTACTCGAGAATAATTATTTCATGTTCAATGATAAATACTACATATAACAACAGGGTACCGCCATGGGGAGCAACGTGGCACCAACCTATGCAAATGTTTATATGGCGCATTTAGAGTAGATGTATATCTATGTATCCCATCACTTCAGGCTTGTATTGGGGTGGTGGCGATACATAGATGACATCTTCCTCATCTTGCCCGGCACTAGTGATGAACTACACGAGTTCCACATACCGTATTTATCGGGGTATACCACGCACCGGCCTATAACACGCACCCTCATTTTATAAGTTTTTTACCCAAATATCCTTGGTAAAATGAGGGTGTGTGTGTGTGTGCATGTGTATACCCCGATACACTGTTTCTAACCCCGCAGAAGCCCCCAGGAAAGGCAGGGGGAGAGAGGCCGTCGCTGTCCGCTTTTCTCCCCCTGCCTTTCCTGGGGTCATGAGCCCTGCTGCCGCCGCTTCTCTCACCCTGGCTATCGGCGCCGCTACCCCTTCTCTTCCCCTGGCACCGGCAATGGGTCAGCTGCACCGATAGCCAGGGGGAGAGAAGGGGCAGTGGCACCGATTGCCGGCACGGCTGCACCGTTGCCTCCCCCATCCCCGGTTGTATAATTACCTGTTGCTGGGGTCGGGTCCGCGATGCTTCTGGCCTCCAGTGCGGCGTCCCCTGCGTCGTTGCTATGCGCTGCGAGACGCAATGACGAGTGACGTCACTCGTCATTGCACCGCGCAGCGCAAAGCAACGACGCAGGGGACACACCGCACTGGAGGCCAGAAGCATCGCGGACCCGACCCCGGCAACAGGTAATTATACAACCGGGGATGGGGGAGGCAACGGGGCAGCGGTGCCGGCAATGGGTGCCGCTGCCCCTTCTCTCCCCCTGGCTGTCGGCGCTGCTGCCCCATTGCCGATAGCCAGGGGGAGAGAAGGGGCGGCAGCAGGGCTCTAGACCCCAGGACAGGCAGGGGCAGAGAAGCCGGCAGCGACGGCAGGTCTCTGCACCTGCAAAAGCTGCTGCAGTTAATGGATTTAAAGCGCCAGCTTTAAATCATTGAACTGCAGCGGCTTATCGGCGTATAACACGCAGAAAGACTTTAGGCTAAAAAATTTTGCCTTAAAAATGCATGTTATACGCCGATAAATATGGTATTTTTGAAAACAATAGACAGAGACATTAAATTCACACTAACATACTCTCCTGAAAGCATTATCCTTGTTGATGTTAAAGTGACTGTGCAGAACAATTGATTGACAACTGACCTCTTCACTAAAGAGACTGACTGCAATACTCTTCTGGCTTTTGACAGCTGTCATCTGAGAGTGATGGTCAACAGTCTGCCATTTAGCCAGATGTTGAGAGCCAGAAGAATTGTGGGTGATGAAACAAGACTAAACACAGCTTTGGAGACTATGGTGAATAACTTTCGGGAAAGAGGTTATGCGACTGACCTGGTGAATAGACAATAAGAAAGGGTTTTGAAAAATGAAATAAGGCCTAGGGAGAAGCAACAGAGTAAACGTATCCCTTTTGTGACAACATATAATGATCTTTCAGGTGATGTGACAAAAATACTGGAGTTTGGTACAAGAAGGCTTTGACTTTCCAGAATTTGAAATCCACTTATGTCTTATAGAAGAACAACAAATCTAAAAGATAGTGTTAGGATTCGGCAGGCTGGAGGTGGATCCTCTGTGTCAGCGAGGGATTGGCGTGGACCGTACCGGTGGACCGGTTCTAAGTTGCTACTGGTATTCACCAGAGCCCGCCACAAAGCGGGATGGTCTTGCAGCGGCGGTAGCAACCAGGTCATATCCACCGGTAACGGCTCAACCTCGCTGACTGCTGAGAGTAGCGTGGGACAGGAGGACTAGACAGAGGCGAGGTCAGACGTAGCAGAAGCTCAAGGCAGGCGGCAAGGTTCGTTGTCAAGGGTAACGGCAGAAGGTCTGGTAACACTGGTAAGGCAATCACAGGAACGCTTTCACTAGGCACAAGGCAACAAGATCCGGCAATGGAGGGAAGGGGAAGTGAGGTAATATAGGCCTGGAGCAGGTGAGCTAATTACACTGATTGGACCAGGCACCAATTAGCGGTGCACTGGCCCTTTAAATCTTAGAGAGCTGGCGCGAGTGCGCCCTAGACAGCGGAGCCGCGCGCGCCAGGACGTGACAGCCGGGGACCGGGACAGGCAAGTAGACTGGGATGCGATCCGCGAGCGGGCGCGTCCCACTATGCGGATGGCATCGCCGCTGGCAGTGTCAGTGCAGCGCTCCTGGTCAGTGGGTCTGACCGGGGCGCTGCAGACAGGAGAACGCCGTGAGCGCTCCGGGGAGGAGCAGGGACCCGGAGCGCTCGGCGTAACAGATAGGCTGGTGAAAGCCGATGTGTCCACTAAACCTGGTAATACACAGCGTTATTTGACTTTGGCGAACAAGGGAATGCTTTCCCTGTAGGGGATGCATCATCTGTAGCCTGATGAAGAAGGGTGACAGGTTTTCGCACCCCACTACAGGCAAAGCATATCCTCGCGATTTAAAACTTATCTCCTATGCTTTGGCTGGGGGTACGTTTTACTGCACTGGAATACTACTTTAAAATGCCCACTTCTGACCCCTAAAACTTTCTTATTTTTCCATATACGAGGCTGTAAGGGGGCTTATTTTTTGTGCCGTCATCTGTATTAAACACATCCATTTAATCTTTTGCCTCTAGACATTGATCAATGCTGTGCCATAGTAACCTATAGCACATCATTGATCAATGTTATCGGCGCTCCATAACTACAGGCTGCTGAGGCCTGCATCATTGGAGCGCCGATCAGACGAGCCGGAGGCAGGTTTTAGGCATTTTAGACGCTGCGATCAACATTGATCATGGCGTCTAAAGGGTTAATGTCAGACATCACCTGGATTGGTAATATCCGGCATTAGCCTGTATGAAGTGAGCTCAACTCCTGAGCTCTCTTCCTACACCCCGCTCCATGGCTGCGCGGCCAGCCATGGTGGGGTTAAGGCACCTCCTCCCAGCACTGAGCACCACTGGGAGGAGAGACCATAAGATGCGGGCTTGAGGGGCCACGCCGCTCGTGAGTTCAGCCTTCAGCTGCCAGAGCCCGGTGACCGGCTCTGCTCCGGAGATTAATCTGCATGTTTGCTTCCATGCGGGGCGGCCCGAACCTTCAGCATGCGGCTCACTGTTTAGCTGCACAATCACAGTTTTTTTCATACCTGAAATCGCTATATCGCAATTCGCAAAAATCATGATTCGATTGCCAATGCAATATATCATGCAACACACACACATATATATATATATATATATATATATATATATATATATATATATATATATATATATATAATTATTTTTTTTTTAACCCTGGACAACCCCTTTAACCCCTTAACAACAAAGGACGTAAATGTACGTCCTAATGCGGTGGTACGTAACGCATAAGGACGTACATTTATGTCCTGTACATGAGGCGAGCACCGGACCAGTATAGGACCGGACTGCTATCAGTAGCCAGGGACCTGCCGGTAATGGCGGACATCAGCGATCGCACTGATGTCTGCCATTAACCCCTCAGATGCCTTGATCAATTCAGATCACTGCATCTGCGGCAATGCGGGTGTTATATTAGATGATCGAATCGCCTGTGGAGCTGCAATAAATAGTCCCCTATGGACTAAAAGTGTAAAAAAAAAAAAAAAAAAATGTAAAAAAATAAAGTTAAAAATCCCCTCCCCCAATAAAAATGTAAATTGTCCCTTTTTCCCATTTCACCCCCAAAAAGCGTAAAAAAAATTTTTATAAGCATATTTGATATCGCCACATGGGTAAATGTCTGAACTATCAAAATATAATTTTAATGGTCACATATGGTGAACGGCGTAAACGTTAAAAAAAAGTCCAAAATTGCTGCTTTTTGTCACATTTTATTCCCAAAAATAAATAATAAAAAGCGATTTAAAAGTTTCATATACGCAAATGTGGTATCGATAAAAAGTACATACACCCTGTGTATAGAAAAATTAGACAGTTATAGATTGTCAAAATAGAGGGATTTTAAACATACTAATTTGGTTAAAAAGAGTTTTTTTTAAGCGGTACAATAATAGAAAAGTATGTAATCATGGGTATCATTTTAATCGTATTGACCCACAGAATAAAGAAAATGTGTCATTTATTACCATAAAGTGTACAGCGTGAAAACGAAACTTTTCAAAATTTTGTGTTTTTCTTTTCAATTTCCCCACACAAATAATATTTTTTTTTGGTTGGGCCATACATTTTATCATAAATGAGTGATGTCATTACAAAGGACAACTGGTCGCGCAAAAAACGAGCCCTCATACTAGTCTGTGGATGAAAATATAAGAGTTACGATTTTTAGAAAGAAAGAGAGATAAAACGAAAATGCTAAAATAAAACTGGCGGTGTCCTTAAGGGGTTAAATACAGTACATTTCAATGCCAATATATTAAAGCACACATGCATCATTTATTTTTAGTATATCATGAATCATTATCGTGCCATAATGGTGACCGAGGTGCAGTGGTCCCCAAACTGTGGCCCTCCACAGCCGTAGGCTGTCCAGGCATGCTGGGAATTGTAGTTTTGCAACATCTGAAGGGCCACAGTTTGAGGACTAGTCTTTCTGTACCATAGACAAGAGTGAGCTAATTTGTCCACTCTCTCTTCCCGTACACATCTATCCGTTTCTAAGGACCGTCATGTTGCTGGGCAGAGTGACGCGCATATTCTGTACTAGAACGTTTTGCTCACAACCTAACCTCTCTGCATTACGCCACGCCCATTAAAGGCGTCCTGATATACAACATGGTTTCTGATTGGTTTAGAACGAGTCGGTTAGGAAGTAGCCTGACTGGCATTGGAGTGTCACTGAGTTTGGTTACACTCACAAGGCGTTACGGCTAGTGGGAGGAGGTGCTGTAGCTGCTTCGATAAATCCTCTTATCTGAAGCCCGAGATACGTGATAATGAATAGCGGCCTCCCAACCGGAATTGTAGCATCTAAAAGGCCGTTTGTACTACGGTCAATGTAAAGGCGCCATTGTGGGCATTAATAGTAACCACAGACTTCCGCTGTCAGGTACTTCAGGCAAGAATCTGCCCCAGCGAAACTTTGACACACAGGACAGGTCCCAGCTATCACCGGGAGCCAAGCATTTGTCACCGGCACAGGAAGGTACACGACCCTGGGGGTGCTGTCTTAGCTTTGCCCTTCACTGTTACCCTGTCCCTTCATTGACCCCCAGCTGCTTCTCCTTCTTGGTGCCAGGCTGTATATACCAGTTACATTCACTGTCGGGATTGGTCTACACCCAGCCTGGGGTACAGGTACCTGAGGTGTCAGCTGGCATCCATCATCATTCAGGTGCCTGCAGCTTCCAGTGTATTGTGCTGCCTGTGACATCTGGACTTGTTGCACCTCTACAGCATCTATTCCACCACAGGAGGAAACCTTCCCCAAAGTAGAAAAATCTCCACAACTTCTACTCCAGAATAGACTGAAGAAAGACGCTCCGACATGTCTAGTACCGAGCGGGCTAAGAAGATCATGGAAGGATTCAAACTGTATCCAAAGCTGGGTATTGTGGTGGTAAACCTGAGCGAATGGAGGTCCTGAGATCCTAGTATGGTGTTAGGCTGGGTTCACACCACGTTTTTCAAATACGGTTACCGTATACGGTTTTCCGCTAAAAAACGTATGGGAAAAAAACGTATACAACCGTATGACTCCAAATTAAAACGTATACGTTTTTTTCCCCGTACGGTTCTATCCGTTTGCATCAGTTTTTGCCAACGGTTTTGCTATTTTGTTGGTTTTAGTTTTCCAGCAATTTAATAAAGTTACTATTGTTCTATTGAAATTACAATCTGCGCATGTGTCAACTCCAAAAACGGATTAGAGAAACCGTGTGCAACCGTATTCTGAAATTCTGTGTACGGTTCTTATAGACAACAATGTTAAAAGAACCGCATGCGGTTTTCCAACCGGAGGCAAAAACATGGTCGACAGCGTTTTTGCCTACGGTTGAAAAACCGGCAAAACCGAGGCAAAATGGATGCAACCGTACACAACATTTGGAATACGGTTTACAATGCATTCTCTATGTATACGGTTTCAGATACGGTCGTATACGTTTTTTGCGGAAAACCGTATACGGTTACTGTATTTGAAAAACGTGGTGTGAACCCAGCCTTAGACATGTTTCCATGTGGCAGATTATAGTATCAGCTAAGTAGAGGGGATTTTTTCTTTTAGAATCTCATTTACACATAGCAGCAATGTTCCTGACTGAAGTGGACCTGCGGTGTGGATTTTGAGATCTGCAGCAAGTCAATTTATGTTGTGGGTTCACTGCCGATTTTCTACACAGGCAATCCGTTTAGTGTGCATTCGGAAGAATCTGGACCCTACTCAGAAGGGGGTTATCTTGGTAAAGTGTCCCTGTCATTTAGAAAAACTACTGACTTGTCAGACATTGAGGTCAAAAGTTTTGATTGTTCCCAGTCTGAAAGTTCTCTCTAGATATTGAACGGGCTCCATAGACTTATAAGGTAGCCCATCTGGATGGAGATCACCGGGTGCCACCGTGCACTTCTCCTAGTGATATCTAGAGATAGTCTGAACACTCAGACCATGAGCGATTATAACATTTGACATGTCTATCTGACGTGTCAGCAATTTTTTAAATGACAATAACACTATAAATATATGTTTACGGAGATTCCTTCGGCAGTAGGACCGTGTGGCCCTGCACCGTCACCATTGATGGCAATGCAGTGCGCCCTTAATTCCACCGAAAGAATGAACATTTTTCGGCAGATCAAATTCTGCAGTGCTAATTGGTCCCCGGAAGACCCATTCACGCCAATGCAAAGGTTCACACCGTAGGAATTCCGTAGTGTGAACATACCCTTCTAACATGTCCTGTTAGAATTGGGTTAATTTGGATGTAGGGTAAAAACTAGTCTGTTCCCCCATCTATATTTTCTGATGGGGCCTTATGAACAGACAGGCTGTTCACATCACACGTCTACATTATATAAAATTAAAAGGCATCTGCAAGGCTTCGTTCACATTAGCTTTTGATCTCCCTCTGCTGAATCTGTTCAAGTGACAGGACACGAGTGGAGAAAAAAAAAATTACAACAGATCAGTTTTTCCTCAGCTCAACTCCTGCAAAACAACGGAAACCTGACAAACCTCATTCAAAGTCAGCGGAACCCATTGGTGTCTGTTGTTGAACAGATTCTATGATGGAGTTCCTATGTAGATGTGATCTTAGCCTTAATAGAAGTCTTCATTTATCTTGTTTATTTGTTAAACATTATATTCAGCTGTTTCTGAGAAGGTTGAGGAATTACAGCTCCTGTATTGGTTGTCACCAACTCTACTTCTGAGTGTCAAATCTGCCTGGATTTTGTTCCAGAATTAGTGAGTTCACATATGTCTGCCATAGTTTCCCTCTGGCAGGTTTGCTCTGAATTAAAGGGGTATTCTGGCCATAGACATCTTATCCCCTATTCAAAGGATAGGGGTTAAGATGTCTGATCGCCCGCAATCTCCGTGCAGCACTTGCATTCTATGCCGGGCTGCTGCTTCACTCTCGGAAACCTCTGTGTTTCCGGGACTGGAGACGTGATGTCACGCCCCGCCCCCTCGTGATGTTACGCCAATGTAGACATTAAAGGACAACTGTAGTGCAAGACTTTTATATATTGCTGTGCCCAGACTGCAAAAATAAACAAAATAAACTTTGACATACCTTCCTACGTGCCCCCGTCGGTCCGGTACCGGCCTCACGGTCCAGCGGTGCGAACCTCATTCAACTTCCTGGGGATAGAGACGTCACAGAGCCATCGGCGTATCACCGGCCGCAGCGATGTCCCGCCCTGGCCGGTGATAGGCTGAGCGCACTGTCATGTAAGAAGCCGGCCAGATCTCCTTACATGACGCTCAGCCTATCAACGGCGGGGGCGAGACATTGCTGCGGCCGGTGATACGCCGACGGCTCTGTGATGTCTCCGTCCCCAGGAAGTTAAATGAGTTTAGCACCGCTGGACTGTGAGGCCGGTAGCGGACTGACAGGGGCGCGTAGGAAGGTGAGTTAAAGTTTATTTTGTTTATTTTTGCAGCCCAGGCACGCCAATATATATGTCTTGCACTACAGTTGTCCTTTAATAGAGGGGGTGTTGCATGATGTCACATCTGCAGTCCTTTAAACACAGAGGTTTCTAAGACTGAAGCAGCAGCCCGACATAGAATGCACAGAGATCTCTAGGGGTCCCAGCGGTGGCCCCCTCGCGATCAGACATCTTATCCCCTATCCTTTGGATGAGGAGAAGATGTCAATGGCCGGAATACCCTTTTTAAAAAGTTAAATGCACCTGTTTTCTGTTTGGTAAGTTGACAGGTCCTGCACATGCCCTATCTGATCCTATAGAGTGCCAGATGGGTTTCCAGCTTGGACAGATCCTTGTATTTGTGATCGACCGCTTAGGTAGATTTGCAACATTTTTACTGGTTGAGAACATTGGTGACAACTGTGATGGCATCTATATTGGAAGGAAGGCTCTGTTCGCACTGCATTTAATCGATCTAGGAGATTGACTGATGCATATCTTTAGAATGCTCCAATGTGTGCCATTGTAAAGGCATACATTGCCATAAGCATCTGTAAAAAAAAAAAAAAAAAATCATGTTAAATACTTTATATACTTTTTTTTTCCCCCAGAATGTCATTTTTGCCTTTATATTCTGAAAAAAACAATAATTGATTTACATTTTTAATAACGAAATTTTAATTAATTTTTCATAAAGTGTGTGTGTTTAACTTTTGTTTTCTCAATTTTTTTTTGTAGTACTAATACTCCCAGTATGGAACAGACTGTTCCATGATGGGAGTAGTAGTACCTGTACTAATAGACAGATTGCCCCGGTGTGACACTGACGCTCAATGCTATCGTCCTATCTATAGCAGAGATGCGGAGCGGCTCTATACAGCGCTCACATCTCTGCACTATACAGCAGGCCGGCCAGTGATGTGAATACACATTCACATCACTCATTCATATTTTCCGACCAGAGTGGGGAATGGCCGGATGGTTGCGGCCAAGTGATGTTTTATTCATATCACTGGCCAGCCGGAGTATAGTGCAGAGATGCGAACGCTGTATAGAGCCGCTCCGCATCTCTGCAATAGATAGGACGATCGCATCGGGTGTCAGGAGTGAAACCCACTGTGATCTTTCCTTAATGCAGGTACTACTACACACAATCTGCTCCATGCTGGGAGCTGTAGTACCGGCATTAGTAGACAGATCGCAGCAGGTGTAACTTCTGACACCTTTTGCAATCTGTCTATAAATGTAGGTACTGCAGCTCCCAGCATTGAGCAGAGTGTGCTCAATGTTGGGAGCAGTAGTACCTGCAGTTAAGGAAAGATCACAGCAGATGTCACTCCTGACACCCGCTGTGATCCTCCTGTATAATGTATAGATGTGGCCGGCCGCTCTTCTATGGTCCCCTGCTCTGATGTGTATATATAGATATTCATATTTCCCACAGAGAGTTGTGATTAGCTGGGACTATCTGGCCAATCACAGCTCTCTGCAGGAAATATGAATAGGTGTGTATATATACGGCAGTGCAGGGGACCATAAAAGAGCGGCCGGCCTCATCTATACTTTATACAGGAGGATCGCAATGGGTGTCAGAAGTGACACGGGCGATCTGTCAATTAGTACAGGTACTACTACTCCCATCATGGAACAGTGTGTTCCATGCTGGGAGTAGTAGTACTACCTAAAAAAATGTAAAAAGTGAAAACGCACACACTACATTTTTATTATTGTCGGCTACATTTTTAGTGCCCTGCTCTCATATAAATGTATTTATTAATTTATTTTTAATGGTACCCTAAGAAATTTTTTTTAAAAATATATCATCATCACTTTTTTGGATTGCTAAAGTCCAAAAAAAGTATAAAAAATGCCAAAGTTAAAACCCCCATGGCATTTTTTTACTCCTATAGACTTCTATGGGAGAAAAATGCCAGGATTTCAGGAAAAAAACGCCATTGGTTCAACATGCTGCGATTTTGCAAAAACGCCAAAGAGCTGAAAGAGTGAAAAGATGCCAAAAGAATAAAAAAAAAAAAAAGCCAAACTGAAAAACACTAAGTGGAAAAAGAATTATGCGATTTCTCATTGATTTACAGCTAACATCTAGCCGCAGCGTTTTTTGGCATAAAAAAACGCCATTCAGCAGAATTAGAGTTTTTCTTGGCATTTTTCTTTTAAAATAAATAGTGGAATTCCAGCCTTATAAGGTACACTTTATTAATGCCACCCTGCCAAGTATTTATAGTGATTAAATATAAACTTTATCTGGAGAAAAGTTCAGTGAGTTTTCCAGGACCTTTATATCTGTGGTCTATTCCAGTGGTTCTCAACCTTTTTTGCCTGAGTACCCCTTGACAGCCCATTCCCATAAAATTGTACTCCCATATTAGTGACGTTTTGTAATGATTATAGTATAATTCATATGCTTTACTTTCCTCTATAACAGGGTCCCTGTTCCTCTCCCTATCTCCCCAGTTCCCCAATTTACAGGTGACGTCTTCTCTAACTGGAGTTGTTTACTTTTCTTTTCTTCACTATCTGGCCTAGACCGCCATTAAAATTTCTCCCATACAAGACTTCTCCACAGAACCAGCCAAACAAACATTTCATGCTCCTTTCTGCAGTAAAATACCCACCTATTTACAATCCCCATGTTTATTGTCACACACAGTAATAGTACCCGCTTTGTGTCCCCATAAAGTTGTTAGGCCCCCTCTGTGCTCCCAAATATAGCTTTAAGCCCACAAACTGCCCCCATATATAGTTGTAGGCCACCATACTATCTGGCTTTGGTGCTCCTCTGGTCTGGGGACCTATTGCTATGGCTCATAGCAGTAGGTCTCCGGTCTACAGGGGCAGTGTAGCAACAAAGCTGATGGTAGTTACTACCCAAAGCAGCCCAGTGCCTGAGCTTCACCTTTTCTGTCCTCCTGCTCCGCTCCTCGGTGCAGTGATGTCAGCCTACCATTTCTTTCAAAGTTGTCCAGACCAGTAACCAGTGGCTGTGGCTGTCATTACCATTTTTTTTCCAAGTACCCCCTGGAGAACTGCTTGTACCCCAGGTTGAGAAACACTCTATATGGGCTAGCTGAGATCTGTACTTGGCTGTCTCCATCAGTCCACTAGTACAGTATTTCCCAAGACTGGTACCCAAGTACCCCCATCAGGTGAGGTTTTCAGGATGTCACATTTGAAATAATTATGGTCAGTGCACCAAGCATCACCACTATTATATTACCTGTGAAAGGTTAAGGAAATCCTGAAAACATGACCTGTTTGGGGTACTTAAAGGGGTACTCCGCCCCTAGCATCTTATCCCCTATCCAAAGGATAGGGGATAAGATGTCAGATCGCCGCGGTCCCGCTGCTGGGGACCCCCGGGATTTCCGCTGCGGCACTGCGCTATCATTACAGCACAGAATGAGTTGGATAGGGGATAAGATGTCTAGGGGCGGAGTACCCCTTAAAGGACCAAGCTTGGGAAACACTACACTAGAAAGTAAATGAAGTGCTGGAGTTCATGCTCGGCTAGCCCTCCATTCAAATGCTGGGTAGGAATCAGAGGGCCCCCTGATCGAGAGACAGTGCTTGTGCTATAGCCTCTAACTAGGCACAGTGTTGTACACCAGATGTACCTGGTATTGCAGCTCATCTCATTTACTTAAAGGGGTTATCCACCATAAGGTGATTTTAGTACATTCCTAGCAGACAGTAATGGACATGCTTAGGAAGGATCTGCGCTTGTCTTGGGGATAAATGGCTATGTTGTGAGATTACCATAACACTGTGGCTAGCTTTTCCACATATCAGCCACCCCACCCATTGAAACATAAATGAGCTGCATCCATCAAAAGGCCTGTGTTTTTCAATCAGGGTGCCTACAGCTGTTGCATTAGTTGTAGATTGATCTCTCTTCCACCAAGCGATCCCTCCACCCATTGAAGCAGACAGGCTCCTTGTCATCAGCTGACTAGTGAGTCAGGTCTCGGCCGCATTGCAACCTGGGAAAAATCTGAGACAACAGTCATTTTGTATGCTGGTAAAAATAAATATTGGAGTGAAAATCACAGAAGAATTGTGAGAAAACTGTCACACACAGGTACAGACACTATATTATGAACTACACTAACTTTACAGCCCCTGTAGGATAGTCAAATAAAAAAAATTCCCGGAATACCCCTTTAAGTGAGAAAAATGTTAGAAGCTGTGAATGGTAAACCAGGAAAAGTGCTACAGTCCCCTCAAGCTGGATGTGACATGGGGGAGATGAGGGGACACTAAAGACTGATTGTATGATGTCACACAGCGCCTTGTTGCAAGACTCTATTCGACTTGTGGCTACCTGGCTTTCTAATTATTATTATTTTTTTTTATTTTTTTTGCTGGCTTAGGTTTGGACAAACTAGTACAATTGATCAGTAAGATCCAAAGCCTCTAGGAAAATCCATTCAGGAAAGTGTTTTTGTTAGTATCCGTGAAAGTGACATTTATGGCTCATCAGCCACAACCCCTGTAATTTCCCCAGTGACATATCATAGGTGTTATCAGTCTATCATGTAAGACTCTGCAGCTGGTGTTTTCTGCAAGGAGAAACAGTACCCTGACAGTATTGATAGCTAAAATGAACATGGCTGATGGATAGCCACTTTCCTGTAGAAAATGACAACAAAAACCTGTACTGTAGATACGTACCTCATTTCGCTCATATTATGGACTCTACACCCGAACACCCTGTGTTTCATCAATACTTTCCGTAATATAGGGGCCAATAAGCACTTGTGTTATGTCCATCTGAAAGTGGCCAAATACTGTAAACAAATCTTTTATGCAAGTCTGTATTTTTTTTTTTTTTTTTTTAACCTGTTAAACATTTCCCAACTGTGAGAAACATTTTAGACCTTCCTCTAGTGACAATCATTATTGCTGTTGCACATAACAGGTATCACTAGAGATATACTGCGTGGATTTTATAAAGATCAGGGATGAGAATTTCCTCTTTGTGCGGCCAATAAAATCATTGTCGGACACCTATCGCCCTGTCTAAATGGAATGTGTGGCTCGTAATTTTGTATCTAAATGGCCACACGATTGATTGAGCCTTGTGAAGGATCAGCAGACTAGTGCCGATAAAGACATTAACTGCAACTAATGCAACAGCTGTAGGCACCCTGATTGAAAACCACAGATCTTTTGTTTCAATGGGTGGGGTGGCTGATGTGTGGGAGGGAGGAAAATGGAATTGTGGGATTTGTAATAAAAAAAAAAGAAAAGTCAGACAGGAAATACTAGTTCACAAAAAGATATCCACAGTGCCATTTAGCCCCAAGACAAGCGCAGATCCTTCCTAAGCATGCCCATTACTGTCTGCCAGGTACGTACTAAAATCACCTTATGTTGGATAACCCCTTTAAGAAATAGTTAAAAATTATATGCATTTTAAAATGAAAGTCAGAATCCTAGCCATAACCTTATTGAGATGCTGTAGCATGACCTGAAGAGGGCTGTACACACAAAGCCTTTCAGAAATATTGATAAATCGCCACAATTCCCCCTCAACATTGTGGAAATCTCTTTTGCAGCTACCCAAAATGTTTTGGGGGAGACTACTGAGAGACTACTTCTGCAGTAGCACTGACTGAACATTCTCCCGTGAAGTCTAAATCATGTGGCTAAAAGAATGGGCACTCTGTATACAAGTTGGTGCCTCTTTCTCAGTTGAACCACCTGACTCATTTATGAGAAAGTTTCCAAGGAGTCTGTGAGATGATCCCTTATAGCCAATTTGCATACAGCATTCATCTAGTCTGGAGTTTGGAGTTTTAGGGGCTGATCATTGGGTGATACTACCCTTAGAAGTTAAGGTTTTTATATGGGCATTTGATAGACACCATCATTTAATGTCTGACCATGGTTAGGCAGGTTTTACCAAAGTGCGGACCCAAAGGTTGCATTGGTGGCAGAAAGGTGTCTAAATAATTTAAGGTGTCTTTATTTAGGATATGCAATGTTTTTGAAGCAGAACTTTTGCCTGTTTCCAATATAATGAAGAAACTGGGGTGCAGGCCAATTGTAACTGCTATCACTCTCCAACTGTGCACAGACTAACTGGTAGTGTCTCCACCAGTAGTCACAAATGCTCAATAAATAATAATATTCAGCAGCTAGGTGTTCAATAAAAATATTTTTTTTTATTTACAGTCATGGCCGTAAATGTTGGCACCCCTGAAATTTTTCTAGAAAATGAAGTATTTATCAAAGAAAAGGATTGTAGTAATACATTTTTATTCCCTTTTGCTTGTATTGGAACTAAACCAAAAAGGGAAGAAAAAAAAGCAAATTGGGCATAATTTCACACCAAACTCCAAAATGGGCTGGACATAATTATTGGCACCCTTAACTTAATATTTGGTGACACACACTCGTCGCTTTCTATAACCATCATTAAGCTTCTTACACCTCTCAGCCGGAATGTTGGACCACTCTTCCTTTGCAAACTGCTCCAGGTCTCTCTTATTGGAAGGGCGCCTTTTCCCAACACAAATTTTAAGATCTCTCCACAGGTGTTCTATGGGATTTAGATCTGGACTCATTGCTGGCCACTTCAGAACTCTCCACT